>NC_047590.1:18861803-19469303 GCF_011004845.1 Esox lucius
ATATACCCATACTTGACTGAAACATGTTTTTTGTAAAAAGAAAATAGCTGTAAATAGCAATATCTATTGCTGTTGTTAAACAATGTCCATATTTTCTCTTTGTGTGTATTTATTAAATTCATCCAGTGCAATGTAGAAATGTGTAAAATTCTCGAAATGTTTTCAACCTTTAAATTAAACACACACTCATTTCCAGGAACACAGAAAATAAAAATAAAACTTATGTCCAGGATATCAGGCTTGAAATTTCTTCATTTTTGGAGCTTACAAATAAAATACTTAAATCGTTGATAAGAAAACATGCATGACATAAAAACATACACATTATTTAGTTTTTAATATCATATTTTGAATAATAACTTATTTTAATTGATGTTTTTGCCACATAAAACGTAATTACCATGTTATAACGCTTGAAATTACATCTACTCCTCCCTACATTTTTTTTTAATAGATTCTAGAATCAGTTTCATTTCAGAAGTTTTAGTTGGGAGCGTTCACAGGATGACAACAAACAGGCATTGACAGTTAAGTACCGTTAAGACTAGCTAGCCAGAAATATAACATTACCTCAGTTACCCAAAACTAAAACGCTAAGTTTAGCGGTTTAACATCACAATCACCTGCGCTAATGAGTACAGCCTAAATAAACGAATATAGTGACTTATTTGTGCGCAGAGCAAGTAATTTCTGTTTTTTAATCTTTCACCACAAACGCTGCCGTGTCAAATTATGTCAAACCTTACTTACTTACTCTGAGCTTTCAAAAAGCGTTCAGGTGTATTCTGAGTTATCCCACATCCCAGTTGCTCATGAACGCACCTTCCAAAACAGAGAGGTTTGATTCAGGTAAGCACTAAATAAGTCAGCAATCTATCGATAACTAGCTAGCTTGCTTACCTGCATGTAGTACATTATTGTGGTTGTTTTCATTTGCGAACTACAAACTGCTGACCGTGAGATTTTGACAATAGCAGGGGCACAGAGGCGATGGTGGCTTTACGGCGTACTATGATTTCAGGGGCAGCACGGCAAGAGTGAATGGCAACAAAGACCATGGCCGCCGTGAAGTTCCTACGCTGCCACATACACACGTAACGCCAAAACATACGTCCAGCCCTGAAAGACCACATACACACATAGCACCAAAACATGTCTGCCTGCAATTCCCTAGAAGTTGCCTTATTATTGTTTGTGAATACCATACTGTACTTACGTGGATGGCAAATGTTTGTAAATAGGATACCTAGTGGTAACCTGACATCTCAAACTAAACGATTCCACCAACACCCGTGGGAGTAGCATTAAGCTGGTTAGCCAGGCAAATTCGTTACACCTTTTCCATGTAATACAGGCATGAACTTGTATGAAACATAAAAGCCTTGAAAAGTAAAACAACACATCCTGGCAACCCCCAGCAGGTGTCACCTTCCACTCAAAGGACAGCCAACCAGGTTGCGAGATTTGAAATTTGACCACACTAAATAGTCAAAATAATTGGAAACAATCATTATCTACCCTGTAGATTGTGTCTCTCTTTTCCACTTGAAAACAATCAGAGTTTTTCCCATAAGGTTGTCTGATAATGTTTGCGTGCCGGACAGGATATGGTTACTCCCCGCACGTCCTGTGGCGTTGCAGATTAAAGGTGCCCCATGCAAACATCCCCCTTTATCAAATAATTTATTTTTTTTAATCTGGACTTCAATTCCTGCCTGACTGGCTGAATCTCACAAGATTAATTTTGTTACAGTATCTCATTCAACCTGAAACAAAATAAGTTTCTTCAAAGGACAGATGTTGGGTCAGAAAAAAACCTTTTACCTGAATGTAGTTTCATTCTCGGCATTGGTTTAAGTCCTACTTCCCAGCTGTCATTGAGGCAGACCGAAACCGCTTTGGCCCATTAATTTTGTAGAACCACAGTAAGACCATGGAAACCCACTTGTGGTTCTGTGCTGGTCCCACTGTCTTCCCACACATATCAACAAACTGCACCACAGTCCAGACTGATTCTAGGACTTACAAACATAACCAAGTTTATTTAGGATGGCTAAGTTTGTCCTTCTCATTGCTATATGGAACAAAAGCCTACCAAATAAGGATAACCTGCACCAAAACATATTTTTCTAAATGGACAAAGGTCAACAATCAGTTACAAAACGTTAGTAATCTCTCATTCCATGTTAGCATCACATGGTTGGCAAATATTTAAGCCCCATAATATACCATAGACGGAAGTACATTTCATATCGACTCAAATTATCAATGCAACCACCCTCTTCAACAAATCAACCTCACATCAATGTTGTGACGTCAAAGCCGCCTTTTGACCCCCTAAAGTGGTTAGCAGGGGCCTTCTAAACAATGTCCTCGAGGGCACAGGGGTGTGCGAAGTCAGCCACACGAGGCCTGAACACTAAGAGAAAGAAGACTTGTTGTTCTCCACTGGGCAGTGTCAGATTCGCGGTTATTTGTCCCCCCCTCTGTCCTCCTCCTGGCCCCTCATGTGAATCTGGCTCCAAGTACCGGATTAGAAAAGGTTCATTCTATTGAGGAACTAGCACTGAATGGCCAGTCCAATCACTTGTTATTCTGTGGGGAGTGGAGAGAAGCATCAACCCTTAAACAACCCTTACAGCAAACTTGGTTCAATTTATAAATGAAAACAAATTACCTAAGTTTTATTTTTTGCCAGGGGTGACATGAGAACATTAAGTCATACTTAAGTCCTGTACACATGAAATGATATTGAGTTACCAAATGTTGTATTCATTTAATTCTCAGAGTAACTTCTATGTAAAATAACACCTCAGTCTCGCAGTAAATCTAAAGTGGATGATTATGGAACTACACCTCAATTCCTGTAAATGGGGCTAGAACAAATATCCTGTATGCCAGACAAGCTACATTTTCCACTGAAAAGTATAAAAAATGAGAAGCACTCAGAAACACACCCAGCATGCATCCCAAATAAAAAGCCCTTTTCTATGTAGTGCACTATTTTTATATCAGGTTTTATGGAGCGAATGGTGCTAACAAGGACACATCTTTGGTCTTAAATCCACATCATGAATCAGAGGGTGAACCAACAAGGAAATGTCTGCGTCTGAACGGATGTTGCTTTTGGAGCCTTCACTTCCTGTCTGAAGAAATTACCTTATAGCCCAGTTGACAAAGCAAGGTACCTTTAACACCAGGGTTCTGGGTTTGATTCTCATGGGTGAATAGAAAGAAAAAGTAGTGTACAGTTAACAATTTGGAGTAGATATTTGTTTCTTCTCTCTCATGATAGGGCCAATGTATTCTTGATCTGTTCTAGACTTTTCCAATTCCATATTTTTTCCAACTTGACCTGCATCAATGCAGCTACGCCTAATGATCGGGCGTCTTTTTGCAAGGCATCTGCGTCAAGCCAGTCGTCTTTTTCCAACATGGAATTCACATGTGTCAATGCATGTGAGGAAACACTGAACCACTGGATGACCTTCTTTGGCTTTTGCAGGCTCCTGAGCCACCAGATGGAGTCACTAGAGTGCGATATGTCCAGGAAATCCCTGGCGACGAAGGCCCTATGGGGAATCCCATCCACTCGTCAGCCAGTGGCACACATTCCATCCTTCCTAATCACGTAATAAATTTGCAATGAAAGCGACATCAGGATGGAAGCCCTGACTATCTGTGTGTCAGGACATAACACTAACATCACCTAAGAAAAAACATGAATGCAGTAAGGAAACTATAAATCAAATGTCCCTCTCAAATTTAATTTAAGTGGACGCTTTCTCTAACAAATACAAATTGACTTTAATTATTTAACCCCCCCCAAAATATAGGCCTTTCTGTAAGAATTTTGAAAAACACTATGTTTGGTTAAAACGGCCACATTGCATCACCCTACAACGCTAAAGTATTGTACAACCCAGACATGAGTCAATAGATCCCGCACCCATACACAGTCATTACAATTCCTCAGTAAACCCAAACTGATTTGTCTTCATGTGTCAGAGGCAGACTAGCCACTCTAACAAAAGGTTAAGAGGTCTTACTCTCTAATCATTTCTTACACAGAAACCAAGCCAAACCCCAGAACTATATCACAGAGGATTTCTAAATGAGCATCATCAGCCAGCCCGCGGTGCCACTTCCAACACACTCACACCCTGGGCTGTACACAGGTTCCAGTTCTTAGACTGAACCTGAGTATGGGGCTTTATATTAGTTACTTTGTGTGTTAAAATAGTACTTCAAAATGAATTTTAAATACCAGGTAGGTTAAATACCGATGGAAACAAAAGCTACCAGAAACTGACCAGAAATGATTTCCCAATCAGAAATAACAGAGAAAAGAAAACCTGCAAAATCTCCCATTTGGCAGACAAAAAAGCTAAGTTTGGCAACATTGCTTTCTTTATCTACCTGGGGACTGAGATGTTTTTGTTAAGCGATGCGGGCATAGCGAGCTCCACACACCATTGGAACTGCCGGGACCTGACTGTTTCCCCCTTACATCATCGACTCCCACGTCAGGGAAGAAGGTGTTAATGGAGGTCGAGGGTCAAAGAAAGGATGATGAAACAGGATCATCTCATGTCTCTTCTCACTTTCCTGTGGACCTCCCGCCTCCATGTCAAAAGATGCCATGGTAACTTTCCATTCCGCATGAAACTGTGAAAGTTGAATGGCAATTCTGTTGAGCTTTGCATCAAGCTTTATGACCACTGACAGGTGAAGTGAATAACACTGATAATCTTGTTATCATGGCACTGTGGGGTGTAAAATATTCGGCAACATTCTGTCCTCAAAGTTGATGTGTTAGAAGCAGGAAAAATTGGCAAGCGTAAGGATCTGAGTGACTTTGTCAAGGGGCCAAGTTATGATGGATCAGAGCATCTCCAAAACTGCAGTTCTTGTGGGGTGTTCCCGGTCTGCAGTGGTCAATACCTATCAAAAGTGGTCCAAGGAAGGAACAGTGGTGAACCGGCGACAAGGTCATGAGTGGCCAAGGCTCACTGATGCACGTGGGGAGTGAAGGCTGGCCTGTGTGGTCCAATCCAACAGACAAGCTACTCTAGCTCAAATTGTTGAAAAAGTTCATGCTGGTACTGATAGAAAGGTGTCAGAATACACAGTGCATCATAGTTTGTTGCATATGGGGCTGCGTAGCAGCAGACCAGTCAGGGTGCCCATGCGGACCCCTGTCCACTGTCAAAAGCGCCTACAATGGGCACGTGAGCATCAGAACTGGACTACGGAGCAATGGAAGAAGGTGGCCTGTTCTGATTAATAACATTTTCTTTTACATCATGTGGATGGCCGGGTGCGCTTACCTGGAGAACACATGGCACCAGGATGCACTATAGGAAGAAAGCAAGCCGGCGGAGGCAGTGTGATGCTTTGGGCAATGTTCTGCTGGGAAACCTTGGGTGCCATTCATGTGGATGTTACTTTGACACGTACCAACTGGATAGGATTACCTAATAGATTACTAAAATCTTCTTTGGAACAATTATTACATTTTTCATCAACTGCTATGATATTCCATTAATCCACAAAATGCAATCCTGAAAGTCCATTATGGCGAAGCTTGACACCATATACAGTAACATTCAGTTCCTCATATAATACTGTATTTTTAACCCATAAGTTTAACCCATAGGTCAAGTGATTGACCCAAAGACTCCCACGCTCACCAGTGGGAAAACACTCCAAAATGAAGGTGCAGTGAGACCTTATGGCTCAGAGGCTGATTTTGTGTTTATATAACAGGGCCTGACTATGCAAACCTCTGGAGCAGGACACTCCAAAAATGTACAGCTGGCTCTTAGCATCTCTTTCAGTCTGCTAACGCAGTCCTTTTTTTTATTAAGAACACATGAAGTAACAAAAGTTGGAGATAACCGGGGTTATGAGAACCACTCATAACTTGGCTGACCTAACCAAGTCACATTGTGTCGGCTGTGAGGATGTGCGCTACAGTAGCACTACTGTGCTTTTGGTGGCTTTTCTCACTATTTATCTCAAACGACACCCTATTCAAGTTCAAATTATTTTGACCAGTAGTTTTAGCCAAAATAGAAATGTGTTCATAACATACTTATCTGGTAAAATAACAGTAAAAAGTATAGAATGCAAATAGACCTTAACTGAGCCCAAAATACTATGATTAGATTAAGTCACATTATGCCTCTTATTTTAGTCAGGGTAATATTTCAGAGCAGATTTAGCTGAATTCTGTGGTGTTTTCCAAAAAATAAGCATAAATCCCAACCAAACTAATTCTGATTGTGGCCCATGGGCCGCATGATGCTGGCCCCTAACGTAGGGAATAGAGTAGCAAGTAGGATGTTGACCTTGGACCTTGGGTCTCGTCTTCAGCTTGTCTAAAATGCAGCTGCTAGGTTTTTAACCGGTACAAAGAGTGAGCATCACTCCTGTACTGGCCTCTCTCCACTGGCTACCTGTTAAATATAGGCCTGATTTTAAGGTTCTTTTATTTGTTTTAATGCCCTACATGGATCAGCACCCTCCTATATTTCTGACCTCCTTATCCACCACTCCTCCTCCAGGACCCCTTAGGTCTTCCAACCAATTGCTTTTGTGTGCTCCACAGTGCTGATATAATTTCATAGGAGACCATGCCTGTTCTGTTGCTGCTCCAAAATTGTGGAATAGCCTACCTTTATTTATTAGGTCTTCCACTAGCAGCAACATTTTTAAATCCCATCTTAACACCTACCTTTTTTCTATAGCATTTGAGTTCCACAGGGGGCAAAAGGGGGCGTTGCCCCCTCAGGTAGCAAGTCGTGCCCCCTCAGGTTCCCCATTTAGGCTACACAGCCGATCGTATGAGTTCGACCCGGTCCAAGTGTCATCGTCAATACGGTATGATCATCATAGATCAACGTGTTTCCAGCGGTATTACACGCCTACACATGTATAACATTTTTTGTCTGGGTGGGTATGCGCGCAGTGATTAGACACCCCCCCCTCATACAAAATGCACCCTCAGTCATGTCATCCTGGCACCGGCCCTGACGCAAATGGGTAGGAAGTTGCGTTTATGTCTGTCATGTCTTGTGTGAATATACTTAGCTATTCAGCCACGGACAAAATTAACAGACCACTGTACCTTTTTCTTTCCTTTCCATAAAAGTTGAAAAGGAAAGTTTTGAGTGAGGAACCGACACGTTCAAGTTGCAGTGTGTCTTAATTTTAACCCTTCTGTTCCTCACTCAAAACCTTCCTTTTAAAAATTTTTGGAAAGGAAACAAAAAGTTGCATTGGTCTCTTAATTATTTCCCGGAGCTGTGTGTTTCATGTATGGTTTTCTTTTTGATGTTGTGTACATTTCAGTGTACAGCACTTTGGTTGACACCTGTTGTTTGGAAATGGACTTTATGAATAAAGTTGACTTGACTTGGACATGTTGAGTAGGGCATTCAAAACAGTTTGGATAGAATTACAATGTTTATTGGATAGTGATCTGTATTTCCACTCTGTTTGATACATTTCTATGAAAGATTCTGTGAAGCTGATTGGCTACTCACCATCTCGGCACAGGAAGCACTTGCAGAAGCACACACACAGAGTGCAGATGAGTAGCGCTGCCAAGCAGGATAACGAGATGAGAGTAGTGAGGGCTGATCCAACTGCAAAGAACACACAAAGACAATTACAGACAGATATATGTGACTAATCATTCAATATATACCATATCATATTAATAGCATATTTCACTTTTACATTTAGCGTTTACATTTAAGTAATCTAGCAGACACTTTTATGAAGTGACGAGTGATTTTGGTGTGCATAACTGACACCTGTGAGACTGACTTCAGTGAGATTAAGCAATGACTCATTTTGATTTACCAGAGTATTCCAGGAAGCTGGATTAGTAACCAAGCGAACTCTGTCAAACCAGACTTTTAACAAAATCAGATAGGGAGCATGAATTGTATCAGAGACCATAGCAATAAATGCGCTCAACCTGCTACCCACTTGGTCAAGTGGATATTATCCTGTTCATGTCAATAAAACGCCAAGCTCATCCACCAATCAGATTGCATTCCATCACCTTGGCCTGTCCTTTTGTAGAAAATCCAATTGACCTTGGAGCATTCAGTGTGCTGTGCATCAAAAATGATTGGGTGTTGAATAGATCCTTCAGAATAATTAATTTTTTTACATTATAATTTTTCCACACAAACAATGATTTATGTGGGAAATTTCCTCAACACGTCCATGTCCAATCTGTCTTTGACTGTACAAATGGTGTATTGCTTTATAATTTTATTCTTTAAGTAACACACGCAAGTCAGATTAGAAGCAAGGCAGAAAATAACTGATTTAATCGTAAGAGACATGGCAAGATTTAATGATCAAATAGACCTACACACATATGGGTGATTATTGTGTTTTAATTCATGAAGCACTCAAATTGCAATGCTAATGATATTTTTCAAGCCACAGTATAACCAAAATTTTCAAGCCTACAGTATAACCTACTATAAGACACATTTAAGATGGTATAGTAGGCCATTTGCATTGCCAATACAGGAATGTTTTTTAATCAACTGAAAAATAACTTCATGACCAAATGCATTCTTTGGTTGTAACCATATGGGAGTGTAAACATCCTGACAGCAGATACAAACTGAATGTAAGAACAACTCACACATTATTTTGGAGAAAACATCTACATTTCATTTTTGTTGAGATACTTTTATGGAATAATATATAAAAAATTGTTAAAAATGAATATACTATTCCTCATTTACACCATAACTCATGATTGAACATAATGAGCCTAAAAAAAATACAAACATACTCTATGTGGAATCTGGGAGAGGCTTGAAGCCAGTCTTGGTTTTCAAGTTCCCGGAAACTATAGATCCCTATCTTCCATCAAACAGGCCATAATTGCATGTCACTAGAATAGCAACTGAAGCTTGTCCAACAATTACCCAGATTTGCAGTGTGGTTCAAATTGTAAAATTAGGTGTTGAAATCCTGCAGTGTTGTTTACTTATCCTGGATGCCTTTTGTTACTATTTGGGTGTAGGAATCCAGGATAAGTAAACAACACTGCAGGATTTCAACACCTAATTTTACAATTTGAACCGCACTGCAAATCTGGGTTCAAATAGATATTTTTTAAATATTTTCACTGGACGTGATTAAACTTTCCTGCTGGAATGGAACTGACAGAACAGTGCTAAAAGTTCAAAACCAGCGCAAACCCACTCTGGGAGCTATATTTGAAAGAAAACAAATAATATTTTAACTTCCGGCTGCAACGTGGCAAACGCCGTTTTGCTCACCGCTGAGCTTGAGGTTGACGGAAATTGGCGAGTCCAGGCCCTGGTGGTGTACTACACATTTGACTGGCGTGTCGTGGAGCAGCCCTTCCTGTAGGAGGAGAGTGCTGGTGACCAGGGTGGTGCCGTCTCCCCGGCTGTATGACGAGGACACGGACGGGCCCAGCGTCCGGTTGTCCCCCTCCACGTTCCACACCATCTGGGCTGGCGGACGGGACGTGGCCGTGCAGTTAGCTTCGACGACCCCGTCGGAGGTCACGTAGGTGATCGCTGGCTCGGGTAGCACTTAGGGAGAGAGGAAGACATCACAGACAATGAATGGGAAAATCAATGTGGAATGACTCCGGTGCATGCGATGAAGGACACAATGTGTTTAGATAAAATAAAAAATAAAAATGTATTTCACAGTATGTTTCTAATAAGTGAATATGTTAATTACAATGAAAAGACTGAGGTTGTCATATACAGTTTGGCAAGACACTGTCAGTGTCGTCTGAAAAGAAGCTCTGGCAATTCTAGAGTGACCTTGCCTGATTTTTTCCTGTCCCCAGATTGGTCCCCCCCCGACTATGTCTATTACGGCTTCCTATTGTCCAATATTGGCTTGTGTTTGTGACTGTTTGCGGTTTGTGTCTTGACATTGTCTGAACACTTGGAACAAAGACAATAGACTTTTTTCCCTCTGTATTCAAGGCAGCATGACAGACTGAAAAACAGGGCAAGGCTCCGGTCTCCATCGGGCAAACTGACACATCATTATATCAGACGACACAATGTGGAAACAAGATGGAACGACCGTCAGGAAGGCAGATCGTTGGAGGAACAATTCCTTTTAGGTGTTGCGTGATGTGCATCAGAACCCGGGGTCACGGCTGTTTCCACAGGGCGCAAAAGAGCACACACACCGAGAAGGGAAAACGCACACACACCACCACAAACACTCACAGAGGGCCAGTGTCTGGGGAAACAGTGACCCAGTCATGTGTCCAAGCCCAAATTAATCACCTCTTTCCCCCCTAGAGACACAGTACCCCTCCCTCTGACAATGTTATCACCCTGAACACTCACACACTGTTTTAGCAACCCAGCCCAAAGCCAGAAATCCAACAGCATAGAATTCTGTCAAATTCCATACATTTCCTTGGGCAATGTTGGGTCTCACAGTACACAATTATCTTTTTCACTATGACGCCATGAGCGTACCATTTCAATAATCGTATCTAGAGGGATAGAAGCAGTTATGGTGAAGTGCCTTGCTCAAGGGCACAACAACAGATTTGCCTTGTGGTCCCATAACATCGACAAGCAAGTGCCACGTGGGAGGGTGCAACAGGAATATCCTTCAGTGCAGCATTTTTCACGTTGTGATTGGACGACAACAAGAACAACAAGCTACACCTCCCATTCACGCATCCACATATCCACTCTAAACTGCTAAATTTGCACAATTTCCACACATACTCTACCCATGGAAGGTCATTGGAGTCTTTGATAATATTTCAATAAGACTTAGTGTTGTTTAATTGCTTTTAATTTCAAAATGCTTTTAATATCACTTCATCTTAAATTGAGATTGAGACAGGTGTAATGTTCTTTGGCATACAATTCAATTATAATGTATATATTTCTTAATCTTTTGCAAAGATATGGATAGTTTATTTTTTATTTGGTGTTTTATAATCATAGCACATGCCCGCACAGGTCATGTATTCAGCTCTTTCATGTCAACAATATGAAAACGACAGTATTGATTTGATACTTGGTATTGGCAGATACTGAATGTTACTCAAAGTTCTGTAATCGGTATCGTTAATGAAAAAGTGGTATCAGTGCATTCACACACACACACACACTGTTTTCACCTTCCTGGACTTTTTATTTTGTTACAACATGAATAATGCCTAACTATGCCTAATTCTTAGTTTTATCCAAAATCCAACCTCTGAGTAGGAAAAATCTAATTGAAACAATCTACAAAAAATACCTTGTGGGGACCTCCTAAGAGTAATTTATGGGGACCTATCTTTCAGATTTTACTGTTTTAGGGATATCAACAAACACTGATCTAGACACCCATCCATGCTAAGCAACATTTAGCCCTCTCATTTTAACTCCATCCCTCCAAGTTCCAGAGGTTCAAACATCAGCCTAACTCCAAAAGGTGTAACATCCCCAGTCAGATATAAAAGAAGTTTATATACCCAATATACATCTCCGGAAACAATTAAGAGACCACTTCAACTTTTTCTTTGTTTTCCAAAAAAGTTGGAAAGGAAGGTTTTGAGTGAGGAAAAGAAGGGTTAAAATCAAGAGACCACTGCAAATTGAACACTTCCGTTCCTCACTCAAAACCTTCCTTTTCAACTTTTTTGGAAAGGAAAGAAAAGGGTGGAGTGGGTCTCTTAATTATTTCCGGAACTTTATGTACAGTAACCATTGGTAAGTGCATCCAGACTTTTGACTGGTACTCTATGGCGGGGTGAGGAAGTCTATTTGGAGATTTATATTTGATCAAAATGCTTCTTATTCAGCTCTCCCCTGAGCCCATTAAGTGATGTTTTACCAGGAGCAAAGCTAGCTATCTAGCCTGTGCATGTAAGGTCAATTCCAATGATATCATAGAGAAGTCCAAAGTAGGTCAATTCCAGTAATCCTGAGGAGGGAAATGGTTTATAACATTTATAGAGAGTGGATAAAATTAACCAACTCATGTTGTCTATGGTTCTGCGCCGTTGGCAGTGTAGTTATGACATTAACAAATGTGCACAGTAGTTTCGGAAATATACAAAAATCCTTTCATATATTTTTCAAAACCCCCTAAAATCTGGATAGCCAGATCATGACTACAACTACATTAATGTATCCTTGACGACGTTACCTAATAACTCACACCACCAACCCTTAAACTAACTGTAAACTGGACTCTTTATCATTACACATCTGAACAGTAGTATTGTGACCTAATCTTGACTCTATTTGGTCAACTGTTGCGGTTAACACAAAGCTCTTCCCCTTCCTGTACTATATTTGGAACACACACACGCGCAAACAGGGAAAGGTGTATCCCCTTATTATATGATTTCCTTCCTATCTTCTACTCCCACTCTTACAGTAATATGAATTCTACAGCAAGACCATCCCAGATGAAATCTACTTACAGCGTGATTTCACATTAAGAACATTAATGACAGGGAGGATATACATAAACACACTGGCTCCCTTCAAGTGTCAGGGGGCCTGTTTGACTTTCAATGAGTAAAAGAACTGGCTACTGCCCACATTCTCCAACTAACTGACAGGAATTAATCCTTGAATGGATTGGTAACAAAAGACTACCACTCGTTTTGCAAGGCATCCTTATCAGCGCAATTGAGAGTTGGAAAATTCCTCAAAAACAGTAATCATCTATATAACAAAAATTCGATAAGGTAGGTAGGTATTTTATTAGTTAGACTGACAGTAAGTCCCTTACAATTACTTTCCAAATGCACAACAACCCCGTCAAAACCAGTAAATACTCACCATAGACAAAGAGGCAGGCCGTGGCGCTCCTAGTGCCATCTGGGTAGGTGTGGAACTCGCAGGTGTAGCAGCCCTCATCCTCCGTCCTCACCGGTCGGATGGAGAGCTGGGTGTTTCCCAGGGAGAGGCTCAATGTGGCGCGATCCCGATAAGGCTCCTCAACGCTGGGATTGTCTTTCTTGGCTAAGGAGGCGACTTTGCTTGTGTCGCCTTGCTCGGCTGTCTTCCTCCAAAGTACCTGGTGCACCCTGTCTGGGAGGCTGTACCAGCAGGACAGGGTGATGGGCTTCCCACTCACCGCTGTTCTATTTCCCTCGTTGCTCACTTTCCCTGGGGCAGACACAGAGAGGGAGAGAGAGAGAGCGGGCTTTAATGGGATGATCACATTCTGAGTGGCGGTTTAGATAGATGTTACGGAGTTAAACTAACTTAGACCTTGAGGTTGTAAAGATGTTCCTTCGCACCCAGCATAGCAGCTTTGTTGAAACCTGCTCATTGTGTTTACATGTCTTCTACTTCTACAGCACCAGATTCAACACACTGATTGGAGTTTGTTTGCCACTCAAGCCACCCTTGACTTCCATATGGACATTGAAACATACGCTTCTTCTGTTCTGGATGACATCTGCATCAACAATGTCACCACCCATAAATGAATAAAAACCTTCCCTAAACAGAAGCCATGGATGAACAGAGAGGTCCGACCACTGCTAAAGGCACGCAATGCTGCTTTGTGACCCATCACTAACTAAACCCACTCGCCCACCGCTATATACTGCCTTTCAGGGACCTTGTTGCATTACTCCCTTTGTACTCTTTGGACTCTGACACTGCTATGCAAAATCTGATAAGGATGTTTCCTCGCTGCTATCTCTGCATTTCATTTGCACACGCTACCTTACACCTCCAACTGGCCAAGATTGCACAGTCAGGATTGCCATTTGTACTTGCATTTGCCTCCTCTCACAACTATTCATTTCCCACGTTGCATACATTTTACCTAATACTTCTGACCTCCTCTACTTGCCTTTATTGCACATTTAGAATTGCCATTTGTACTGAATTTGCCTTCATTGCACATCTATACATTCCACTTGTAACATACACTGTACAAGTGTACAAGTGACGGAGAACCAAATGTTCCTACAGAGACGCAAACCAAAAAAATGGAGCATGGAGACAGGTGGCCTAGATAGTTGATGCTTCTGGTTTCAAAATTGGATACGTTAGCTGACTGGTGGCTACCAGTAAGGATTTCTTTAAGACTGCAAGGGAAGCTCGGCTTCTCCTATAATGTCAAAAAAAATATTGGTCAAATATGTACTATTGTGAAAACCTTTTATTGACTAAAAATGCGTTAAAACACGTTCATCTCCAAAACTAGTTAGTTCAGAATCAGCTACAGGTCGGCTGACTCGATTTTATTCTCATACAATCAAGCGTCCATTGCCTTCAATGGGGCTGCTTAGAAACAGTTTTTTTCAGTGCTCTAAAAGTAGACAGTGATTGGATAAAATGCTGCGATTATGTCCCGCCCACGGACGCTCAGCGTCTCTGGGGATGAATGAGGAGTGGGCTGGCCCGGACTCCGGGCTTCCGCGTGATGATTGGAGGATCTGACAATCTGTCAAACTGCAACTCCTTTTGACTGACAACGATCTGTACTATAAGAAGTCACTGAAGCTATTTCGCGCTCAGTCCCATCGCAGATTTCTCAAATGTGTTCGAAAGACAAACTGCTGCAATATTTCTTGATATTGTTTGGAGAAATTGCTAGCCGATTTGCACCATACATTTCACACAATTATAGGCTACACCACAATCCTTGTTTCAGTTTTACAAAGTTTAAAATATATTTTTTAGATAGTTCATTCATTCATTCATATACAGTAGTAGGCTAAGCTAGCGTCGTATGCGGGTTAAACTGCGCACGATGGCAGACAGTGCTAATATAGTCGACCTGATTTTAGCGAAGCCATTAATAAACAGAGTTAAAAAAAATATATAAATTTTTTTTTTGGTTCTGTTACAAAATTAAATGTTATTGTCTGGGGTCCAAAAGACCCCAAAGACCTCAAGTGTCACTACAAATGAAGACCATCAGAGGGTTTTAATGTAGGCCGAAAATGAGTTTCCCCTCTTTGAAAGACCAGCAGCCGCCACTGGTGACTACCTAATTGTAGCAAGCTGGTTTTCTAGCTAGCATTGCAGGTTGTAAGAATTACATCAATTAGGCATATGAATTGAGCAGAGACATATAACATATATTAAAATACGTTTCTATTCCAATTTTAACCATTGTAATAATCCAACGTTCCTTCATACAAATGTGCTATTCTCAAACCTTAATACACAGTTTATCTGTGTATTATTTTGCGAATAGTGTGAACGCACCATAACGGTGATGCAGCATGGAGCCTTATGATCACTGTTTAAGTCTTGAATATTAAAAAAATGTGAATGCAAATATAAATTGCAGACCACCTCCTGCGCCATCTGACCGATGCTGTCTGCGCCAATATGCCATTCTGCGCGCCTCGTCTGTTTATGGTTTTTTCGGGGGTACCACCAGGCCTGAGAAAGTTATATGGGAAACATTGGTGTGCGTAGTCTATTCTTGCCTAACAACAAATCCCAAATAAGAAAACGTTGATGAATGTCAGAATCTTTGTGGAAACGGCGTGAGTAGATTTCTTTCTTCTCAAGAATAGTTGGTGAATGAGGCCCACTGTAATTTCTTTTACATGACATTATAGCTACTCTGAAAAATATTAGCAGATGAGTTTTGTTTCCGATTTGCCATACGACAGTATATGATAAAAGGCAGCAACGAGTCAGATTTCAAGGTGAATCTATTTGACAAGAAAGAAGAGGCAGCGGGAAAGCCAGCCAGGACTGTGGTTCACCTCAGAATGATAGGTCTCCGTGCAGCACTTTGAGTTCTTTTACATTAAAACCTACACTCAATCTCAGAGCTTTAAGTCCTGATGAAAACAGATTTTCCCCCTGAAATTCAGCACAGTCATTGTGGTTGAAGTTTACATTGCTCTGAGTGCCTGCATGACCACAGCCCAACAGCCACTGGCTGACCAGATTACTGAAATGTTGAAAGTAGGTACTTTCGTACACATCATTGTCTTATATACAATTTTAATTGGCTGGGATTACCTGAGGTCTAAAAGGGGCAGAAACTACTTGATATTTGTATAAAGGGCTGTATTTCAGAAACTCCCATATCTCACCACATATATGTATTTATTAAGTTATTAGACATGCTCACAAGATTAGAGATACCAGGAGCTTACTCTAAACTAGGACAAAATTGCTTTCAATTATAAAGCACCCTATTCATGGAATGACTTGCAAATTAAACTTAAGGTAGACATATTGATGCCAATAAGGCAGTTTCAATGTCTGATACAAGATGTCTCACTGTAAACTGTGATTGATTTTATTCATGTGTGTGCTTTCTATCCATGTGTTTCATTGTGTTTTCTATTTTGTATATTTCCGTCTTTTTGTATCAATATGTATAAATCAGGCCGGAAAAGCTATTCTACAGTGATTACTGTTCTTCTGTCTGGAAAGGCATTAGACAGATGAACTACCAAACTAAGGCCCTGCTGTTGTGTATCTGGCACTGTCAAACAAACTTCAGACAAATGTAATCAGTTTCTTACTCACAAAGGCCCTTAAATCACCAGGTGACTTCTCTAACACAGGTCTAATGTTGATGTTATCTACATCAACCTCCACTACATCCTCGTACACCTTGACAAACCAAGGATGTATGCAAGGATACTCTCAGGATTTAAGCTTGGCACACAACACCTTCATCCCAGAACCACAAGGCAAACTGTTCTAGCTGAAAATGTCTTGCGCCACCTGTGAGTGGATCACTGATTTCCTGACTGCAGGACACAACATGTGAAAACTGACATATTTTGGACTATTTATACCCTCAGAACCGGAGCGTGCAAGGATGTGTGAACAGACCCTATTTTACCCACTCTGACCTGGCACTACGTATCAATTCTTAAGTGCATCAACGGCTCTGCCGTCATAGACTGGTTTGAGGCAGCGTCTGCCTACTGAATAGATCAACTGCAACATTGTACAATATGGAATTATGTCCCTATATGTTGACTTGGGCTAGCCAAACCATTAAAGCAAGCACAGTTCTGTAGCACATTGAAGTTTCACCTTTTCAAATAGTTACTGTAGTCAGATCTGCTCTCATGAAATAATATAATTGATTGACTCAATGGAGATGGCAAAGCTTGTGTTTGAAACAGACTGAATTCTGTAAGTTGACATTTGACCAAGGTTAGTTCTTGTCCCTACCCTAACCTCTAACCCTTACCCTTAATCTAACCTTTATCTTTAATGCTTACCTAACCCTAACCTATACAGTAACTGATTAAGAATAGAGTTGAAACAAGTAATATGCAATAACGTAGCTATCGTTAATCATATCTCTATGGTTCAAGATAATGGATAGGTATTAACTGGAACCGCTCGTTGCAACTCTATTACAAATAAATTGAGTGTTTCAGAGTTGGAATGTAAAGTCTGCCCTCTATTAAGTAAACCCAACACTTCATTTCCGACTTCAGGGCAGATCTTCCTCCTAGACATGTAAGTAAAACGCCCATTTCCATTTCTGGTTCTGTTAAAGATGCAGTCTGGGTCTTAAACCTCACATACTGGGGTGGATGTGTACTGTTTTTATGATTTGTAATTAGAAAATCACAATCATACCTTAGCCATGAAATTACAGGTTTATACACTGCTCAACAAAATGATGGGAACACAGTCATCACAGTGGGGAGTTGACTGGCTAACCTTAGCACACTTCCTGTTTTGGTTTTCCACCCCTGAGGCATTCCCAAGTTACAAGCCTATTCAAATTCCCTGGAGGCATTGTTTTGTAAAAATATTTTTAAGTTGGGAACATTAATATGCAGTGGGTATAGAAAATAATCACCCCCCTTTAAAATAATGAAATTTTGTTGCTTTGCAGCCTGAAATGAAAACGGACAAAAACTATGTTTGTTTTATTCAGCTTTATTTACAACTTATCACATCCAAGTGAAAGATATAATACCAACTCGTCAAAAAAATAAATAATACAAATTAAAAAACAGAATCACTGAGTTGGAAAAAGAATCACTCCCCTCCTAAAAATTACTTGTTAACCCAACCAGGTGTAGTTAATCACCTTCTCAATAGCACACAAAGCCAACTGACTTTCAACTGTGATCAGCTGTGGTCATTTTGATTAGCTCAGCATGAAACAAGCTTTTCCTGAAGCATTTCAGTCCTTGGTAGTGCAACTGAAGAAAACAATCAACTACGGGTGGCAAGGCATTGTCAAAAGATCTCCAGGATAAAGTTGTGGACAGGCACAAGTCAGGAGATGGATAAAAAAAAATGTCAAAGGCTTTATCAGTGCCTAGAAGCACAGTGAAGTCTAATATTAAGAAGTGGAAGGTATTTGGTACAACACAGACCCTCCCTGGGTCAGGACGTCGCTCCAAACTGGATGAAAGAGCCAAGAGGAAACTGGTCAGAGAGGCTTCCTACAGCAACTCTGAAGCAGTTGCAGGAATTCATGACAAAGAGTGGTCATTGTGTGCATGTGACAACAATATCACAAATTCTCCACAAATGTGGCTTGTATGGGAGGGTTGCAAGAAAAAAGCCACTCCTCAAGAAAGGCCACATGCAGTCATGACTGAGCTTTGCCAAAACGCACCTTGAAGATTCTAAGGCCACGTGGAAAAAGGTGTTATGGTCAGATTAGTCCATCCATCTTCTTCCGCTTATCCGGGGCCGCTTCGACAATGGCGGTGGAGAACATGGTCCACTCGGACTCAATATCTCCAACCTCCCTCGGGATCCAGTCGAAGCTCTGCCGGAGGTGGGAGTTAAAGATCTCTCTGACAGGAGACTCGGCCAGACGTTCCCAGCAGACCCTTACAGTACGCTTGGGCCTGCCGAGTCTGTCCAGCTTCCTCCCCCGCCATCGGATCCAACTCACCACCAGGTGGTGATCAGTTGACAGCTCCGCCCCTCTCTTCACCCGAGTGTCCAAGACATACGGCCGCAGGTCAGATGAGACGACAACAAAGTCGATCATCGACCTGCGGCCTAGGGTGTCCTGGTGCCACGTGCACTGATGGACACCCTTATGTTTGAACATGGTGTTCGTTATGGACAAACTGTGACTAGCACAGAAGTCCAATAACTGAACACCACTCGGGTTCAGTCAGGGGGGCCGTTCCTCCCAATCACGCCCCTCCAGGTGTCACTGTCGTTGCCCACGTGGGCGTTGAAGTCCCCCAGTAGAACAATAGAGTCCCCAGTCGGAGCACTTTCCAGCACCCCTCCCAGAGACTCCAAGAAGGTCGGGTACTCTGCACTGCCGTTCGGCCCGTAGGCACAAACAACAGTGAGAGACCTATCCCCGACCCGTAGGCGCAGGGAAACGACCCTCTCGTTCACCGGGGTAAACTCCAACACATGGCGGCAGAGCTGGGGAGCTATGAGCAAACCCACACCAGCCCGCCGCCTCTCACCATGGGCAACTCCAGAGTGGTGAAGAGTCCATCCTCTCTCAAGGAGTGTGGTTCCAGAGCCCAAGCCGTGCGTAGAGGTGATCCCGACTACCTCTAATCGGAACCTCTCAACCTCATGCACTAACTCAGGCTCCTTCCCCGCCAGCGAGGTGACATTCCACGTCCCTAGAGCCAGTTTCCGTGTCCAGAGATCGGGTTGTCTAGGCCCCTGCCTTCGACTGCCGCCCGATCCTCTTTGCACCGGCCCCTTATGGTCCCTCCTGTGGGTGGTGAGCCCACGGGAGGGCGGCCCCACGTCACCCGTTCGGGCTGAGCCCGGCCGGGCCCCATGGGGGAAGGCCCGGCCACCAGGCGCTCGCATTTGAGCCCCAACCCCGGGCCTGGCTCCAGGGTGGGGCCCCGGCTGCGCCATACCGGGCGACGTCACGGTACTCAAAATTGAATTCTTCATTAAGGGGTTTTGAACCGCTCTTAGTCTGACCCGTCGCCTAAGACCTGTTTGCCTTGGGAGACCCTACCAGGGGCATATAGCCCCAGACAACATAGCTCCTAGGGTCACTCGGGTACTCAAACCCCTCCACCACGTTAAGGTGGCAGTTCTTAGAGGGGTGGTCAGATTAGTCTAAAATGTAATTATTTGGCCTCAACGGCAAACTATATGTCTGGCGAAAATACAATACAGCTCACCATCCAAATAACACCATTCCTACAGTAAAGCATGGAAGTGGCAATATCATGTTATGGGGTTGTATCTCTGCAGCAGGGACTGGAGCACCTGTCAGGATAAAAGGTAAAATGGATGGGGCAAAATACTGTTAAATTCTTGAGGAAAATCTGCTGTTCTCTGCCAGAAAGTTGTCAATGGGAAGACGATTTACCTTCCAACATGATAATGACCCAAAGCACACAGCAAAACTGACCACACAGTGGTTGAGGAGAAAAATGTGAATGTCCTTGCATGGCCTAGGACATCCAATATAGTATAGTATATAGTATAATATAGTATAGTATTGTACTATAGTCAGAGCCCGGACTTAAACCCCATTGGAAATCTGTGGAATGACTTGAAGACAGCAGTCCACAAATGGTCACCATCAAATTTAACTGAACTTGAGCAGTTCTGCAAAGAAGAGTGGTGAAAAATATTGCAACGTCTAGATGTGCAAAGTTAGTAGAGACATATCCCAACAGACTAAAGGCTGTAATTAAAGCAAAAGGTGGTTCAATAAAATACTGACACAAGGGGGTGATCCTTTTTCCAACTCAGTGATTGTTTTAAAAAAAAAATCTGACATGTTGGTGTTATATCTTTCATTTGGATGCGATAAGTTGCA
Source organism: Esox lucius (assembly GCF_011004845.1). NCBI lineage: Eukaryota > Metazoa > Chordata > Actinopteri > Esociformes > Esocidae > Esox > Esox lucius. Next base: position 18,882,561 of record NC_047590.1, read on the forward strand.
CTGAGTAAATACAGCTGAATGAAACAAGAACTGTGTCTGTCTTCATTTCAGGCTGCAAAGCAACAAAATGTGATTATTTTAAAGGGGAGTGATTCTTTTCTATACCCACTGTATGTTCACACATCCCAACTCTATCCTGCATTTATATTATCGTATAGTAGACCGATTTGGACATACTAGTACTTCGGTGGGGGTAGGGATGCTTGTATGTTTTTAGGAAAGATTCATGAAGTCGTAGCATTCTTGGAACAAAGGTCCTTGGTAGTGAGCCAAATCCAGTGTGTTACCTCCAGCGCCGAGCTTACCTTCAATCCTCAGGCACGTTTTCCCCTCCTGCGCTCCACTGGGATAGATGTCAAAGACGCAGCGGTAGCAGCCCTTGTGTCTAGACTCCGCCATCTTGATGATGATTAAACTGACGTGGCTGCGCGATAAAGACGACAATTCCACATCGTCACGATTAAAACTGGGTACGACCGGCTCGACCGTCAGGTACGTTAGGAGCTTCTGGCCGTGTTCATCCATCCAGCGGACCTGCTTGACCTCCTCTCCTGTTGCTGTGGTGACATTACAGCCCAGCGTTACGGGTTCGCCGGCCATTGCGGTCAGGCTGGAAACGGTGAAAACCGCACCTGACAATTGACAAGGGGATAAACCATACATTTCAATGTGGTCAACTGTAAGTCAAACATGCCTTTTAAATACAAGGGAAGCATGTCATTTTCTACAGTAAGTTAATGTAGTATGTTGAGGACTGACTACCTTGTATCCTGACAATCACCGTCCACAAACATATCAGCATCAGCCAAGTCAGAGCAGAGACACACATCTTAGTCTACAGGAGTGGCACCAAGTCTCACGTTGGATTATTCATCCAGGTTTCTGTAAGAAATAAACCAACATTTATAATTTATGACGATTATTTATAAACGTATTATAATTAGGCTCTTTTATAAATGTCCGAAAACCATTTTCACTAAAAAATCATTTTGTTAGTTTGAATAGTGCTCCTTGCTCTCCTTGCCTCTTCTAGGATCAGCTATGTTTTGTCAGTCTATTTTTAACCTTATTTTGTCTAAATCTCTCATTTTTATTGATTGTAATATTCTCACTGTAGCATGTTGTGAAAAATGCAAATATGCAACAGTCAGATATTTACTTACCTTATCAACTACCCAGACTAGTCCTGTTGAAGATTCAGGGTCGGTGCTGTAGTGACCTCATCTTACTGGCAGACTGTCTCCCTGTAGATGAATCTAAGAGTCAGAGGATGACAAGTGTGACCCAACTCTCTCTGCATTATAACCCTCTGTTCAACATTATGACCCTTAATAACCAAGAACGTAGCACTTTAACATCACAACCATTAATTACCAGTAGTGTAATATTTTAACCCTGCTTACTCCCTGCTCACTGAACAAGAAACCAGACAAGCTTAGTCCAGCTGGCCCGCAATAATAAGTGTTGCCATCTCGAGATTTACTATTGCTGGGTGTCAGTACAGCCTCTTGTCTCTATCCTGAACAAATCGTCTTTTGCCACTGGCCGTTTTAATAGTTAATTGGCCATTTGAGAATGACATTGATACAGTTAAACTGACTAACATGTCTTACTAAGTTTACCTCCACCACAAATAGTGTCTATGAATGCCATTTGCCACTGGCTGTTTTAACAGTGTATTAGCCAGTAATAAGCTTTACCGGTGTCTACTAACTTACTGGAATAATCATAAGAATTGAGCAATTGCTAGCGAGTCTGCCTAAGCTATTTCATTTCATGGCATAAGAATGTATTTTTTTCTTTCATGGCAAAACAACATACTTTTTTCTTTCATTCGTGAATGACATTTATACAATAACTATCAATAAAGGCGACGATAACTAACTTTTTCATCAAATGAAAAGATGAGAGAATTGTGGAATCTACCAGAAATAATTAATAAATGTTGTTGCTCTCAATAGATTCAAACGTAAGTCTTCCTCATGAGAGGGACTGTCCTTAACCACTACAACACGGCATTACACGTTTCAGCAGTCGCTAGACTCCATTAAGGATTGTGTTACACTGACTAACGTTTCTTATTAAGTTTACCTCCAACATAGCGTTTATGAACTGTATTGCTTTTGGCACTGGCTGTTTTAACAGCTTATTAGCCAGTAATAGGCTTACTAGTATCTACTAACTTCCTAGGAATAATCATAAGAATTGAGCTTGGGACCTATAGTTTACAGGTCCGCTTCTCTAACCACTATGTTATTTAAGTCAGTCAAAATGGAACATGACTAAGTTGCTGCGGTTCAGTAGCATTATAACACAGGTCTGACACTATCTCTGAACAACAACAACAACAACATTATATTCATCAGGTTTGTCAAATTTTGAATCTTACGCTCCATGCTTCACCCTTACATACAATGCTATGATTACCTGGCAATGAACAAGCCTGTCGTGCTGCTTTGATGACTACTGATGCACCAGACTCAAGGAAATATTCGTACAATCCAACCAGAAGCAACACAAGACTGATTGACGCAAGCCGAGTACACATTATAATAGAGACAGTTAAGCCATCGTAACAGCCAGACCGGCCATTGTGGAACTACGGCGGTTGAATATGATTCCAGTCTACTGTAAGCACTGTCTGTCTGAGCTGGGGCTTAGAGTTGTACCAGCCAAGCCCGGCCTCATTCAGTGGCTATAAAAACACTTGTGGTTCAGCTCCTGTGTATGGGTTGCCGGGAAATTCACTTGTTTGAACAAAACCAGTAGGAGGCTTACAATGAGGAAAAACACCCCTCCAGATGGTGTCCCTTAGAGGAGTTTTGACTGACTTAATGCTGATTTGACTGACTTTACAACCAAGAAACGTATTGCTTCTGTATTTAAAGTGAACAGCAAAAGAGACCTGGGATCAGTTTTTATGTCCACATCCACTTAATCCATGAAAGACAAACTGATATTAACCACTAAACAGGCCAGAACTAACAGGAAAGGTTTTTGTAGATGTTACAATGTCAACCATCTGGATTCAAATGTACCACTAAAATGTAACAATACCTCTCTTTTTCAGTGTCCCAATAGAATGTTTTCCTTCTGATGCCATATCGCAAACAGAACTAAGTAAAGACCAACTGTGTTTATAGGAACAACATGTAATTCAAAGAAACAGTCTCAAAGCCTAAATGATCCCATCTCATTCATATATAACACAAACTCCAATCATATTTCAAGTGGATTTTTCTGAGTATCATAGTATACATTATTACTGGGCCATGTTTGATTCCCTATTAAAAAAAAGGTCCATGGCAAAGTCATAATATACTTTAAAGTAAACCTAATTGCCAATGAAGAAGAAAAACCTGATCTTCCACAGTCATTAGGCCTATAAGAATGGAAGAATATCTTAATCACTTTAGCCTACACTGGTGCTCAAGGGCTCAAGTTTGTATTGAAGCAGAACAGCTGCTGGTTTATTTGTCAGTGACATGGCCTCCAGAATTGGACCAGGAAACAAGTCCATAGTTTATTTATTTGGACCCCCAAATTAAGCAGAAAAAAATATGAGAAATATCAAAACACTGCTACACTGATAGACTAGAACAGTCTCCTAAAATAAATAAAATTGTGAATAATAAGGTCCGTGGACTCCTTAATGTCTGATCAAATAAACTACTAGAAATAATCATCAGACCCCCTGACTTGTTCCACTGGGGTTCAGTGTTGAGGAGAGCCTGTTTAGACCATTGAGTTAACCAGTCTACACCTTTTCCTGTAATATTCTGTTGACTTTAGTACTATGATCAGGATTTTGGTCATGATGAAGACAAATAGACAGTGACATTTGTTATAGACATTTGTTGCTTTCTTTATTAAATGTTTTTTAGCTTTATGTGGAGGGGAAGTGTTGAAGACAGATGGTACATTGACTATTCATTGAATGAATGTCCCGCTCTGTCATAACATAAGTAACATGAAGGCTAAGGGAGAATATAACATTTTTATAAATGTAATCCCAGGTCACCTCCTGAATATATATATTACAATAAAAAGCATTCTGTAGTATTAGCCCTAAAAAAGAATAACTATAATTCACTAATTGGATTTATTTCATAGAATAGATTTTCATAGAATCTGAAAGCCTTTCATGATTATTAAGAACTAAACAATAACTATATATCATCACAAGTCTAGGTCAACCACAACATGATTAATTGTAGTATGTAGCTGAAAACACACTTACCCGTTTAGCAGTGAATGTAGTTTATGAGAATCATTTAATTCCGTCCTCCGTGGTGCCAAACCTAATGAGGTACACTGATTAGTATATCAACGTTTCAGAAGTCTTCCAACTGACTGGGTGGGATGTGTTCTGTCCTGCCGTTACAAGAGGCGTCAGATAGAAAAGAGGCTGTCAAGTCAACTGTGGAGCGGTTCAGAATATCAATGGAGCGCTGTTGCATGTATACCATGGACAGAACTATACTATAGTCACCTGACACTAAACATGAGATAAAGGCGACCCCTGCTGGTACTATTATTAACTCGCTGATGATCTGGATTAAAGTGAATAACGAATAATTTTAGCAGCATTTTCGGATGTATGGTACTACAATGTACAACATATTCATATTCATTTACAGCATTTAAGGGAATTCTCAGCCAATCAGAACTCATGGTTCTAAACACCCAGTTATAATAATGAATAAGAGCGTAATTAATTCAAGTAATTGATAATCATTAGCAATGTTCTTCAACAAAGTCCAATATTGTACACACACATTGAATTCACACTGCAGACTTGATTGAGAAGTCGCATGACACAAGTTTGGGTATCAGAGCTGGGGTCAATTCGAAATTTTCAAACAATGAATTTGAATTGAAATGCAATTGGCAAAACCTCATAGGAAGCAAGATTGCAATTTTATATGAAATGAAGGCAGTATCATTTAATCCATACCCAGTTAAACAAATTCAATTGTCTGAAAACGGGAAAGTCTGAATCACTTATCGTTATCGCATATCCTGAGAAAAAAAACATTTAAATGGATATAACACTGATATACCAAGTCATATTAATTTGACAAAATGTCTTATTGTTTTTCCACATAATGCACTGCCACCCAGGAAGTTAGTCAGATCAGCATTTTTGAGGTCACAGTAACTTGAGTGATGACCTAAGCTTTTGCAGGCCCCTAAACCGCCTGAGGGAGTCACTAGAGAGCACAATGAGTGGTGAAGGAAATCACTGCATGATTAAGATGCCAAACCCACTCAATTGAAATAATTGATTCCTTTATTGATTCCTTTAATTTAAATTCTAATTAATGTGGGTGTGACCTATTCAAATTCAATACAATTTCCAGATTAAATCCAGAACACACCCCAGCTCTGCACATTTAAATGGATGCTGGGCTCCTAAACTAATTTTCTACCCAAATGTTTCTTTAATATGACATGGTCAGGTTTCCCTTGGGAACAAACATTTACTTAGCTAGTCTACATAATGGAAGATCAAGGACCAATACATAAGAGCAATCCAACTTCCTAATTCATTCTGTTCCAATAAAAGTCAAATATCTTGTTGTTAAAAAACTAAGAAAAAAATTGAAACTTTGTGACAATGACACAAATATCAATTTCACAGTCCAGATCCCTGCTACTACACAGACAAAAAGGTCAAATATAACACAACGCTAGTTCTAACATGCACAGTAAAACACATCATAACCACAGAGAAAATCAGTAACATTCCTCCAACAAATGTCTCTGAACCAACTTTGCTGTTGAAGCATAGACACCTAAGTTAAAAAATCCATTCTAAACCGTGTAGTTCCTGACAATCTTTTAATACAATACACCTGCCTCTGATCCTTGGTCCAACATGGTGGATAAATGAAGACCATCCACTCAAACCATTTAACCATTTATAATATAGTCAGTTCTTTTTTTTGGCTCTCCTGTGGAAACCAATGCAATTATAACCTTTGGATTCTGTTCATCATTATGTGAAAAATGTGATCATAAAAATTTAGCTTGTTCCAAATTAATGGTGCTATGGGAAACCAAAGTGTATCATCAGATTAGTTTCCATGTGAGAGCTGTCCAGTTAAGGAGACCAACACTGACTATTTTTGAATGGATAAACAGCCAGAGTATCTTATCTATTAATCCACCTGAATTATCTATTAATGGTGTAGGGCTCTGTACAGGGTCCTTTCTTGTTCACTATTTATATAAATAATCTAGATAAAAGTCCACATTTATGCAGATGACACTTATCGTTGTGCTTTGACCTAAGAGAAAGCTTTTCAACATTTACAAACTGCTTTTAATGCTGCTCAACATACTTTGTGTCAATTGAAGCTTGTTCTCAATGTGGACAAAACCAAACAATGTGTAATGTGATTGAGACAGTAACTTCATACAGTGGTGAGAACAAGTATTTGATACCGTGCCGATTTTTCAGAGTTTCCCACTTACAAAGCATGTAGAGGTGTGTAGTTTTTTTCATAGGTACTCTTCAACTGTGAGTGACTGAATCTAAAACAAAAATCCAGAAAATCACATTGTATGATTTTTAAGTAATTAATTAGCATTTTATTGCATGACATAAGTATTTGATACATCAGAAAAGCAGAACTTAATATTTGGCACAGAAACCTTTGTTTGCAATTACAGAGATCATATGTTTCCTGTAGTTTTTGACCAGGTTTGCACACACTGCAGCAGGGATTTTGGCCCACACCTCCATACAGACCTTCTCCAGATCCTTCAGGTTTCAGGGCTGTCGCTGGGCACTACGAACTTTCAGCTCCCTCCAACTATTTTCTATTGGGTTCAGGTCTGGAGACTGGCTTGGCCACTCCAGGATCTTGAGATGCTTCTTACGGAGCCACTCCTTAGTTGTCCTGGCTGTGTGTTTCGGGTCGTTGTCATGCTGGAAGACCCAGCCACGACCCATCTTCAATGCTCTTACTGAGGGAAGATCTCGCAATACATGGCCCCATCCATCCTCCCCTCAATACGGTGCAGTCGTCCTGTCCCCTTTGCAGAAAAGCATCCCCACAGAATGATGTTTCCACCTCCATGCTTCACGGTTGGGATGGTGTTCTTGGGGTTGTACTCATCCTTCTTCTTTCTCCAAACACGGCGAGTGGAGTTTAGACCAAAAAGCTCTATTTTTGTCTCATCAGACCACATTACTTTCTCCCATCCCTCCTCTGGATCATCCAGATGGTCATTGGCAAACTTCAAACGGGCCTGGACATGCACTGACTTGAGCAGGGAGACCTTGCGTGCACTGCAGGATTTTAATCCATGACGGCTTAGTGTGTTACTAATGGTTTTCTTTGAGACTGTGGTCCCAGCTCCTTTCAAGTCATAGACCAGGTCCTGCCGTATAGTTCTGGGCTGATCCCTCACCTTCTTCATGATCATTGATGCCCCACGAGGTGAGAACTTGCATGGAGCCCCAGACCGAGGGAGATTGACTATCTTGAACTTCTTCCATTTTCTAATAATTGCGTCAACAGTTGTTGCCTTCTCACCAAGCTGCTTGCCTATTGTCCTGTAGCCCATCTACAATTTTATCCCTGATGTCCTTACACAGTTGGAGTCTGTTTGATTGAGTGTGTGGACAGGTGTCTTTTATACAGGTAACGAGTTCAAACAGGTGCAGTTAATACAGGTAATGAGTGGAGAACAGGACGGCTTCTTAAAGAAAAACTAACAGGTCTGTGAGAGCCGGAATTGTTACTGGTTGGTAGGTGATCGAATACTTATGTCATGCAATAAAATGCAAATAAATTATAAAAAAATCATACAATGTGATTTTCTGGATTTTTGTCTCTCACAGTTGAAGTGTACCTATGATAAGAATTACAGACCTCTACATTTTGTAAGAAGGAAAACCTGCAAAATCGGCAGTGTATCAAATACTTGTTCTCCCCACTATAGTCCTGTTAGGTATTCACACTCCTATGCCTCTATTCCTTCCTGTGACTATTGGGAGACAATCTAAATATCTTCTGTTCTCCTTTTCGCATAGGGATCATTAAACCAGAACATCTCGCAGGGCTGCTCTAACTGTAACTGTATGCCCTAACTGTAGGCGCATTTAATTCTGGATGACTTGACCAAACCTTTATCTGACCCACCTCAATCCAAATTACTTCTCGAGTAAATGTCCATGCAGTTGGATATCTATCTAATACTCTTCCGTCCTTCACGCTTCGTATTATATTTTCCCTTTCCCTCAATATGGTCACTTCAAATGTTATGATAGTGATGTTACCTACACGACTCGTGTATCTCCTTGGGGCTAAACGCCCATATATCCTCAATGTATCTTTCTTATCGGGCTTCCTAATAGCCAAACCACTCGTTCCTCATTCACTAATCATATACTTCAGGGCACCTTGCAGCCCTCAACTCACACACTCCTCACAACCTTGGGCGATTTTCTAACAACAACTGTCCACACTCACTCTGTATTCATCGGTAGACCAACTTTTTATTCCTTTATTTCATGCATTCATACACTCGTATTACAGTCTGTTGACCCTGTCTCTTCCTGGTCTGCAGGTAGTCGTCACTCCCCTGGTTTGCAGGTAGCCGTCATCAACACAGAACTGTTCAACACACCCAAACCCCATCCAAACCCTCAGCAGCCCTCTATCGTGCTGGGTTGGTATCCACGGCGCCCTGCAATCCCTGTCCCTTGTGGCCTTTCCTCCATTCAAGGCAGATTGGGGGACTTCCTGCCGAAAGCTTGGGTCCTTGGGGTTTAGAGGGTTTTATGAAACACTGATGATTCATTTCAACCGGCAGATCCACGTTACAATTGGGACAAATGTTAGCCGTGTACTTGTGCGCTTCATAGTTGGTAATACTAACGTTGTAATGACGGCTGCAATCAACACAATATTTCTTCTGGTCACACCTACTAACCCAACGATACACACGTTTGAGGTGCTTCAAGCATTTATGCTGTCTATAACAATAGTCAGAATAACATATCCGCTTACAGCACTGGTTGGGTTAAGGGGTTGGGTATGACAGTCTTCATGAAGACAGACACTACAGCTATGTTTACAGTCATGATCGCCTCAGGTGTTAAAACCTGTATACCACCACTCACAAACGAATGACACACCCAGAAAACTCTTCAGATTCATGATGCCATAGAAATGGTTATCGTGTAAGTACATAAAGACGGTTCTAGGGTGGGTGTCCTCGCTGTTTTGATTCTAGGGTGGGTGTCCATCTCGTGTTCGATAAAAGACAAAAATGTTACACCCTGTCATTTTGTCAAACCGAACAATATCTGTGAATGCCACACAATCATCTAACACTAAACCAGCTCCCGTATGTAACTCACGTACACTAACCAGGGCCTCAGCATATGTGCACCTTTGGTTCAACATACCCATCAAACAAATGGAAGATCATGTAAAATCATTATTCACAGCCACATATAAATGCCTTCTTTTTTTTATTGATAATCATCAATCATAATCTCAGCATTACTCTGCATAACACTTTCAAGTAAATTACCAAACGTGCGTTCATTATATTAATCTGCTCTCATGGTCACATGTATGGGGGATATCAGAGATTCACCAATCAACTCAATCTGTAGACGATCACCAGGCCCGTGTACAAAGTCTGAAGCTTTAACAATCAAAGTATCCAAGCCTGCCATAATACTTCCATAGAATGTGCCAAAATCACCAACTTCACCAGTATTTTGTAAATGTATCAACTGTCGTAATTCAACGTTGTCAAATGCATTACGTTGTATAACTCAAACATTACCATCATTGCAATGAGTTTGCATCAGAGTGCTTGGAGAAGAGTCTTGATCATATGAAAACCGTGGGCTACTAAGCTCAGTTAACAAATCTTGGATCTGAGGATTATTGTGTGCATCGCTGTGTAACAAAGTTATGGCCAGTTCATTTGTATTTTGGGGTGTGGTCTGTTGATTATGTATAGATCTTGTTAGTTGTTCCGTGTCTGATCTGTTGTTAGCAATATCTTTTGCCATTTCTCTAGCTTAACATGTAAATAACGATCCACTTACAGGTTAAAATATTATTCTAACTCAAACATACATTTACATACATCACAGTTTTGTTGAGTTGACAGTAAAATGTATTACTTTCAGCTTTCAAAATCCCCTGACGCTGTGCAGCCACAAGGTGGGGTGTCCATAACTGAAGCCATTATGGTGATGTACTCTATGTCATCACTGGGGGTCCTCAATCTGTTGGTTGGTAAATAGAGTACAAAGGTTCAGTTGTATGCATATTGTTGTTATGTTAATACAATTTTAGTACAAAAAATAATTAGACTTACACAAAACGTATGTGTTCAAGTTGTGTAGGATCACAACCGCACTGTTCAAATGACACTGATGCTGGTCACTTTGTCTGAAATAAATACAAAGAGGGTTAACAAGCGTATACAGGTATTTAAAGCTGATTATTAATACTGTTAAAAGCCATTTGTTAGCGTTTGTAACTGCAACACAATTGAAGTCAAATATTTCAAATAAAATAACTTATACTTTCAATGTAAACAGCATACTCTGCGCTGGAAACAACAGTTGTCTTCTGTGGAAGCTGCGTATTTAATATTGTCTTTACATCACAGCCGGGGCGCCTCCAGCAGGTCACGCCTCTTAACTTTGTCATTGGTTACACGTTATCGTTCTTCACGTTAGAACTATACCGGCTACAATGATAAAAATTTGACAACCAAATATATTGATACTTCCTGTCCGGTAGAAACACTGTTCCCGTTAGTTATCGCGGCTTAACCGTGACATCACATCATTTAATTTTATCTATTAATGACAAACTCATCCGCTTACATATAAACACCATACCGCCATTAATCTGTTCAACATTTAACAAACACAAGACCATAATACAGCTTTCACAAGTTTCTTCAAGTCATTACGAGAATGCAGCACATCTAACAGGGAAGTCCCAGCATCCGCCCACACTAACACAGACAGGTATTCTCAAACTCGCAAATACTACAGTTTGTAACCATCGTTGCCAGTTAAACATTTCTATCAATGTGAAGAAAAAAATATTGCGTTGATCTCCGCTGTACAATTTCATAAGACATCTTTCCAAATGTTTTAATTACCTGAAATTACATATCCTGACCTGTCAACGATTCGCCGTTGTTCATGCAAATGTATACGCTACCTTGCGGGTAACTTTGTAACGTTTTGCCTTATAATGCAACTTAAAAGTTAATGCTGACTTAAACAACCATTTTTATTACAAAATACACCATTGCTCATACATACACATGTACCAAATTCACCGTTTTTATTTTTAACAATATTTAAACCCAACCACGATACAATCAACCTAGTCATAATGTGTGGTCGGCCTAGGCATTATTTAATGCTTCAAAATAATAGCATTTCTCATGTGATGTTTATTTGCCATAGTGCTTTGTTGGACTACAAACCTTGTGTGAAATACGGGATGATTTTCAACCTGCATATACTACAGTTTGTATTGATGGTTATTTAGCCACCATTACTATGGGCAGATCTGATCTAAAGGCCCATCTCTTGTTAAAATGAGAAATGGGCTGAAACTCTCCAAAATCGTAAGTCCCTTCTTTATATCTTATACAAAAAGCATGTTTCCCACACGTAAATCTGTGTTTGTGGAAAAACACCATGCTACACGCACATTGAAAAACATGGAAGGTTAACACCCACTGGTTGTAGGACATCTGTTGTAGCATTTGTCAGAACATAAAATGCGGCAGGGGTAACCCTGGTGCCCTTTTGTTAAAGCCCTTTTTGCCGCTGACATTACACTTATATATTGCCTGGGAATTTAACATTCCAGAACCCTAAGACCCCTTTGTTAAACATCAAACATGACCAGCCTGTTATAACACTGTTATATAATACTAATATCGCACACAGTGTCTTACCTTCTGCGCTAATTGTATAAAAATGACAGTGGCAGAGCTTAGCTTTCTCCTCTATGGGTGTGATCCTTAGCCATGGGTGCCCCCCCCCCCACCACCACCTCATCGCTATAGTCTTGCTACCTGATTTCCCAAATAAAAGACAGGCAGATAATATAATTATTTAATACTATTCTCCCAAAAACTTTTCACGTACAACAGAACCCGGCGCCATGAGGGGGCATAGCTCCCTCAGTTGTATTTTCTGCCCCCCCCAGTTTAAGTTTTGAAAACTCAATGGAAAAATAGCCAGAAAACAGATTAGCTCCCTCGCCATTTTTAACAGCCCCCTCAGTTTCTTCATCCTGGGGCCGGGCCTGATGTACATGATGAACAGAACCTTGTTATTACACTACAACAAAACATACCTGCAGTAACAAAACTTTGCTGCTAGCTGCTTTTGGAACTGGATCATAACTGTAATCCCTATCGCTATAGAATGCGATGCTCAAGGGAACATATCATATTTCATTTTTATAAAAATTAAGAGACCACTGCACCTATTTCTTTCCTTTCCAAAAAAGTTGAAAAGAAAGGTTTTGAGTGAGGAACAGAGGCGTTCAATTTGCAGTGGTCTCTTAATTTTGTTCCTCACTCAAAACTTTCCTTTTCAACTTTTTTGGAAAGGAAAGAAAAAGGTGCAGTGGTCAAATTCTTTTTGGCAGCAGGCTGCGGAGCAGGGCCTGGAGAGGGCTGCTGGACGGACACCCCTTGCAGACCCTGGCCAGCCGAGTCAGGAATAGGTCTACCTCCCGTTACGAGCCCCGTATATTGACACTTTGGGCCCAATTTGGACATTTTCACTTAGGGGTGTACTCACTTTTGTGAGATACTGTATGATCCTTTTTTTTGTTCTCTCAGTTTTAACATGTCCTTTTTTGGAGAATGTTTTCACATATCTTAGTTGTTTTTGGAGGTGGTCTAGTTTCTGTTGTTGGTCTGGAGACAAGCCCTTTCCTTTTAAAGTAAAGCTTGGTTTCTTACACTCGGGAGAATTGCAATGTCTGAACATCTTTCAATGTTCATCATCCCTTTCAATCTGCAGGGGAAGTATCAGTTCCTTTTTTCGATGAACCTGACAGAGAACAGTCAGTTATAAGGTCACCAGATCAATGCTGGTGAGGTGTTAGGACAGGGTAAAGGTTAACATTTAGAAAATTATGACCAAAGGTCAGTGTTCTACCTTTTTACAAGATTTAGACAACTCACAAACTTGGGTCAAAGGGTTAGGGTTAGTGTTGGTGTTTCGAGGGTACCTCAATCAATCAATCAAATCAATCAATCAATCAATCAATCAACTTTATTCAAGACACAAAGGTCCATAGAGACAACACAATACAAATATATATATAAATATAAAACAATACAAAACATTTAAGAATGGTGCTGATAAGGCATCATTTATAAAACATATACAGGCTTCGAGTCCAGTGTTTCCAAAAGCAAGATGTAGACCTTGTGTCACTCTTAGAAACATCAACTATGGACACAATGATCATATTCTTAGACCCTGTCAGAATCTATACAGAAAATGTCTTAAAACAGCGTTAAAAGTGGGCACATTGTTAGACACAAACATTTCTCTAGCACTACTCACCCTAGGAATTTTAAGCACAATTCTCAGTGCATCATTGTAAGCCACTTGAAGTTTTTTCATTTTCGATTCTAACATCAGGGGTGCACATGTGGAATTTACGTGCCAGCGTATTTGCCTGCCCATACAGTTTTCCACACTGACGCTGTACATCATCATCATCACAAAGGTCGTCTCTTATCACATTTCCCAGATATTTAACTTTCTTTACAACCTCTAGTGGTTCTCCTGCCATTAAAAAAGAAGGATAGACACACTTCATATCTTCCTTGGTTCTGGCAGTCATTACCACACTCTTCATAGAGTTAAATTTAATATCAAACATTAGTCCATATTGAGAACATATTCTAAGAAGTTGCTGCAGTGCAGCACTAGAGGGAGACAGTACCACCAAATCATCAGCATAAAGCATATGATTAATGAGACTATGCCCCACCAAGCAGCCAGTCCTACAGGCCTTTAACTCCATAGATAAATCATCCATGTACAGATTAAATAGCAGCGGAGACAGAATTCCGCCCTGCCGCACTCCATTAGAGACATAGAAAGGGGTTGACAAACTCATCCCCCACCTGACTTGAATAGTTTGGTGAGAGTACCAGAACTGCAGCATCCTGATTAGGTAAGAGGGTACACCACGCTCATGTAATTTACCAAACAGTTTCCCATGATTAATACGATCAAAAGCCTTTGACGCATCCAGGAAACACATGAAGACTGTGCTATTGCGGGATCTGTACCTATGGACAATTTCTTTAAGTGCATAAATACACAGATCAGTTCCATGCTTGTTCTTAAAACCAAACTGATTATCTGTTGACGCTATGTGTTCTGCAAGCCTGTCCATAAGGATCCCTTCTAGCACCTTAGATAGTATATTTGCAAGTGCAATAGGTCTATAGTTATCTATACTAGTTAATTTACCAGTCTTATTTTTAAGTACAGGTACCAGCAATACAGATAACATGGATCCTGGAAGTATGCCATGCTTCATTAACCCAGAAAAGCATAGAGCAAGTAAAACTGAAATACGTATTTCAGATATTCTGCTGATATTCTATCCTGCCCACAGGCTTTGTTCATTTTAAGTTTGTCAATAGCGTAACATACTTCCTCCGGCCTGATGACCAGACCATCAATGTGAGGTATCTCTCCAATGTTAAACACTAGTCACACAGTTAAAGATGTTCTCATAGTGTCTCCTCCATAGCTCTGCAATATTTTCTGGTTCCGTAATGCCATCAATACTAGAGGGCAGTGGCATTTTGCTGTTATTAACCACTTTCACCTCTTTCCAGAACTCATAAACATTATTAGTTTGTAACTTTCTCGCCATAGAGTTCGCCCTCATAGTCTGCTCTATTTGATTTTAGACTAGGTCAGAAGTATGACCAGGTGGACAAGGACAGGGACAGCAACGGGCCCCCCAAACCAGGTAATCCGCAGGTGTGGACCAGGACCTCATCTCCTCCTAAAATTTAAAACTGGAGAAGACTGAAAAAAAGTTAGTAGTACATCCCTCATATCCCCCAGTACAATAATATAGCAGCGTAACACCTTGGAACTGAGACAGTGGGGGTCCGGTGACACTGTGGCCCTACCCGGGGGAGGCCCCGGACAGGGCCCAACAAGCAGGAAATCAATCCATCCACATTGCCAGGCATCAACCAAAGGCACACCCACCAACCTGCACCTCTGTTTTCTCCTACAATTCTCTTCTTTTAGGCCCAAGACCAGTAGCTTTAAAATGTTTTCACTATTTGCATCATAGGATCCCTTTTGTTTGGAGTCTAGCAGCATTATTTCTCTTTGGCTTGCCTTCCAGGGCCACAATGACAAAATCGACTTTAGGAGTCCTAAATGAATAATTGTCTTGGTGTTTGACTGGTGTCATTTTTAGTCTCTCTGATTTCAGCATCCTCTTGCTGTGGTCTTTCTTCTCTGTACATGAAACAAGACAAACAAAGTCACTTGAAACAGTAACATTTGTAACACTCCTCAAAGCAACTGAATGCAGTGGTTGTATTTTTTTTATTCTGACATCTAGGATAGAACATACCTGTTCTTTTGACTTTTCTTACACAGCCACCAGACTATGCTGCAGATTAAAGCAATGAGAACCACTAAACCTATTACTGCAAACACTGACCCTGTAAATAGAAAACATGACAAGATGAGACCAGTACAATTCACAGATAAAAGGTGGAAAGCAAAGGTCCAGTATAGACATGAGATTCCTGTATTAACTACAAACCATGACCCCTTATCAAACCATTATTGGAGACTGGAGGTGAAGATGGACCTGGATCACAAAAAGAGAAATAAAATACATCAGCATGAATTGTTCCAGATTTTTATTAATTAATCAACAATGTGAATCTACCCTGTTATTGCTTGCTCTTTAGGGTTTTAGGCTGGGAGTCACTTTGTAACAACTGGTGATGTTAAAATGTATTTATTGATTGAATAAACTTTCTCACCAGCAAAGAGGTTTGGAATATTTACAGAACCCTCCTTGATGATGTAGCCGGATGACACCAAACACCTAACCATGGTGTCATTGTCAGGTAGACTGGGAACTGCCAGTGTGGTAGTTATGGTGACAGTAACAGTTCCATTGGGATGGGTGACATTGACCGTTGTAGAGTTTTCCAAAACCAATTGTACTGGGAGAAACAAGTCCACTACTGGAGCAGGTCGTCCCGTGGTAGAGCAGGAGACAGTTAACCCAGAGAAGAAGGGACGGGTGTCATTGATTTGTGTAACTAGGAGTGTAGGTCCATACAGCTCTGTAGAACAGAAATCATTATTCACAGTGAGCACAAATCAGCAATATATTAAATAGATGTATGACACTTACCTAAACAGGTTTAAGGGAGATTTTAATTCTTAGTCTTAAATTAATTATTATATTTTACCATTAACTTGAAGGCAGATCCTTCTACTTATAGCTCCATCTGGGTAAGTATTAAACAGACACTTGTAGCAGCTCTCATCTTCTCTTGATACTCCTCTGATGACTGTAGAGCAGTTCTGCAGTCCCACATTTAGAAACTCCACTTTCCCCTGGAAAGGTGGATTTACTTTTGGACCAAAACGTTTGTTGTAGGAGGACACATTTTCAGTCCCTCCTTGTGTC
Organism: Esox lucius; assembly: GCF_011004845.1. Classification (NCBI taxonomy): domain Eukaryota; kingdom Metazoa; phylum Chordata; class Actinopteri; order Esociformes; family Esocidae; genus Esox; species Esox lucius. Next base: position 18,899,303 of record NC_047590.1, read on the forward strand.
TCTTTTTGCCAGGTGACTTGCAGGACGTCTCTGGGTTCCATGAGTGTGTTACTGTGACGACCTGCTGGGTTTCTACCAGCTGAGAGAGACCTGCATGAAGACAGTGAAACAGGTGTGACTTTAGGATGAAAAGACACTCTAGGATCAATCCAGAACCCCCAGTGTCGATGTAGAAGTGAGTGATGTGAGTCAATGTGTTGCAGGTCATCATGGGCTGAATGGGGGATCACAACACAATTCAAACAGAGTGAGAACTACTTTGGCTTTATGTGTTGCTCCACTGGGATTGGATCACTGCAGTAACATGAAAACACACGTATGAATGTTTAGAATACAATAAAGTAAACGTAACATAGTGGTGTAGTACTAAGAATGGTCAGAAGAGGGAGGAGTCGGCAGGAGGAACATTAACACAGAAATACACATTCCTTCACAGTCTTGAATTGCACTTTATTCTGGTCTCTGTCTTGACTTGCACTTGACGCTTGTGTACCTATTCCAGTCTTGCTCCTTCTTTGGTCGTGGTCTTGTCTTGAAATGCTCTAGTCATGGTCTTAACTTGGTCTAGTTTAAGTCAGTCTACAAAGGGAATAGTATCACTACAATATATGCTAAATACTGAGTATAAATTGTTGTCCAATTATTTTTATCATGATTTATGCCATTTTACTAATACAGTTGTGCTCAAAAAGTTGCATACCCTTGGAGAATTGGTAAAATATGTACCATTTGTAAAGAAAACATGAGTGAGCAGGCAAAACACGTCTTTTATTTCTTATGGGATTCACATTCAACAATAGGTTATAACAGAATGGCACAATCATAAAACAAAACATGGCAATAAAGAAAAAAATTAAATTGAAACAATCACAGCATCTTTTTCCAGAGCAACAACCTCTTGTTGCATTGAAGATGGGTCGTGGCTGGGTCTTCCAGCATGACAACGACCCGAAACACACAGCCAGGACAACTAAGGAGTGGCTCCGTAAGAAGCATCTCAAGGTCCTGGAGTGGCCTAGCCAGTCTCCAGACCTGAACCCAATAGAAAATCTTTGGAGGGAGCTGAAAGTCCGTATTGCCCAGGGACAGCCCCGAAACCTGAAGGATCTGGAGAAGGTCTGTATGGAGGAGTGGCCCAAAATCCCTGCTGCAGTGTGTGCAAACCTGGTCAAGAACTACAGGAAACGTATGATCTCTCTAATTGCAAACAAAAGTTTCTGTACCAAATATTAAGTTCTGCTTTTCTGATGTATCAAATACTTATGTCATGCAATAAAATGCAAATGAATTACTTAAAAATCATACAATGTGATTTTCTGGATTTTCATTTTAGATTCTGTCACTCACAGTTGAAGAGTAACTATGATAAAAATTACATTTCTACATGCTTTGTAAGTGGGAAAACCTGCAAAATCGGCAGTGTATCAAATACTTGTTCTCCCCACTGTATGTGATTATACATGACTTCATAAGATCACTATCCTTTTTGCATGATCAGTCATTTTCTAAATCAATGCCAAAATGTCACAATTTCTACAGGGGTATGCAAACTTATGAGCACAACTGTATGTTAGGAGACTATGATTGATGTACATTGTATAGGCATGAGAGGCATTTTTATTGTCTTTCTTATTTGGTTACTGTCACTTTAAGACAGGTGGTGATTGGACTTAACAGCTGTGTTTTCCTGTAAGGAAGTGTGTGTCCAAACATGCCTTTTAAATACAAGGGAAGCATGTCATTTTCTACAGCTTTGCCTATTGCCACTGTGACTCGTTCCAGGCTGAGAAAAGTTAAACAAGGTAGTGCTAACAAAAACAACCTTAAGATAAAGCCTTCATACACCTCGGTCACAAATAAAAATGAAAATGACTGTATCACCTCGCATCTCAAAATGGGACTCCTAAATGTTAGATCCCTTGCTCCAAAGGCAGTTGCAGTGAATTAATTAATCTCTGATACTAGATGTTATTGATTTATGTGAAACGTGGTTAAAGGAGGAATTAGTTGCCTTAAGTGAGGCCTCTCCTCCTGGCTATACTAGTGATCATATCCCTCGTGCGTCCCGAAAAGGAGGGGGTGTTGCTAATATTTATGACAGTAAATATAAATTTACTCTCAAACACATCACTGATTTTCATTCTTTTGAAGTTTTACTCATGAAAGTTAACCAGGCTGATAAATCATTTTACATAGCTACTATTTATAGGCCCCTCGGGCCATACACATTGTTCCTCAATGAGCTTCCAGAATTCTTGTCTAACCTTGTAGTCAAAGTAGTCAAATTACTTTAGATACGGTTGCACAACTAAAAACCAAAGAAATACACAACAAAAAACTTGCTCCCTGGTACACAGGCAATACTAGAGCACTCAAGCAAGCCTCCGAAAAATTGGAGCGAAAGTGGCGCTCCACCAAGTTGGAGACTAGCCTGGATAGACAGTACGCTACAATACCGAAAATCACTCACATCTGCTCGATCAGCTTATTTCTCCAACCTGATTGAGGTTAACAAAACAATCCAAAATTGTTGTAACAAAAAAGCAACGCTCACTTTAGCTGTAATGAATACATGAACTACTTCGATGAAAAGATCACCATTAGAAAACAAATTAAAGCTGCGAGCAGCGTTTCAGGGGGCCAAACAGGGCACAGGAAGCATCACACTGCATGCTCTCACTAGAGAAATGTTTTGCTATTTAAAAATGCCCAATGCCACTAGTAGTCAGGATGTCCAATCGAAGGAGAGGAAATCAAATCAAAACAAAAATACCTTGAAACCAGAAAAGGAACCAGGCAATCCTAGTTCAGCTGATTAGGAGGGATAAATATTGTTGTCGCTGGCAGGTTTAAATCCCTGGTTTTCTATGTGGCAGACTGTCTTTAATTATTACACTATTTAAACAGCAGTGTTTTTATCAACGGCAAAATCGTGAGAAACATCGGTTATGTTTATAGCGCCCCCAAGCGGTATTTCTGTATGGGAGTTTTCCTGTCCATTCCTAGCAGACACATGTACTAGTATGTTTCGTTTCATAGCTGTTTGATGTTCCATTTGGGATTAATGGACGTCCAAAGTCATAGACACGCCCAGCTCTATTTCATTTGCTGACTTTGGTCGTACTATTTCAGATATCAACTTTCCTTATATAACTTTTAAAGATAATGGTTCAAAAATCCTTCACACCAAAAGGCATGCAAATCCGTTTAGCGGTCTCGGAGGAGATGTCGTTAATGTGTTTTTCACAAGGAAAATCCAAGGGGCGAATTTGAAAGACCCCAGAGACTTTTTGGTCCTTTGGACCTTGGCTGTCTACAATCAGGCAAAGTTTGGAGCGTTCTGAACCAGAGGGGACCGAGCAATGGACCTCTGAAAATGGCCCATGAGAATAATAATAATAATAATACTAATTAAAGCTGCAAGCAGTTTTTCAGGGGGCCAAGCAGGGCACAGGAAGCATCACACTGCATGCTCTCACTAGAGAAATGTTTAGCCATTTAAAAATGTCCAATGCCGCTAGTAGTCAGGATATCCAATCGAAGGAGAGGAAATCAAAACAAAACAAAAAGACCTTGAAACCAGAAAAGGAACCAGGCAATCCTAGTTCAGCCGATTAGGAGGGATGAATATTGTTGTCGCTGGTAGGTTTTAATCATTACACTATTTAAACAGCAGAATGCTACTTTTACCTCAGCCATGACATTTTTGCTGAAATAACGTGGACACAAAAACATTTATTAACGGAACTAAAGAGTAGTCTTGCACAAAGACTATATAGCTAATAGCTATACATTTTACTTATAACGAAAACAATGACTCCAATCATTTCATGGCTGATTTGTGTCTTTGGAAAACAATAACAGTATATAAGGGTCACGTAAAACAATTTTCTCCTAAACATATGAGAATCATGGTATTACACAGGGGATATATATTGTTGTGTGAAGGGTGAAAAGTACCAAGCGGATATACATTCCTGAAATACAATATTTGGAACATCTCAAAGTTTGAAGTGTTTTGAGCCAGAAGGGACAGAGCTATGGACCTCTGAAAATGGCCCTGGAGAATAATAATAATAATAAAACGTACAAACATAAAAGGGTTCCAGCAACTTTGTTGCTTGGCCCCCTAATAACTGACTCCACCTTAAATAGTTATAGTCCCCAAAATCTCAGTTGCCCTGAGAATGTCTCTAAATTTGTAATGAGTTCTAAACCCACAAATTGTTAGCTAGACCCAATTCCAACAAAATTACTTAAGGAGCGATTTCTTGTGCTAGGTCAGCCAATGTTGTAACATTTATGAAAAGCTCCAGTCCGGTTTCAGATCCCATCATATTACTGAGACTGCGCTTGTGAAGGTAACAAATGGCCTCAAACAAAGGTTCCACATCCGTTCTGTTGATCATTGTGCTGCTTTTGACACTATTGATCACTCCTTTCTCTTAGAGAGACTGGAAACCCATATTGGGCTACATGGACATGTTCTAGCCTGGTTTTAATCTTATATATCTGAAAGACATCAGTTTGTTAGTGTGGATGGCATATCCTCTGACAAGTCAAAGGTATGTTTTGGTGTTCCTCAATGCTCGGTTCTGGGCCCATTATTGTTCTCACTATATATGCTGCCTCTGGGTGATGTAATCTGAAATCACAATGTCAATTTTCACTGTTATGCTGATGACACACAGTTATATATTTCAATGAAGCATGGAGAGGCCCCAAAATTAGCTACTTTGGAAGCATGTGTTTCAGATATTAGGAAGTGGATGATAGAGAACTTCTTGGTTTTAAACTCAAGAAAAACAGAAATGCTCGTTTTAGGACCCAAGAAACAAAGAGCGTTGTTAGCAAATCTCAATGTAAACCTCGACGGCTGCATTGTCGTATCCCAAAAAACTGTAAGAAACCTCTGCGTTACCCTTGACCCTGACCTCTCCTTTTATGAACACATAAAATGTCTCAAGAGTTGCTTATTTTCATCTTCAAAACATTACAAAAATCTTAAACTTTCTATCAAAAACTGATGCAGAAAAACAAATTCATACCTTTGTTACTTCTAGACTAGATTACTGCGATGCCTTACTTTCCGGTTACCCTAACAAATCAATAAATAAACTTCAATTAGTGCTGCACACGGCTGCTAGAATCCTAACTAGAACAAAAAAATTGTACTAGCCTCTTTACACTGGGTGCCTGTTAGGGTTAAGGCTGATTTTAAGGTTTTATTGTTAACCTATAAATCAATACATGGACTTGCTCCTACTTACCTTGCTGAAATGATCCAGCAATACATACCTACATGTAACCTACGATTGCAAGATGCAGGCCTTTTAATTGTACCTAGAATCTCTAAACAAACAGCCGGAGGCAGGGCCTTTTCTCATAGAGCTCCACTACTGTAGAATGATCTGCCAATTAAGGTTAGAAATGCAAACTCAGTGCAAACATTCAAGTGTCTACTAAAGACTCATCTCTAGACCACGGTCGATGATTAGGTGTAGCCTGGCCCAGGGGCATGAAGGTGACCAGAAAGGCTTGATACTGTCCACCCTTGCTGTCTTGGCAGGTGGGCTCTCATCGCCACTAGGATGCTCTCCCTCCAATGCCTTTCGGGGGAAGAGTCACTGGCTTGTTGTTGTCTCTCTGTTGCCCACTTGTGCAATTGGGCTGTACTCTGCTGGCAATACTCGGCCCTCTTTCAGGGGGGTTGCGGTTGGTGGGTGTCCCTTTGGTTGATGCTTGGCAATGTGGGTGGATTGATTTCCGATTTCAGCTGCCACTGTGCTGACAACTCCCCGCCCCGTGTTGTCCCTTTCCTTGTCCATCTGGTCATGCTTCCGAACCTGGACTAAGTTTAAATAGACTCTGGACTTAATTATTACAATTGTACTCTTAATATGTTCACCCGGCACAGCCAGAATGTGATTGATTGAAATTGTTTTTTTACAAGGAACTTCTTAAGAATGATTGGTGAATGAGGCCCACTGTTTCCATCTCCTTCATACATGACACAGAAACAGTAATCGTCATTCAAACTGACTTGTTTTTTTCTGAGAATCATAAAATACTACCTTAAACTACCTTCAAGTTAACCTTACTGCCATCAATTAAGAAAAAAAATTGTCAATTCTCCTATAGGAACAGAAACATATCCTTATCAGAGTAGCCCACACTGGTCCTCAAGGGCCAAAACATTTGTAGGTGACTGAAGTAAAACAAATGCTCAACAGCTACTGGTTTATTTGTCAGTAACATTGTCCTCAGGCTTTTGCAAAGTATCTGGAAACAAGTGAATAGTTTATTTATTTAAATCCCCAAAATAAAGCAGAAGAACTAAGCAGAAGACACAAATAAAACACTGCTACACTGATACACCAGAACAGTATCGTAAAATAGATTAAATTGCCAGTTACAAGGTCTGTCTGTGGACTCCTTAATGTCTGATCAAACAAACCAAGTGTTAGAGATTAAACATGAAACCAAGCATCATATACTAACGAGTCAAGATATGTTCAGCTAATTGTCAGCCTCTTACATGCCTGGCAGCTCATAAACAAATGCGCGTTCATCTATGGATGGTGCAATAATCCTTCCAGTTGTGTCCCATCTAGCAATCCTGTTTTTTGTTGTTAAACGCCCCCTCTCCTTTGGGGAAAAATGCCCCAGTGGGTATTTTACCCCTGAGGATATATTGGTAAAATTAACAAAAGTATAACATGGAATGTACAATATCACGATTAAAGCTGTATTTGGTTAACTCACTGAAATACTACTATCAAGATTGAATTATTTTCAGTGTTATCGATTACATTGATAGAATTATTTTGACACTTAAATATGTAATGAATCTTAATTGAGGTAAAAAAAAAAAGGGGGGAAGGGTATTTAGCCCCGATAGTGGGGTAAACAGCCCCATTACATAGTAGACATCTTGCACCCCAGCGCGGGGTCAACACGCTACGCAAGTGCCTCCGACATAAATAAAAATGATTTTGGTAGCTCATGTTGACCAGTAGTGTGTGCCATAAAGAGTATTTTTACTCTAGTGACAAAAGTCAGTGCATTGTAAGTGGGGAGTTACATTTTGGCAAGCACATTGTCATGCCCCTCCCCCACCTTGAGACTGCAATGTCCAACCTGGTCTCAGGAACCTACGTAGACTATTTTACGAAATTCCATGGCACCCGATTTCATGATATGTGACGTTACGTCAGGTTACATTACAATTCGGCACCAAAACGTATTGATACATTACGAAATTATTCAAACATAACATATCTTACAAAACGCTATTACCAACGTATAAAATGTTACAAGCTCTATTAAAACGTAAAATAGAATACAAACGCCAGACAAACGTACAAACGCTATGAAAGACGATATTTTGACAAAATGTTAGATGTGTGTTTTTAACTGGCGCCTTACCCACTGCCCAACACTAGACATGGGGATTTGGGATGAGTAACAGCAATAGCAAGGTCGCTAGTATATGTTATAAAAGCATTTTATCGTCAACATTACCTTGACGTTAGGCATCCCAGCACTTGGGTTAGGGTTAAGATTAGATTTCACAGCACCGGGGTTAAGGTTAGGGTTAAGGTTTGGGCTACGGTTAGGAAACAAAAAAGGTTAGTTTAAGTTTACATCTCACAGGTCTGGGGTTCAGGTTAAGGTTAGCTATCACAGCACTGGGGTTAAGGTTTGGGTTATAGTTTGGGTTAGGATTACAAAGAAAATCACTTCAAACTTATGTTACAGGTTCCCCAGTGGAGCAGTGGGTAGCACGTCTGTGTAAGATTCGGAAGGTCGCTGGTTCGGTTTTTCATTCCGATTCAATTTTACTGCACGTAATACAGGTGCTGGTCAGATAATTAGAAAATCATCAAAAAGTTTATTTATTTCAGTAATTCCATTCAAAAAGTGAAACTTGTATGATGTATACATTCATTCCACACAGACTGATATCGAGTGTTTAATTCTTTTAATTTTGAATATATAATTCAGAAAATTTGAATATTGTTAATAGGTTCAATATTGAAGACACCTGGTGCCACACTGTAATCAGCTAATTAACTCAAAACACCTGCAAAGGCCTTTAAATGGTGTCTCAGTCTAGTTCTGTAGGCTACACAATCATGGGGAAGACTGCTGACTTGACAGCTGTCCAAAAGACGACCATTGACACCTTGCACAAGGAGGGCAAGACATAAAAGGGCATTGCTAAAGAGGCTGGCTGTTCACAGAGCTCTGTGTCCAAGCACATTAATAGAGAGGTGAAGGGAAGGAAAAGATGCAATAGAAAAAAGTATACAAGCTATAGGGATAACTGCACCCAGGAGAGGATTGTGAAACAAAACCCATTCAAAAATGTGGGGGAGATTCACAAAGAGTGGACCGCAGCTGGAGTCAGTGCTTCAAGAACCACCACGCACAGACGTATGCAAGACATGGGTTTCAGCTGTCGCATTCCTTGTGTCAAGCCACTCTTGAACAAGACAGAGCGTCAGAAGCGTCTCGCCTGGGCTAATGACAAAAAGGACTGGACTGCTGCTGAGTTATGTTCTCTGATGAAAGTACATATCATAGCGGGTAGGGACATATCATAGCGGGTAGTCAGGTGATCTGCAAGGGGTGTTATCCTCATCAGAACTGAAACACCAGTAATCCTGGATTACTCCTAGAGGTTTGGAAATGTTAACAGTACAATAATCATCATAGTAACATCTCCACCTATTCACATGGTTGGGAAAAAAGTATGAGCAGGGGAACATAGAGTTCCATCCTGTATTTAGGTGAGTCCAATACCACTTATTATCCTTCAACACTGGGCTTGTCAGTACATAGCAATCCCCATCCGGGGGGCAGTTCATCATGTCACAAGAGATTAACATAGGGCCCAAATTTGAACAGACTATCTGCATCTGTCGTTCGGGCCTTTTCTCACTGTGTACAAAAATCTCTTTCCTTGCTTCATTATGAGTCACATTTACAATCTGTCCATGACCATCAGTGTTTCCTGTGTGAATGTTGCCTGGGTAGCTTTAATGCAAGTCAGGAAGTCTTCAATTAGTCTGTTCCTCAAATTAAAAACCCACAGGCTGATTATAATGTTTGACATTTTAAAACAGAAAACTGTTGAATTTTGATTCATATTCCTACGCATCATTTTTGCTGATTTATTTTATCTCAGAAATAGTTTATAGTTTATGCAAACGTGTATAATAAATTGCAAAGCTATCACAATATTTGATTAAGAAAACTATGCAATTACAATCAAATAAATATAATATAGCGAGAAAAATCTGTAACAATACCATACAGGACAAGAAACAGGTACAGGTTTGTAGCTACTGTACACTGCATGCATAATTATTAGGCAAGTGAGTATTGTGATTGTAATATTATAAACTTAAATGCTCATTGGATTGAATCATTTTCAGGTGATATGTATTTGTGTAATGAGGGAGGGTGTGGCAACAGTGATTAACACCTAATATCAAGATGTGCATAATTATTAGCCAGCTTCATGACCTCAGGAAAAACAGGCCAAAAAAGAAATTTAACTGACACTGAAAAGTCATAAATAGTAAAATGCCTTTCAGATGGATGCAACACTTTTGAAATAGCTTAACTACTGAGGCGTGACCACAGGACACTCAAAAGTTTTGCTGGCGAATAGTCAACTGGGGTGAAAATACGCATGGAGAAGAGGCAAATTAACTGTAAATGACTTAAAGGAATTAAACATGAAGCTACCAGGGACCCATTATCCTCCAGTGCCACCATATTCCAGAACTGCAACCTACCTGGATCTTCTTTTGACACTCCTCTGATGATGATATGCAGTTCTGCAGTCCCACGTTTAGAAGCGTCAGTTTCCTATTAAAAGGTGGTTTAACTTTTGGACCAAAACATTTGTTGTAGGAGGCCACATTTTCAGTCCCTCCTCGTGTCTCTTTTTGCCAGGTGACTTGCAGGACATCTTTGGGTTCCATGAGTCTGCAGCTGAAGTGAGCGTCTTCTCCCAGTGTTACTATGACGACCTGCTGGATTTCTACCAGCTGAGAGAGACCTGCATGAAGACAGTGACACAGGTGTGATTTTGGAATGAGAAGCAGCTCAGAACCTCCAGTGTCGATATAGAGGTTGGTGACACCGTCAATGTGTTGCAGGTCATCATTGGCTGAATGGGGGAATCACAGCAAAATTCAGTGTTGCTTTGTCATATTTTGGAATTGGATCTCTGCAGTAACATATTTCGATAATACAAACTCTCTTACGGTGAAACACAAACAGCTTAAAGACACCATGAAGTAAACATGACATTGTGGTGTAGTTCTAAGAATGGTCAGAAGAGGCAGTACAGAAGGCAGGAATGAAGGAATCAGTAAAAATCGGTTAAATCAACACAAAGTTAAAGAATTATAGAATAGAATGTGGGGATCCGTTAAAAGGCCATAGCTCATTTCTACTGTGTTCACTGATAAAATCAGTAATCTATGCAGTTAATCGGTTAAATCAGAACACAATTGCAATTCTCTACACATCACAGTATGTTTCACTACAGATAGGGATACAAAGATATACTTTACATCTCTAATTACATTTTCTATAAATACAATTTATAAATGCAGTGAAATAAGCAGGTTTGAACATTACATGCAAAAAAAATCTACAGTATTAGCAATGCTGTGGAAAGGGAAATGCAGACAAATTAAACACAGTAAACATTTTAGGGAAAGGGGCTGAGCTGGACCCAAGGAATGAAATAAAGTCAGAAATCCCTCAACTGAACTTTCCTGCCTCAAGAACCACTTAGCTCACTACTAAACTATACAAATAGTGGGTGGTCCACTCAGTTCTTACTAGTGTTTTTAGACTGTTTTCTTACGGGATGTGAATGCCAAAGCTAAAAATCCCCCTTTCCCAGGCGCAAACAAACACACAGGTTAAACAAGGACTAAACAGCAAACAATTGACCAGATGACAGCAAACAAGGCACCACAGCAATACATACTCCCACAAAACAGAACAGTGAGATGTATGCACTAAGTCTAAATGAACAAAAGTGTCTGTATATCAAAAGCTATGTATCTAGAGTTTGGGTCTACATAATCTCGTGTGATAAAGCAAAAAGTGTCAGAGGGAGAAACAACTGACTGTGTTGATGTGATTGGGTAATGGACAAAAGGAACAGGTGGTGCAATCAGGAGTGTCCACTGATTGGTCCACCTCAGCAGTCAGAAGATGCACTGACGACTGCCAAGTGGGAAACACCAACGAGCACAATCAGGAACATGAGGGACACCTGTGTTTAGGGCAGGAGGGGAAAACATATGTACACATACAGGATACCTGCATGCATAACACAGGTCAATATATAGTGTACACATGCCCTTGATTTTTCTCTGCTTTAGATTGTCATTACAGATGTTCACCAGAGAACTACATTTTGGGTCAAGGGTCACTAGTATCAAGGCTGTGTTCAAACAGGCAGATCATTTCTGACGTTTCATTTTCTTCTTATTCTTATCACATCAGTTACGTATATATAAGGAAACAACTGGAATTGGATAACCTGTGTGAATGAAGCCTGGGTAGTCTAAATCTAAAAATGTAAAACAATTTCAATTCATATTCCAACATAGACTTGAATTGGTCTCACTTTATTCTGGTCTCTGTCTTACCTTGCACCTGAGGCTTTTGTTCCTGGTCTTGCCCCCTCATCGGTCTCTGCCTTGACTAATGATATGCTCCGGTCATGGTCATGGTCTTGACTTGGATTTGTTTTAATTAGTCTCAAACACAACATAGTTGGTTTTCTTCCGTTGTCTGTGTCAGAAGAACCTTTGCCAGTTTTTGTTGAGAAGGTAAAGTGATCTCAAGTATATGAAAACAATTCATTATTTCACACATAGGGAAGTGATCTTTGTGAGTTCCAAGAACACACCCCTGATTTGAAATGCACTTACATTATCTATTTATCCCCAATCTAATCCACCGTCTTTTTGCTGCTTTCTTTTAGCTCAGATATAATTTGGTGTAAAACCAACAAATGTGTATAACAAATTGGAAAGCTATTACAAGAACTGATTTAGAAAATGACACAGTTACAGTAAAATCAATATTATGCAGCAAGAAAAATCTTTAACAACACAACAAATACCACACAGGACAAGTAACAGATACAAGTAGGTAGCTACTATGTGTTGAGGAAGTGGTCATACATGACATAGAAGGTTTCCACATATATAGTTCTGTTTTAATGTTTTCACAGTCTGCTTTTAGATAGTTTTATCATATCTTCTTTTGGAGAATTTTCTCACATATATTAGTTCTCTTTGGAAGAGCTGATCTCAGTCCTCTCAAAAGTGATTTAAAACAGTGTTAATTTACATGGACAGGGTAAGTGTGACGACAGCGCCCTGTGCTGCCTCTCCCCCCTCCCCGCTGGTGTGCAGGCATCAGCAGTCGACGTTGCTGGCTTTCTGACACCACCGCCCATCTCATTAGTTCATCACCAACCTGTTGTCTTGTTTAGCACACACACCTGGAACCCATCTGTGATCATTCCCTCAGTATATTAAGTTTATGTTCCCTCTGCTTCCTTGATCTTTGTAATTGTGTTTTGTTTCAAGCTATGTCAGCTTCCTTCTCATCTACTACCCCGACTGTGGGCTTGTAGAAAATGGATTTATTGCCATTCTTATTTATTCATTATTTTATAGAAGAGTTTTGTACTCTGTATGTTTGATCAACTACACATTCTTCCATTTTCTAATAATTGCGCCAACAGTTGTTACATTCTCACCAAGCTGCTTGCCTATTGTCCTGTAGCCCATCACAGCCTTTTTGCAGGTCTACAATTTTATCCCTGATGTCCTTACACAGCTCTCTGGTCTTGGTCATTGTGGAGAAGTTGGAGTCTGTTTGATTGAATGCGTGGACAGGTGTCTTTTATACAGGTAGCGAGTTCAAACAAATGCAGTTAATACAGGTAATGAGTGGAGAACAGGAGGGCTTCTTAAAGAAAAACTAATATGTCTGTGAGAGACGGAATTCTTATTGGTTGGTAGGTGATGAAATACTTATGTCATGCAATAAAATGCAAATTAATTACTTAAAAATCATACCATAATCATTCTGGATCTTTTTTTTTAGATTCCGTCACTCACAGTTGAAGAGTACCTATGATAAAAAATGACAGACTTCTTTGTAAGTGGGAAAACCTGCAAAATCGGCAGTGTATCAAATACTTGTTGTCCCCACTGTATAGTGTGGTGAACAATGTGACAAATGTGAAAAACAATATTACATTCTTGGTTAATTAAGGAAAATAAAGAATAACAATAATTATGGGTAGAAATACAGGATTTTGTTTCTTTACCTGACTGTTTAATCCTCATTACTTCTATTTCCTTTGTCCACAAAATCTCCACAAAAAATTAATAAGCAATAGAAAAACATGTTTTAATCATTAACAAACAATTATAACTACAGTAACACAACCAGTCAATGTTTGCTTTATAGTGTACACACCATGGAGTCCTAAATGACAAATTTTTCTTGGTGTTTGACTGGTGTCATTGTTAGAGTCCCTCTGTTCTCAGCATCCTCTTGTGTTAGCCACCAAACTACACTGCAGATTAAAGCAATGAGAACCGCAAACCAATCGCTATTCCAAACACTGTCCCTGTGAATAGAAAACATGACAAGATGAGACAAGTACAATTCACAGATTAAAGGGGGAAAGTAATGTCTAGGACATACATTAGTTTTCTGTAAGAAACACACCATGACTTCTTAACCAACCATCATTGGAGACTGGAGGTGTAGTTGGACCTAGACCACAAAAAGACAAATACATCAGCATCACTTGTTCCTGATTTTTATTAATTAATCAACAATGTGAATCTACCCTGTTGTTTGCTCTTTAAGGTTTTAGGCTGGGTGTCATTTTGTGACAACTGCTGATGTAAAATTAGCTTTAAAAATCATGACTGATTGATTACCACTTTCTCACGTTGTAATCTTTATGGAACCATCCTTGATGATGTAGCTGGATGACAGCAAACACCTAACCATGGTGTCATTGTCAGGTAGACGGGGAACTGCCACCGTGGAAGTTATGGTGACAGTAACAGTTCCATTGGGATGGGTGACATTGTCCGTAGTAGAGTTTTCCAAGGCTAATTGCACTGATTCATACCAGGTCACTACTGGAGCAGTTCGTCCCGTGGCAGAGCAGGAGACAGTTAATAAATCAGCAATAGATTAAGTAGATGCATAACACTGGAGTTGGAAAACAAGTTTCAAATAAACTTGTTTATAAAATTAACAGTTATATCTTACCGGTATCTTGTAGACAGTTCCTTCCTCTGATAGATCCATCATGGTAAGTATAGAACAGACACTTGTCACAGCTCTCATCTTCTATATGACATTTCAACACATAATCAATACATGCCCACATGCACGTCCACGTCAAATTTCAGGGATCTCATTTCACTGATTAGCAGCAATGCAACAAGTCATACATTTCAATGTGGTCAACTGCAAGTCAAACATGCCTTTTAAATACAAGGGAAGCATGTCATTTTCTACAGTAAGATAATGTAGTATGTTGAGGACTGACTACCTTGTATCCTGACAATCACCGTCCACAAACATATCAGCATCAGCCAAGTCAGAGCAGAGAGACACATCTTAGTCTACAGGAGTGGCACCAAGTCTCACGTTGGATTATTCATCCAGGTCTCTGTAAGAAATAACCCAACATTTAATAATTATCTTCTGAAAATTATTTATGAACATATTACAATTTAGGCCTAAAACCACTTTTTGCATGTTCTGGGATCCTTGTTGTCCTTGTCTCTTGTAGGGTCAGCTCTGTTTTGTGTCAGTTGCCCTGTCTAGTCAAGTATCCTTCTTTTTTTGTTAATCTCAAACATTTTATTGGTTGTAATATTCTCACTGTAGCATGTTGTGAAAAATGCATGGTTATTAAAAACAGAATCTTAAAAACTGTTGTATATTTACTTACCTTATCAACTACCAGACTAGTTTTGCTGAAGGTTCAGGGTCAGTGCTGTAGTGACCTCACTGGTAGACTGCCAGAGATTGACAAGTGTGACAACTCTCTCTGCACTATAACCCTCTATTCAACATTATAACCCTCAATAACCAAGAACATGACAAAACATTAACAACCAGTAGGGTAGTATTTTAACGCTTCTCACTCACTGCTTACTGAAAATTGAATAGTGATTACACTGCTGTGGTTCAGTAATATTTCAGCACAGGTCTGACAATATCTCTGAACAACAACAACGTTATGTTCATCATGTTTGTCCAATCATGGGTCTTACGCTCCATGATTCACCCTTACATAGAAGCCCATAATGACCTGGTAATGAACACAGCTGTCATGGTTCTTTGATGACCACTAAATTGCACCAGACTCAAGAAAATATTTATACAATCCAACCAGAAGCAACACAAGACTGATTGACGCAAACCGAGTACACATTATAATAGAGACAGTTAAGCCATCGTAACATATGATTCCAGTCTACTGTAAGCACTGTCTGTCTGAGCTGGGGCTTAGAGTTGTACCAGCCAAGCCCAGCCTCATTCAGTGGCTATAAAAACACTTGTGGTTCAGCTCCTGTGTATGGGTTGCCAGGAAAATCACTTGTTTGAACTAAACCAGGTGGAGCCTTACACTGAAGAAAAACACCCCTCCAGATGGTGTCCCTTAGAGCTGATTTGACTGACTTTGATCGTCTCTCAAAATGACTTGGGTTTTTCTGAGTATCATTATATACATTATTACTGGGCCATGCTTGATTCCATATAAAAAGTGTTCCATATATATAACCAGTCCTCCATATACCTTACCCAGGAGGGTGCGTCGTACCCCTCTGGAGCAGCTCAAGTGGCCTTCGTGATCTCGTTGTTCACAGGCAGGGCAACCGCTGTGTGGGAACGGGTGGGCGAGGAGACCCGCAATTACCAGCTGTTCCTGGAGCATTTCCGACGAGTCTGTAACCACCCCCTGGAAGGCGAGGAGACGGGCGAGACGCTGTTAAAATGTATGCAGGGCAACGCTACCGCACCCGATTACTCCATAAAGTTCTGCACACTGGCGGCAAGCAGTGGGTGGAATGATAAGGTACTCCTCACGGTTTATCGAAAGGGCTTGCGCGAGGAGTTACAGCCTGATCTGGCCTGTCAAGATGACGCACTGACTCTACACCAAGTGATAGCTCTCTTTATTCACGTGAATCAAATGGTCCGGGAGAAATAGTCTCAAAGCCTAAATGATCCCATCTAATTTATTCATGACACAACCTGTGATCGTCTTTCAAATGGACTTGGGTTTTTCTGAGTATCATAGTATACATTAATACTGGGCCATGTTAGATACCATATAAAAAAAGTCGATGGCAAAGTCATAAAATACCTTAAAGTAAACTTAATTACCAATGAGGAAGAAAAACCTGTCCTTCCACAGTCTATAAAACCAGAAAAATATCTCAATCAGAGTAGCCTACACTGGTCCTCAAGGAATGAAATGCTGCTGGTTTATTTGTCAGTAAAGTGTAAAAATGTATGTATGATAAAAATATATGATAAAAACTAAACTTTCTGTCTCTATAGCTCTAAAAAACAGAATACCATGAATTCACTAATTGGACTGACTCCATACCAGTCATCACAGAATCTGAAAACATTTCATGATAATTAAAAACTAAATAATAACTACATATCATGACAGGTCCAGGTCAACCAATATATGATTAATTGTAGCCTATATTTAAAAACACTAGAGTTTTTGGAGAATGATTTATTTTCATTTATCCTAGACGTGCCCTAAACATATCCATTTTTAAATCCAGATTAGTGCCTATGACTGAGCAGTTAAACTTAACCACACTGTTTAGCCTTATAGCTTCCTATGTTTTGAATCCCATTTTTAATCTTTATATGTTTTCTTATTGTATTTTTTCTTATTATTATGTTTTCATTTGTTTTGATATTTTCATTTGAGTATTTGTTTTTATGTTATTGTATTTTTCTATATATTTTTTATTTGTAAAGCACATTGAATTGCTTCGATGTATGAATTGTGCTATATAAATAAACTTGTTTGCTATTTCCGTTGTCTATGATGCCAAACATAGTGAGGTACAGAGAATAGTAAATGTGTCTGAAAATAGGAAAGTCTGAATCACTCATTGTAATCGCATATCTTAAGAATAAGGCACTTGTTAATGCAAATAACACTGATTTACATGTCATATTAGTTGGACTAAATGTTTTATTGTTTTTCCACATAATGCACTGCCACCCAGGAATTTAGTCAGATCAGGACATTTGAGGTCACAGTAACTTGAGTGATGACCTCAGCTTTTGCAGGCCCCCAACCTACCTGAGGGAGTCACTAGAAAGCTGTCAGGTCAGCACTGCCACAAGTCCTCCGGTTCCCAGCACACCACGCCCCGTCCCACAGTTTCCCAGTTGCCACGATCATTGTCTCCTGTTTATTGAGTGCACCTGTTACATTTGTTTTTCACCACTATTTAGGAACACCTTTGTCACAGATTAATTGTTGAGGGCATAACCCAGGTCATTCTCTGCCTCAGTTGTTTATCCCGTTGCCTATTCGTGTTTTGTGTTTGCTGAAGTATTCGTTTATTAAAACTTTTCTTTGAGCACTTGCATCCTGAGCCTGCAGCGTCATTTGTTACAGAGTACTCAACCTCTAACATGGATGCAGCCAAAGAAGTTCATCTACCCACGATCCTGCGTTAACAAGGACGGCTGTTGGAACGCCACCAGAGTCAGATGGATCAGTTGGCCCAAGCCATGGATCTACTCATGAGGACCCAACTCTACCCCATCTGGTGAACCCCGAGCTGAACCACAGGACGATTGGTTCCAGAGACCACCCTGGACCGTCAAGAACGGGTAGTCCGGTTAGCTCTACTGGAGAGGTGCAATGGCTCCCCAGAGACTTGAAGGTTTTTTTTTTTGCAGTGCTCCATATACCTTACCCAGGAGGGTTGCGTCGTACCCCTCTGAATCAGAAGGAAATACCACAGTGATGGTTGTGGTGGATAGGTTTTCTAAAGCTCGTCGGTTTATACCCGTGCCAGGCTGGCCAACACCTCCGCAAACAGTAGTCTGCTGATAGAAAAGACGCCAAAGTTTGCAATTATTGAGTGCAGGTGTTTCAGCCACAACCATTTCTCACAGGTGCTTAAAATCCAGCACAAAACAATGAAATCTCCAAAGAGAAACATTGGTTGTGCAATGGGTCGTACTGAAGAGCTCAGTGACTTTAAATGTGACACTATCATAGGATGCCACCTTTGTCACTTTGTGAAATTTCTGCCCTACTAGATCTGCCACAGTCAAGTGCTATAATTGTGAAGTGGAAGCATCTAGGAGCAACAACAGCATGGCCACCAAGTGGTAAACCACACAAACACACAAAGCAGGGCGCCAAGTGCTGAAGCATGTAAAAATCACCTATTATCTGTTGCATCACTCACCACAGAGTTCCAAATTGCCTCTGGGAGCAACATCAACACAAGAACTTTGTGTCTGGAGCTTCACGAAATGGATTTCCATGGCATAGCAGTTCTATGCAAGCCTCACATTCGTGCTTGTCCAACATCAGTGCTTGACCTCACAAATGCCCTTTTGGCTGAATGGGCCCAAATTCCCAGAGAGAAACTCCACAATCTTATGAGAAGCCTTTCCAGATGAGTGGCGGTCGTTATTGGTGCAAGGAGGGGGTTCAGCTCCATACTAATGCCCATGGTTTTGGAACGGGATGTCCAACAAGCTCATATGGGTGTCTACATGCTTTTGGCCGTATTGTGTATTTACTTAACAAATGACTACATTTGATGTGTAAAAGTACATAATTTCAGTAATATTAAATAATAGAGCAATAAGAATGTTGGACAATACAAGAAATACCATATGTGACAGAAATACACTGGGACATAGCATCTACAGGGGATATAAAAAGTCTACACACCCCTGTTAAAATGCCAGGTTTTTGTGATGTAAAAGAACGAGACAAAGATAAATCATGTCAGAACGTTTTCCACTTTTAATGTAACCTATTTTTCTTTTTTTTTGCGGGAGTAAGGAACCGGGCACAGGCAGAAGGTAGTCGATGTTGACTTTTTTAATTAAACAAACACAGAGCACAACCAAAATGACGAAAGAAAAGGGCTGACTTAAGCAGCAAAATGAATGCACTCATGGGTTATATCTGAAACATATAGCTGACGACAACATCGAACAATGATCCACAAATGTGGGGAGGGACCTGGTAGGAACCTGGTGTGAATGATGAAGGACATGACACGAAACAAGTCCGGGATGCGTTCATATGTGACAGGAACTGAGGGTGCACGGAACGGTGGCGCTGCTGCTCACCATACCGTGACAATAGGAGCTGTTGGTTTGAAGGAAAGTTGATTGAACAAGACCAATAATCATTTGTTTTAACTTCTTAATTAGTTAATATAGATATATAAATTAGAATGAGGGTTAAATGTACCAGGGTTGGTTCTATTTCCTGACTGGTGAATCCTCCTCACTACTCCCTCTTTCCTTCTCAACCGCCACATTGGACCTGGATGAGAAAATAAGTATGTATTTTGTTATGAAACTTTGCTGAGCTGCACAAAAATCTGATGTTCTCTTTATAGTATACACACGTTTCTTGCAGTTCGAAAGGATCTCTACTTTCATCAACATCTTGTAGTCTTGTTTCATGTCTGTATAGAGAAAGAAACAATAGTCATCTGAAACCAAACACCATAAGATTAACTTCAATATAAAATAAATAGAAGCAAAAACATATCCTGACAACACAATATTACCTGCTAGTTTGATTTCTCTTATGCAGCCACCAAGTTATGCTGCAGATTAAAGCAATGAGAACCACTGAACCCATCACTGAACCAACCACTGTCCCTGGTAATAGAGAAGATGACAACTGTACAATTCAGAAATAAAAGGAGAAAAGTCTATGTACAGTACAGAGATGAATTTGGGTCACTGGAATAAATGCATACCACGACCGCATATCCGACCATCAGTGACTGGAGGCAGAGATTTACCAAGACCTCAAGAAGACAAAAACAATAAATCAGCATGAGATGTTCCTGGTTGATATAATGAATCCATCAAGGAAAAACCTTTCTCACCAGTTAAGGAGGTTGGAATATTTACAGAACCCTCCTTGATGATGTAGCCAGACGATGCCAAACACCTAACCATGGTGTCATTGTCAGGTAGACTGGGAACTGCCAGTGTGGAAGTTATGGTGACAGTAACAGTTCCATTGGGATGGGTGACAGTAGTAAGATTTTCCAAAGCCAAATGTGCTGTTTCATGCCAGGCCACTATTGGAGCAGGTTGTCCCGTGGCAGAGCAGGAGACAGTTAACCCAGAGAAGAGGGGATGAGTGTAATTGGTTTGTGTCACTAGGATTGTAGGTCCATACAGCTCTGTAGAACAGAAATCATGATTCACAGTGAGCACATATCAGCAATAGATTAAATAGATTTAAAATCCTAAACAGGTTTAAGGGAAACTTAAATTCTTAGTCTTAAATTAATTATTATATTTTACCATTAACTTGAAGGCAGGTCCTTCCACTGATAGCTCCATCTGGGTAAGTATTAAACAGACACTTATAGCAGCTCTCATCTTTTCTGGATACTCCTCTGATGACTATAGAGCAGTTCTGCAGTCCCTCATTTAGAAACATCACTTTCCTATTAAAAGGTGGGTTTACTTTTGGACCAAAACGTTTGTTGTAGGAGGCCACATTTTCAGTCCCTCCTGGTGTCTCTTTTTGCCAGGTGACTTGCAGGACATCTTTGGGTTCCATGAGTCTGCAGCTGAACTGAACATCTCCTCCCAGGGATACTATGACTACCTGCTGTGTTTCTACCAGCTGAGAGAGACCTGCATGAAGACAGTGACACAGGTGTGATTTTAGGATGAAAAGACACTCTAGGATCAGTCCAGAACCCCCAGTGTCGATGTAGAAGTGAGTGATGTGAGTCAATGTGTTGCAGGTCATCATGGGCTGAATGGGAGATCACAACACAATTCAAACAGAGTGAGAACTACTTTGGATTTATATACTTGTGTTTATCTGCTTTGTTACTGTCATATTACAAATTGGATCACTGCAGTAACATTACTTACTTTAATATCTCTCACAGAAAAATCACATTTGTATGAATCTTTAGGACACAATGATTGCTTGACATATGGGTCTAGTACTAAGAATGATCTGAAGTGTACAGAAGGAAGCGATGAACAAAAGAATCGGTCAACTGCCCTTTTCAGAATGTGTTGAATAGGTACAGCAATAACCTACAGAATGTATGGCCATCAGTTTCACTAAACAGACAAGGCTGTTTCTCATTCCTCCAACTATGTTCACTGATCACAGTAATCTAATAATAATAAAAATGTATTAAACTTCTGTAGCACTTTTCATTACAGAAAACAATCACAAAGTGCTAAAACGAATACGATAGATTAGGTCTTGACTTTCTGACAGAGCTGAAGGTTTTCAGCAGTTAGAAGGACCATCAAGAGGAACATGGCTTGAGCAGAGTGAGGACCAATACACTCACCTAAAGGATTATTAGGAACAGCATATTAATACTGTTTGACCCCCTTTCGCCTTCAGAACTGCCTTAATTCTATGTGGCATTGATTCAACAAGGTGCTGAAAGCATTCTTTAGAAATGTTGGCCCATATTGATAGGATAGCATCTTGTAGTTGATGGAGATTTGTGGGATGCACATCCAGGGCACGAAGCTCCCGTTCCACCACATCCCAAATATGCTCTATCGGGTTGAGATCTGGTGACTGTGGGGGCCATTTCAGTACAGTGAACTCGTCATGTTCAAAAAACCAATTTGAAATTATTCGAGCTTTGTGACATGGTGCATTATCCTGCTGGAAGTAGCCATCATGGGTACATGGTGGTCATAAAGGGATGGACATGGTCAGAAACAATGCTCAGGTATTTAAACGATGCCCAATTGGCACTAAGGGGCCTAAAGTGTGCCAAGAAAACATCCCCCACACCATTACACCACCACCACCAGCCTGCACAGTGATAACAAGGCATGGTGGATCCATGTTCTCATTCTGTTTACGCCAAATTCTGACACTACCATTTGAATGTCTCAACAGAAATCGAGATTCATCAGGCCAGGCAACATTCTTCCAGTCTTCAACTATCCAATTTTGGTGAGCTTGTGCAAATTGTAGCCTCTTTTTCCTATTTGTAGTGGAGATGAGTGGTACCCAGTGGGGTCTTCTGCTGTTGTAGCCCATCTGCCTCAAGGTTGTGCATGTTTGTGGCTTCACAAATGCTTTGCTGCATACCTCGGTGGTAACGAGTGGTTATTTCAGTCAAAGATGCTCTTCTATCAGCTTGAATCAGTCGGCCCATTCTTCTCTGGCCTCTAGCATCAACAAGGCATTTTCGCCCACAGGACTGCCGCATATCATTTTTCCCTTTTCACACCATTCTTTGTAAACCCTAAAAATGGTTGTGCGTGAAAATCCCAGTAACTGAACAGATTGTGAAATACTCAGACCGGCCCGTCTGGCACCAACAACCATGCTACACTCAAAATTGCTTAAATCCCCTTTCTTTCCCATTCTGACCTTCAGTTTGGAGTTCAGGAAATTGTCTTGACCAGGACCACACCCCTAAATTTATTGAAGCAACTGCCATGTGATTAGATAATTTAATTAATGAGAAATTGAACAGGTGTTCCTAATAATCCTTTAGGTGAGTGTATGTTCAATGAGGGTTCAGTGTGTTCAACCAGCAGATCCTCTGGAGGTAGGCAGGCGGCAGCCCAGCTTACCCAGCTCATGGTGTCATCAGCACCTTGCCATCTCTACCATCTATATAGTTTATACATGCATTTCACAACAATAACACATTTCTCTATACATTACAGCACAATGTGTTTCAGTACCTACCAAATTCACATTTTAGCTACAGTGAGGGATTTTTTTTTTAACCCCTGCTGATTTTTTACATTTGCCCACTGATGAAAGAAATTTTTAGTCTATCATTTTAATGGTAGGTTTATTCGAACAGTGAAAAACAAAATAAAACACGTAATAAATTGATTTGCATTTTATTGAGTGAAATAAGTATGTCACCCTTCTCAATCAGAAAGATTTCTGGCTCCCAGGTGTCTTTCATACAAGTAACAAACAGATTCAGAGTACACTCTTAAAGGGAGTGCTCCTAATCTCAGCTTGTTACCTGTATAAAACACACTTGTCCACAGAAGCTATCAATAAATCAGATTCTGAACTCTCCACCATGGCCAAGACCAACACAAAAGAACTTTGAATCTCCCTCGGTCTGGAGCTTCTGTGGAAGGAGCTGAAGGTTCGAGTTGCCAAACATCAGCCTCGAAACCTTAATGACTTGCAGAAGATCTGCAAAGAGGAGTGGGACAAAATCCCTCCTGAGATGTGTGCAAACCTGGTGGCCAACTACAAGAAACGTCTGACCTCTGTGATTGCCAAAAAGGGTTTTGCCACCAAGTACTAAGGCATGTTTTGCAGAGCGGTCGAACATTTATTTCATTATAATGCAAATCAATTTATAAAATTTTTTACATGCGTTTTTCAGGATTTTTTTTTGGTTATTCTGTCTCTCACTGTTCAAATAAACCTACCATTAAAATGATAGACTGATCATTTCTTTGTCAGTGGGTAAATGTACAAAATCAGCAGGGGTTTAAATATTTTTTTTCTTCACTGTATATGCTATACTTAGACTAAACATATATACTTGAAAAAAGATTAAATTATGAATGAGTGATAAGGGTGAATCTGGTAAACCTTTTCGAATGCTACTGAGTGGACAGGCAGGAAGAATTAGCGCAGAAAGAATCAGTGATCTGCGTGATAATTTAATATCTAATAATCTGACTCCATATTGTTTTATTAACATACGCAAACCTCAATGACCATGATATGCTGGAAGTTCTTAGCAAAGGTAGCTAATCTTTTGACCCAAACCAAACATTTAAAAGATTGTATGTTTCATGGCCTACGTTATCCTCAATGGCCCTTATCAATCAAGTCCAGAAGACAAAGGATGGTGTTGCACCTCAGAACTCCGTGACGAACAGTCTGGTCACTTCGATTTACATATGTAAATAAGCTTATATCAGTTATCATAAGCGCCCATAAGGTGTACTTCATTTAACACAAACCATACACTAAAATGGTGTGTGTTCCGGGGTCTAAAAGAAAGTAAATTATGCCCAACGACTCAGTGATGACTCTAAAGTACATATGTTCCTAGGCATAACCAAACTGCTTTGTGAATTTCAGGACTCAGGGACTCCAAGTCTGGTCGCTGAGACTTACTTATTTGTGTATAATTACCAGTAGCCCTATGAATTGTGTATGGAGATGAACGAGGAATGCCGTAGTAATATATATTCCAAAATAACACAATTGATTCCAATCAAGTAATATAGTTACAATTCAAAACATAGTTACATACCAACACGATTCAAGGTCCTCCCAACTAGCCTAACGGTCTACCAATTATACCATAAGTACTTCAAGTCACTATGGCACAAAGGTGTGCTAGGGGCTTCTGTTAAAGATAGACTCCCAGAACTAGGTCAAACTTTTATCCCACCCAGAGAGGCTGATTCCTGACAACGAATTCTGACAACGGAACAATGTAATATACTGTAACAATGTAATATACTGTAACAATGTAATATACTGTAACAATGTAATATACTGTAACAATGTAATATACTGTACACCTATTTAGGAAAAGTCATGGAAGGAGGAGGGCGGGCTTTCAAAACTCAAACGCCAGTTGTAGTATTAAAACTGGCCCTAACCTGACACCCTGGAGCTTGGCTCTGCCTCCTGGCTTCCTATTGTGTTCACATAATGGAGACAAATATGACACATCAACACAGTCTGTACACATCCACATGCACATCAGTAGTGTTATGAAAGATGTGTTTTGGAAGGATTGTGAATGTGCCGTGTTGTCTGGTGTCTCAGCTCAGTGGGACATCCTAATCTCACACCAATGGGCCCATTTGCTTCCTGAAAGGTGGGGGCCAAGGTAGCCCCATCCGCTCAGACCAACCAGGTGTGAGGATGGACAAATCAACAAATAAATATGCTAATCAAATAAATATGACTTTTGTTGGATTAACCTCACCGATGTTTGGTCTTTGTGTCCCATAAAAGGAATAAACTCTCCAATAGGTTTCTGTAGAAGATTTTGTAAATGTTACATGTTACTGTTTTTGTTACTTTTCATATCAAATGTAATCTTACATTTGTGATTCATATTATAT
Organism: Esox lucius; assembly: GCF_011004845.1. Taxonomy (NCBI): domain Eukaryota; kingdom Metazoa; phylum Chordata; class Actinopteri; order Esociformes; family Esocidae; genus Esox; species Esox lucius. Next base: position 18,924,743 of record NC_047590.1, read on the forward strand.
CAGTGAAATTAGTACCTCAAGTCTCTGGATGTTGTGGGGCTGTCTTGGCTGACACGCCTGTGCAACATCGCGTGGCAGTCGGGGACAGTGCCTCTGGGATGGCAGACCGGGGTGGTGGTCCCTCTTTTTAAGAAGGGGGACCGGAGGGTGTGTTCCAACTATAGGGGGATCACACTTCTCAGCCTCCCCGGGAAAGTCTATGCCAGGGTTCTGGAGAGGAGAATACGGCCGATAGTAGAACCTTGGATTCAGGAGGAACAGTGTGATTTTCGTCCAGGCCGTGGAACACTGGACCAGCTCTATACCATCTACAGGGTGATGGAGGGTTCATGGGAGTTTGCCCAACCAATCCACATGTGTTTTGTGGATTTGGAGAAGGCATTCGACTGTGTCCCTCGTGGCATCCTGTGGAGGGTGCTTCGGGAATATGGGGTCCTAGGTCCCTTGCTAAGGGCTGTCAGTTCCCTGTACGACCGAAGCAGGAGCTTGGTCCGCATTGCCGGCAGTAAGTCAGACTTGTTCCCTGTGCATGTTGGACTCCGGCAGGGCTGCCCTTTGTCACTGGTTCTGTTCGTAATTTTTATGGACAGAATTTCTAGGCGCAGCCAGGGGCCGGAGGGTGTCAGGTTTGGGGACCACACGATTTCGTCTCTGCTCTTTGCGGAGGATGTTGTCGTGTTGGCCCCTTCAAACCAGGACCTTCAGCATGCACTTGGACGGTTTGCAGCCGAGTGTGAAGCGGTGGGGATGAAAATCAGTACCTCCAAATCCGAGGCCATGGTCCTCAGTCGGAAAAGGGTGGCTTGCCCACTTCAGGTTGGTGGAGAGTGCCTGCCTCAAGTGGAGGAGTTTAAGTATCTAGGGGTCCTGTTCACGAGTGAGGGAAAGAAGGAATGGGAGATTGACAGACGGATCGGTGCAGCTTCTGCAGTAAAGCGGTTGATGTATCGGTCTGTCGATTTACCGGTCAATCTACGTTCCTACTCTCACCTATGGTCATGAGCTTTGGGTCATGACCGAAAGGACAAGATCCCGGATACAGGCGGCCGAAATGAGCTTTCTCCGCAGGGTGGCTGGGCGATCCCTTAGAGATAGGGTGAGAAGCTCGGTCACCCGGGAGGAGTTCAGAGTAGAGCCGCTGCTCCTCCACATCGAGAGGGGTCAGCTGAGGTGGCTTGGGCATCTGTTTCGGATGCCTCCGGAACGCCTTCCTGGGAAGGTGTTCCGGTCCCGTCCCACCGGGAGGAGACCCCGGCGAAGACCTAGGACACGCTGGAGGGACTATGTCTCCCGGCTGGCCTGGGAACGCCTCGGTGTCCCCCCGGAAGAGCTGGAGGAAGTGTCTGGGGAGAGGGAAGTCTGGGCATCCCTGCTTAGACTGCTGCCCCCGCGACCCGGCCCCGGATAAGCGGAAGAAGATGATGATGATGATGATGATTATATCAGTGAAATGTATTAATTCTGTGTCTTAGAATACACTTATCTAGACAATAAACAAACCAGCTATATAACAGTTCAGTCATAAGAACATTCTGTGAGAGGATACATCTTGATGATTCATCAGTTAGGATAGTTGGACTTGACTTGAGAATCACAAGACTTGTATTGAGTAGCCACTCTTGTCAACTAGGGATGTATTTCAATCTTTACTTCCTGACAACATACTGTAAGACAGAGTGATCTACACAAGATAGGGTAATTAAAGCATGACATTTTAACCTGTATGGAGACTCTACAGAAGCATCTGTATAGTATTGACAGTTCAGTGGTGGCATGTGATCAGTCACACAGTGTGGAGGTTAGGCAGGTATGGATGAGATGAATTAGGTCAGATAGGCCCTAAGCCAAGACTAGACACACCCATAGTCAGTACAGAAGTCAGGGGGAGGATGTAAATGAGGATCCAGACATTTCAGATTTGTTCCGTTCTCTAATCATTAGGGTAATGATATCAACAGGGTCATGTTACAGAGTACTGTTTTGTTGCAGTCTACATCCTAATGAGTAAACTGTTTAAGGATTGATACCAAGGATTGATTTGGTATGAAGAGGATGGATTGTTAAGGACATTTTTGAACTAAAGTGCATTTGAGAAATGTCTGCTTTTCTATTGTCTGGTATGTAACTATTTTCTTTGATTGTGACATAAAATGTCTGTATAAATATCAGCATCACTAGGTACTCTGATCATCTTTTTATCTGCCTAAACCAAGAAGGGTATCAGTCCTTTGTTCCTTAGGAATGTGGCCCTTGGGTCAGTTGGGCTTCTTTAGGTAAACACAACAGTAAACATTATGGCAGGAAGGATAAGGTGGGGGGACAGCCCACCCTTTGGGTAAAACATATGTGACATAAGACAGATGTGCAGCAACTTACCACACCCCTTTTACCTGTAATAAATACGGACTGTTCATGTATCTACTTCAGAGATACCTCAGATGATTATTCTGTAAGCGTTTGACGCGTCTCTTTATTTGCAAATAAACTGTTAATTAATCCAAGAGAATTTTTATCTCTGTACTTCCTCCTTTAAGAGTTCTGATCGATGGAATTACCATCACAGAGATAACTTGGAGTTGGTTCATGTTTCATTACAAAATTATTCCTAAACTGTATTTGGTTGTCATACACTTTTGTCTTGCACTGAGGTTTTACATGTCATATGTTGCTGAACACTTTATGCGTAACAACTGTTATACAAGCTGTACTCTCACTACTTTACATTGTAGCAAAGTGTCATTTCTTCAGTGTTGTCACATGAAAAGATATAATCAAATATTTGCATAAATGTGAGGGGTGTACTCAATTTTGTGAGATACTATAGATTACTACGGCATTCCTCGCTCATCTTCATTCGCAAGCTCGTAGAGCTACTGGTAATTACACACACATAAGTTAGTCTAAGCGACCAGACTTGGTATCCCTGAGTCCTGGATTTTCTAAGCTGGTCTGGTTAGGCCCAGGAACACATGTCATTGACCAGTCATCCCTGAGTCGTGGGCATCGTAACTTTCTTTTAGCTGTATCGTTCATGTTAAACAACCTACACTTTATGGGCGCTTATGATAACTGATATAGGCACACACGCATAGGTAAATCGTAGGTAAATCGAAGTGACCAGACTGATCTGAGTTCCAAGTTGCTACACCATCCTTACCTTTATTCCCCCATACTACATGTCCACATCCAATTTCAGTGATCTCTTTTCACCGATTAGCAGCACAAAAGCAAGTCATACATTTCAGTATTGTTCAATGTAAGTCAAATATGCCTTTTAAATACAAGGGAAGCATGTCATTTTCTACAGTAAGGTGATGTATTATGTTGAGGACTGACTACCTTGTATCCTGACAATCACCGTCCACAAACATATCAGCATCAGCCAAGTCAGAGCAGAGACACACATCTTAGTCTACAGGAGTGGCACCAAGTCTCACGTTGGATTATTCATCCAGGTTTCTGTAAGAAATAACCCAACATTTATAACTTATTACAATTACTTATAAACGTATTACAATTTAGGCTCTTTTACAAATGGCCTAAAACCACTTTCTGTAAGTTCTGGGATCCTTGTTGGCCTTGTCAAAATTAGGAGACCACTGCACCTTTTTCCTTTCCTTTTTTTTCCGAAAAAGCTGAAAAGTAAAGTTTTTTGAGCGTCAATTTGCAGTGGTCTCTCAATTTTAACCCTCAGAGTTGATGGTTTCAGAGCAGGTGGTAACAATTACTTCAGTCAACTATGAGTTAAGTTAAGCCTGAGTAAAGCAAGTGCACAAGGAGATAAAAAGCCCTCATCAATGGAATGCAAATAACATGATTCATCATGGCAACAGGAGAAAAAGGTCTTGGATCCTATACTTCTTCCCAGTGGAGTCAGAAAGATTAATCAATGCACATGCACAATATGGTTTCGCCTCAGGAGAGGGAAACAGTGCCCTACCAACGCTGTTTACAGTAGAGGTGGGCAGCTGTTGACCTCAACTGGGGATGTCGTCGGGCGGTGGAAGGAGTACTTCGAGGATCTCCTCAATCCCGCCGTCACGTCTTCCATTGAGGAAGCAGAGGATGAGGGCTCAGAGGTGGACTCGTCCATCACCCGGGCTGAAGTCACAGAGGTGGTTAAGAAACTCCTCGGTGGCAAGGCACCGGGGGTGGATGAGATCCGCCCTGAGTACCTCAAGTCTCTGGATGTTGTGGGGCTGTCTTGGCTGACACGCCTGTGCAACATCGCGTGGCAGTTGGGGACAGGGCCTCTGGGATGGCAGACCGGGGTGGTGGTCCCTCTTTTTAAGAAGGGGGACCGGAGGGTGTGTTCCAACTATAGGGGGATCACACTTCTCAGCCTCCCCGGGAAAGTCTATGCCAGGGATCTGGAGAGGAGAATACGGCTGATAGTAGAACCTCGGATTCAGGAGGAACAGTGTGGTTTTTGTCCAGGCCGTGGAACACTGGACCAGCTCTATACTCTCTACAGGGTGATGGAGGGTTCATGGGAGTTTGCCCAACCAATCCACATGTGTTTTGTGGATTTGGAGAAGGCATTCGACTGTGTCCCTCGCGGCATCCTGTGGAGAGTGCTTCGGGAATATGGGGTCCTGGGTCCTTTGCTAAGGGCTGTCAGGTCCCTGTACGACCGAAGCAGGAGCTTGGTCCGCATTGCCGGCAGTAAGTCAGACTTGTTCCCTGTGCATGTTGGACTCCGGCAGGGCTGCCCTTTGTCACTGGTTCTGTTCGTAATTTTTATGGACAGAATTTCTAGGCGCAGCCAGGGGCCGGAGGGTGTCAGGTTTGGGGACCACACGATTTCGTCTCTGCTCTTTGCGGATGATGTTGTCGTGTTGGCCCCTTCAAGCCAGAACCTTCAGCATGCACTTGGACGGTTTGCAGCCGAGTGTGAAGCGGTGGGGATGAAAATCAGTACCTTCAAATCCGAGGCCATGGTCCTCAGTCGGAAAAGGGTGGCTTGCCCACTTCAGGTTGGTGGAGAGTGCCTGCCTCAAGTGGAGGAGTTTTAGTATCTAGGGGTCCTGTTCACGAGTGAGGGAAGGATGGAACGGGAGATTGACAGACGGACATCTTCTGCAGTAATGCGGTCAATGTATCGGTCTGTCGTGGTGAAGAAAGAGCTGAGCCGCATGGCGAAGCTCTCGATTTACCAGTCAATCTACGTTCCTACTCTCACCTATGGTCATGAGCTTTGGGTCATGACCGAAAGGACAAGATCCCGGATACAGGCGGCCGAAATGAGCTTTCTCCGCAGGGTGGCCGGGCGATCCTTTAGAGATAGGGTGAGAAGCTCGGTCACCCGGGAGGAGCTCAGAGTAGAGCCGCTGCTCCTCCACATCGAGAGGGGTCAGCTGAGGTGGCTTGGGCATCTGTTTCGGATGCCTCCGGAACGCCTTCCTGGGAGGAGACCCCGGGGAAGACCTAGGACACTGGAGGGACTATGTCTCCCGGCTGGCCTGGGAACGCCTCGGTGAGAGCTGGAGGAAGTGTCTGGGGAGAGGGAAGTCTGGGCATCCCTGCTTAGACTGCTGCCCCCGCGACCCGGCTCCGGATAAGCGGAAGATGATGCCATGATGCCAACATGCACAATATGAATATATTCAAGAAAAAGCAATGCAGTATCAGCAGCAAAAGAATGTGAGCTAGCGTGGCAGAGAACTGCTCACCGAGACAATGCGAAAAAAATGAAAAGTCGCATCTTGAGTCTTCCACTCATTAAACATTTATATAATGTATGTGTGTATGGTTGTAATATCAAGTTCAGAGTTTAATTATCAAATGCACCAAATAACACAGCGTCATTATGAACAGTGACATTCTTGTGACATGGCACACATCTACGTAGAAATATAGCAATAATATACATAAAAATTTTAACTAGCAGCAATTTTAAAGAGAATAGGATGGGATATATGAACAATATGGGTAGAAGTACTGAATATTATAAATATAATATTAGTGTAATATGCTTATGAATGGTACATACAAAATAATATTCTAATGTACATTAAATGTACATAGAAAGACATCAGAGCATTTGGAATGTTCATGAGTGATCAGTATGATCATGTATCATTATTGCAGGCTCAGGAGCCTTATGGCTTGAGTGAATAAAATCTAGTCTGGAAGTGTGTGTTTTTCCGATGCTCTGGTAGTGTCAACCAGACAGCAGTAGCGGTGTGAATAGATCATACCTTGGTGGCTGTAGTCTTTGAGGTTCCGTGCTTTCCTAAGGCATAATGTATGGCAGATGCCTTGCATGGAGATTAAATGGCAGCTGCAGACCTCACCACCCTCTGGAGGGACTTGCGATCCATGCGGCTGCTATATCAGGCAGTAATGCAGCCTGAGAAGATGCTCTCAGTGGTGCACCTGTAGAAGTTGATGAGAGTTTTTACAGGCATGCTGAACAACTTGAGTCTCCTCAGGAAGTATAGTTGCTTTTTGGCAGTTTTCACTCAGTTTTCACTTCAAGTCTAAAAGCTTCATACTAAATAAACTGATTAGTGCTTAAACTGATACCTGCAATTATGTGGAATTCTTTTTCTGTGTCTTTGACTTAGGAACACAACTAAAGTGTACAGAAAACGTTCCAGTGCAAGAGTCACATCTCTGACAGCCCAACAGAGACGGTTGTCTTATAATCAGCATCACCAATGTCACACAGAAAACTGCAACACAAAGAATTTGTTCCGAACTGAGAGCATTTCCACCATGCATCATAGGAACGATTTGAGGGCTGAGAATATTTTTCAGATAAATGATTGATTGTGCAGAAAAACTGTAATTCTCAAACAGATAATCATTAAGGAATGATAAAACATCCAAGTGGGGTCTGATCACTCTCTCCCGACTGAGATTTCTGCTGAGTATTTGTGCTTCTACTGGCTCTTCGAGAAAAGGACACGTCCTGTCTGATTAATTCAGATGGCAGGTTTCAGTGAAAGAATAGGACAAAGTCAGGGTTAGTTGGATAAAAACCTGCTAGCAAGCAGGTTAGCTTCACGGAGTATGTTGCCGTAGTATCTGAACTGGCTCTTTGAAACAATAAACCTAGGGTTTCCATCAACTCTGAGTCAACTAACTCTAGGTTTTCACTAAACCTGCTTTCTGAAATAACCCCCCAGCGTCTAAACGTATGTCAAACCAGGATGTCCCCAAACTGACCAATGGCGAACATCAGTGGGTGTAACTTAATATTCATTGGGTGTAAATTAATATTCAGGACCCCCCATATTAGAGGAGGGTATATCTGCAACCTGCAAGTCGGGGGCATAACATAATATGCGGGTTCCTTAATATTAAGTTATGCCCATTGACGGTTTCCATTGGTGTGGTGTTTTTGATTCAGTGCATGTGTTCATGAAGGAAGAATTACAGGGTCAATGACCAAGATTTTGGCAAGTACTTCCATATGACAACCTCTAGCTATTTATTTAGGGATAGTTAACATGTTCACTAAGAACGCTTATCTGCTAAATTCTTTTAATCTGAGATTCAAATAGCTTGCCAGTGACAGAACACAGGAAACACGACAACCCTATAGCTACGTTTAAAGATAGCTAGCTACACGACGAGATAGGCTACTTTTTAGCCAGCTCTGTTCAATTAGGGTACATTATAAGTAGCTAAAGATGCATGATGCATCTGTCAGAGGTGGGGGACTCGAGACTTGACTCGAGTCTGACTCCAGTCACAATTTTCAGGACTTGTGACTTGCTTGATTAAAGTATGAAAATGACTTGACTTGACTTTGACTTGAGAACAAGTTACTTGAGACTTGACTTGAAGTGGAAGACTCGACAATGACTTGAACTTATAATAAACAAACAGCAATTATTTTATATGTTGTGACATCAGCACCACTAATCAGCGTATGTACGCTGCACAATTCAAACCGCGCCAAACATGGCAGACAGTAACGTTAGTCGAGCTCCACAAATAGTATCGTTTGGATACAAGGACTTTGAACTGGACCGTGTGAATCATAGACTGTATATATAATGGACGACGCCCTTTCGCTCTTTTCCATTGGTGAAAAATGAAGCCACCAGTGTCCTGATACGGCGCTGACATCTTGGACTTGCGTCTGCGCAGATAGCGATCTTGGGACCAGTTCTGCGCAGTAGTTATGCGCAGTAGCGAGAAGGAAGTAAAGCCGTAAAGCCGCGAAATCAACGGCCCCACCCCTGTGCCCCGCCCTCACTCTCCCTCGCAGAATGCGCATACCGTAATCAATCGCAAGTCCAAGTACAGTACAACCTTTGCTTGTTAAACCTAGACGATATGTTATAGCCTAACTTACATCATGTTTAACCTTAATTTAGAATAGGCATAATACAAAAATAATTGGTAACTTCTAGCTAACGATCACCTGCTAGCTATTAACATGGCTATTAACGAGGCTTGTTGTCTTTTAGCTAACGTTAGCTAGCCCATTACATTTATTTACTAATTAAATAGCTTATAAATTTAACTTACCGAAAAAAATTCAAAGATCGATTGGAAATGCCAGATCGGTTAGCACAATGTACTGCAGAACAACCCATTATGTCCGTGTGAAATTATAGAAATTTAGAGATTAAATGTAAAGTTCCAATCTCCTCAGTCCTCCGAAGATTCAGTGGCTCCTCGGCTCAGATAGCTGTCAATCACAGCTGTGAATCACGACGTCACACCACCGTTTTTAGAGCATTAAATAACTAACTAAAAACAAACTTATTTTAAAAACAAACTCTTGAATTTACATTAGGGTGATACAAACTACAGTAAATGACAGAAACCAGCTTCGGAAAAAATATATTTGAAGGGTAATTTAATTGTTTAGTTGGTCTCGCGTCCCATTGAATAACATGGGGAGGGCGGGATTTATGACCTATACTGGGACCACTCACCAGGGGGCGATCGAGACGTTTTGGCTTCACTTTTCAGGGCTTGTGCGGCACGCTTGGTGTGAATAAAAAAAGATTTGCCAGATGCAAAATATGCAATAACGTCAAATTTCATTCGTTATTTTAAGAACCACAAGGAAAGGTAAGAAAGTAATCTCTTTATATTCAGTTTCACCAAGATCTATAACGAATAAGTTACTAATGTAATGAATTAATCTTTTGTTTGTCATAATTTGGCATTGGTTGCATATTATGTATTTTTTTTTTTCTTGTTAGAAATGTAACCATTATCATTACTGAATACGTCTGGTAAATAGATGTAAGGGAATTTGACTATAACAGTGGCATAGCCTGAATTTTAATGTTGATGGGCATCTTAAAATGAGCGGGCATTTATATTATTACACGTAGGCTACAATGTCTGTATTAAATGTGGGCATTTTCAAGTGTTTGTGGACTGCGTGTGGAAACTAAAAAGCATTGTGCTTACACCATAACAGTTAACTTTACTGCATGAAAGGCTAACATGGAGGCGCCGATGTGATTACTAGCACCTAAACATTTCGAAGAGTTATTTTTTTTAATTACATATTAGGCAGTTTTTCAGTCACAATAATTAGTTTATTAGGTTGGTATTATTAGCCCTTATTACATGGATTGGCTGAATTCCAGTGCAGAATGCGTGTTATTTCTTGAAAACAGACCGTTGCCATGAAAAACAGCGCGTTGCTATGGACGCAGCAGGATTCCAACCAGAGACGGAACGGACTATTTTCTTTAGAGGAAGCAATACAATCGTTTTTATATCAATAAATTCCTTTTGAAATCAATATTTTGTGTCAAATTATAGATTTATTTGGTAGGTAGCCATGTAATAAGCGGGATAAGGTATAGCGAGGCGGTTGTTATAGTGAATACAACCCCTTCAGGCTGATTCAAGATCCCTCCGCTTCGTCCCCCCAAAAGATTGTACCGCGGAGGAGAAAAATATTTGATTTTGAAATCGAGCTTCGCACCAAGCGACAGTGTGTGTGTGTGTGTTCATCTCTTTAGTACTGTGACTTCACTTGAAACTTATAAGGACTCGACTTGACTTGCTTAGGGTGAACCCTTGACTAGACTTGCTTGATTTATCTGAACTGTGACTTGAGACTTGACTTGAGACTTGATGGTTAAGACTTGAGACTTGCTTGGACTTGACCATGTGTGACTTGTCCCCATCTCTGGCATCTGTCACTATAGGCAAGCAGGCAAGATACATTTATTTTCATATACACTATGTTGTCATTATTTAGAAATGTAAACAAAATAATAATTTGTCATGGCCATCTTCTATGCAGTGGTTTAAAAAGTAAAAAGTAGAAGTATTTGGCTGTGTTCATCAGTTTTGGGAAGTTGCTAAGGATGAACTAAATTACGTAAACAGAGTTCATAACTAACCAATGACCTTAATTGATCATTTACATTCTTCCTTTTTATTTATTATATATATATTTTTTATTACTCCTTTTACCTGGTTACTTAGATCTTAATTAGATACTTCCCTAAAGTGGTGAACACAGTGGAACCCAGTTGAGTACTTTGTACTTTGAACACCTCTACTTCCATGTGATTGTTTTTATATTTGCGTTGATGCGTTGTTGACCTGGGGGATGCTGTTGCCTGGGTATATGCCAACATGGGCCTCTTCTGAGACCAGGTACAAGTCCTCACCCCTGAAAGATGAGGAAATAGAGGGTGCTGTGCAGATGCTCAGAGAGGCCTCAACTCTAGTGGAAGAACAAGAAGCACTCTCCCCATTCCTGTTTTTGTTTAATAATTTTGAAGACACTGAAACAATCATGGATTAAATAGACAAAAGAGGACTTAGTGATAATTTTGAGCTTCTCTGTTAATTATTGTTGATGAGGATACCTATTACCTGTCTTTAAACCATCAGTTAATGCTGGTTTCCACACAACAAAAATTACAAGGTTTCAGTTTGAAATCTAGTTTGACAAGACAAAGAGACAAGAAACTTCAATTTGTTTAGCAAGAGTAAACTGGACAGTGTTTTGGAAGTGTTCACCCGGCCATACAACATGATAGGATGAAACCAAAGCCTACAGAATCTGGGCAAAGCTGAATACACAGTACATAAAGATAAACAGTTAAGTTTTGTCAGTGTTGGAATGTAATGTTTTGAATATTTGATCGAGTGATTAAATGTTTAATTGTCTAACTGGCATATTTCATTTTGTATTTCTAGGTTATGCCATTAACTTCATGCTTTTGGACTACATTAATTTACTTTTAGTAATATCTGTGGTGCTGTTTTGGACCTGTTCTACTTGTAATTTATGCTATTGAATCACCTTTTAGGATAAGGGTTAAATTAGACCTCAGATAATCAATTCCAAGACACGTAACACTTATATTTCTCCCAACAATGTTTTAAGTCCATAACCACATCATTAATCTAGAATAAAAATGTGCTTGTTTCAGGCACCCCCGGAAAACATTTAAAACAATTTTTAGAGGCACTTCAGTCTTCAAATTATTATATTTCAGTTGTATGTTATCAAACAATTTTAATCCTGAAACAAAATACAATTAAATGATATTGGAAAAAAACATGTAATTTTACATAGTTGGTACAAGCATAATCAGACTAGAGTGCTTTTTTAGTCAAAGGAAATACACTTGTTTTCTATGTCAGTGCTTGAACCGCTTGAACCTAGTGTTATATCTTGACAAAAGATATTGAATGAAATCATATGCACTCTGAGATAAAGTTGTAACGTTGGTTAACTCCATTAACTCCATAACTTCCATTAGCACACTCAACGTAATGACGTCATACCCATACATGACACCTAGCATCGAACTGTGTGTCAAACCAGGATGTCCCCAAACTGACCAATGGCGAACATCAGTGGGCGTAACTTAATAGTCAGGAACCCCCATATTAAGTAACTCCCCGACTTGCGGTCTGCAGATATACCTTATTGTTTTTTGGGGATTGTTTTAAAAGGTTTGGTCGCTTGTTAAGAAAATCTGAAAAGCAACTTCGTTTTTGCACATTTATGGTCGATACTTTCCCTAAATGCATTGATTGATAGTCTGCTCACAGCCTCACAATAATATACACTCACCTAAAGGATTGTTAGGAACACCTGTACAATTTCTCATTAATGCAATTATCCAATCAACCAATTACATGGCAGTTGCTTCAATGCATTTAGGGGTGTGGTCCTGGTCAAGACAATCTCCTGAACTCCAAACTGAATGTCAGAATGGGAAAGAAAGGTGATTTAAGCAATTTTGAGCGTGGCATGGTTGTTGGTGCCAGACGGGCCGGTCTGAGTATTTCACAATCTGCTCAGTTACTGGGATTTTCACGCACAACCATTTCTAGGGTTTACAAAGAATGGTGTGAAAAGGGAAAGACATCCAGTAAGTGGCAGTCCTGTGGGCAAAAATGCCTTGTTGATGCTAGAGGCCAGAGAAGAATGGGCCGACAGATTCAAGCTGATAGAAGAGCAACTTTGACTGAAATAACCACTCGTTACAACCGAGGTATGCAGCAAAGCAATTGTGAAGCCACAAACACGCTCAACCTTGAGGCGGATGGGCTACAACAGCAGAAGACCCCACCGGGTACCACTCATCTCCACTACAAATAGGAAAAAGAGGCTACAATTTGCATGAGCTCACCAAAATTGGACAGTTGAAGACTGGAAGAATGTTGCCTGGTCTGATGAGTCTCGATTTCTGTTGAGACATTCAGATGGTAGAGTCAGAATTTGGCGTAAACAGAATGAGAACATGGATCCATCATGCCTTGTTACCACTGTGCAGGCTGGTGGTGGTGGTGTAATGGTGTGGGGGATGTTTTCTTGGCACACTTTAGGCCCCTTAGTGCCTACAGGACATTAAGTACCATAAAGACTTGCAAGTGCGTTAGATTTGCAGAGTTGTATTTCCTGTGTTGTGCATATGTAATAAATGATCTGTATTAGCCAATTATTTGAGTACTGACTAGTTAAAAAAAAAAGAAGATGTACACTCCAGGGAGATTGATGGATTGAAGCGTAAAGAACCCGTGGCCACTACAGTAAATGTTGATCATCCTGTACCTAGTCAATAGGCACCGTTGGCAATGCAACAGTCAACAATACCCAGCAGAGCAGGCAGCTTAACCACCAACCCTTCTCTATAAGGTATGAAGGCTTACCGTGTAAGCTTAATTTACACAAAATATATGTACTCCTTTTATTATAAAGGTTGCCTTGTGGGAGAAATCAGGATGTCAGGCCAGACTTCAATTTTTCTTTCGACATGTGTGTTTGGAAGGCAGAAGAGGTGCATTGTTTTGGATTCTCCTATACCTAGAACTGTAGAGCATATGATTAGGTGAATATTAGTGAGAATGACAAGCTTGGCAAACTGAGTAAGTTGTGTATACATGTCTATGGAAGTTCTGTGCATCCCACTGCTGGTTTGCCTCTGAATCAAAGCAAGGTTGGGCCTGGTCGCTCCTGGGATGGGTGACTACATGTTGCTTTAAATTTGTTCCTCGGGGTGCTGTGATTTGGATTGGATGTTAAATGGGTGTCCAGACTTTGTGTGGTCACCATAGGTCCCATGTCACTGATTGTAAGAGAAGGGGTGTTAACCTTTAATATAATCTTATAACAGCATGGCCACCTAATCATCCTCAGGTTCCTATTGGTTTATCTTCTCTCCTTCTTCTCTAACTAGTCCCCAAGTTGATGCTCTAAATGAGAATTGGTTCCCAGGCAACTTACCTAAAGGCTAGATAAAATCAAAATCTCACCATGGCTCTATTTCTCTTAACTGCTTCTGTCCATCCCATCAGTCACCACAACTGTCTTATCGCTTGTTTTTTCAGAGCTCTGATGTTGCAGACTACCAAAGGAGAGTCAAGCCCCACTTGCAATGGTACTGGGACTGAAAGATGTTAACAAAACAAGATCTCTGCTCACATCACACAGTTATTGGGGAAAACTGGAGAGTAGACAGGCTTTTAGAGTAATTTGCTAGTTACAATTCTCCAGGTAACCTGGTGAAAAAGGTATCTGCCTTTTAGGACGGCCCTTAGTCCTGTACTATTGTACTAAGTCTTCTGGATCACAATGTTCCACCGTGGGTCCTGACTACTGAGAACACTACCGGGCTAAACATGCTCAAAGACACATGCCACTTATCCTTCTACTGATACCAAACATGCATCTGTGTATTCAAGTATTCCTTAACATTTCTTGGATACCACAGTCTCCAACAACCCACTCCCATCAGTCCTTTGTTTTTATGCTGAAATAGTTGATCCTAGGGGACAAGGGTCAGTCTGAATTCTGAGGTATTCTGATACAAGTTCATCGTTTTTTTATTTGGACCCCCAAAGTAAACAGAAAAAAAACTTCCACTGGTTGCTAGACAACGTGTCTGTTCTTAATTACTGTCTACATTACGGCCCACCTCATCATTAAGAACTGGCTTGAAAAGCATTCTTCATTAGATTATATACATTAGGACTCGTTAATGCAAACCAGACATCCTGTACATGTTGTTATTGTGTCCAGACTCTCCTTCGTTCCTTTGTCATTAATCCAAACCAGACATCCTGTACATGTTGTTATTGTGTCCAGACACTCCTCTGTTCCTGTGTCGGTTCTGAACAAGCTGCAACCACTGGCACAGCCAGAACGATGATAAATATCAAAACACTGCTACAATGATAGACCAGAACAGTCTCCTAAAATAAATACTATGGTGAATAACAAGGTCCGTGGACTCCTTAATGTCTGATCAAATAAACTAGTAGAAATAAGCATCAGACCCCTGGGTTCAGTGTTAGAGTTGAGAAAAGCCTGTTTGGACTTGCTCCATTGATTTAACCAATCTACACCCTTTCCTGTAATTATTCTGTTGACTTAATCAGGATTAATCAGGATTTTGATCATGATGAAGACAAATAGACAGTTGTTTTTTTTTTATTTGGAGGGGAGGTGTTGAACACAGATGGTACATTGACTATTCATTGAATAAATGTCCTGCCCTGACATATAACAATAGATAGCATTCTGTAGTATTATAGCCCTAAAAAAAGAATAACAATAATTCACTAATTGGATTGATTTCATAGAATTGATTTTCATAGAATCTAAAGGCCTTTCATGATTATTAAGAACTAAACAATAACTATATATCATCACAACTCTAGGTCAACCACAACATGATTAATTGTAGTATGTAGCTGAAAACACACTTACCCGTTTAGCAGTGAATGGAGTTTATGAGAATCATTTAATTCCGTCCTCCGTGGTGCCAAACCTAATGAGGTACACTGATTAGTATATCAACGTTTCAGAAGTCTTCCAACTGACTGGGTGGGATGTGTTCTGTCCTGCCGTTACAAGAGGCGTCAGATAGAAAAGAGGCTGTCAAGTCAACTGTGGAGCGGTTCAGAATATCAATGGAGCGCTGTTGCATGTAAAACATGGACAGAACTATACTACAGTCACCTGACACTAAACATGAGATAAAGGTGACCCCTGCTGGTACTATTATAAACTCGCTGATGATCTGGATTAAAGTGAATAATGAATAATTTTAGCAGCATTTTCAGATGTATGGTACTAAAATGTACAACATATTCATATTCTTTTACAGCATTTAAGGGAATTCTCAGCCAATCAGGACTCATGGTTCTAAACACCCAGTTATAATAATGAATAAGAGCGTAATTAATTCAAGTAATGGATAATCATTAGCAATGTTCTTCAACAAAGTCCAATATTGTACACACACATTGAATTCACACTCCAGACTTGATTGAGAAGTCGCGTGACACAAGTTTGGGAATCAGAGCTGGGGTAAATTCGAAATTTTCAAACAATGAATTTGAATTGAAATGCAATTGGCAAAACCTCATAGGAAGCAAGAGTAGTTAGTGTAGGGTATATTGAGTCAGAATGGTGATTTATGGCCCTGGGGGGCGGGCCTTCCATATTGATGTGACAGGTGGGCGGGACATCCGGTTTGCATGGGTGGGACTTCCTGTATGACGTATGTTAGGGTGGGACTTCCGGTATGACGTATGATAGGGTGGGACTTCCTGTATGACGTATGTTAGGGTGGGACTTCAGGAGTGACGTATGCATGTCTGGTGACTTTGTGATTTATGATTACATTGATGTGTCAGTGTTTGATGTTTTACAACGCCTGATAAGCAAACCAGACTAGTGTCATAACAGGTGGGCTATGTTTGATGATTAACAAATGGGGTTTAGGGTTCCGGAATGTTAAATTCCCAGGCAGTAAATAAGTGTTGTGTCAGCGGTAAGGTGTTTGGTGTTAAACAAAAGGAGGCCAGGGTTCCAATGCCTTGTGGTACAGATGTAAACTTCCATGTTTTGCAATGTGGTGTTTTTCCACGAACACGGAGTTACAGGTAAGAGACATGTTTTTCTGTAAGATATAAAGAAGGGGATGGGGCGGGACTTACGAGTTCGGATAGTTTTCAGCCCAATATTCATTTTAACAAGAGATGGGCTTCAAGGTTATATCTTCCCAGTAGTAATGGCCTAAATAACCACTAATACAGACTGTAGTATATGCAGGTTAGAAACCATCCCGTGTCTCACGGTTTGTAATCCAACACAGAATTACACTAAGTTAACATCGCATGAGCAATGCTTTTATTTTGAAGGAGCATCCATGGCCCAGGGCCAACCACACATTTCGCAAAGGTAGATTGTGTCGTGGTTGGGGTTTTTTAAAATATTGTTATAAATAAAAACAAGTGTATGTATGAGCAATGTTGAGTTTTGTAATAAAAATGGTTAAGTCAGCATTAACTTTTAAGTTGCATTATATGGCAAATCGTTACAAAGTTACCAGCAAGGTCGCGTATAAATTTGCATGAACAACGGGGAATCGTTGACAGGTAAGGATAGGTTATTTCAGGTAATTAAAACATTCGTAAAGGCGTCTTTTGAAATTGTACAACAGAGATCAACGCAAGATTGTTTTCTACACATTGGTAGAAATGTTTAATAATAGGCAACGTTGGTTAAAAAAAAAATACTATAGTATTTGTGTTAGTATGTTATGCTGTCACTTCCGGGTGAAGATGTGCTGCATTCTCTTAATGAACAACTCGTGAAATCTGATTTTGTATTGCTGCATTATGGTCCTGCGTTTGTTAAATGTTGAACTGAATAATATCGATATGGTGACAATAGCAAGCGTTTATATGTAAGCAGATGTGTTTATCGTTAATATATACAATTATATGACGTGTGTCACGGCTGAGCCACGAAAATTAACGAGAACGGCTGTTCTACCAGACGTGATATAGCAATACATTTGGTTGCCAAGTGGCTACAAAAATCAGAACTAAATAGTTAAGTTTTATCCTGAATTTGTATCATTGCAGCATGTATAGTTCTAACACAATTTGAATCTAACGTGAAGAACGCAGCATCCGCAAAAGACAGCTGGTGTTTCAAACGTGGAGTATATCGTTTCTGTTGTAAGTACAAGTTATTTTATTTGAAGTAATTTATTTGAATTGTGATGCAACTTTTTAAGAATTTGTAAATCAATTTTACGATTGTGCAATCCATTCATTTTTAGCTGTCTTTCATATTGCCTGTTTAAATCTCCGGTTTAGGTTGAGCGGATTTGAACACTGACCGTGTTTGGTAAACACATTTTTGGACCTCCAAATCTTGGTAAGTAGACTTTTGACATTATTGTTAATCAGCTTTAATTACCTGTATACGCTTGTTAATCCTATTTGTATTTAGTTCAAGTGACCGGCATCTGCGTCAGTTGGACTGGGTGGTCTGACTGTGATCTTACACAACCTGAGCAGATACTTTGTGTAAGTTTAATTATTTACAGACATTTTTAGTCTTGTTCTAAAGTGTTATTAACAATTATGACTATGCATACTGACCCTTGGTACAACATTCTATATTCCAACAGATTGAGGACAGCCAGGTGATGATACAAAGTACATTACTACAATGGGGTCAGTTACGGACACCCTTCCTTGTGGCTGCACAGCGTGAGGGGATTTTTGTTTTCTTTCAGGCTTGAAAGCTGAAGGTAATACAGCCAACTCTTCAAAACTGCGCTGTATGTAAATGTATGTTTGAGTTAGAATATTTAAATCTGAAAAGTGGATTGTTATTTACACGTTAAACCAGAGAAATGGCGAAAGATAATGCTAACGACAGTCCAGACACGGAACAGCCAACAACCTTTACCAATAATCAATCGACCATACCCCAAAATACAAATGAACCAACCGCTACTTTGTTACACAGCGATGCGCACAATAATCCTCAGATACAAGGCTTGTTAACCGAGCTTAGTAGCCCCCATTTTTCACACGATCTAGTTGACACTCCTTCGAGCTCTCTGGTGCAAACTCAGTGCAGTGATGGCGATGTTAGAGTTATACAGCGTAATGCGTTTGACAATGTTGAATTACGACAGTTGATAAATTTACAAAATACTGGTGAAGTTGGTGATTTTGGCACATTCTACGCAAGTATTATGGCAGGCTTGGATACTTTGATTGTTAGAGCCTCAGACTTTGTACAAGGGCCTGGTGATCGTCTGCAGATTGAGTTGATTGGTGAATCTCTGATAGATCCCGTACATGTGACCATGAGAGCGGATGAATATAATGAACGCACGTTTGGTAATTTACTTGAAAGTGTTATGCAGAGTAATGCCGAGATTATGATTGATGAATCACTAGAACTGGTGGTACAAATTGTCAAAACCGTGAGGGTGGTGCCCCGCGACGTAAAGCTCAAACATTGTTGATAGATCAGATTATCAATAAAAAAAGAAGACATTTATATGTGGCTGTGAATAATGATTCTATGTGTTTTTCTGTTTGTTTGATGGGTATGTTGAACCCGCAGTACACATCCTGAGGCCCTGGTTAGTGGTCGTGAGCTACATAAGGGGGCTGGTTTAGCGTTAGATGAATGTGTGTCATTCACAGATATTGTTTGGTTTGAAGAAATGACAGGGTGTAAAATTGTTGTCTTTCACCGAACACGGGATGGTCACTTTACCAAGTTTCAAAACAGCGAGGAAACCCACCCTAGAACTGTCTTTATGTACTTACACGATAACCATTTCTACGGTATCATGAATCTGAAGGGTTTTCTGGGTGTGTCTTATGTTTGTGACTGGTGCTATACCGGTTTCAACACACGTGGTGATCATGGTTGTAAACATAGCTGTAGTGTCTGTTTTCATGAAGATTGTCATACCCAACCCCGTAACACAAAGCAGTGCCCTGACTGTAAACGGATATGTTATTCAGATTTTTGTTATAGCCAGCATAAACGTTTGAAGCACCACAAAAGTGTGGATCGTTGGGTTAGCAGGTGTGACCAGAAGAAATACTGTGTCGATTGTGGTCGCTATTACAATGTCAGTATTACCAACTATAAAGCACACAGGTGCATTTCTAACATGTGCCCCAATTGTAATGTGGATCTGGCTTTTGAAATGAATCATCAGTGTTTTACAAAACCCTCCAAGCCCGAGGACCCCAGTGAGCGCTACATATTTTATGATTTTGAGACAATTGCCAATCCGGTGAATGGTGTACACACTGCAAATTTTGTGTGTGCAATAAGCTTTGATAACAAGACGTGGTGTTCAGCCGGAGATGGTTGTGTCACTGCTTTTTTTCAAAAGTTTAGGCAACCGAAATATAATGACTACACATTTATAGCACATAACTCTAAAGGTTTCGATGGTTACATCTTGATGCAGTACCTTGCTAACAATGGTATTGGCACGACACTTATTGCTAATGGTAGCAAGCTCATGATTTTTACAGACAGCACATTCAATCAGAGATACATTGATAGTCATTGCTTTCTACCTATGAAGCTGTCAGCCTTGCCACGTGCTATGGGTTTTAAGGATTCGAAAAAAGGCTACTTTCCTTACAAGTTTAACATCAAGGAGAATGAGAACTATGTTGGCCCCCATCCGGAACCGCATTACTATGGTGTGAATACCATGATGGCTAAAGAAAAAGTTTTTGCAATGGTATGCAACTGTTTCCGCAGACCCCTTTGTCATGCAGGATGAAATAAAGGCTTACTGCGTGAATGATGTGGTCATCTTGAGAGAGGGTTGTATGCGCTACAGACTCGAGTTCCTGGAGTGTGGTGGTGTTGACCCATTCCGGTCAATTACGATTGCTTCGGCTTGCATGAAAGTCTTTTGCAACAGATTCCTCACCAAGGACATCATTGCATTGGTCCCCTCAGACAACTACAACCGTTGTCAGAAGACATTCTCAAACAGCTCAATACAGTGGCTTGAATATGTGTCCTCCGATAAGAATATATCAATACAGCACGCCCTGAACAGGGGTGAAGTGAAAATCGGTCCCTACTACGTTGATGGTTATGCTGAACGCAATGGTTTTAGCACGGTCTATGAATTTCTAGGTTGTTTCTGGCACGGTCACCCAAAGTGTCATTGTTCAACCAGCATCAATCCAATGACAAAGATTCAGTATGGGTTGATGCACCAGCAATGGTTGAACAACACAACGTACATGTTCAATACATATGGGAGTGTGAGTGGAACCGGCTTAAAAACACATGCACAAATGTCAAAGCTTTCTTGAAGACCTTTGATGCTCCTGAGCGCCTTGACCCTCGGGATGCTCTTTTTGGTGGTCGTACTAATGCGATTAATCTGAAGTTTACGGCTCGAGAAGGGGAGACTATTCAGTATAACGATGTCTGTAGTCTTTACCCATTCTGCAACAAGACAAAGACTTATCCGATTGGGCATCCAGACATAATCTTTCGAGATTTCAAACCACTAGACAATTACTTTGGTATTGTTAAGGCTACAGTGTGTCCACCGAATGGCCTTTATCACCCCGTTTTACCACACAGGGTTGGCGGTAAGCTGTTCTTTCCATTGTGTAGATTATGTGCAGAGTCTGAAAACCAGGTAGCTGTTTGTTCACATACTGATTCAGAAAGATCTTTAACCGGTACCTGGGTTTCTATTGAGCTGGTTAAAGCTGTTGAGAAAGGTTATCGCATTGTGAAAATATTTGAAGTCTGGGATTTCACCAGGACATCAGATGCTCTCTTTGCAGATTACATGAGAACGTTCCTGAAGCACAAGCAGGAAGCTAGTGGTTTCCCACCATCTGTGGTTGACGATGAGGCTAAAGACCGGTATATCCGTGAATATCATGAAAAGGAGGGTGTGCAGCTTGATAAGGAAAACATTGTTGTAAACAGTGCTAGGCGATCTTTAGCTAAATTGGCAATGAATAGTCTTTGGGGTAAGATGGGTGAGCGGACTAACCTTATGAACACAATGTTAATTACTGATCCGGAGGAGTTTAGCCACTACCTTTTTTCCAGTGAAATAGATGTTGGTTATTTCTCGTTCATCTCAGACACTGTTGCGATGGTACAGTGGCATTACACAAAACAGACACCAATCAAACCACGTAACGGCAACATTTTTATTGCCGCGTTCACAACCGCTTATGCTAGACTCGAGTTGTATTCACTCTTGGAGAAGTTGGATAGACGTGTACTCTACACAGACACTGATTCCGTGATCTTTGTCACACGCCATGGGGATTGGGTCCCCCCACTGGGCCCGTTCTTGGGTGACTTGACCGATGAGTTACCGGATGGTGACAGCATAGCACAATTTGTTAGTGGTGGGCCAAAGACATATGGTTACAAAACCGTTAAAGGTCTGACCTGTCTCAAAGCAAAAGGCATTACGCTCAACAGCTACAACACAACCATTGTTAATTTGGAGACGCTGACACGACTGGTTGACAACTTTGTACGGGGTGAGGGCGGTGATGATGATCAAGTCCTTGCTAATGCAGACACAATTGCTAGAGATAAAAGAACATTCACGTTGAAAAACCGAGTAGTGTCTAAGCGTTTCAGAGTTGTGTACAACAAGCGTGTACTGCTCCCTGATTACAGCACAAGGCCTTATGGGTACTAAACCACAGTCTAGGATGGATAGCGGTTTTGACCCGCGACTACAACACCCGTTCAGCTGTGTCATTAGTGGCCCCAGTAACTCTGGTAAAACATATTTTGTGAAGATGTTGTTGGATAATGCAGAGGTTGTATTCTCCAAAGAAATTCAAAATAACGTCTGGGTTTCTTCATGTTGGCAACCGCTGTATGACGAACTGTTGAAAGTAAGGGAGATACATTTTATAGAAGGTCTACCAACATCGCTGTGTGATGACAATCTGCTACCGATTCAGAAAAACAACCTTTTAATCATTGACGATTTAATGAAAAGTGCATCAGAGAGTTTGGAGATGGAGAGAGTTTTCACACAATATTCACACCACCGTAACCTGAGTGCAATTTACCTCGTCCAAAACATGTTTGTTAAAGGCAAATCTAGTAGAACTATTAACTTGAACACAAACTACCTCATCTTGTTTAAAAACCCCGGCGACAATCAGCAGATTAGTATTTTAGGCAGACAGATATACCCCGGTCTTTCTCGATTCTTCATGGAGAGTTTTAAAGATGCAACACATCCGCCTTTTGGTTATTTACTTATTGACTTTAAAGCTACAACACCAGAAGACTACCGTCTGAGAACAGGGTTATTTTCAGGGGATTGGCCTGTCGTGTACGTTCCTAAGAAAGTTTGATCATGTCTAAACGCATTTGTAGAAATTTACCACTTTTGAAAATGATATTTAAGGCACCGGCAAGTCAACGAAAAGTTATTTTAGAATCAGCATCCACCGACCTCATTCTATCACTCTGTGAAATAGCGCTTAATCTAAGGCGCGGTAATATACCCTTAACCGAGTCGCAGCTCCGAAAAGTAAAGAGACAAAAAGCCAAAATTATATACATGTCTAGAAAGAACACTTCAGTTGCACGGAAAAGAAAAACCATCAACCAATCTGGAGGTTTTCTACTGCCGTTACTAAGCGTTGCAGTTCCATTCTTAACCAGTCTAATTGCATCGAGACAGGGTTAAACAACATGGAGCATGCTCAGAAAATGTTTCTGGTGCCACAACATCAGTTGGAAAAACTGCGAGAATCCAAAACAACTAGCACCGATGTAAGACAATCTGTTGAGAATGATTTGGACTCATCGATTCGCAATATACTGTTGAAGCCTGATATGGATTTACATGAGAAAGCTAAAAGATACTCTGCCATTTTACAAAGATTTTTGACTGTTGTGCGCCAGGGGGAGCTTGATACAAACACCCTGACTTTAAGTCTACCTGGGTCTGAGACCGGGTCTGCTGTAGTAAACGTGACTGAGAATAAGCAAACTGTTGACCGAAATGTTGACCTTGTTGATGAAATTTTGGATAATGTGCCTGTGAAGCGTAGAAAGAATGTTGAATATATTCTTAATAGAATGCACAGGTCTAAAGATTTGACTTCATGGAACTCAAATGGTGAATTTGTTTTCAAAGGAGAGATAATCAAGGGCTCGCACCTATTGGATCTTGTTAAAAGTGTGACAGCTACCAATAAAATTGCTGACGATAGAAGACCGTTGGGGTGGGGTGTGTTTTTAGAGGCCATGGCATGTCTCAACATGCCTTTTACAACTATTCCAAATGCGCATGTAAGACGTAAAATCAATTTGTATAAACAAAAGTCTGGTGACACAATGGATGATTTAGCCACACCACCAGCAACTGGTTTTCAAACAACCAAAGCTTTCTTTGAACCTCATACCACGGACCCCGCAAAATGGCTTCCATTTTAATGTTTTTATTTGATTTGTGATACATTGTATGTTTGTTTTATCTTGAATAAATGTTGTATGAAAAATAATATGTAAACATTGATGTGGTTTTACAAATGTTTTTATTTTTTAATAATAAAGTTGACATACACGTGATTGGCTTTTCTATTTCTTCAACAACCATGGCACAAATGAAACGTTTCACAAGATTGAGCATGTTGTATGCAATTAAACATTTGCTTATCACGCTTACTCTGGTACATCTTAGCTACAAACTTTGAGACTAGGGCATCATTTTCTCGTAAATCATCAGCATAAAAAGACATAAAATCTTTATAACTCAGACCTTTTGTCATTAGAAAGAGAAAGAACAAACAATGCTGTCCACACGTGGTTGAAACCAGGTCCTGTACTTGTTTTGAACTGTATTCCACATTCTCACAGGTTTTCAGAAAGGCCTTGATTGACTTGGGAAAATATGTAAAATCCGGGGGGTTTCCAAAACTGTCATAAAACCTTCCAAAGCCATCATCCGTTATGTAAACAGCCAGCCAGTGCTCCCCAGGTTGATTGCTTGGGTGTGTATTAACAATCATCATTGATGCAACATCTCAGACAGGCACCCTAGGTAGTTGGTCACTTGCCAGCACACCATAGAAATGGGTCCTAGATGAAAATTGGTTCACCACACTGGTCAACTCTGCGGTATTCATTTCCACACCGTTCTCCTAATAGTAGTCAACCATGACTTGTCGCCGGTTTGACACTTCGATAATTGAGTCAAATATTGAATAAACAACTAAATTAATTGTGTGGGGTAGTGGTTGTCTGAACCTCATCTCAAGTCGTACATTCCCTGACTTGATCAAGGATATGTGCTGACCACATTCCTCGTCTGGCGCGCAGTTGAATGCATAAAGGGCATTGCCGTGTAAGAAGTCCGACCTGTCAATAGCCAAGGCTTGGTCCTTTAGGTGTTTTCCTGAAGCTAAGGCCAATTGGTAAAATTCACGCACTGCTGACCCTGTTGTGTAATTTGGTTGGAATGGTTTGCTAGGAAATTGCTGACCATCCACATACATAGCCATAAACTCCAAATTATAATGTTTGAAATTAAATGGATTCTTTGTGTAACTTCCGGTAAACTGTCATTGTCCACCAATCCGATTACAATACATTTTGGCAGAGGTCCTAAAAATAGATTTTCCTGGTTACAAACACGACCCCCAGCCGGTAAACTAAATGTCTTCATACACACTCTTTCAATTGGGTACTTGGCATTGGTTGAGAGTAGCGCTTGAGCGTGTCCAAGTTTCACGGCTGGCGAAACAGACACTTTCTTGACAAATAGTGATGCTGATAGTATATGCAAACGATAACGCACATCCCCGACCCCCATAAGGCAGAACTCATCTTTACCGCGCACCATCCAAACCTTTATGTCAACGCCGTTTAACATAAGTTTCTCTTTAAAGAAGATATCGCTATGAACAGGGCCGATCATTTCAAATGTTGTGCTATCCGCCGAATAGGCTGCCCTTTTCGTAAGTCCATCGTACTCGCCTGCAGGGTCCGTAACATCCATGTGACCTGCGGCATCCTTGTAAAACAACCCAGCTGAAAACTGTGTCTTTAATGTATCACATCCATAATTCAGAATGCTCTCTATAACGGCTCTGTAGGGGTATGTGTTGCTACTCTGGCTAATTAAACGATCACCCAAGGAGACATCCACTTGTGAAAATAGGGTGGCTATCGGATAGTTGATAACCCCAACACGTGCTCCGGCATCAATATTAGTTCCGTCCGGTTTAGTGATTTTTACACGTAGGTACAGCAAAGTATTGTTTAGATCAACGTAGTCTTCGCCATTCCCGGCAATAAAGAACTCCAGAGGGGCTGCGTCAGATATTGCTGATAGGGTCGGTATTTCAATGTATGTATTTTTCTCGATAGATGTCTGTGGGAATGGAACTGTGAATAAATCCAACTCTGTCTTCATACATTCGCCAGACATACGGTGTAGGAGTGCCATCTCTCTAAAATATATTCTTAATCAGATTTGTCGTGTTCCCTTTGAGTGTCCTCCGGGTTGTATGTCCTCTTTTAACCTTGGCTCTTGCTTTTGTCTCATTCTTGCGTTTTTTACTCTTGTGTAGGCTCCGCCTACCAGGTGGTCTCTTTCTAACACCTCGAGACATAACCATCAATCCAGAACCATCCTGCTGTTTTGTTTGTTGTGACATAACACTGTTGACAACATCGCCGACTATATTCCTAGCCGTACTCTTCAGATGTGGTTTTGCTATGGAGAACCCGCGCTTCAACAAAGGTATTGCCATCCGGAAAAGCCCTCGGAAAAGGCCCCCTAGACCGGCCCCATACATTGCTGAGCTACCATGATACCCTGGTAAACCGTTACCGGCCTGTGTTGTGTAGTATTCAACATACCTTTGAGGATCATCATAGAGCTTCTGCGGCTGCATCTTAAACTCTAAAAGATTGTTTGACGGGTCTGAAGTGTAATTTTGCAATCACCTTCCCCACTACAAATGAAACCAGCTGGTTTTGATCAGATTTTACTTCAATACAGATCTCATCAAATTGTCTCTTACTAAGAGGTACGTAGTGTGGCTTGTCGTACGTCACTGTGACAACTTCATTCTTTCTCCCTGTAATATGTACAGTTCGCAGCAGTGGGACATGACTGTCACCAACACATTGATAATCAATTATATCTGTGTAGATGTATAGGGTGTTAAACCCCGCCAGAATATCTGTGGGGTATGTTCCGTACCATGTGGCGGGCCACCGCTCGCCTGGTTTTAACCCCAATATCTGTTCCAGTTTTGCGCTAAATTTCAAACTAAACTGTGGTTCACCTTTTAGAAACACTTTTTAAATTCATCGTACCCCACCGATAAACCATGTGTTTTTATATGACTGTTGAGCTCTATCACTAGTTTTAATATGCTGCTGTAATAACCGGTGTCGAGTGCATATTTCCAAGTTTTGTCGTTTTTCAAGTCATGTAGTTCAAATGCGTTTTCGCCCCGTGTAAAAGTATTCCACATATGCGGGTATTGGAACTCTATCAAAGATACTTCCCAATCGCCTTTCAAATCTATACCTTTGGCAAATTTAGTGGTATAGCACGAACTTGTGTTGCTTGGATAGACATGTCTCGATGAGTTACTGGGCAGCGTTATGTAGAAGCCACCGTCACCCATGCTGATCACAGTCAATGTAAATGACGTGATCCTGTAAATCCTGGAGTTTTATCCAGTTTCTAGGTCAACCACTTGTTCCGATGGTATCCAGCTGTTGAATTTCTCAGGCCAACCAAGCCACTTCACAAGACACATTTTCCTCCCTTTCTGTACTTTCTCATTCAAAACTGCTTCCACTTTAAAAGTTTTATCCTTGGCCACGATTATTTTCAGCAATTCCTGTTCATAAAAGGTCCCAACTATCACATCACCATCGTAATCTTTTATTCTATATACAGGAGGTACCCGAGGAATGCATTCTGTTATTGTAAAATATTCATCTGTGTACCCTTTTTCATAGCCTTTTGTAAACGCACCTCTCAGCTTTGAGAGTCTCACAGTATCCCCAACCTGGAACTTGTAGCTTTGATTACCATTTCTCGTTAATGTTGTGCCATACAGGTTCTTGAGAACTAATCTAACATTTTCTTCACAAACGTCAGCAGGCTTCATCTTAATAGACCGATGGTAGCTATGGTTGTACCCACGAACTAAATCTTGAATAACCTCAACATAGCGGTGAGTGTTGGCTGCTGTCAGATACCTCCACATTCGTGATTTAATTGTTTTATTAAACCTCTCAACGATACTCGCTTTGACATAATTTCCTGTAGCAAAATGTTTTATGTTGTACTTCTTCATCAACATTTCAAAATGTGAATTCTTTTAATATGTCTTCAAATGCTCGCTTTACCTCTATAGCGCTTTTATTTCTCAGCACGCAAATCCATGCGTATTTGCTTAATACATCTATGCATGTTAACATAAATTTCATGTTATCGTTTTCCATGCTGTAAGCACTCATGTCAACCAAATCCAGCTGAAATTGTGAATTTATATCATGAACAATAACTCTATTTCTTTTAAAATGTATAGCTACAGGCCTGTGTAGCGTGTATGCATCCTGGGCAAGCAGCCAGTCATCGGCCTCACCATTTTTGAGGATCTCCCCGGTTTTTTCCAAGTATGCTCTTTTCAAACCCTCTCTACCCACATAAGCACCAGGGTTTGCCGGGTCATAGTAAATACTTTTCATAACCTGTTCAGACATCTTAGAGTGTTCGAGCAATAATGAGAATTAATACATGTTTAACAATGTTTTATTTGAGTTTTCGAAATTACACAACCAATATATTCAGAAAAGTTACACAAACATTCAGATTTCTCATAGTCTTTGTTTATATACGTTAACATGAGAACTGAAGCTACCCTGGCCTTAGACTACAGACTCTTTGCTTTCATCAAACCATGACCCCGCTGCGTCGCATACAACATCCTCATTAAATTTATCCATGTACTCATCCCTGTTCTCACTCAGTCTCTGTGTGATGTTCGGCTCCAACTTGAGCTCGTGCAGAAAGTTCTCAGCGGCCTCGTGAACATCAGTCATCGGTGTGTGAAAACCAGATGCGTTCAAAGCCTTGACCAACACATGTTTCAGTCGCAGTGTTAAAACTGTCGCCACAATGTCATCATAATGGGCCTCAAAAAAATACTCAGGCGGTTCGAGACATGAATGTCTTGTCTGGCTCGGGTGGTCCACTTCGCATCCGATGAATGCTTTGTGTAGAATAGCCCCAACAACGTTTTCCAGAATCATACCCATTGTTGCTTTGATGATCTTTAAAATTTTTGGTGCAAGTTGTTTGTCCATTTTATGATAACTCTTGTTAGCATTTGAAAGGTATGACAGGTTAAGAGGACCTAGTTGATCACCAACCCTGTCAATCCAATGGTAGTTTCTTGTTGGGTATGCCGGTGGAATCGAGCTGTCTGGGTCGGGGGTTCCGTAGAAGGCTTCAGCGTTGTCATCCCAGGCGTCACACAGCCAGTCCTCAGCCTTGGGTTCTTCAATCACCGCTTGGTTGTAATCTTGAGACATGTTTCGTAAATTCTTCCGACTGCTTGAATGTCACCGGCGGTCTGTCGGTTTTTATGCTGTGCTGATGAAGGTGTTGGCTTAAGGCGGGGCTTCGGGGTCTTAGGTCAGTCGATCAGTCCGCAGTCACAAACTAACGCCGATATTTTCCGGAAATAACTCCAATCTGACAGAGTCATCCTCTTTCAGCCCCTCGACAACTTTAAACAGTACATCTACTGTATTATGTGGGCCTTGTTTTGGCCCCAAATAAAACACTTTTCGAAAGGTGGCCCATAAACGGGCATTAAAAACCATTTGATCAGTCACACCAGCCTTAAACACTTGGCCTTCGGGTAATTCATAAAATGCAACCTCCGGTTGTTCTGGGTTGAAGATGTATCCCCCGATCTGACCATCGTCCAATTTCCACTCCTGTGCCACCATATCCGGGTGTAATTGATGGATTCGGGTTAAACTCTGCATCGGTTTCTTCGGGGCTGGCATGTTGATTGCATCTCTGCGGTCCATTTGCAATTTCTTACCAAATCGCTGAGCTGCGTTTAAGCTGTTAGCTTTCACCGGTGTTTCACCCAAAACATTGATAGCAGCACAATCCTCCATGTTTTGTAATGTGTAGGTAAGTTCGCTCAGGCAAGACTGAATGACCAACCCCGATGTCAGCGTGGTTTAAATACACATACCACGCCAGTCAACCCATAAAACATGAAAGGTTAACAAACACCATTTGTATGCCAGCTGTTGCAACACTTGTCAGAAGATAAAACACCAGGGTTTTATATTTGTCGAACACCATTTGCTGTACACCAAACAACTTACCGCTGACACAACACTTATTTACTGCCTGGGAATTTAACATTCCGGAACCCTAAGCCCCATTTGTTAATCATCAAACATAGCCCACCTGTTATAACACTAGTCTGGTTTGCTCATCAGGCGTTGTAAAACATCAAACACTGACACATCAATGTAATCATAAATCACAAAGTCACCGGACATGCATACGTCACTCCTGAAGTCCCACCCTAGCATACGTCATACAGGAAGTCCCACCCTAACCTACGTCATACCGGAAGTCCCACCCTAACATACGTCATACAGGAAGTCCCACCCTAACATACGTCATACCGGAAGTCCCACCCATGCAAACCGGATGTCCCGCCCACCTGTCACATCAATATGGAAGGCCCGCCCCCAGGGCCATAAATCACCATTCTGACACAATATACCCTACACTAACTACTAGCAAGATTGCAATTTTATATGAAATGAAGGCAGTTAATCCATACCCAGTTAAACAAATTCAATTGTCTGAAAACGGGAAAGTCTGAATCATTTATCGTTATGGCATTTCCTAAGAAAAAATATGTTTAAATGGATATAACACTGATATACCAAGTTATATGAGTTGGACAAAATGTCTTATTGTTTTTCCACATAATGCACTGCCACCCAGGAAGTTAGTCAGATCAGCATTTTTGAGGTCACAGTAACTTGAGTGATGATCTAAGCTTTTGCAGGCCCCCAACCCGCCTGAGGGAGTCACTAGAGAGCACAATGATTGTTGAAGGAAATCACTGCATGATTAAGATGCCAAACCCACTCAATTGAAATAATTGATTCTTCCTTTAATTTAAATTCTAATTCATGTGGTTGTGAACTATACAAATTCAATACAAATTCCAGATGGAATCCAGAACAAACCCCAGCCCTGCACAATTAAATGGATGCTGTGCTGCTAAACACATTTTCTACCCTAATGTTTCTTTACTATGACAGGGTCATGTTCCCCTTGGGTACAACCATAGACTGTATAAATAAGGGACGACGCCCTTTCGCTCTTTTCCATTGGTGAAAAATGAAGCCACCAGTGTCCTGATATGGCGCTGACATCTTGGACTTGCGTCTGCACAGATAGCGATCTTGGGACCAGTTCTGCGCAGTAGTTATGCGCAGTAGCGAGAAGGAAGTAAAGCCGTAAAGCCGCGAAATCAACGGCCCCACCCCTGTGCCCCGCCCTCACTCTCCCTCGCAGAATGCGCATACCGTAATCAATCGCAAGTCCAAGTACAGTACAACCTTTGCTTGTTAAACCTAGACGATATGTTATAGCCTAACTTACATCATGTTTAACCTTAATTTAGAATAGGCCTAATACAAAAATAATTGGTAACTTCTAGCTAACGATCACCTGCTAGCTATTAACATGGCTATTAACGAGGCTTGTTGTCTTTTAGCTAACGTTAGCTAGCCCATTACATTTATTTACTAATTAAATAGCTTATAAATGTAACTTACCGAAAAAAATTCAAAGATCGATTGGAAATGCCAGATCGGTTAGCACAATGTACTGCAGAACAACCCATTATGTCCGTGTGAAATTATATCAATTATAGAAATTTTTAGATTAAATGTAAAGTTCCAATCTCCTCAGTCCTCCTGTCACGTCCTGGCTGTGCCCCTAGCCATCTCTGCGCTGGGCTCGGGGCATAGCCAGGACAGGACAGGAGGTGGCCTTTAGCCACCTCTACTCCTTTTTTTGGTTTCCCCAATTGGAGGCAGGTGTTAGTCATTGCCTCCAATTGGGGACCCTATTTAAGTTTAGTTTGTAGGCCCCAAGGCGTGGTTCATTTTGGTTTTGTTTATCCTGTGTAAGGAATACCCACGTCACTGGTTGCTGCCTTTTGTTTTGTTGGAGTCCTGCATTCTTTATTTTGTATTAAATGGATTACCTTACCTACCTCTACTCTGCGCCTGTGTCCTCTTCATCCCAGGACCGTGACACCTCCGAAGATTCAGTGGCTCCTCGGCTCAGATAGCTGTCAATCACAGCTGTGAATCACGACGTCACACCACCGTTTTTAGAGCATTAAATAACTAACTAAAAACAAACTTATTTTAAAAACAAACTCTTGAATTTACATTAGCGTGATACAAACTACAGTAAATGACAGAAACCAGCTTCGGAAAAAATATATTTGAAGGGTAATTTAATTGTTTAGTTGGTCTCGCGTCCCATTGAATAACATGGGGAGGGCGGGGTTTATGACCTATACTGGGACCACTCAGCAGGGGGCGATCGAGACGTTTTGGCTTCACTTTTCAGGGCTTGTGCGGTACGCTTGGGTACAACCAATTACTTAGCCACATAATGGAAGATCAAGAGCTGATAGCAATTCAACTCCCTAGTTTAAAAAAAATTAAAGCTTTGTGACAATGACACAAATATCATATTCACAGTCCAGATCCCTGCTACTACACAGACGAAAAGGTCAAATATAACACAACGCTAGTTCTAACACGCACAGTAAAACACATAATAACCACAGAGAAAATCTGTAACATTCCTCCAACAAATGTCTCAGGTGACTATGCTTCAACAGCAAAGTTAGTTCCAAGTAAAAATATCCATTCCAAACCATATAATTCCTGACAACCTTTTAATACAGTATACCTGCCTCTGATCCGTTCGCTCAAACCATTTAAACATAATATAGTCCGTTCTTTTTCTTGACTCTCCTATGGAAACCATTGCAATTATAACCTTTGGATTCTGTTTAACATTTTGAGGAATTATGATCATAAAAATGTAGCTTGTTATAAAATGAATGGCGCTATGGGAAACCAAAGGGTATCATCAGATGAGTTTCCATGTGAGAGCAGCCCAGTTATGTAGACCAACACTGACAATTTTTTAATGGATAAACAGCCAGAGTGAACTACATTAAAACCAGTTGCCACCACTAAGCGGCAACTGTCCCGGCGCCGGGACACCAAACGTTTATGCCACAAAGTGTGCAAAGTGTTGTAAATATATATTTTTTGTTTTAGGCACATTATATATGTGCAGAAAGCTTAGAATCTCGTTAATCGAACTACAGTACACAATTTAAAGTAGCTATTACGGCGACTAACTTCTATGCAAGTGTTTGAGAATAGTCAACATCCACAAAAATGGCACCAGGGTCGCTAGTTTGGTGTCTGATGGTAAATTGTGTACTTACAATGAGCCGTCTTATTCTGATTTCTTTTCTTGATGGTCCCAGAGATATAGCCAAGCATCGTTTTGTTTGATAAATTCTGTTTTTATAATCGAAAAATTATTCATGTTCTCCTCAGCGTTGTACAACAAAATCCAACTGGGAGCAAAACTATTCATGATATTCAAACCATTACTAGGTTTTAACACAACATAATTGGTATTCCTGAAAAGAAGAGAGTCTCTAGCATTTAACCAGACATAGTTTATCCTTCTGTGTTGCCTATATGCCTCGCATCACGAAAGCAAAGACATGCAGTCTGGCACCGGCTTCGCGCGAGCACATGTCTTTGGTAGCATGTAGCTCCCTCAAATGACAACCAATGGATTTGAAACTCGCTAGGTTGAGAGCACACGAGCCACACTTTATGGCAATTTTTTAACGATCACCATCAGACGCACACACAGGACACACCAACAGTGTGCACCACCCCAACAAATCTTCAACCAAACTTTACTATTGCGCAAGACGCACAGCTGTCGCTGCTCACAAAACTATACTCTGCATTTAAAGTTTAAATGGCTACTCCTAAGTGGAAAAGCAACATAGGGGACCAATTTGGACTAGATTTTTGGAAGAAATCATGGACTGTGTGTCAAGCAACTTGGTGAGTACAATAAGATAGATTGTTAGGCAATGTCATATAGTTTCTGAGCATTTACTGCCAATTGGGTCACGTCATTATAGTAGATTTCAGTTCATAATGTCCTTATATGTAACCAATTGTCTGTGATTTGGCAATGGGTTAGTGGCTGTTTCTTATAGCCTATTCATCCCCATATTTCTCCCTGAATAACCAACAGTGATTCAGGAGGTCCCTCTGGCTCTTGACCCCCACTGTGACGCCATCATCTGACTGGCCATTTCAGAGATTTCCCAGAAGTTGATAAGTCTCCCCCTTATTGGGGATAGATCACATATGATGCAAAAACCACATATGTTAGATCACCACATATGATGCAAACACCACACGTTAGATCATTGGATCCGCTTCCTTGTGGCGCCTCCTTTTAGTACCTTTATGAAGGAAAGCCCAACATTCCTGGGAGTGTGTAACCCTTACATTAATCACTTTTGCACTGTTTTATGTTCTGTGTATGTATGAACTTGAAAATCAATTGTGTCCAAAGTGTCTAATTTGGCACAAAGTGGGCAATCTGGAAAGGACACTTTGGCCTTGCTTTACAAATGAGTAAGTATATCACTGAATTTTATATCAAATGGCCATGGAACTTTACCCAGATCCTGCTGACATCTACTGAATCAAGTGGAAACTTCCTCCAGGTTCATAATCCATGTTTGGCCTTCCCCACTGCAACTCAAACATGATGAGTTATTTTACAAAGAACGCATGTTTTAGGTTTGTTTTATCTTCTGCCAAATATATTGTGTTATACTTTCCTGCATTAATGTATAATTCCTGCAAACTACAGAGTGTCTCCTTTCAAATGGTACTTAAATTTTTTTTATACTATATTCAGTTCATGAGCTACAAGCATTTAGATTTGGGTACATAATTTTAGGCGGAAATTGATTTTTTTTTTTTCCTGAAGTAACATTAATCCACCTTACCTATGTATTAATGGTGTAGCCCAGGGATCTGTACTGGGTCCTTTCTTGTTCACTATTTATATAAATAATCTAGATAAAAAAGTACAAAATGCTGAAGTCCACTTTTATGCAGATGACACTTATCGTTGTGCTTTGACCTTAGAGAAAGCTTTAAAACATTTACAAACTGCTTTTAATGCTGCTCAACATACTTTGTGTCAATTGAAGATTGTACTCAATGTGGACAAAACCAAACAATGTGTAATGTGATTGAGACAGTAACTTCATACAGTGGAGATAAAAAGTCTACACACCCCTGTTAAAATGCCATTTTCTTGTGATGTAAAACAATGAGACAAAGATAAATCAGGTCAGATCTTTTTCCTCCTTTAATGTGACCTATAGCGTGAACAATTCAATTGAAAAACAAACTGAAATCTTTGAGGGGGAAAAATTAAAAACTCACAATAACCTGGTTGCATAAGTGTGCACACCCATAAACCAATACTTTGTTGAAGCACCTTTTGATTTTATTACAGCACTCAGTAGGAGTCTATTAGCATGGCACATCTTGATGTGGCAATATTTGCACACTCTTCTTTGCAAAAGCGCTCCAAATCTGTCAGATTGCGAGGACATCTCATGTGCACAGCCCTCTTCAGATCACCCCACAGATGTTCAATTGGATTCATGGCTGGGCCATTCCAAAATGTTAATCTTCTTCTGGTGAAGCCATGCTTTTGTAGATTTGGATCTGTGCTTTGGGTCGTTGCCGTGCAACGACCAATCTTCAGCTTTCTAACAGATGCCTGAGGGTTTTGTGCCAAAATTGCCTGATATTTGGAACTGTTCATAATTCCGTCCACCTTGACTAAGGCCCCGGTTCCAGGAAAACAGCCCCAAAGCATGATGCTGCCATCACCATGCTTCACTGTGGGTATGATGTTCTTTGGGTGATGTGCAGTGTTGTTTTTGCGCCAAACATATCTTTTGGAATTATAGACAAAATGTTCAACCTTGTTTTCATCAGACCATAACACATTTTCCCACGTGCTTTTGGGAGACTTGATGTTTGTTTTTGCAAACTTCAACCGGGCTTGGATGTTTTTCTTTGTAAGAGAAGGCTTCTGTCTTGTCACCCTACCCCATAGCCCAATCATATGAAGAATACGGGAGATTGATGTCACAGGTAGCACACAGCCAGTACTTGCAATAAATTCCTGCAGTTCCTTTAATGTTGCTGTAGGCCTCTTGGAAGCCTCTCTGACCAGTTTTCTTCTCGTCTTTTCATCAATATTGGAGGGATGTCCAGTTCTTGGTAATGTCTCTGTTGTGCCATATTTTCTTCACTTGATGATGACTGTCTTCACTGTGTTCCATGGTATATCTAATGCTTTGGAAATTCTTTGGTCCCCTTCTCCTGACTGATATCCCTCTGATGCTTTGGAAACTCTCTGCGGACCATTGCATTTGCTTTGAGATGCATCTAAGAAAATGTTAGGAAAGTCCTACTAGAACAGCTGAACTTTATTTGTGATTAATCAGAGTCACTTTAAATGATGGCATATGACTTCTATTTTACATGAGTTTGAATGTGATTGGTTAATTCTGAACATAGCCACATCCCCAGTTATAAAAAGGCGTGCACACGTATGCAACCAAGTTATTGTAAGGTTTTTATTTTTCATTTTTCCCCCTCAAAGATTTAAGTTTGTTTTTCAATTTAATTGGTCACATTATGGGTCACATTAAAAGTAGAAACATTTCTCTTTGTCTTATTCTTTTACATCACAAGAACCTGGTATTTTAACAGGGGTGTGTAGACTTGTTATATCCACTGTATATAAAGGTAAGCTATTCCACAACTTTAGAGCAGCAACATAAAAGGCACAGTCCACTTTGAACATTAATCGTGACTGTGGAACACAAAAGCAGTTTGTTGAAAGACCTAAGGGGTCCTTGAGGAAGAGTGCTGGTTAAGGAAGTCTGAAATATAGGAGGGTGCTGATTCATGAAGGCGCATAAAAACGAAAAAGAACCTTAAAAACAATCCTATATTTAACAGCTAGCCAGTGGAGAGAGGCCAATACAGGAGTGATGCTCTCTCTCTTCTTTATTCTAGTTAATACCCTAGTAGCTGCATTTTGGAAAAGCTGAAGCTGGGACAAGGAAGACTGACAGACTCTCATATAAAAATAGTCCAGATGTGAGGAAACAAATGCATGAATAACTGTCTCCAAATCATTGAAAGAAAGAATGGGTT
This sequence comes from Esox lucius, assembly GCF_011004845.1. Taxonomy (NCBI): domain Eukaryota; kingdom Metazoa; phylum Chordata; class Actinopteri; order Esociformes; family Esocidae; genus Esox; species Esox lucius. Next base: position 18,961,443 of record NC_047590.1, read on the forward strand.
TCAATTTGGCAATTCCCCAGACATGGAAAAAGCTACCTCTGACAACAGCATTTACTTGTTTATCAAATTTGAAATCTGAATCACAAAGGTTTTTGCGTAGCTATGTATATTGTTGGATAGGGGCCCTATGTTAATAAAATTTACTTTGGTGGAGTTTATGGGGTAAATACAATAAGTTCTGTTTTTGTGTTATTTAATTGAAGACATTTTGTTTTAGCTGGCCAGTATTTTATCCAATAGTGATATCAGGTATTTCTTGTCATCAAGTTTCAGGGGAAGGTACAATTGTGTGTCATCGACATAGCAATGGTAAGAGATGTTATATTTTTGAATGATGGAGCACAAGGGAAGCATATATAACGAGAATAAGATCAAAAAGAATTAAAATAGCACAGTTTCCATTGTCCCTGAACAACAATAAATCATTTAACACATTAAGAAGAGCTGATTCAGTGCGATGGCGTGTCCTAAAACCTGACTGGAATTAATCCAGAGTATGGTTTTCATTTAAAAAGAAGGAAAGCTGGGGAAAAAATAACTTTCTCTAGAACTATTGATAGGAATGGCAATTTTGAAATGTGGCGGAAATTATTAAGAAAAGTTAAATCATAATTAGGCCTTTTAACAAAGTTCAAAAAGAGGGCTTAACTCACCGACTTTAAACTATGTCTCAGAAACAAACAAGAAATCTAGTTCATGAGATAACATTTTAAAGGTATATATATTTTTATGAAATAATGAAGAGCTGCATAGCAATTCAATGTTCTCTTTATAGTATACTCACAATTCTTGCAGTTCGAAAGGATCTTTACTTTCAGAAACATCTTGCTGTCTTGTTTCGTTTTTATATATAGAATGAAATGATGAAGTCACTTGAAACTTAACATCCCTAATAGTAACTGCAATGTAAAAAAAAATATATTCTGTCTAGAAAATATTACCTGTTCTTTTGATTTCTCTTATGCAGCCACCAAGTTATGCTGCAGATTAAAGCAATGAGAACCACTGAACCCATCACTGAACCAACCACTGTCCCTGGTAATAGAGAAGATGACAACTTTAGAATTCGGAAATAAAATGAGAAATGTCTATGTCCAGTACAGAGATGAATTTGGGTCACTGGAATAAATGCATACAGTGGGGAGAACAAGTATTTGATATACTGCCTATTTTGCAGTTTTTCCCACTTACAAAGCATGTAGAAGTTTGTAATTTTTATCATAGGTACTCTTCAACTGTGAGTGATGGAATCTAAAACAGAAATCCAGAAAATCACATTATATGATTTTTAAGTAATTAATTAGCATTTTATTGCATGACATAAGTATTTGATACATCAGAAAAGCAGAACTTAATATTTGGTACAGAAACCTTTGTTTGCAATTACAGAGATCCTACGTTTCCTGTAGTTCTTGACCAGGTTTGCACACACTGCTGCAGGGATTTTGACCCACTTCTTCATACAGACCTTCCCCAGATCCTTCAGGTTTCGGGGCTGTTGCTGGGCAATACAGACTTTCAGCTCCCTCCAAAGATTTTCTATTGAGTTCAGGTCTGGAGACTGGCTAGGCCACTCCAGAACCTTGAGATGCTTCTTACGGAGCCACTCCTTAGTTGCCCTGGCTGTGTTTCGGGTTGTTGTCATCCCAGCCACGACCCATCTTCAATGCTCTCACTGAGGGAAGGAGGTTGTTGGCCAAGATCTCGCGATACATGGCCCCACCCATCCTCCCCTCAATACGGTGCAGTCGTCCTGTCCCCTTTGCAGAAAAGCATCCCCAAAGAATAATGTTTCCACATCCATGCTTCACAGTTCACGGTTGGGATTGTGTTCTTGGGGTTGTACTCATCCTTCTTCTTCCTCCAAACACTCAGTCTGTTTGATTGAGTGTGTGGACAGGTGTCTTTTATACAGGTATTGAGTTCAAACAGGTGCAGTTAATACAGGTAATGAGTGGAGAACAGGAGGGCTTCTTAAAGAAAAACTAACAGGTCTTTGAGAGCCGGAATTCTTACTGGTTGGTAGGTGATCAAATACTTATGTCATGCAATAAAATGCAAATTAATTACTTAAAAATCATACAATGTTATTGTCTGGATATTTGTTTTAGATTCCGTCTCTCACAGTTGAAGTGTACCTATGATAAAAATGACAGACCTCTACATGCTTTGTAAATGGGAAAACCTGCAAAATCGGCAGTGTATCAAATACTTGTTCTCCCTACTGTACCATGACCCCTTATCCAACCATCCGTGACTGGAGGCAGAGATTTACCAAGACCTAAAAAAGACAAAAACAATAAATCAGCATGACATGTTCCCGGTTAATATAATGAATCCATCAATGCAAAACCTCTCACCAGTTAAGGAGGTTGGAATATTTACAGAACCCTCCTTGATGACGTAGCTGGATTACACCAAACCCCTAACCATGGTGTCATTGTCAGGTAGACTGGGAACTGCCTCTACTGAAGTTATGGTGACAGTAACAGTTCCATTGGGATGGGTGACATTGACCGTCGTACAGTTTTCCATGGCCAATTGCCCTGATTCATCCCAGGCCACTACTGGAGTAGGTTGTCCCGTGGCAGAGCAGGAGAGTGTTTACCCAAAGAATAGATTTGTCACTAGGAGTATGGGTCCATACAGTTCTATAGAATAGAAATCATAATTCACAGTGAGCACATATCAGCAATAGATGAAATAGATGCATAACACTGGACATTTATGAAAAGTTTAAAGGGAACTTCCTGTCTTAAATTAACCCTCTTATTTTACCATTAACTTGAAGGCAGGTCCTTCTACTGATAGATCCATCTGGGTAAATATTAAACAGACACTTGTAGCAGCTCTCATCTTCTCTTGATACTCCTCTGATGACTATAGAGCAGTTCTGTAGTCCCACATTTAGAAACAATACTTTCCTATTAAAAGGTGGCTTTACTTTTGGACCAAAACGTTTGTTGTAGGAGGCCACATTTTCATTCCCTCCTGGTGTCTCTTTTTGCCAGGTGACTTGCAAAGCATCTTTGGGTTCCATGAGTCTGCAGCTGAACTGAACATCTCCTCCAGGGTTACTATGACTACCTGCTGTGTTTCTACCAGCTGAGAGAGACACCGCAGTAACATTACTTACTATAATCTCTCTCACAGAAAAATACACACTTGAAACTATGAATCTTTAGGACACAATAATGATTGCTTGACATATGGGTCTAGTACTAAGAATGATCTGAAGTGTACAGAAGGAAGTGATGAACAAAAGAATCGGTCAACTGCCCTTTTCTGAATGTGTTGAATAGGTACAGCAATAACCTACAGAATGTGTGGCCATCAGTTTCACTAAACAGACAAGGCTGTTTCTCATTCCTCCAACTATGTTCACTGATTGCAGTAATCTAATAATAATAATAATTTATTAAACTTCTGTAGCGCTTATTATAGAAAATAATCACAAAGTGCTTGAAAAAGCAAAATAAAGTAAAATGAATACGATAGAGTACGTCTTGATTAGAACTTTCTGACAGAGCTCAGTAGTTATAATGACCATTAAGAGGAACATCTAGATGAATTAAATTATAGCTGTAGTGAAATAACCAGGTTTGTGAAAACAGTTGTGAAAGCAACACATTTAACAGAATAAATCAACTGTATCAGGAATTTGAGCAAATAAAAAGGGAGACAAATGCTGTATTTATATATGTATAAAACTGATTAGCTCACCTTCATACATTTTTTAGTAGCAGATTGAACAGGTAGTTGCAGTACGCTTGAACCATGGTGACAATTTGGAATACCTTCACAAGCCTGTACAAGCCAAATTTGAAAGAACCATTAAGATATGGCTCATCCCAAAGGTATGAAAAGTGGGTAAACTGACGGTAAGATTTCTTATAGTCTTTAGGCATTGTAGTATCAAAACCGGTCTAAACCGGACACCTATGCAGCTGGGCTCTGCCTCCTCCAGCTTCCTATTCAATGACTGTTGTTACAAACCCCGTGGCTCTAGCAGTCCAGGGTGGATGGTACAGAGACCTGTAACACAAAAACTCTTGCAAAGTGGAACAGTGAGAACAAAAGACACAGACAACCAAAGCTACTGTCAAACTTAAAACATTTATTATGAACACACGGTAAATGGGTTAGGGAAAAGGGGCTGAGCTGGAATACAGCTTGCCTGCCTTAAGAACAGCTTAGCTCACTACTAACCTATTCAAAAATACAGTGGGTGTTCCGCTCAGTTCAAACTAGTGTTTTCAGACAAAGTATCCCAATGTGTTGTGTATGCCCAAATGCGACTTGCTAAAAAAAAATAAAAAAAAATCCCAGGTACAAACAGAACACACAGGTTAAACAGGGACTAAACAGCAAACATTTGACTAGACAACACCAAACAAAACACCACAGCAATACATACCCACAAAAAGCTGGAAAAAGTGAGATGTATCCGCTAAAACTATGTGGTGTAAGAATAAACAATAGAAGTGTCTGCCTATCAAAAGATACATATGTCGAGTCTGGGTCAATATAATCTAACAGCATGTATGATAAAGCAAAAGAGTGCCTCAGAAGATCCACTGACAACTGCCAGGTTGGACACACCAACGGCAACAATCAGGAACATAAGGGACAACTGTGTTTAGGGCAGAAGGAGGGGAGAACACAAATGCACCTACAGGGTACCTGCCTGTGTAACAACTGTGTTCACATTTGGAGACAAATATGACACATCAACGCGTCCACATTGAAATTTGAGTGATCACATTTCACCGATTAGCAGCAAAGAAACAAGTCATACATTTCAGTGTGGTCAACTGGGAAGCAAGCATGTCATTGTATCCTGACAGTCACCGTCCACAAACATATCAGCATCCCAGAGGTGTCACTCCCCTTCCCAGAGGAGTCACCCTCCTTCCCAGTGGGTCACCCCCACTTCCCAGTGGGTCACCCTCCTTCCCAGTGGGTCAACCCCACTTCCCAGTGGGTCACCCTCCTTCCCAGTGGGTCAACCCCACTTCCCAGTGGGTCAACTCCCCTTCCCAGATGAGTCACCCCCTTCCCAGTGGGTCACCCAGTGGGTCTCCCCCCTTCCCAGTGGGTCACACCCCTTCCCAGAGGTGTCACTCCCCTTCCCAGAGGTGTCACACCCCTACCCAGTGGGTCACCCCCCCCCTTCCTTTACAGAACAACAAACAGATTAACAACTTAACCGTTTCTTCTGTCCCTCTGACCTACGGCTACAGTAGCCATCTGTCCAGTTCATTACTTCCTCATTTGCCTCCAGAAACAACAAGATCCTTTTCATGTATTGCAAGCAAGCCATTAATAAAAGTCTCTTGGTTATCTTTTTGTAAATGATCAAATTTCCTTTGGGCTGGTGTCATCCGGGGTGTCATCCGGCGAGGTAACCGGCATACATGATATCCTTGTGCCACCGCGTTCCAGCAACAACTCTGGCTGTGGCGGGCGCCTCTAACCTGTCTATGAATAAGACAATCAGAGTGAGTGTTTCATCTGGCGTGTTGGCACAGATTTACTTCCTTGTTAATGGAGGGGATGTAAAGAAGCAGACTGGCTGTTTCGGATGAAGCCTGTGTTGATCTACGACTCTCCCGACTCCCCAGGACTGTTGGAGTGGGGGCACAAGGTCGCACAGTCATCTAAATGATACAGGTTTATAATTCTTTCATAATTATTAAAAACAAATAAAAAATGATGTATTTTTTTATTTAAACATTTGTTTTAATGAGCAGCACAGAGCAGCTCAGATCATGTTTTTGCTATAGTATACACACCATTTTTACAGTTCGAAAGTAACTCTGCTTTCATCAACGTCTTGCTGTGGTGTTTCATTTCTGTATAGAGAACAGAATTATAATGTCATCTGAAACCAAACACCCCTAATCATAGCTTCAATGTAAAATACTTCAAAGCAACAAAAAAAAGCTGGCATCTCGGCAGGAGAATATTACCTGCTCCTTTGAGTTTTCTTGCACAGACACCAAGTTATGGTGCAGATTAAAACAACAAGACCCAAAGAAGCCGTCACTGCTACAACCACTGTCCCTGTGAACAGAAAAGATGAGAACATGACATGCGTATGATTCACAGTCAAAAGGAGTCCAGGACAGAAATGAATTTGGGTCACTGGAAACTCTACATACCATGACCGCTTATCCAACCATCATCAGTGACTGGTGACAGAGATTTACCAAAACCTCAAAAAAAAGAGACATTACATGAGCATGAGATGTTCCAAGTTATCACAATAAATTCATTGAAAATAAATCTTTCTTACCAGCTAGGGTAGTTGGAGTCTTTATGGATCCCTCCCTGATGACATAGCCGGATGACGCCAAACACCTAACCATGGTGTCATTGTCAGGTAGACTGGGAACTGCCACCGTGGAAGTTATGGTGACAGTAACAGTTCCATTAGGGTGGGTGACATTGACCGTAGTAGAGTTTTTCAAGGCCAATTGTGCTGTTTCATCCCATGTCACTATTGGAGCAGGTTGTCCCGTGGCAGTGCAGGAGACAGTTAATCCAGAGAAGAGGGGATGTGTGTCATTGGTTTGTGTGACTAGGAGTGTGGGTCCATAGAGCTCTATAGGGCAACAGCAAATGATGAATCACAATGAGCACATTCCATCAATAGATTAAATAGATGTAAGGCTCTGGTACATTAATATAAAAATCTGTCTTAAATTAACCCTTATATTTTACCATTAACTTGAAGGCAGGCTCTTCCAATGATAGATCCATCTGGGTAAATATTAAACAGACATTTGTAGCAGCTCTCATCTTCTCTTGATACTCCTCTGATGACTATAGAGCAGTTCTGCAGTCCCACATTTAGAAACTCCACTTTCCCCTGGAAAGGTGGATTTACTTTTGGACCAAAACGTTTGTTGTAGGAGGCCACATTTTCAGTCCCTCCTGGTGTCTCTTTTTGCCAGGTGACTTGCAGGACGTCTCTGGGTTCCATGAGTCCGCAGCTGAAGTGAGCGTCTTCTCCCAGTGTTACTGTGACAACCTGCTGGGTTTCTACCAGCTGAGAGAGACCTGCATGAAGACAGTGACACAGGTGTGATTTTAGGATGAAAAGACACTCTAGGATCAGTCCAGAACCCCCAGTGTCGATGTAGAAGTGAGTGATGTGAGTCAATGTGTTGCAGGTCATCATGGGCTGAATGGGGGATCACAACACAATTCAAACAGAGTGAGAACTACTTTGGCTTTATGTGTTGCTCCACTGGGATTGGATCACTGCAGTAACATGAAAACACACTTGCATCTTTAGAATACAATAAACACAACATAGTGGTGTAGTACAAAGAATGGTCAGAGGAGGGAGTACGGAAGGAAGGAGGAAATGATAAATGAAGGAAATGTTCTGTAAGTGTTGAATAGTTAATAAAGTAACAAACAACAGAATGTGTGGGCAACAGTGTTACAGTTCATAGATGCTATTTGTGGTGGACGTAAACTTAATAAGAAACGTTAGTCAATTTAACACAATGTTTAATGGTGTCTAGTGAAATATTCAAACTTGAATGTGTGACAAAAATGATCTAATGTTGAAATGCTATACTAACTCACAGCTGTTTTATAGTTCTGTGGCATAGTGGTTAAAGACACAGCCCCTTATGTGGGAGACCAGGGTTTGAATCCAGGGAGGGCAGTAACATTCATCACTTTTAATTGCGGGACGACTGAACTAGGCTTGCCTGGTTCCTTTTCTGGTTGTTGGATGATGTAGAAACCTTTTCAAATTGTTCAGAGAGGACACCCACGAGTTGCACAGAATTCTTTATGAACATTTGAAAAATAAAAAACTGTTTGGCTCTGAAGGCAGGCAACCCTACCCACTGGGTTTACGAATTTCAAGGGATGAGTAATGGCCATTCCAAGGTCTGGAAAATATGTAATACATGCATTTTAATGTTACAGCTAGGGTTAAGGTTAGATATCACAGCACTGGGGTTAAGGTTAGATATCACAGCACTGGGGTTAAGGTTAGGGTTAAGGTTAGATATCACAGCACTGGGGTTAAGGTTAGATATCACAGCACTGGGGTTAAGGTTGGGTATTACAGCACTGGGGTTAAGGTTAGGGTTAAGGTTGGGTATTACAGCACTGGGGTTAAGGTTGGGTATTACAGCACTGGCGTTAAGGTTAGGGTTATGGTTGGGTATTACCGCACTGGGGTTAAGGTTGGGTATTACAGCACTGGGGTTAAGGTTAGGGTTAAGGTTGGGTATTACAGCACTGGGGTTAAGGTTGGGTATTACAGCACTGGGGGCAGCTGTCTCTGATTGGGGCCTATCAAAAGTGGAGCGAAGAGATGCCTAGAGCCGCCCCCAGCCATGACCTGACAAACTTTTGTCCCCCCCTTCGGTCTTGGCCTTACCTTGGTCTAGTTTTAGTTGGTCTTGAACACAACAAAAGTTATTTGTCTTCTATAGTCCGTGTCAGGCAAAATGTACCAGTTGTAGTTGTTTAAGGTGAAGTGATCTCATTTCAGTGATCTCATTTCAGTGATCTCATTTCAGTGATCTCATTTCAGTGATCTCATTTCAGTGATCTTATTTCATCGATAAGTCATACATTTCAATGTGGTCAACTGTAGGTCAAACATGCCTTTTAAATACAAGGGAAGCATGTCATTTTCTACAGTAAGGTAATGTAGTATGTTGAGGACCGACTACCTTGTATCCTGACAATCACCGTCCACAAACATATCAGCATCAGCCAAGTCAGAGCAGAGACACACATCTTAGTCTACAGGAGTGGCACCAAGTCTCACGTTGGATTATTCATCCAGGTTTCTGTAAGAAATAACCCAACATTTATAACTTATTACAATGTCACCAGTAAGTCTGTTTCTCTTCTAAAGAGTTCAAACAAGTCAAAAACCCATCTCAAAAAGCCCCCCACCCCACATACTGGTGTTTGTGTGAGTGAGTTGAGCACTCCAGGGGGTCTGTACCTCTCTTTACAATTTAGACTATGTAAAACTTCTCCACTTGGTTTTCTAGAAAAGCACTTGATGCAGAATCACTTTCTCAGTATCAATTAAAACATAGCCAAACTTAGTAAACATGTAAGGAATAACAAAAGTATATAACAAAATAACAAAAATTACAAAACTTTTCACCCACTTATTCCATAATGCATGAGATTAATATGATTACTTCTAATCAAAAATCACACAAACTGAACAGTAACATTCTCATTGTCACTTTTTATCCCATCAAATTAGTTATTTCTTAGTTAAACCAAATCAAAATGGTAAGATGTATTCTACTCAACCATAATCATGTTAGATTTTGTATAAAACAAAAACCCAAATTAGACAAACACTGTGAACTGACTCTAAGGGATGCTGGTTTTAACAGATGCCAATTTTCTTTTATAACTATGGAAACAGAAAAACTAAATTCTTCACGTAACTCTTTAAATACCTATTTAATTCTCTTTGAACTCTAAGTTCAACTCTTTTTCATCATAGATAATAATTTCATACAGTCCCCCCCTGCTTTCACGACAGAGTCAACAGAAAATGACACCAAGCTTGAAAGCAGAACTATTACAGGACGGATATGAAAAGAAAATCGATAGTTGGGATGAAGCTAACATTCATTCTATAAAGAGTTGCAAACTGAATATCCGACAAAAACAAATGAAAATGATAAATACATCCACAAAGAAAATCAAAAAAACAACTGTGCCACACGGTCGCTCGTGTGCAGGAATTAAAACCCATAAAACCCATAAACAAAGTTGTCTCACCCAGCAAAACTCCCAAATTAGCATATCAAAATGTGCATTCCCACAGGCAATTGCAAAACTAAGTTGAGACAACACAAACATCATGACTCAAGTAACCTCCTAAAGTCTAGGGAATTAGTCCAACTTTAATGCATGTATATGTTACACCAAAATAGTGGTGATCAGCCAAAGTCAAACCCACAACTTTCATGACTATTTCATGCACAGACATCAAGATTGTTCTAGTTATTAACAATGGGGGACGACTGTAGATCTCTACCTTCAATACAAGTAGGTTTCAAAACCATACATTTCGACATGAAGCTATTGAAAGGAAAATACATGGAGCTTGCGCTTAACGTTTGATTAACACAAAACTGAACATACATGTTGGGGAAATTAGGTGAGAACAGGCAGAACATAGTTCTAAGCTACTTTGATATGAGGGGAAAGGTTGGTAAAGGCTAACCCAGGGGGTCTGCCCCCCTTCCTGGAGCCAATGAAAGTTACCACACAAAAACATGACATGGTCTACAGACTGTCTGTAGTAAGAGACATCATACACCCAACTTAGCAGATATCCCACTCCTGACACCAATGTAGCATCTGGTGGGGCAGTGTCTCTAACCCACAACCTTTGTCTCCCTAGGCAGAGAAACTACCCACTACTCCAAATAGGGATATCCCATTTAAACTGAAAGGTCAGAGTTATTGCTCTACCCATCTAATATCGTTGCTGTTCACAAAAAAAATTGCTTATCTTATCAACAGTAGGGGGGAAAACTTTCAAGATAGGCCAAGTTAACAGAGAACAGATGCATGAAGTCACTAAAATCAAGGAACAATCAGGGAGTGATCCCCAGGATACTCCAACCTAGATCTCTAAATACAGTCACATCAATCTACCCCATTTGTAACCCCCCCCCTACAGGTGGATCAGCGTTACTGCGTGTTCCTGTTGGATCGCCCGTGGCGAGGCCAAAGAGGCAGCCGGAACTGTCTCTATCGTTGCGGGAACATAACATCTAAACAGTCGTTCTCCTGATTCCCACTGGTATCTTCCCAAATCCAATGTCCAGTCCAACGTCCATACAGGTTGCATGAAGAGACATAGGGGCACAATTCCCCTACTGTCAAAAACAAACAAGACATCTTTCTCGCATTTTGCACAGACAGTTGCACAGAAACCAATTCCACCAACAGAGAGCTGCCTAAAATCCTGCACGAATCGCCCCACAATAAGCTAACTGCACGGGAATTGTTGTCAGGACATGGAACAAAACTACAGTTGCTATAACTGAAATACCCTCAAAATAACTTCTAGTTACCATTCTTTCTCAAATCCATCAATTGTGATATACCGAAACCAACCACCTAGTTTACTAAATCCTACGAAATGGTATAAATGCTGTATACTCTAAATATGTCAGAGAGAAAAAAAACAGGGTTGTGTTGAGGAATGATCTCACTGGTTGATGCTTTCTGGTCCGTCTCCTCTGACCGTCAGCACACCTCCCTCAGGCGGTTCAGCGTTCCTGCGTGTTCCTGTTGGATCGCCCGCGGCGAGGCCAAAGACGCAGCCGGAACTGTCTCTATCGTTGTGGGAACACAACATCTAAACAGCCGTTGTCCTGATTCCCACTGGTATCTTCCCAAATCCAATGTCCAGTCTAACGTCTAGTGGTAGCTTCATAAATGTAAACGTAGCGGTTAGCATAGTCTCTTCCTCAACCCCGGGTCTGTAGTCTTCTTTGGTCTCAGTCGGTGCAAACACTGGAGATTACAGATCTGGTATGTACTATTCTCCCCTTATGGACCTTTTCTTGACCCGCGTAGAATCGCTCAACACTTCTAAAGTGGTGCAAAATGGCCTACTGCATCACCACGTTCACAACGAAAAGGTCCATAGAGCGAAACCAATCAGGGGCTATCTTGGCCATCAGCGGGTTTGGCTACGTCGATTGTAGGGAAATGTTCTCCGATGATGCAGTGTTGCCAGGCGGGATGGGACCACGCAAACCTCCAAAGAGTCCCAGCGATCGGCCTGACGGAACACCGCGGGAGGGTGGGGGCGGTCAGAGGGACGATCCATCCAACCTGAGCAAGAGGAACTACAACACAGAAATCAATAAACCCTACACAAACTGTCCCAAAGCTTCCATCAGTAACCACTTTCTACATACTGTAGCCTACACCTTCCAAATAATACCATACTATACCTTCTGCAACTTCCATACGACACCTCTGCCATATTCCTCCAATCTGCCCGGCAGGCCACGCATCCATCACTGAATGAAAATACCATTAACCGGAAAACCTAATAACTCTCAAAAATACTCTCAAAAATACTCATGCCCAGACAACAGAAACATTAACTTCGTCGCCAAATACGTACCACAACGCTTACCCAACATCAAATGCAGCAAAAAAAATGTGCGGCGAAACAAATCCATTTGTATTAATACATCTCATTACACGTGAGCGTGCCCCTCACGCCAGAACCACTTAAATTTAATGTGCCCTAACACATGTACCCGTGCCCTAATGCATAGAAGTGCCCCAACACTTTCATCTCAATTAACGTGCCCTAAAATCGCTAATAGACCCGTCGGCCCGTAAGTGAGAAGCTCAAGGCCCTAACCTTATCTGCAGATTTTAAATGTGACCCAACACGTATTTATAGTGGAAAAGGGGTGTGGTAAGTTGCTGGCCATCTGTCTTGTGTCACATATGTTTTACCTAAAGGGAGGGCTGTCCCCCCCACCTTATCCTTCCTGCCAGACATTACCCAAATGTACCTTAGTTCAACATTTCCATAACACATTATGTTAATTCCTTAAGTCTGACAGATAGGCTACTGAAATGTAATTGATTATAAAATGAAGTGACCTACCCTTGGACTTGTCAACCATGGTCATCACCAGACCTCGGCTTTCGGGTCTCTAGCGAGCTGAAAAACAAGAACCTTCAGGTAAGCATTTTCACAACTACTATATACACCGATCAGCCATAACAATTATGACCACTGACAGATGAAGTGAATAACACTGATAATCTCGTTATCATGCCATCTGAGCGACTTTGACAAGGGCCAAATGATGATGGCTAGACAACTGGATCAGAGCATCTCCAAAACTACAGTCCTTGTGTGGTGTCCCCTGTCTGCAGTGGTCAGGACCTATCAAAAGTGGTCCAAGGAAGGAAAAGCAGCGAACCCGCGACATGGTCATGGGTGGCCAAGGCTCAATGATGCACTTGGGGAGTGAAGGCGCCCATCTCATCAGTTCATCACATGCCTGTTGTTTTGTTTATGTAACCATGTGGAAATTGTCTATGTATTGGGCATTGTCTGGTACCATTTTCTTGGTTTTGCCACTAAGAGGATGACATAATCACGCAGCACAAATAAGGATAAAAAACCCCAGAAATGAGTCAGTCAGTTACCATTTGCAAAGACCCTGAAAGGTCATGGTTAAAGGTGGAGGAGATTCAGAAGTTTTGTTTATGCAATTTATGGTCAAGGTTGATGGATGGTTAAGGATTTTGTTAGTGAACCACAATCATCACACCTACAAATAGCAAAATTGTAAGTTGGGTTCGTTTACATACATTCAGTTACAGGGATATAATGTAGTTATATTGATTCAATTGTATATTTTTGTACATTGGTAAAGTTTATTCAATGTTAATTTAAAATGAATAATGTACTTCACAGACAACAGGAACTGAATAAAGTGAACCAGGACACGTGTGGGGAAAAGCATGTGCGTCACCTCAAAGTAAGTGAGGAGGTGATCGATGCATTCCAAATGAATAACATTTTATGTTTAAGTACGTGGTTAAGATGACTAATGTTATTCTTTGTATTGCTTATAGAAAGTGCCACTACTGTACATTTGTACTGTTTTATTTTATATGTTTTTAGTTTATTTAAATTGTCAAACACTAGGAGAGCTGTGCACCATTTGGTGGACATTATTCCGATTTCAACTTTTTTTTCTATTCACTATCCAAATAACAGGACTCAAATTGTGATTTGTTGCCTGAGCATCCTCACGGCCTACATTTACCACACACACCTGGACCCCATTTGTGATATTCCCCCCAGTATGTGTTCCCTCTGCTCCCCTGATCTTCGTGTGTAATTGTCTCATGCTACGAGTTACGTCGGATTTGTTTATATTGTTACTTACCCAGACTGTTGGCACTCTAAGTTGTTTTTCTCTTGTCCGTGTGGACAGAACTAAATCTTCCTTCGTGACTCCAATGTTCCGCTCATCATTTCCATGAAGTCCTGACATTTACCATAGGCTTACTAAAACGTAGCTACTGAAGGTTGTATCAGGCAACATTTTGTATATCCTGAACAAATCCAATTGCGTAATATGTTTTGTGCTATTTTGTTTCATGGCACAATAATGTAAGTTTTTCTTTCATTCGTGAATGAGATTGATACAATATCTATAAATATAAGTGACAATAACTGACTTTTGTTGTGGAAATTTCTTAATACAGTGTATTTTTTACTGATTAAAGGACTAAGTCCCTCTGTTTAGATAGATAGATGAATGTGGGGGTTCTGGCATTTGCTTAGGGGGGCATCATTGACTGGTGTCAGCATTTCAGATGCATCACAAAAGGTAAATGATTTGGTACAAGAGACTAAGGAAGGTGTAGAAATACTTCATACAGTTCATGGATGGGACCCATTCCCAGGGTTGACTTCTATGATTGGTCCCTGGGGGATGACAATATACAAGTTATTGACTACTGCCTTAGCCGCTATTGCCCTATTGGCTGTTTGTGGTATATTCTTGTCTTGTTTAATCAAACTATGTGTTTCTAAATTTGCCACACAGGTATTGGTCCAGGAACGTGTAAATGGGGAGTTAGACATTTCGGAGGTGTTTCCGTTCCCAAACTACTGGGATGATGATATCATAAAAAATCATGTTGTGTAAGATTGTGTTTGAAGATTAATGAGTTGATGATTTATGTCTTAGGAATAAAATTGGTTAAAAGTTGCATGTGACAACTACATGATCTTTCATGATATAGGGCGGATTGTTGTGGAAATTTCTTAATACAGTGTATTTTTTACTGATTAAAGGACTAAGTCCCTCTGTTTAGATAGATAGATGAATGTGGGGGTTCTGGCATTTGCTTAGGGGGGCATCATTGACTGGTGTCAGCTGATGAAAGGGTTACTCTTTATCTCCTTATCTGTTTGAACTCACCAGGGCATCTATTGTCTGTCCAGATACTGTAAGAACTCTTTAAGTTGAAGAAGGTATTTATGGCGGGAAGGAGAGCTGTCCTTGGTGTGAACCTTTGGGTAAACACTACAGTAAACATTATGGCAGGAAGGATAAGGTGGGGGAAGATAGCATTTGGCTTGTGTGATAGAATAAAGGGAATGTGTCCTGATTGATCTGGAATGTCCAGGATTTGTCACACCCCTCTCCTGTCTTTAAATACTGTCGATTGCCTGTTTTCATTTAGAAACTATCCACCGTTACTTTGTAACCTGTATACTTTCTCCTTGCAAGTTTCATTAAACCGTTTATTGCGCAATTGATTTCTCCTGTCTTACCTACCATTTTCATAGAATTACTTGGATTTTAGAAATTGCCATCACACTTTTTCATCAGGTAAAAATATGAGAGAATTGTGGTAACATCTACTGTAACCGATATAACCCCAAAAAGCATGCACACATACATACCTCAAAAATCCCTCAGAAACATTTGGAATATAACCATAAACAATTTTATTTTAGGCTGAATATAACAAAGCTTCTAAAGTTTGTGGCCAACAAAGTATGTCTATCCTGAATAATTCCTAATGCCTTATTTGCTTTGACTGCAGCGGGGCTCCAACACTGGTCACTGTGTGTGCGAGTTTGTGTCTCTAACCACTACGCTATTTAACTAGGGGTAGTAAGTTAGTCAGTCAATTTCTCACTCACTCTTACACTCTTGCTCAACAGTTGTTGGTTTATTTGTCAGTAAAGTGGTTCTCAGGCTTTTGCAAAGTATCTGGAAACAAGTTAATGGAATATTGATTTAGATCCGCAAATAAAGCAGAAAACACAAATAACAAAACAGAGCTACACCGATAGACCAGATCAGTCTCTTAAATTGACTAAATTGTCTTCTTAATGTCTAAACAAACTACTAGAAATAAGCATCAGAACCCCTGATTTGTAGGGTCCTGTAAAGCTCAGTTTGCAGAGCAAGGAGCTTGCAACATTGTAGGTGAGGTTCCCACAGGGGACTAGGTGGGAAATGTATGCACAACACTACTGTAAGTTGTTCTGGGTTAGGTTGTTAGCTGAATGATGTACATATTAACTTGTTCCACAGGGTTTTGTGTTGACTGGAGCCTGTTAAGACTTGTCCTTCATCTACACACAGTCTACACCCTTTCCAGTAATTATTTTGTTGACTGTAGAACTATGATTAGGCTTTTGATCAAGATAAAGACAAATGTGCTGATTTTTATTTGTTGTTTGTATTTTATTTTGTGTGGGGGGAATTGCCTACAAGAATTGAACACTGACGCTAAATTGACTGTTCATTGAATTGATGACCCTCCCTGTTATAACATCATATGAAATATAAAGCTCAAGGTTGAATAAACAGCTCTGGAAAAAATTAAGAGACCACTGCACCTTTTTCTTAAGAAACCACTGCAATTTGATGGCTTCTGTTCCTCACTCAAAACTTTCCTGTTCAACTTTTTTGTAAAGAAAAAAAAAATGTGCAGTGGTCTCTTAATTTTTTCCAGAGATGTATATCATAAACATATAATAAATGTAACCCCAGTTTTTCCCACCTTATAAATAAATAATAAAATAGACAAAGTGTGCATGATGAAGAACAAAGCATTCTGTTGAATTAACTCCCCAAAAAAAAGATTATTTTGTATTGATTCCATACCGATTTTCATAGAATATTAACGCTGAAAACACACTTACCCGTTTAGCAGTGAATGGAGTTAATGAGAATATTTTAATTCTGTCCTCCGTGGTGCCAAACCTAATGAGGTACACTGATTAGTATATCAACGTTTCAGAAGTCTTCAAACTGACTGGGTGGAATGTGTTCTGTCCTGCCGTAACAAGAGGCGTCAGATAGAAAAGAGGCTGTCAAGTCAACTGTGGAGCGGTTCAGAATATCAATGGAGCGCTGTTGCATGTAAAACATGGACAGAACTATACTACAGTCACCTGACACTAAACATGAGATAAAGGTGACCCCTGCTGGTACTATTATTAACTTGCTGATGATCTGGATTAAAGTGGAAAATCAGTAGAGGCAGGAAACTCAATAATTTTTGCTAGATTTTCTGATAATGGTACATTGTAACAATCTACAACATACTCTAAGGTTTACAGCATTTCAGGGAATTCTCAGCCAATCAGCACTCATGGTTCTAAGCACCCAGGTTATAATAATGTATAAGAGTTTAATTAACAATTCAAGTAATGGATAATCATTAGCAATGTTCTTCAACAAAGTACAATATTGTACACACACAATAAATTCTCACTACAGATTTGCAATTCATTACGTAGTCGCTTGACACATGTGTTTGGACATCAGGGCTGGGTAAATTTTTTAAAAATGAATTTGAATTTAATTTCGAATGGCAACATCTCATAGGAAACAAGATTAGAATTCTGTATGAAATGAAAGCAGTATAAATTAATCAATACCCAGTTAAACTAATTCAATTCTGTTTGAAAACAGGAAAGTCTGAATCACTTATCGTTATCGCATATCTTAAGAAAAACCACTTGTAAATGGATATAACACTGATATAGCATGTCATATTAGTTTAACAAAATGTTTTATTGTTTTTCCACATAAAGCACTGCCACACAGGAAGTTAGTCAGATCAGCATTTTTGAGGTCAGGCTAACTTGAGTGATAACTTTAGCTGTTGCAGGCCCCTAAACCACCTGAGGGAGTCACTAGAGAGCACAATGAGTGGTGAAGGAAATCCTTGCATGATTAAGATTTAAGATGCCAAACCCACTCAATTGAAATAATTGATTCTTCCTTTAATTTAAATTCTAATTCATGTGTTTGTGACCTATTGAAATTCAATACAAATTCCAGATGAAATCTAGAACGTACCACATCCCTGCACAATTACATGGATGCTGGCCTGCTAAACACATTTTCTACCCTAATTTGGCTGTAATATGATAGGGTCAAGTTCCCCTTGGGTATAATTATTTATTTAGCTAGTCTATATAATGGAAGATCAAGAACTGATACATAAGAGCAATCCCACTCTCTAATTCATTCTGTTCCAATAAAAGTCAAATATCTTCATGAATCAGACCCAAAAAACAATGATATAGACTATGACACAAATTTGTCATAATGAGTGAAATATCAATTTCAGTCCTATGCCCTGTTTCTGTATAACACAGAAGAAAAGGTAAAACACATACCACAATGCTAGTTAAAATCAGCAACATTCCTCCATCAAAGTTCTCTGAACAAACTTTGCTGTTGAAGACACCTAGTAAAAAAAAGAAGTAGCTTGTTACAAAATGAAAGGGGCTAAGGGAAACCAAAGGTTATCATCAAAACAGTTTCCATGGAAGGGAGACTAAAACTGTTAGGCAGTTAGGCAGACTTAAACTGATTATTTATGAACTCATAAACTCAAGAAAAAGGGGCAGGTCATTCATATTAGGGTAATTCATATTCATTTTTCACCCTGGATTTGTCAGTAAACAACAAAAGCAACAAATCACAAACATGTTTATATTTGATATGTAAAACTACACAAAATCTGTAATAAAAATAATACAACAGTAACAATGTTAAAAAATACAACAAATACCATACATGAAAAAAAAACACAGTTCAGTAGGTAGTACAAATGATCAGGGAATGGTCAGAGAGAGGCAGAGTTGTTAATTCAAGTAGTTAGAATTTCTCTTTTTTCAGTTACAGTTTAAGTATAATATACTGTATTTATGCTCAGTCCTCAAGAAGTCATGCCTGTTATTATCTCCATTGGTTTCACCTGTTTTCCTACACACCTGTTTGTAGTGTGTCTCTAGTTAGCATTCAGTTCCTTTTGAGATATTGTTTGTATGTACAACTCTACAGAGCCTTTTTCTTGCAATTTCTAAGTATTTACCAGTGTACCGGACCTTTGCCTTCCATGTAGTGTTTTGACTTCATATCTGCCTTAGTCCTTTTGTACCTTGTTCCTGCCGATTCTGACCTTTCCGTGTACCAGCCTTTTGCTTGCCCTGTGGTTCTGGCCTTTGGATTGCGTTTTATTAAAAGCTCTGTGCTTGGATCCACTTCTTTTGATGGTGTGTTCATGACAGGCTATGTTAGCAGCTCCATTGTACAAAATAGGACTTCAAAATAAAGGTGATTATTCTGAAGGATGTTGGAGATATTGGATCCTAAGGAGTTGAAATGTAATAATCAGTTCAATTCAGTTAATTCAACTCAAACTGTAACATTATAAGGACCTTTGAAGTTGGAATTCAACTCACTTTTAAAGGAGCTGGTGGTGTGAAGGAAGTTGATGTTAACAATACATCAATGACAGAAGTAACACACAGTTGTGCTCATAAGTTTGCAAACCCTGGCAGAAATTGTGAAATGTTGTCATTGATTTTGAAAACTGATCATGCAAACAATCTGTCTTTTCTTTAAGGATAGTGATCATATGAAGCCATTTCTTATCACGTAGTTGTTTGGCTCCTTTTTAAATCATAACGATAACAAAAATCACCCAAATGGCCCTGATCAAAAGTTTACATACCCTTGAATGTTTGGCCTTATTACTGACACACACACAGGTGAAAATGGCAATTAAAAGGTGAACCTCCCACATCTGTGGCTTTTTAAATTGCAATTAGTGTCTGTGTATGAATTGTCAATGATTTTGTTGGCTCTCACATGTATGCACTGTGAAGGCTTGATACTGAGCCATGGGGAGCAGAAAAGAACAGTCAAAAGAACTGCGCAACAAGGTAATGGAAAAGGATAAAAAAAGATAGAAAAGGATAGAAACATATATTCAAAGCCTTGCAAATGCCAGTGAGTACTCTTCAATCACTTATTAAGAAATGGAAAAATCAGGTGTGGTTGTTTCAAGGAGCACAATGATGGCTGGAAATGAAGCTAATTTTAGAACCTGTAGTCCATCAGGCAAGTTAACTTTTATTCAACTGAGTTTTAAATGTGATTCCTGAAGATAATGAGTCATCAGCCCTCGTTTTATGAGGCTCATAATCAGTCCGTCAGACTCGCCTTAAAAAAAAGAGTTGGAACCTTCGCTAAGCCCCGCCCCCTCGATTACTGTAGCTACAACTGTGTAGCATTCTAATATCTTTGTCTCTGTACAAGCCATAAAATCTGTCGATAATTTTAGAATAAGTTTAGCGCCAAAATAGAAAGGATGCGTTCAGTGGACTTTTGAGTATGTTCTCTCATTCTCTCATTATTATATTATTAAGTTGTTATATAATATTGTGCACAGACTAATTTCACATGAATAACGGAAAAATATATAAAAAACATCCATTTACTAGTCCGGTAAACTCTGTAAACAGAGTTACAAACAGGGCTAGTTACATTTTACCCAGGCTAGTGGACATTTTGGCCTACTAGCCTGGCTGGCTAGTTCTAAAAATCCTTAAGATCCATCACTGAGCACAATACGATGATACATGAACAAAAATGGGCTGCATGGTCAAGTTGCCAGAAAGAAGCCTTTACTGAGCCAATGACACAATAAAGCCTGGTTACAATATGCCCAACAACACCTTGACATGCCTCACAGCTTCTGGCGCACTGTAATTTGGAGTGATGAGACAAAAATAGAGCTTTATGGTCACAACCATAAGCGCTATATTTGGAGAGGGTTTAACAAGGCCTATAGTGAACAGAATACCATCCCCAATGTGAAGCATGGTGGTGGTTCACTGATGATTTGGGGGTGTATGAGATAATGGAAAGACTGATGGCAAGATGAATGCAGCATGTTATCACAAAATACTGGCAATTTGCAATCTTCTGCACAAAAGCTGCGCATGGGATGCCCTTGGACTTTCATGGGGACGCTCTTGGACTTGTTGACCCTCCAGTGATTACAGCAGAAAAAGGTGAAGGTTCTGGAGAGGCCCTCACAGTCACCTGACCTTAATATGATCGAGACACTCTGGGGAGATCTCAAACTAGCAGTTCATGCAAGACGACCAAAGGCTTTGCATGACCTGGAGGCATTTTGCCAAGACGAATGGACAGCTATACCATCTGCAAGAATTCGGGGCCTCAGAGACAACTATTCCAAAAGACTGGATGCTGTCATTGATACTAAAAGGGAAATACACAGTATTAAGAACTAAGGGTATGCAGACTTTTGAACAGGGGTCAGTTCATATGCTGCCATGTTTTCTTTTATGATTATTTAATTATTTTATAACCTACAGTCGAATATGAATCCCATAAGAAATACAGTGTCTCACAAAAGTGAATACACCCCTCACATTTTTGCAATATCTGATTATATATTTTCATGTGACAACACTGAAGAAATAACACTTTCACAGAAATGTAAAGTAGTGAGTGTACAGCTTGTATAACAGTGTAAATTTGCTGTCCCCTCAAAATAACTCAACACACAGCCATTAATGTCTAAATCGCTGGCAACAAAAGTGAGTACACCCCTAAGTGAAAATGTCCAAATTGGGCCCAATTAGCCATTTGCCCTACCTGGTATCATGTGACTGGTTAGTGTTACAAGGTCTCAGGTGTGAATGGGGAGCAAGTGTGTTAAATTTGGTGTTATCGTTCTCACACTCCCTCATACTGGTCACTGGACGTTCAACATGGCACCTCATGGCAAAGAACTCTCTGAGGATCTAAAAAAATGAATTGTTGCTCTACATTTAGATGGCCTAGGCTATAAGAAGATTGCCAAGACCCTGAAACTGAGCTGCAGCATTGTGGCCAAGACCATACAGTGGTTTAACAGGACAGGTTCCACTAAGAACAGGCCTCAGCATGGTCGACCAAAGAAGTTGAGTGCACGTGCTCAGCGTCATATCCAGAGGTTGTCTTTGGGAAATAGACGTATGAGTGCTACCAGCATTGCTGCAGAGTTTGAAGGGGTGGGGGGTCAGCCAGTCAGTACTCAGACCATACGCCGTATTCTGCATCCAATTGGTCTGCATGGCTGTCGTCCCAGAAGGAAGCCTCTTCTAAAGATGATGCACAAGAAAGCCTGCAAACAGTTTGCTGAAGACAAGCAGACTAAGGACATGGATTACTGGAACCATGTCCTGTGGTCTGATGAAACCAAGATCAACTTATTTGGTTCAGATGGTGTCAAGCGTGTGTGGCGTCAACCAGGTGAGGACTACAAAAACAAGTGTGTCTTGCCTACAGTCAAGCATGGTGATGGGAGGGTCATTGTCTGGGGCTGCATGAGTGCTGCAGGCACTGGGGAGCTACAGTTCATTGAGGGAACCATGAATGCCAACATGTACTGTGAAGCAGAGCATGATCCCCTCCCTTCGGAGACTGGGCCACAGGGCAGTATTGCAACATAATAACGATCCCAAACACACCTCCAAGACAACAACTGCCTTGCTAAAGATGCTGAGGGTAAAGGTGATGGACTGGCCAAGCATGTCTCCAGACCTAAACCCTATTGAGCATCTGTGGAGCATCCTCAAATGGAAGGTGGAGGAGCGCAAGATCTCTAACATCAACCAGCTCCGTGATGTCATCATGAAGGAGTGGAAGAGGACTCTAGTGGCAACCTGTCAAGCTCTGGTGAACTCCATGCCCAAGAGGGTTAAGGCAGTGGTGGAAAATAATGGTGGCCACAAAAAATATTGACATTTTGGTCCCAATTTGGGCATTTTTACTTAGGGGTGTACTCACTTTTGTTGCCAGCGGTTTAGACATTAAAAGCTGTATGTTGTGTTATTTTCAGGGGACATTAAATGTATACTGTTATACAAACTGTACACTCACTACTTTACATTGTAGCAAAGTGTCATTTCTTCAGTGTTGTCACATGGAAATATATAATCAAATATTTACAAAAATATGAGGGGTGTAC
This sequence comes from Esox lucius, assembly GCF_011004845.1. Lineage (NCBI taxonomy): Eukaryota > Metazoa > Chordata > Actinopteri > Esociformes > Esocidae > Esox > Esox lucius. Next base: position 18,984,339 of record NC_047590.1, read on the forward strand.
TCACTTTTGTGAGATACTGTAAATGAAGCATTTTGCCTGCTCACTCATGTTTTCCTCACAAATGGTAGATATATTACCAATTCTCCAAGGGTATGCAAACTATTGAGCACAACTGTATCAGAACAAGAATTTGCTTGCAACTAGCCATTGATTGTGGAGAACAAGACCAGTAAAAGAAATATATTTAACTTCTTAAGTTAATATGAGAATTAGGGTTCAATGTACCAATGTTGGTTCTTTTACCTGACTGGTGAATCCTCCTCACTCCTTCCCTCCTCAGCCGCCCCACTGGAACTTGATGAGAATATATAAGTATTTGGAATGTATGAGAATATAGATGTCAGTGGTAAAATTACAAATGAAATGATTTTATTAAGACATCTTTCCTGTCTGTTTTGACTGAATTTGACATTGGGTTTAATATACAGCGAGCAGTCATCACTAAACGAAACAGCTTTTTGTTTTACAATTATGAGCAATTTAATAAGTTTATCTGTTTTTATTATTTGTTTTTGTAAAAACAGCACAGCCATTCAATGTTCTCTTGATAGAATACACACCGATCTTGTGTTTCTAAAAACACTCTGCCTACAGCAACATCTTGCTGTGTCGTTTCATTTCTGTACAGAGAAAATGATCAAATCAGCTGAATCTCTAATAGTAACTACATTGAAGCAAAAATATATGACATGTTTGAAAGAAAATATTACCTGCTAGTTTGATACCTCTTATGCAGACACCAAGTTATGCTGCAAATTAAAGCAATGAGAACCACTGAACCCATCAAAGCACCAACCACTGTCCCTGTAAACAGAAAAGATGAGAAGATGAGACCAGTACAATTCAATTAAAAGGAGGAAATGAATTGTCATGGACAGACATGAAATTGGGTCACTGGAAAATCTACATACCATGATCCCTCATCCAACCATCATCATTGACTGGTAAAAGAGATTTACCACGACCTCAAAAAGACAAACACATTAAATCAGCATGAGATGTTCCTGGTGATTATGTGGAATTCATGAACAATAAACCTTTCTCACCAACTAAGAAAGTTGGAATCTTTATGGAGCCCTCCTTGATGGCACTGCCAGATGATACCACACACCGAACCATTGGAATATTGTCAGGTAGACTGGGAACTGCCACTGTGGAAGTTATGGTGACAGTAACAGTTCCATTGGGATGGGTGACACGGACCGTTGTAGAGTTTTCCAAAACCAATTTTACTGTGGGGAACAAGTCCACTACTGGAACAGGTCGTCCCGTGGCAGAGCAGGAGAGAGTTAACCCAGAGAAGAGGGGACGAGTGTCCTTGTTTTGTGTTAATAGGAGTGTGGGTCCATATAGCTCTATAGAACAGAAATAATGTTTCACAATAAGCACAAATCAGCAACAGAGTTTAAAGGAAACTGTACTTATATCAACCCCTATATTTTACCATTAACTTGAAGACAGGTCCTTCCACTAATAGCGCCATCTGGGTAAATATTAAACAGACACTTGTAGCAACTCTCATCTTCTCTGGACACTCTTCTGATGATGACAGAGCAGTTCTGCAGTCCCACATATAGAAACATGACTTTCATATTAAAAGGTGGGTTTACTTTTGGACCAAAACGTTTGTTGTACGAGGCCACATTTTCATTCCCTCCTGGTGTCTCTTTTTGCCAGGTGACTTGCAGGACGTCTCTGGGTTCCATGAGTCTGCAGCTGAACTGAGCATCTCCTCCCAGTGTTACTATGACGACCTGCTGTGTTTCTACCAGCTGAGAGAGACCTGCATGAAGACAGTGACACAGGTGGGATTTTAGGATGAAAAGACACTGGGATCAATCCAGAACCCCCAGTGTCGGTATAGAAGTCGGTGACATGGGTCAATGTGTTGCAGGATGTTATGGGCTGGACGGACAGTCCATATTCACAGCACAATTCAAACAGAGCATGTTATTTCACTGTGGTACTGTCATATTTTGGAATTGAATCACTGCAGTAAGATATTCCTTACTATGATACAAACTATCTTACGAGAAACGGAACTGTATGAATTTTAAGATACAATTAATTGTCCTTGACATATTGGTGTAGTTCTAAGTATGGTCAGAAGAGGGAGTTCAAAAGGAAGGAATTAAGGAACCAGTGCCCTCATTGATCAATGTTGTGTAGAAAAGCTTCTAAATAAACTTGCTAACAAATTTGGATTCGTTAGCAAGTACAAAAAAGTTGGTAGACCTATTTATCAATTGCTCATATGCTTGATTTACACAGTATATGGCCTTGATGAATCAGACACTTTCTAAAACACTGTGCTAGTGCACATGAAGTCTAAATGACCATTTATGGTTACAAACCTTCCCTTTAAAGCTGCAAGAAATGTCACCAATGACTGTCTGCCCACATGGAGAAATCAAAGAAGACATAGAAAAAAATATTCAGAAACAGAAATAACTTTTGAACATTTTGTAGCCCTCAGCAATGGCTTGACAGATAAGAGAAAAAAAGATTGTTTAGGAGCAGGTTAGAGCTGTGGTAAGTTGTGCCTCACCAGAATGCAGAACAGTTAATGAAATGGTTTAATTTGAATACATTTGCAAATAAAAAATTATGATCCACAAAAGAGATATAGGTGGAACAGGAGGACGGCAGAGTGATTCTACAGAGAATCTACTAATAAGACAAGTGATGCTCTCAGCAAAAGAAATCTGCACGCTAATTTAAAACATGCTCCTTGTGTAATGCAAGTTGTGCCAGGTCCTCCAGCAATGCAAGATTTGGTAAAAGGTGTGCTTAAATGTACACACATTCTCAAGTATACGGAGAAATTGATAAGTCTCACACTTTGCTTAGAAATGATGGCACGCATGGTTAATGAACATTTCTGTTCATACACAACATTGATAAAGGGCCGTGTAAACCGCCTTGTTCAGTATGTGTTGAACAGTTCAAGAAACTACAGAATGTGGGCATCTGTTAATAGTAGGAGAAAAGCCTTCCTTCCTCCTACTTCGTTCACTGATCAAATCACAGTCATCTATAGAGTTTATATGTACATGCATTTCACAACACTACTGCAATTCTCTAGCCTATAACTGTACATGTTTCACTACAGCATTAATATTTTAGCTATAAGCTACACATAGGCTGTACATATACTTTACCATATCTCTTACGTACTTATAAATGCAGTAAAATAAGCCGGTTTGAATATTTGTGAAAGCAAAACATATCATATCTAACAATCACCAACATCAGCAATGTTGTGCAAATAAAAATGCAGACAAATTAAGTATATTACGAATAAATACTGATTAGCTCACCTTTAGAAATTATTATTAGCAGATTGAACAGGCAGTTGCAGTAAGCTGGAACCATGGTGAAGATGTTTGAATTTCCCTCTCTTTACCTGTACAAGCCACATGATTTTGAATGAACCAATCAGAAATGGTTCCTAACAAAGGTATGTGAACTAAGCTAGTGAGACTGTTTACATGGATGTTAAACATGATAGTGTCAAAACCGGTCTAAACCTGCCATCCTGCATCCTGGCACCACCTCCTCTGGCTTCCCATTGAATTACTGTTTTAAATTTGACACCAATAAGTAGTCTTTACACGTCCACATGCACTTCATTTTTCTCTGCTGGAGATCATGTCATTACTGTTGTACACCAGAGAGAACTACATGTTGGGTCAAGGGTCACTAGTACCAGGGCTGTGTTCATATAGGCAGACCAATTCTGATTTTCTTATTACTGAACTCTGACCCATTACTAACCCCCCCTCCCAGGTCTCTCAGGTCCTTGTCGCACTACTCCCTTGTATTACTCTGACACTGCCTTGCAAAGTCTGATGATGGACATTTTCAATTGTCACAGGTATGTGTGATTTTTTTATATAAATGCATAACTATCCCACTTTCTGAATATATTAATATGTAGTTCACACACACACAGACAAAGTACATGAATCTGCATGGTCATCGGTGCATGATGTACAGTCGGGAGAACAAGTATTTGATACACTGCCGATTTTGCAGGTTTTCCCACATACAAAGGATGTAGAAGTCTGTCATTTTTTATCATAGGTACTCTTCAACTGTGAGTGACGGAATCTAAAACAAAAATCCAGAAAATCACATGGTATAATAATAATAAATTTTATTTATATAGTAAAGTCGCTTTACAGGGCAGGTAGATTATAAAAACAGAACAAAACAAAACAAGACAAGATTCAGACACAGATGAGAAGGGACGGGGGCGTGGGGCTACAGATAGGCAGAGGTGAAGAGATGGGTCTTGAGGTGGGACTGGAAGATGGTGAGGGACTCAGAGGTGTGGATCTCTTGGGGGAGGGAGTTCCAGAGCCTGGGAGCTGCCCTGGAGAAGGCTCTGTCCCCAAAACTGCAGAGGTTGGATTTTTGGATGGAGAGGAGACCAGCTGAGGAGGATCTGAGGGACCGTGAGGGTTGGTACGGGGAGAGGAGGTCAGTGAGGTATGAGGGGGCCAAATGGTGGAGGGCTTTGTAGGTGAGGATCAGGATTTTGTAGGTGATCCGGTGGGAGACAGGAAGCCAGTGGAGTTGTTTTAGGACTGGAATGATGTGGTGCCAGGATTTGGAGCAGGTGATGAGTCGGGCTGCTTCGTTTTGGACCAATTGGAGTCGGTTGATGTTGGTAGAGCTGATGCCGAGGAGAAGTGAGTTACAGTAGTCCAGTCGCGAGGAGATGAAGGCGTGAATGAGTCTTTCAGCAGCGGGGGGTGTGAGAGAGGGTCTGATTTTGGCGACGTTGCGGAGGTGAAAGAAGGAGGTTTTAATGACTTGACGGATGTGAGGCTCAAGGGAGAGGGTAGAATCAAAGATAACGCCAAGGTTGCGGGCCTGGGGAGATGGGGAGACAATGGTGCCGTCGATGGTGAGAGTGGGGTTATTGGCTTTGCTGAGTGTGGATTTGGTGCCTATGAGGAGAAATTCGGTTTAGTCACTGTTGAGTTTGAGGAAGATGAAACCGCTCTACTCAAAGTCCTAAACGACCTCCTCACCTCTGCTGACACTGGTTCCCTCAACATCCTCATCCTCCTTGACCTGAGTGCAGTACCTTCGATATCGAGGTCTTTGAGTCTGGTGAGCAGGATGTTATGGCTCACGGTATCAAAGGCTGCAGTCAGGTCAAGGAGGATGAGGATGTTGAGGGAACCGGTGTCATCAGAGGTGAGGAGGTCGTTTAGGACTTTGAGGAGTGCGGTTTCAGTGCTGTGGAGGGGGCGAAAGCCAGATTGGAGGGGATCTAATTGGTTGTTAGCATGAAGATGGGTTTGTAGTTGTGTGGCGACTATGCGTTCCAGGGTTTTAGACAGAAAGGGGAGGTTGGATATTGGGCGGTAGTTGTTGAGGGAGGAGGGATCCAGACCAGGTTTTTTAAGGATTGGGGTGACAGTGGCAGTTTTGAAGGCAGAGGGTATGATTTTTAAGTAATTCATTTGCATTTTATTGCATGACATAAGTATTTGATACATCAGAAAAGCAGAACTTAATATTTGGTACAGAAACCTTTATTTGCACTTACAGAGATCATACGTTTCCTGTAGTTCTTGACCAGGTTTGCACACACTGCAGCAGGGAATTTGGCCCACACCTCCATACAGACCTTCTCCAGATTCTTCACGTTTCGGGGCTGTCACTGGGCACTACGAACTTTTAGCTCCCTCCAAAGATTTTTCTATTGGGTTCAGGTCTGGGGAAAATTGTGGAAAACCTTGCACTTGTAATATAAATATACTTAATACTTGTAAATACTTGTCCATTTCCTGCCCTCCTCTACTTGCACTTCTGGTTAGATGCTAACTTCATTTTGTTGTACTTTACTTGTACTGTAATCTAAATATCCACCCTCAAGGATCAGGCATGTCATTTGTGCTGCTATCTTTTATTTCAGATATAGTTTAGTATAAAACAAACAAACGTGTATAACAAATTGCAAAGCTATTTTTGCCAGGTGACTTGCAGAACGTCTTTGGGTGACATGCGTCAACGCGTTGCAGGTTGTCATGCACTGGGCGGGAACCTCACAGCACAAATCAATGTAATTTCACTGTGGTACTGTCATACTGTCACATTTAGGAATTGGATCACTGTAGTAACATATTTCGATTATGCAAACTATCTTTCTTACGGAGAAACACAAACAGTTTTAGGGTATCATAAAGTAAATATGACATAGTTGTGTAATTCTAAGAATGGTCAGAAACAGAAGGCAGGAATGAAGGAATCATAAAAAAATCCGTTACAGTTTTTTACAATCGCTATGACAGTTTTTTCAATACATTTAACAAGTTTGCTAAACTCTTAACGCACCAACACACCTAAAACACACAATTGGCAAAACGTTTAATTTCATGCTCAAAATCACACATTGTAAACTAAACTCCAAAACTAATTTACATAATACAATAATACACTAACACAATACACTATGTCTAACAAAACACTGCAAACATGTTTCAAAATCAAATAATTATTCAAAACACTAACACATGTTCTCTTCCAACAGGAACATTTAGTCAATCATAACACAATGACAAAAAAAACACTATCATCAGCTGAAATTACAGAAACTGCATTATTTTATGTATCAGGTCTGCCCTTATACAATAGACAGTATATTGTATTGATCATAGATTGTGTTTTGCACTGCAGTTTCTTTTGATGCCTCTCTACATTTTTGTTTTGTTGGGTTTAGTAAATGCATGCATTTTGTTTCTTTTGCTGCAGAAATTCAATACAAAAAATGAATGACCATCTTAGAGTAGCTTTATACAGTTTATGGAAAAAATGTACAGTTTATGGAAAAAAAAAAAGACAGAGACAGAATTGCTGCAGTAAAGACTTTATTTGTAAAAGGACATTGCTGCAAGATATACAAACATAAAAAGCACTGGAAAAATAATAACAAAAACAAAGTAATCATCTAAAATGCCCGGTCTTCTGCATTTGGCCACATGTTCTCATCCTCTACCTTGCCCCACTCCTCTCCCTTGTCCTTGCCCCACTCCTCTCCCTTGTCCTTGCCCCACTCCTCTCCCTTGTCCTTGCCCCACTCCTCTCCCTTGTCCTTGTCCTTGTCCCACTCCTCTCCCTTGTCCTTGTCCTTGTCCCACTCCTCTCCCTTGTCCTTGTCCTTGTCCCACTCCTCTCCCTTGTCCTGGTACTCGTCTTCCTCTCCGTCGTGCAGGCATTTTTTTCTTTCTTTCTTTCTTTCTTTCTTTCTTTCTTTCTTTCTTTCTTTCTTTCTTTGTGTTGCTCCATATTGTTCCTTTTCCACACAATATCAGCCCAAAGAGTACTCTTTTAGAACATATGATCATGCGATTGAAAGAACCTCAACACCTGAGTGTGCTTCCTAGATGGGAATCAGCTGTGATTTATATATTTGCATAACTTCAATAAGCTGTTTCTCATTAGCAATGGAATAAGATACAGGGAATATATTTGTGTTTCAATTCACAATATAAACAGCTGTTTACCTTGACTTTAGCCTGTAAGGTTAGGTTTAGAACATGGTGTTATCTGATCTGACATACAGTGTGAAAGCATTTGTAAATTTGACTGTAAAATTACATTGTTTTGGTCTTGGTTGAGCTTGTGTGTAAAAGAAGTTCAAGCATTTTAAATTTGTGTTAACTGTATGCATTTTGTGTCAAAGCAACAAGAAATGTGTTAATTGTATAGCCTACAAAGATGGATGTTGTGCTAGCCGTGTTAAGAGTTTAGGAAACTTGTTAAATATATTGAAAAAACTGTCATAGCGATTGTAAAAAACTGTAAATCAACACAAAGTTAAAGAATGTGTGGATCTGTTAATTGAAGGAGACCAGGCTACAATGACAAAATCTACTTTCTGCTCTTCCGAAAATCCTCAATCCCAAAGCATAGATTATTTTTCATTGAACCATTTTACCATATTTTCCTGACCAAAGGACAAAGTCATGAGCTAAAGCTTAATCATGAACTATATTCACTAAAGGTGGAATGACCACAGAATCCCCTTCACTGGAAACTCTCATGTTGCAGTTTAGGATCCTGGGCCATAACAACACAAACACTAAAGACAGATGTTTTTACAAATAAATAATTCAAATACTTTCTACAAAATCACTCTCTACAAAACCCTCAGTGTCAATGTAGAAGTGAGTTATAATTTGATGTGTTTCACGTCATCATGGGCTGATTAGGGGCCTCACAGGACAATTGAAATGGAATGTTTCTCCACTGTGTTACTGACATATTTTGAAATTGGATCACTACCCTAACATTTTACTTACTATTTTGCTATTTATTATTTTTAAGTAGAAACACACTTCTATGGATCTTTTGGATACAAAAAAGTATGCATGACTTAGTGGTGTTACTGGTCAGAAGAGGGAGTAGGAATGCAGAATTGATGAATGAAGGAATCAGTAAACTGCCTTTTTCAGTATGTGTTGAGTAGTTGAGCATGTATGAGCATCTGTTAATTAATATGAGGACACAAGCCTACAGCTCCTTCCTCCCAATGTGTTCACTGATTAAATCGTAATATTCTATACAGTTTATACAAGTTCTTCAAACACTATTGAATCTCTTTACACTATAGAGTAAATGTTGAGTTTCACTACAACATTCACATTTTAGCTATATGCCATACAGATATACTGTACATTACTCCATACACATATTTTATTCTTTAACATTAATTGAATTGTGAATGCAATGAAATAAGAATGTTTGAATAGTTGTGAAAGTAAGAAATTTAACTGAAAACATTTACAGTATAAATAATGTTATGCCAATAAAAAAGCAGACAAATGCTTTTTATTATACACAAATTTATCTGATTAACTAACATTAAGAAATGATCATTAGCAGGTTGAACAGGTAGTTGCAGTATGCTTGAACCATGGTGATAATGGTTGTGCATTTCCCTGTCCACCTACTACCAGATGGTCAGGGTTGAAAGGTGTCTGAATAATCATTTCCCTTAACTGTACAACTGACATGGGTTTGAATAAACCAATCAGAAACTCTTCTGGTGAGAATGTTTATTTTGGAGACAAATATGACACCACTAAGTCTCTACACGTCCACATGCACTTCATTGTTCTCTGTTGGAGATCATGTCCTCACTGTTGTACATCAAAGATAACTAAATGTTGGGTCAATGGTCACAAGTATCAGGGATGTGTTCAAACAGGCAGACCATTTCTGATATTCTTATAATTTGAGCAGTCACATTAGTCACTTATGTATAAGGTATTTACCGGAAATAGGTGGCCAGTGTGAATGTAGCCCAGGTAGCCTAAATGTAATTTAGTAAGTCTTAATTTAGTCTGTTCCCCAAAATAAAACCATTTAATCAAAATTATTAACATAGAAATACTGTTGGGGTAATCTAACTCTTTAGGAAGTAGGTACAGATGGGGCTGTAGCACAAAATTCAGGGCTCTGCGGTATCTGATGGGGGCCCTCCCCACTGTATTCAAGATTAAAAAAATGTCGATGGCCCCTCTACACATTAGGCCCCTATATACTAGGTACCCCTTTTGCCCCCAGTCCAATGTCCCTGGGTACAGAGAAAACATTATCTTGGCACAATTAGCAGTTTATTTGCAAATAGAGAGATACACACAGATACAAGGTCAGTGAGATCTCTGAGGTAACTAGAGAATCATCAATATTTCTAAGGGGTGGGTGTAAGAATCTGTATATTCATCCTGTAAAGACAACATTTGTTCCTTTATCCCTTCCTGCCCCCGTCGTTTGTTTACCTATCCTGTCCCAAATGGGCAAATTGCCCCTACATCCCCCAAGGGGCAAGTGACCCTTTCAAGACCGCTAGCCACATACCCGGAAGAACAAAGAACAGATAGTTACACTGATAGCTCAGGCAGATTAACAAACTGGTCAGGGGACCCAATGATACACTCTCCCACATTTACAACACTGTCCACACCTCCAGCATTTATCTATACATTTGTAGAATCCAGAAATACATCAGTTCAAGAAATTCCTCAACACTGATTTGAAATGTACTTATCTATTTATCCCCCATCGTATCCACCCTGTCATGGTTATGGACGTAGGACACAGGTGCAGAGTTGAAGGACATTTCTTATAATGGTCTTGTGAATCAAACTAACAGACCGGAACAGAAACCAACAAAAGTATTGACACCAACCAAGAACTGCTTAACACAAACAATAATCCACACTGTGGTGTGGACAAACTCAACATATAGGGTCCCAAATTATTGTTTGTGTTAAGCACATCAAATTTCAATCAAATATATTTTATAAATCCCTTTTTACAACACTAGTTGTCACAAAGTTATGTTACAGACACACAGCCTAAAACCCTAAATAGCAAGCAACAAGAGTTAATGCTCAGTGGCTAAGAAAAAACTCCCTTGTAGAATTCAAAATTAGGAAGAAACCTAGAGAGGACTCAGACATTGAGGCATGGCCAGTCCTCTTAATGCTGCGCTAGGTGAGGGTTGTAAGAGTACATAACACATAGAATGGTTGTCTTTTAAAGAAATGATCTCACATCTCTCAAAAGGTAAACGATGGTCAAAAAATAACAGTTATATTTGTATTTACACGTCCTAGTCAATGAGGACTCAGCTCTTTTGCCATTTCAGTAAAGAAACATTTGTGCACCGGGAATTCCTTGCATTCACATAGCTAAGTATGATATTATCCCCAAATTTACTCATTGTAATCTGGATAAATTTACAGTTAGGAAAAGCCCCACCATCCCATTGGACTTCAATCAGTGCAAAATCTTTTGGGGGGTATAGTAACTGAAAAAGGTTTGGGGCCACTGATTTACATGATATATGGCAAAGATTTTTTATTATCAAAATGTATTGTCAACCTTTACGTTTAAATAAGGGACTGATCGTTATTTATGACATGGGGTATCCGGAGGATAAACCCCCCTGAAAATATGAAAATGGCTGACCCTCCCCTAAGCAAAATATGTTTTCATATCACCCTCCCTGAGCTTTGGGGAACAAAACATGACCTTCCCCACTCAAAATGCAGATTAAAATGTAGATAAAGCACATTTGGTTTCAAAGAAAAACTCTCCTGCGCAACAACAATTATGGAAATATTAGAAATATTACAACATAAATAGCCTAGATTAGCTATATACAGTGGGGAGAACAAGTATTTGATACACTTCCGATTACAGAGATAATACGTTTCCTGTAGATCTTGACCAGGTTTGGACACACTGCAGCAGGGATTTTGGCCCACTCCTCCATACAGACCTTCTCCAGATCCTTCAGGTTTCAGGGTTGTCGCTGGGCAATACAGACTTTCAGCTCCCTCCAAAGATTTTCTATTGGGTTCAGGTCTGGGGACTGGCTAGGCCACTCCAGGACCTTGAGATGCTTCTTACAGAGCCACTCCTTAGTTGCCCTGGCTGTGTGTTTCGGGTCGTGGTCATGCTGGAAGACCCAGCCACGACCCATCTTCAATGCTCTTACTGAGGGAAGAAGGTTGTTGGCCAAGATCTCGCGAAACATGGCCCCATTCATCCTCCCCTCAATACGGTGAAGTCATCCTGTCCCCTTTGCAGAAAAGCATCCCCAACCATGCTTCACGGTTGGGATAGTGTTTTTGGGGTTGTAATCATCCTTCTTCTTCCTCCAAACAAGGCGAGTGGAGTTTAGACGAAAAAGCTCTATTTTTGTCTCATCAGACCACATGAACTTCTCCCATTCCTCCTCGGGATCATCCAGATGGTCATTGACAAACTTCAGACGGGCCTGGACATGCGCTGGCTTGAGCAGTGGGACTTTGTGTGCGCTGCAGGATTTTAATCCATGATGGCGTAGTGTGTTACTAATGGTTTTCTTTGAGACTGTGGTCCCAGCTCTCTTCAGGTCATTGACCAGGTCCTTCCATATAGTTCTGGGCTGATCCCTCACCTTCCTCATGATCATTGATGCCCCACGAGGTGAGATCTTGCATGGAGCCCCAGACCGAGGGAGATTGACTGTCATCTTGAACGGTTGTTGTCTTCTCACCAAGCTGTTTGCCTATTGTCCTGTAGCCCATCCCAGCCTTGTGCAGGTCTATAATTTTATCCCTGATGTCCTTACACAGCTCTCTGGTCTTGGCCATTGTGGAGAGGTTGGAGTCTGTTTGATTGAGTGTGTGGGCAGGTGTCTTTTATACAGGTAACGAGTTCAAACAGGTGCAGTTAATACAGGTAATGAGTGAAGAACAGGAGGGCTTCTTAAAGAAGAACTAACAGGTCTGTGAGAGCCGGAATTCTTACTGGTTGGTAGGTGATCAAATACTTATGTCATGCAATAAAATGCTAATTAATTATTTAAAAATCATACAATGTGATCTTCTGGATTTTTGTTTTAGATTCCATCTCTCACAATTGAAGTGTACCTATGATAACAATTACAGACCTCTACATGCTTTGTAAGTAGGAAACAAAAAATATTTTACTTCAAGTCATTACGAGAATGCAGCACATCGTACACGGAAGTCCCAGCATCCGCCCACACTAACACAGACAGGTATTCTCAAACTCACAAATACTACAGTTTGTAACCATCGTTGCCTGTTAAACATTTCTACCAATGTGAAGAAAACAATCTTGTGTTGATCCCCGCTGTACAATTTCATAAGACTCCTTTACAAAAGTTTTGTTTACCTGAAATAACATATCTTGACCTGTCAACGAATCTCCGTTGTTCATGCAAATTTATATTCTACCTTCCGGGTAACTTTTTAACGTTTTGCCATATAATGCAACTTAAACGTTAATGCTGAATTAAAACAACCATTTTTATTACAAAATTCACCATTGCTCATACATACACATGTACCAAATTCATTGTTTTTATTTGTAACAATATTTTAAACCCAACCACGATACAATCAACCTAGTCATAATGTGTGGTCGGCCCAGGCATTGTTTGTTCCTTCAAAATAATAGCATTTCTCGTGTGATGTTTGTTTGCTATAGTGCTTTGTTGGACTACAAACCTTGTGTGAAACACAGGATGATTTTCAACCTGCATATACTACAGTTTGTTATTTAGCAACCATTACTATGGGCAGATCTGATCTGAAGGCCTATCTCTTGTAAAAATGAGAAATGGGCTGAAACTCTCCAAAATCGTAAGTCCCGACCCCTTCTTTATATCTTATACAAAAAGCATATTTCCCACACGTAATTCTATGTTTGTGGAAAAACACCATGTTACACGCACATTGAAAAACATGGAAGGTTAACACCCACTGGTTGGACATCTGTTGTAGCATTTCTCAGAACATAAAATGCGGCAGGGGTTATAGCATTGCTCAACCCTGGTTCCATTTTGTTAAAGCCCTTGCTGCTGACATTACACTTATATATTGCCTGGGAATTTAATATTCCAGAACCCTAAGACCCCTTTATTAAACATCAAACATGACCCGCCTGTTATAACACTGTTATATAATACTAATATCGCCCACCACCACCACAACCCCATCGCTAATGTCTTGTTATCTGATTTCCCAAATAAAAGACAGGCCGGTAATATAATTATTTAATACTATTCTCCCAAAAACGTTTTATGTACAACAGAACCCGGCGCCATGAGGGTGCATAGCTCCCTCAGTTGTATTTTCTGCCCCTCCAGTTTAAGTTTTGAAAACTCAATGGAAAAATAGCCAGAAAACAGATTAGCCCCCTCAGTTTCTTTCCTGGGGCCGGGCCTGATGTATATGATGAACAGAACCTTGTTATTACACTACAACAAAACATACCTGCAGTAACAAAACTTTGCTGCTAGCTGCTTTTGGAACTGGATCATAACTGTAATCCCTATCGCTATAGAATGCGATGCTCAAGGGCACATATCATATTTCATTTTTATAATGTATTTATTTTCTTTCCTCTCAGTGGCAGGCATACAGCTCTGGAAAAATTTAAGATACCACTGCACCTATTTCTTTCCTTTCCAAAAAAGTTGAAAAGAAAGGTTTTGAGTGAGGATCAGAGGCGTTCAATTTGCAGTGGTCTCTTAATTTTGTTCCTCACTCAAAACTTTCCTTTTCAACTTTTTTGGAACGGAAAGAAAAAGGTGCAGCGGTCAAAATTCTTTTTGGGAGCAGGGCCTGGAGAGGGCTGCTGGACGGACACCCCCTTGCAGACCCTGGCCAGCCGAGTCAGGAATAGGTCGACCTCCCGTTACGAGCCCCGTATATTGACACTTTGGGCCCAATTTGGACATTTTCACTTAGGGGTGTACTCACTTTTGTGAGATACTGTATGATCCTTTTTTTGTTCTTTCAGTTTTAACATGTCCTTTTTTGGAGAATGTTTTCACATATCTTAGTTGTTTTTGAAAGTACTAATCTTCGTCCTCTCAAAGATGAGAATAAATATTGCACATACATAGATTTTCACTGTCCAGGTCAATGAAGACTCATTCACTCACCATTTCACTTTAAAATTGTTGTGCTCCAAGTCTGTTTGCATTAAAATTGCTATGTAAGATATTTTCCCCAAATGTACTCATTGTATTCTGGGTAAATTCTCAGATCAGGACAAGCCATGTCATCACCACCTTTTATTGGACTGTTTGAGTTATAACAACAACATTTTTTGAAGCCAATGGTTTCCATTTATATAGTTTCAAAAAGGACATACTTTTCAATTTAAAATACACATTTAAAGCATTCAATTAATGCTTACAAGAAGCATGGCAAAGATTTTGTATATGCAAAAGCTATTGCCATCTTTAGTTTACGGGACTAATATAGGGGCATAAATCAGGGGAAATGCTGTTCTGGTAGCATAGTGCTTGTTTTGGGAATATTCATATACAAACAAGGAGAGCTGTGTTCACTGGTTACTAAATAAGGGTATCAACCAGGGACTTCAAAGATGGTCTTAAAAATGTGGATCATCAAAATGTAAGTTAAGGATGATATAGTAGAACAGACTACTGTCAATCATATCTTGAAGATGCATTCTAGGTTCACATAAGAGGGAGGCATTGGCCTGAGGGTGGGGGTGCTGTTTGGTATCTGACCCTGCACCACACTGGTCTTCCCAAAATCCTCCTCATTGGCTCCATAAATCTCCCATCCAGCAGCATTGGAGGTGGTCTAGTTTCTGTTGTTGGTCTGGAGACAAGCCCTTTCCTTTTAAAGTAAAGCCTGGTTTCTTAGACTCAGGGGAGAATTGCAATGTCTGAACATCTTTCAATGTTCATCATCCCTTTCAATCTGCAGGGGAAGTATCAGTTCCTTTTTTCGATGAACCTGACAGAGATCAGTCAGTTATAAGGTCACCAGATCAATGCTGGTGAGGTGTTAGGACAGGGTAAAGGTTAACTTTTTGAAAACTAATGGCAATTCTTCCATTTATGACCAAAGGACAGTGTTCTAGCCAAATGCAATTCTTCTTCATCACTATCACTTTCCACGAGGACAAACTTTTTACAAGATTTAGACAACTCACAAACTTTTACTTGGTATTTCGAGGGTACATCCACTTCTGTTTTCTCCTACAATTCTCTTCTTTTAGGCCCAAGACCAGTAGCTTTTAATTCATTCTGGGATGACCATTCTGACTCACTGTCTTGCCACTGAAGGAACAATTCGCTGAAATTTCATAGCGCTCTACACATCCATTTTCTACACTTTCAAGGAGCCTAGAACATAACAGTGTAAGTAAACTATGATATATGCCAATGTGAAATGTTTTCACTATTTGCATCATAGGCTCCCTTTTGTTTGGAGTCTAGCAGCATTATTTCTCTTTGGCTTGCCTTCCAGGGCCACAATGACAAAATCGACTTTCTGCTTTGCCCCAAACTCTTGATCCCTAAGCATAGCTTCTATTTGATTGAACCGTTTTACCATCTTTTCCTGACCATTTGATAATAAGTACAAGGCCATGAGGTCAAGCATAATCATGTACTATATTCACTACAGGGGGAAAGACCACAGAATCCTCCACACTAGAAACTCTCATGTTGCAGTTTATGATCCTGGGCCACACCAACACAAACACTAAAGACAGATGAATATTTAATAATAATATAATATTTTTACAAATAAATAATTCAAACACTGTACAAAATCTGTTATTGTTGGCCATCATAAAGAGATATCTCAACCAGAATAGCCAACCATGCAGCACTTGTCCACTTCTCAAATGTAGGTCCACCGTCCAGGAAACATCTCTCGGTCCCATTCAGTAACTTCTCTTCTACAATAGGCTCGCTATATATATATATACAGTTTACATGGACGTAGCAAGTACCATTTTCTAGTAAAAGGGATTAATATTTAGATGAAGCGAGAAGGGATGAATGAAATGATATTGATGGAATAGTCTTGTCATGCAAATAGCTTCCTAAGAAGGAGAAATGTAAAGATTAAATGCAATTGTAAATCAGTTATTGAACTCAAATTAATTATTTAAGAAAACTGGGATTGGATTTCCACTCACCTTTTACATGTTACACTGTGAGGGGAGTAAATGTTTAAAATAAAGTTTAATAGTTATTTAGTAACATATCAGAACGTGTTTGAGGGTGTGGTAAAGAAAATGACAAATGTATGTAAAAAAACAAAACTCACTTCTTGGTCAATTAAAGAAAATAATGAATAACAATAATTATGGGTAGAAATACAGCTTTTGGTTTTCTTACCTGACTGGTGGATCCTCATTGCTTCTCTCTCCTTCCTCCACAAAATGTCTGCAAGAAATTCATAAGCAAAACAAAAACAATTAAAACACTTTTTTTTATTAACAAACAATTCTAACTAGCACAACTATTCAATGTTGTCTTTATAGTATACACACTGTGGAGTCCTAAATGAAGAATTTTCTTGGTGTTTGACTGGTGTCATTTTTAGAGTCTCTCTGATTTCAGCATCCTCTTGCTGTGGTCTTTCTTTTCTGTACATGAAACAAGACAAACAAAGTCACTTGAAACAGTAACATTTGTAACACTCCTCATAGCAACTGAATGCAGTGGTTGTATTTTTTTATTCTGACATCTAGGATAGAACATACCTGTTCCTTTGACTTTTATTACACAGTGGCCAAACTGTGCAGATTAAAGCAATGAGAACCACTAAACCTATTACTACAAACACTGACTCTGTAAATAGAAAAAGATGACAAGATGAGACCAGTACAATTCACAGATAAAAGGTTGAAAGCAAATGTCCAGTATAGACATGAGATTCCTGTAATAACTACACACCATGACCCCTTAGCCAACCATTATTGGAGACTGGAGGTGAAGATGGACCTGGATCACAAAAAGAGAAATAAAATACATCAGCATGAATATTTCCAGATTTTTATTAATTAATCAACAACGTGAATCTACCCTGTTATTGCTTGCTCTTTAGGGTTTTAGGCTGGTTGTCACTTTGTAACCACTGGTGATGTTAAAATGTATTTATTGATTGAATAAACTTTCTCACCAGCATAGAGGTTTGGAATATTTACAGAACCCTCCTTGATGATGTAGCCGGATGACACCAAACACCTAACCATGGTGTCATTGTCAGGTAGACTGGGAACTGCCAGTGTGGATGTTATGGTGACAGTAACAGTTCCATTGGGATGGGTGATGTTGAGTGTAGTAGAGTTTTCCAAAGCCAATGGCTTTTCATTCCAGGCCACTATTGGAGCAGGTCGTCCCGTGGCAGAGCAGGAGAAAGTTAACCCAGAGAAGAGAAGATGACTGTCATTGGTTGGTGTCACTTGGAGTGTGGGTCCATACAGCTCTGTAGAACAGAAATCATGATTCACAGTGAGCACAAATCAGCAATAGATGCATAACACTGGACATCTTAAACAAGTTTAAAGGAAACTTCCTGTCTTAAATTAACACTTATATTTTACCATTAATTTGGAGGCAGGTCCTTCCGCTGATAGATCCATCATGGTAAGTAGTAAACAGACACTTGTAGCAGCTCTCATCTTCTCTTGATACTCCTCTGAGGAACATAGAGCAGTTCTGCAGTCCAACATTTAGAAACTCAACATTCCTATTGAAAGTTGGATTTACTTTTGTACCAAAACGTTTGTGGTAGGAGGCCACATTTTCAGTCCCTCCTTGTGTCTCTTTTTGCCAGGTGACTTGCAGGACGTCTCTGGGTTCCATGAGTCTGCAGCTGAAGTGAGCATCTTCTCCCAGGGTTACTATGATGACCTGCTGTGTTTCTACCAGCTGAGAGAGACCTGCATGAAGACAGTGACACAGGTGTGATTTTAGGATGAAAAGACACTCTGGGATCAGTCCAGAACCCCCAGTGTCGGTATAGAAGTCGGAGACATGGGTCAATGTGTTGCAGGTTGTTATGGGCTGGGTGGACAGTCCATATTCACAGAACAATTCAAACAGAGCGTGTTATTTCACTGTGGGACTGTCATACTGTCATATTTTGGAATTGAATCACTGCAGTAAGATATTCCTTACTATGATACAAACTATCTTACGAGAAACGGAACTGTATGAATTTTAAGATACAATTAATTGTCCTTGACATATTGGTGTAGTTCTAAGTATGGTCAGAAGAGGGAGTTCAAAAGGAAGGAATTAAGGAACCAGTGCCCTCATTCATCAATGTTGTGTAGAAAAGCTTCTAAATAAACTTGGATGAAGAATAATTTAGATTTGTTAGCAAGTACAAAAGAATTGGTAGACCTATTTATCAATTGCTCATATGCTTGATTTACACAGTATTTTGCCTTGATGAATCAGACACTTTCTAAAACATGGTGCTAGTGCACATGAAGTCTAAATGACCATTTATGGTCACAAACCTTCCCTTTAAAGCTGCAAGAAATGTCACCAATGTCTGTCTGCCCACATGGAGAAATGAAAGAAGACAGAAAAAATTATTCAGAAACAGAAATAACTTTTGAAACTTTTTGGAGCCCTCAGCAATGGCTTGACAGATAAGAAAAAAATATTTTTTATGAGCAGGTTAGAGCTGTGGTAAGTTGTGCCTCACCAGAATGCAGAACAGTTAATGAAATGGTTTAATTTTAATACATATGCAAATCAAAAATATTGATCCACAAAAGAGATATAGGTGGAACAGGAGGAGGGCAGAGTGATTCTACAGAGAATCTACTAATAAGACAAGTGATGCTCTCAGCAAAATAAATCTGCATGCTAATTTAAAACATGCTCCTTGTGTAATGCAAGTTGTGCCAGGTCCTCCAGCAATGCAAGATTTGGTAAAAGGTGTGCTTAAATTACACACATTCTCAAGTATACGGACAAATTGATAAGTCTCACACTTTGCTTAGAAATGATGGCACGCATGGTTAATGAACACTTCTGTTCATACACAACATTGATAAACAAGGGCCGTGTAAACCGCCTTGTTCAGTATGTGTTGAATAGTTCAAGAAACTACAGAATGTGGGCATCTGTTAATAGTAGGAGAAAAGCCTTCCTTCCTCCTACTTCGTTCACTGATCAAATCACAGTCATCTATAGAGTTTATATGTACATGCATTTCACAACACTACTGCAATTCTCTAGCCTATAACTGTACATGTTTCACTACAGCATTAATATTTTAGCTATAAGCTACACATAGGCTGTACATATACTTTACTATATCTCTTATGTACTTATAAATGCAGTAAAATAAGCCGGTTTGAATATTTGTGAAAGCAAAACATATCATATCTAACAATCACCAATATCAGCAATGATGTGCAAATAAAAATGCAGACAAATTAAGTATATTACGAATAAATACTGATTAGCTCACCTTTAGAAATTATTATTAGCAGATTGAACAGGCAGTTGCAGTAAGCTGGAACCATGGTGAATTTCTCTCTTTACCTGTACAAGCCACATGGTTATGGTTGATAGGCGTTGTAATGTTCCCTCTCTTTACCTGTACAAGCCACATGATTTTGAATGAACCAATCAGAAATGGTTCCTAACAAAGGTATGTGAACTAAGCTAGTGAGACTGTTTACATGGTTGTTAAACATGATAGTGTCAAAACCGGTCTAAACCTGCCATCCTGCATCCTGGCACCACCTCCTCTGGCTTCCCATTGAATTACTGTTTTAAATTTGACACCAATAAGTAGTCTTTACACGTCCACATGCACTTCATTTTTCTCTGCTGGAGATCATGTCATTACTGTTGTACACCAGAGAGAACTACATGTTGGGTCAAGGGTCACTAGTATCAGGGCTGTGTTCATACAGGCAGATCTATTCAGATTTTCTTATTACTGAACTCTGACCCATTACTAACCCCCCCCCCCCAGGTCTCTCAGGTCCTTGTCGCACTACTCCCTTGTACTACTCTGACACTGCCTTGCAAAGTCTGATAATGGACATCTTCAATTGTCACAGGTACATGTGATCTTTTTTTATATTAATGCATAATTATCACACTTTCTGAATATATTAATATGTAGTTCACACACACACAGACAAAGTACATAAATCTGCATGGTCATCGATGCATGATGTACAGTGGGGAGAACAAGTATTTGATACACTGCCGATTTTGCAGGTTTTCCCACTTACAAAGCATGTAGAAGTCTGTCATTTTTTATCATAGGTACTCTTCAACTGTGAGTGACGGAATCTAAAACAAAAATCCAGAAAACCACATTGTATAATAATAATACATTTTATTTATATAGTAACGTCGCTTTACAGGGCAGGTAGATTATAAAAACAAAACAAAACAAGACAAGATTCAGACAGATGAGAAGGGACGGAAGCGTGGGGCTACAGATAGGCAGAGGTGAAGAGATGGGTCTTGAAGTGGGACTGGAAGATGCGGAGGTTGGATTTATGGATGGAGAGGAGACCAGCAGAGGAGGATCTGAGGGACCGTGAGGGTTGGTACGGGGAGAGGAGGTCAGTGAGGTATGAGGTGTGTTGTGGAAATTTCTTAATACAGTGTATTTTTTACTGATTAAAGGACTAAGTCCCTCTGTTTAGATAGATAGATGAATGTGGGGGTTCTGGCATTTGCTTAGGGGGGCATCATTGACTGGTGTCAGCTGATGAAAGGGTTACTCTTTATCTCCTTATCTGTTTGAACTCACCAGGGCATCTATTGTCTGTCCAGATACTGTAAGAACTCTTTAAGTTGAAGAAGGTATTTATGGCGGGAAGGAGAGCTGTCCTTGGTGTGAACCTTTGGGTAAACACTACAGTAGACATTATTGCAGGAAGGATAAGGTGGGGGAAGATAGCATTTGACGTGTGTGATAGAACAAAGGGAAAGGTGTTTGATTGACATGAAACAGATGGCAGCATCTTACCACACCCCTTTTTCCTATGTAATAAATACTGTCGAAATGATGTTTTTATTTAGAAACTATCCACCGTTACTTTGTAACCTGTATACTTTCTCCTTGCAAGCAAGATTAAAACCGTTTATTGCGCAATTGATTTCTCCTGTCTTACCTACCATTTTCATAGAACTATTTGGATTTTAGAAATTGCCATCACAGGTGGCCAGATGGTGGAGGGCTTTGTAGGTGAGGACCAGGATTTTGTAGATGATCCGGTGGGAGATAGGAAGCCAGTGGAGTTGTTTTAGGACTGGAATGATGTGGTGCCAGGATTAGGAGCGGGTGATGAGTCGGGCTGCTGCGTTTTGGTCCAATTGGAGTCGGTTGATGTTGGTAGAGCTGATGCCGAGGAGAAGTGAGTTGCAGTAGTCCAGTCGGGAGGAGATGAAGGCGTGAATGAGTCTTTCAGCAGCGGGGGGTGTGAGAGAGGGTCTGATTTTGGCGATGTTGCAGAGGTGAAAGAAGGAAGTTTTAATGACTTGACGGATGTGAGGCTCAAGGGAGAGGGTTGAATCAAAGATAACGCCAAGGTTGCGGGCCTGGGGAGATGGGGAGTCAATGGTGCCGTCGATGGTGAGAGTGGGGTTATTGGTTTTGCTGAGTGTGGATTTGGTGCCTATGAGGAGAAATTCTGTTTTGTTGCTGTTGAGTTTGAGGAAGATGAAACCGCTCTCCTCAAAGTCCTAAACGACCTCCTCACCTCTGCTGACACTGGTACCCTCAACATCCTCATCCTCCTTGACCTGAGCTCAGTACCTTCGATATCGAGGTCTTTGAGTCTGGTGAGTAGGATGTTATGGCTCACGGTATCAAAGGCTGCAGTCAGGTCAAGGAGGATGAGGATGTTGAGGGAACCGGCGTCAGCAGAGGTGAGGAGGTCGTTTAGGACTTGGAGGAGAGCAGTTTCAGTGCTGTGGAGGGGGCGAAAGCCAGATTGGAGGGGATCTAATTGGTTATTAGCATGAAGATGGGTTTGTAGTTGAGTTGCCACTATGCGTTCCAGGGTTTTAGGCAGAAATGGGAGGTTGGATGTTGGGTGGTAGTTGTTGAGGGAGGGTAGTTGTTGTGTGGTCCCAGCTCTCTTCAGGTCATTGACCAGGTCCTGCCATGTAGTTCTGGGCTGATCCCTCACCTTCCTCATGATCATTGATGCCCCACGAGGTGATATCTTGTATGGAGCCCCAGACCGAGGGAGAGTGATCGTCATCTTGAACTTCTTCCATTTTCTAATAATTGCACAAACAGTTGTTGCCTTCTCACCAAGCTGCCTGCCTATTGTCCTGTAGCCCATCCCAGCCTTGTGCAGGTCTACAATTGTATCCCTGATGTCCTTACACAGTTGGAGTCTGTTTGATTGAGTGTATGGACAGGTGTCTTTTATACAGGTAACGAGTTCAAACAGATGCAGTTAATACAGGTAATGAGTAGAGAACAGGAGGGCTTCTTAAAGAAAAACTAACAGGTTTGTGAGAGCTGGAATTCTTACTGGTTGGTAGGTGATCGAATACTTATGTCATGCAATAAAATGCAAATAAATTATAAAAAAAATCATACAATGTGATTTTCTGGATTTTTATTTTAGATTGCGTCTCTCACAGTTGAAGTGTACCTATGATAAAAACGACACACCTCTACATGCTTTGTAAGTGGGAAACCCTGCAAAATCTGCAGTGTATCAAATACTTCTTCTCCCCACTGTATGTATCTTGTCTTGGGAACCAGTAGCAGTGCACCTCAACAGAGCATCATCATGTGTCTAGACATTAATGGCCCTACAGTTTATTACCATGTGGTGGAATGATCAAAGTTTGAACCACGAATTTGTCATATTTTATTGGCGTGAAACTAAGGACCCTTGAAAAAGCCAGAAGATAAAAGGTAAACCCCGTCCAGGGGATTTACCAAAAAGGATGGTCAGATTGCATCATGCAAGAAGTTTCTTTATAAAATGTTGGGTGTATCTGCAGAAGGGCCTGGCTTTGATGACTGTCATTGTTCTACGATCTTCATTAAAATCTATTGGATTTAAAAGTTCCTGAGTCATAGGGCATTTGTTTTAGAAAGACTGGACTTGGTTTCCCAAGACACTATCCCTGCATTTCAGTTGCAAATTCAATTTGAAATTGTATAGTTGTTACATACCCATGTCTACCTCGGGGACCTCATTACTGCTATCTCTGCATCCCGGATGCACATGCTACCTTACTCCTTCAATTTGCCTTGATTGCACATCTAGAATACAATTTAGAATTTATCATTTGAATCGGCACAACTAATATCCCACTTGTAACATACACTACACCTAATACATTTTCTGCCTCAATACTATTTGCCTCAATTGCACATAGAGTATTGCCACCTGTACTGCATTTGACTTAATTGCACATCTACACATTCCACTTTTAATATAAATATACTTACCATACCATACCATACAATCTTCTTCCGCTTATCCGGGGCCGGGTCGCGGGGGCAGCAGTCTAAGCAGGGATGCCCAGACTTCCCTCTCCCCAGACACTTCCTCTAGCTCTTCCGGGGGGACACCGAGGCGTTCCCAGGCCAGCCGGGAGACATAGTCCCTCCAGCGTGTCCTAGGTCTTCCCCGGGGTCTCCTCCCGGTGGGACGGGACCGGAACACCTTCCCAGGAAGGCGTTCCGGAGGCATCCGAAAAAGATGCCCAAGCCACCTCAGCTGACCCCTCTCGATGTGGAGGAGCAGCGGCTCTACTCTGAGCTCCTCCCGGGTGACCGAGCTTCTCACCCTATCTCTAAGGGATCGCCCGGCCACCCTGCGGAGAAAGCTCATTTCGGCCGCCTGTATCCGGGATCTTGTCCTTTCGGTCATTACCCAAAGCTCATGACCATAAGTGAGAGTAGGAACGTAGATTGACTGGTAAATCGAGAGCTTCGCCTTGCGGCTCAGCTCTTTCTTCACCACGACAGACCGATACATCGACTGCATTACTGCAGAAGCTGCACCGATCCGTCTGTCAATCTCCCGTTCCATCCTTCCCTCACTCGTGAACAAGACCCCTAGATACTTAAACTCCTCCACTTGAGGCAGGCACTCAAGTGGAGGAGTTTAAATATACTTAATACTTGTAAATACTTGTCCATTTCCTGCCCTCCTCTACTTGCACTTCTTGTTAGAAGCTAACTTCATTTTGTTGTACTTTACTTGTACTGTAATCTAAATATCCACCCTCAAGGATCAGGCATGTCATTTGTGCTTATTTCTTTTATCTCAGATATAGTTTAGTATAAAACAAACAAACGTGTATAACAAATTGCAATGCTATTTTTGCCAGGTGTCTTGCAGGACGTCTCTGTGTTCCATGAGTCTGCAGCTGAAGTGAGCATCTCCTCCCAGGGTTACTATGACAACCTGCTGTGTTTCTACCAGCTGAGAGAGACCTGCATGAAGACAGTGATTTTAGGATGAAAAGACACTCTGGGATCAGCCCAGAACCCCCAGTGTCGATGTAGAAGTGAGTGATGTGAGTCAATGTGTTGCAGGTCATCATGGGCTGGTTGGGGGCCTCACAGGTCAATTGAAATGGAGTGTTTCTCTGGTGTGTTACTGACATATTTTGAAATTGGATGACTGTACTAACATATTAACTACTATTTTACTAATTATTTTTCTTCCGTAGAAACACACTTTTATGAATCTTTAGGATACAATGAAGTATACATGACATTTTAGTGTTTGAATTGTTTAAAGTAACCAACTACAGAATCTGTGAACATCAATTATTATAAGGAGACAAGGCTATAACTCCTTCCTACTACTATGTTCACTGTTGGGGTGAAAATATGATATCAACTTTGGATGGGACAATTTCCAGATTATTGTTCAAATTTGCACCATCGGTTTACTCGCTACTGTAGCTCTGCAAATTGAGCTATTGTGTGTGATTGCATTGCTAGCTTCTCTCACTGAATCGAATTCCAACAGCTGCAAACACTGGTTGATGTTACTGTAGCCAGCTAGCAAATGTCAGATATCCACTATCTAACAATGTGTGACCTGTAAGTCAATGCAGTGAAAATGAAGACTGGTGACGGGTATACATTTGTCTTGCTGTATTGAGTGGTAGAAATAAAGAAATGTCTAACATATCCTTTGTTGAACTACTTACTGAAAGTAAGCCACCAACGAAATGACAGACTATGTCAGATAACCACACATTAGTGAACATAAACTGTATCAACTAGTGATGTGCAGTTTGTGAATGATTCGTTTGTTTTGAACAATGCTTTTTAGTGACTCAGGACTCACAATTCCTTTTTTTCTAGTAACACGTTCTATTGTATCGTTCATTCAAAGATTTGACAGCGGATTTCTACAACATGATCACTTGCATCATACCCGGTCCTCCAGCTCAGTTCTCCGATCAACTTCGATGTACATTCACAGAGAAAAACTGAACATCATAAAGGAACATCATAAAGACATGTTTATAACTGATAATTTAACGCAGACTATAATAATTAACATAGTTGATCAATGGTGTCATGAAAAAAACAAATGAAAACAAGCTTGGACCAGTTATTCCCCAACCGCTGGCTTCCAGCTCAGTAGCCTACTCTCTGTCCAACAGCTGTTAGTTTGATGTTCTCAACGGAAAGTTGATGAAGAAAGTAACATTGTAAGTACATGTTTGTAACAGATAATTAGTTGCATGGCCTACAGTAATTAAGGTAATATATTGTTTTTTATGTAATAAAAAACATAATTGTAATCATAGAGTAGAACAAGCGTTTGCTTAAGTAGAAAAGACACGTAAATGACATTATCTGGCCCTTGTGTAGGGGGGTGGGGGGGATGTAGGCATTACTGACTGAAATGAACAAAATGACTTGAAAGATTCAAACTTTTTACGGAAAGATCCGAGTCTGTAAAAATAATCAAACATCCCATCACTAGTAGTACCGCTGAGAGCTGGGGGGCAGTGGATCAAACCACTGTGAGGCAAAGGGTGGGGGTCACAAACCTTTTTAACTTAAAAACGTGTTATTAAGTGTCTATAACCAGCACAAGTTTCATTGCATGTTATTAATATAATCACATGATACCGGGGAAGGAAAATGTCTAATTGGGCCCAATTTGGACATTTTCACTTAGGGGTGTACTCACTTCTCTGAGATACTGTATATACTGTACATTACCCTATAAAGAAAATGTAAATCGTCCACATTCATTGAATTATGAATGCAGTGAAATAAGTAGGCTTGTATGGTTGTGAAAGCAAATCATTTCATGTATAGTATTAGTAATGTTATGCCAATAAAACAGCAGACAAATGCAGTATATTATAAACAAATGAATCTGATTAGCTCACCTTCAGAAATGATCATTAGCAGGTTGAAGAGGTAGTTGCAGTATGCTTGAACCGTGGTGATAATGGTTGTGCATTTCCCTGTCTACCTGTACTACCAGATGGTCAGGGTTGAAAGGTGTCTGAATAATCCTATCCCATAACTGTACAACTGACATGTGTTTGAATAAACCAATCAGAAACTCTTCGGGTGAGAATGTTTATTTTGGAGACAAATATGACACCACTAAGTCTCTACACGTCCACATGCACTTCATTGTTCTCTGTTGGAGATCATGTCCTCACTGTTGTACACCAAAGATAACTAAATGTTGGGTCAATTGTCACTAGTATCAGGGCTGTGTTCAAACAGGAAGACCATTTCTGATATTCTTATAATTTGAGCAGTCACTTTAGTCACTTATGTATAAGGTATTTACCTAAAATAGGTGGCCAGTGTGAATGTAGCCCAGGTAGCCTAAATGTAATTTAGTAAGTCTTAATTTAGTCTGTTCCCCAAATAAAAACCATTTAATCAAAATTATTAACATGGAAATACTGTTGGGGTAATCTAACTCTTTAGGAAGTAGGTACAGATAGGGCTGTAGCACAAAATGCAGGGCTCTGCGGTCTCTGTGGGGGCCCTCCCCACTGTATTCAAGATTAAAAAAATGTCGATGGCCCCTCTACACATTAGGCCCCTATATACTAGGTACCCCTTTTCCCCCCAGTCCAATGTCCCTGGGTACAGAGAAAACATTATCTTGGCACAATTAGCAGTTTATTTGCAAATAGAGAGATACACACAGATACAAGGTCAGTGAGATCTCTGCGGTAACTAGAGAATCATCAATATTTCTAAGGGGTGGGTGTAAGAATCTGTATATTCATCCTGTAAAGACAACATTTGTTCCTTCATCCCTTCCTGCCCCCTGTCGTGTGTTTACCTATCCTGTCCCAAATGGGCAAATTGCCCCTACATCCCCCAAGGGGCTAAAGGAACATTGTAAATGACCCCTTCAAGACAGCTAGCCACATACCCGGAAGAACACAGAACAGATAGTTACACTGATAGCTCAGGCAGATTAACAAACTTGTCAGGGGACCCAATGATACACTCTCCCACATTTACAACACTGTCCACACCTCCACCATTTATATATATGTTTGTAGAATCCAGAAATACATCAGTTCAAGAAATTCCTCAACACTGATTTGAAATGTACTTATCTATTTATCCCCCATCGTATCCACCCTGTCATGGTTAGGACACAGGACACAGGTGCAGAGTTGAAGGACATTTCTTATAATGGTGTTGTGAATCAAACTAACAGACCGGAACAGAAACCAACAAAAGTATTGACACCAACCAAGAACTGCTTAACACAAACAACTCAACATATAGGGTCCCAAATTATTGTTTGTGTTAAGCATATCAAATTTCAATCAAATATATTTTATAAATCCCTTTTTACAATACTAGTTGTCACAAAGTTATGTTACAGACACACAGCCTAAAACCCTAAATAGCAAGCAACAAGAGTTAATGCTCAGTGGCTAAGAAAAAACTCCCTTGTAGAATTCAAAATTAGGAAGAAACCTAGAGAGGACTCAGACACTGAGGCATGGCCAGTCCTCTTAATGCTGCGCTAGGTGAGGGTTGTAAGAGTACATAACACATAGAATGGTTGTCTTTTAAAGAAATGATCTCACATCTCTCAAAAGGTAAACGATGGTCAAAAAATAACAGTTATATTCGTATTTACACGCCCTAGTCAATGACTCAGCTCTTTTGCCATTTCAGTAAAAAAAAAATTGTCCACCGGGAATGCCTTGCATTCACATTGCTAAAGTATGATATTATCCCCAAATTTACTAATTGTAATCTGGGTAAATTTCCAGTTAAGAAAAGCCCCGCCATCCCATTGGAAGACAATGGTTTTCATTGACATAGTTTAAAAGACGACAAACTGTTCTAATTGTAATACAAAGTTTTAGCCCACAATTACTGTTTACATCAGTGGTTCCCAAACAGGGATACTAGGACCCCTGGGGGTACTTGGCCTCTCCACAGGGGGTACCTGAAAACACTCATGACACCATAGGCTTACTAGCGAAATTAACTTTTGGGCAAAATCTTTTGGGGGGTACAGCAACTGAAAAAGGGTTTGGGGCCACTGGTTTACATGGCATATGGCAAAGATTGTTATTATCAAAATGTTTTGTCAACTTTTACGTTTAAATAAGGGACTGATCGTTATTTATGACATGGGGTATCCGGAGGATAAAGCCCCCCGAAAATATGAAAATGGCTGACCCTCCCCTAAGCAAAATATGATTTCATATCATCCTCCCTGAGCTTTGGAGAACAAAACATGACCTTCCCCATTCAAAATGCAGATTAAAACGTAGATGAAGCACATTTGGTTTAAAAGAAAAACTCTCCTGCTCAACAACAATCATGGAAATATTAGAAATATTACAACATAAATAGCCTAGATTAGAAATGCAGAACATATTCTAACTTGAAAGATCGTGCCTGAAAATACAAGCCCATATTACAGGGTTGATTTTACTTTTCCAACATCTATACAAACAGAAATATTGTGACAACTATGGCACCAGCTGATACATGTCTAATAAGCACAAAGCTGCAGTAACTGCATGCCCTCCTTCCAGCAAACGGAGAGAGCAACATAGTTTCTATTATTATTTACTGTTGCGTTTATTGAAAATATTAATCACTCTCGCAAGCCCAGCCCAACTACAATATCATAATTTAAGTCCATGCCTGGACATGATTGGGTTCGGGCTGAGAATGAACTCCCTACCTCTGGGTCACAATGTCTTCTGCTGGCCTTCATGCTACTAGCCTTTCCTCCAGATCACTCAACCCCTTTTAGCATGGGTAGGATTCAGGCCTAGATGCACCTGTTCTGAGCGTGATTTGGCTGTGGCAACCCTTCTTATAGTATTTATAGTCAATGGCTCGATGTACAAGTTCATGCACAGAGGTGTGACTCTTCTTCTGTTCCCTTGTCCAATTATTTGTCGTCCTTTTTCATCATGCAAAGCATTATGTTTTTCATAGATGCGTTACTGTTGTTGAGAATAAGCCGTGTCCCTGATAATCTTCTGCATATTAAAAGGAATGCTATAATCGGCATTCAGAAAGCAATCATGAAACCCTTACCTTTCTATATGATGTTGGAAAAAGGAGCAAAACCACTCGTAGGCCCACTGAGACCTAGTCTACACATACACAAGAATTTTTGAAAAATAAAGGTATTTGATATTTGATACACTGCCGATTCTGCAGGTTTTCCTATTTATAAAAGCACGTAAAGGTCTGTAATTTTTTATAATAGGTACACTTCAACTGAGAGAGACTAAAACAAAAATCCAGAAAATCACATTGTATGATTTTTAAATAATGAATTTGCATTTTATTGCATGATATAAGTATTTGATCATCTACCAACCAGTAAGAATTCCAGCTCTCACAGACAGTTAGTTTTTCTTTAAGAAGCCCTCCTGTTCTCCACTCATTACCTGTATTAACTGCACCTGTCTGAACTCGTTACCTGCATAAAAGACACCTGTCCACATACTCAATCAAACAGACTCCAACCTCTCTGATGTAAGGACATCAGGGATAAAATTGTAGACCTGCACAAGGCTGGGATAAGGCTACAGGACAATAGGCAAGCAGCTTGGTGAGAAGGCAACAATGGTTGGCGCAGTTATTAGAAAATGGAAGAAGTTCAAGATGACGGTGAATCTCCCTCGGTCCGGGACTCCATGCAAGATCTCATCTCGTGGGGCATCAATGATCATGAGGAAGGTGAGGGATCAGCCCAGAACTACATGGCAGGACATAGTCAATGACTTGAAGAGAGCTGGGACCACAGTCTCAAAGAAAACCATTAATAACACACTACGCCGTCATGGATTAAAATCCTGCAGTGCACGCAAGGTCCCCTGCTCAAGCCAGCGCGTGTTTAGGCCCGTCTGAAGTTTGCCAATGGCCATCTGGATGATCCAGAGGCCATTGGCAAATAATTTTGGTCAAATATTTTTGGTCTGATGAGACAAAAATAGGGCTTTTTGGTCTAAACTCCACTCACCGTGTTTGGATGAAGAAGAAGGATGATTACAACCCCAAGAACACCATCACAACCGTGAAGCATGGATGTGGAAACATTATTATTTGGGATGCTTATTTGCAAAGGGGACAGGACGACTGCACCGTATTGAGGGGAGGATGGATGGGGCCACGTATCGCGAGATCTTGGCCAACAACCTCCCTCCCTCAGGAAGAGCATTGAAGATGGGTCGTGGCTGGGTCTTCCAGCATGACAACGACCCGAAACACACAAGCCAGGGCAACTAAGGACTGGCTCCGTACGAAGCATCTCAAGGTCCTGGAGTGTCCTAGCCAGTCTCCAGACCTGAACCCAATAGAAAATCTTTGGAGGGAGCTGAAAGTCTGTATTGCCCAGCTACAGCCCTGAAACCTGAAGGATCTGGAGAAGGGCTGTATGGAGGAGTGGGCCAAAAACCCTGCCGCAGTGAGTTCAAACCTGGTCAAAAACTACAGGAAACGTACAATCTCTGTAATTGCAAACAAAGGTTTCTGTACCAAATATTAAGTTCTGCTTTACCTATGACAAAAATGTGACTTCTACCTGCTTTGTAAATGGGAAAACCCGCAAAATCGGCAGTGGATGAAATACTCTAATAATAGCAAAACGTTCTATCAAATTTGATTTTGGCCAGATGTGTAAGAAATAATTAAATATTAAATTAGTTTGTTGGATACTTGAGAATAGAGAGCATTGCTGGTTATAGTATGGTGGTATGTGGAAGGAGAGTGACAAAATTATAGCCATCTCAGAGGGCCGAATAGCCCCCCCCCCGCCCGAAATAATATTTAAGGTGGATGACTCGTGACATTCACACAATGACTGACAAAACACACTAGGGCAGGATGAACTTAAATAGGGACATAAGGAGGGGGCAAACAAGACGATAAACGCAAAACTACGTCACAAGGTTTTAATCAACCCATTATTTTGCAGTTTTGGACCCTTGGCCACATCGACACAAGCATTAAAGGCAGGTTATAAAACAATTATATTTTTACAGTAAATAACTCAAACATTGGCGGAATGTGCATTTTACACCTAGGCATTCAGCACTATTTTCCCGTAATTAAACAGCATTCTAATAACCTCTCCAAGACACCACAGGGCTTTTGGCGTAACCACCCCATATTAACAGTGACATTAACCTAAATAAACAAGAACAAACTCACAACAACCAGTCACATTTACTCATACGACTAAGAAGCAAGCAGAAATGCCGGGAGAAATAACACAATCAGGATTCAGGCTTCCCCAGAGATTCCAGCCAAGCTGCTGGACCTAAGCGCACACAAATGCCACCACGCACACTCAAAGGCACAGTCAGCTAGGCCAGTGGTTACCAAACCTCTCCTGGGCCCCCCAGCCATTCCATCTAGTTGATGTATCCCAGAGATAGCAGACCTGATTGAAAAGGTAAGCATTTGTTAAGTAGTTAATAAGTTGATTCAGGTGTGCCAGCTCTGGGAAATGTATGCAAATCTGCACACATTAATGCAGATTTAAGCAAATATGCACATTAGTGTAGATTTGCACACATTATTGCATATGCACATTCATGCAAATATGCAATGTAAATCAGACATTCCCAATTTAAACTTTTTATCCAGTAGAAGCCATTAAGTTTAACTGAAAATGTATGCAAATCTATACAATAATGGTTAATACGCATTTAATTATGGAAAAATATGCAAAAAAAACTAAAGCAAAAAGAAAATCGAATCTAAGCAAATTTGGACTAAAATATGCACACATGCAAATCTGGGCAAAGTCATGCCGATGTATGCAAATCTGTGCATATTTAGCCAAATATATGGAAAATTATGCAAATATGCACATTCATACAGATTTATGCAAATATGCACATTTATGCAAATATACAATGTGCATTGTATATGTGCATACAGATTACGGTATTCGGAAAGGCACAAATAACGTGGTTTTTACAAATACTTATTTGGTAGTCATCAGCACTTGGCATGTTCAACCTGTAGCACATTGGAAAACTATAGCTGGTTAACCTCTAACTATTTTACTTGATGTTTCACCTTAATTTGTGTTGGTGTAGTTAACAGGTTGATACATTTGTGTGAATGTCATGCAGGCTATGGTCTACAGTACAAGCCTAGTACAGTAACCTGTCACCAGGTTACATTCTGATTATTTTTTGCCAATGTTATTGTATTGTATCTTATGGGAGGTTTTCTATTCCCTGTACATTTATGAATTCTAATGAATGGAAATTCTGCATTGTTAATTTTACTCTTATACATATATATACACTTTACCACTTGAATCCTAGATGGAAAACCCAACATTTAGACGGAGGGGAAAGGAGCTGGCCATGCACGCCACGCACACGCCAAGCCTGACCAGGCTGTGGTTTGCAAGAAGCCAGAAGAATGAGAGGCAGAGGCCCGGGCCCGTATCGTCTCAGAGGGTGGTGATCCTGATTCCGTGATGCTGGTTCTGAGCCGGTATGCGGTTCAGTTCGGCGTGTACCGGGGTCAGACATTTAAGTGGCTCCTAGAGAATGACATGGGCTGGATTGTGGGGCTGGTGGCTAGCCATCAGCAGGAGCGTGAGCGCAGCGTCTCCACATCTCCACTGATGGTCCACAAGGATGCCTTGGCCCGCTACACAAATAATTATTCTGCCGTTAAGGTGGAAGTCAGGTTCCGGAGGGCTTTCGTGGATTCCAAACTCAAGGCCTCACAGCCTGGACAGGAGGGCCAAGCCCTTGTTGGATTTCACAGGTACAGGGCAGAGACACTGCAGGAACTGTGAGTCCAAGGACAAGGTCCACATTGGGTGAGAACAGTCATTTGAATAACAATGTCATGCTGATATAAGTTGTATTTTTTGTGCTAATTGATTCAACTAATTTCTAATTAATATATATATGTTTTTAATCAGTTATGTCAACTGGCTGAGGAAGCAGACACCCCAGAATCCCGGGGACCCTATGGAAGCAGCCCTTAAATATATCAGGCGCCGTGACCAGGAGGCAGCTACACCCCCTTCTCCCCTTGCTGGGGTTAAGACAGCTTCAGGGTAAGTATTGGTATCAGTAAAGACGACCCGTTAATTCATTTAAAAAAGTACAATGGTTATTTTATTCCCGACTGTTTGCTTGGTGTTAAAGGGCTCTTGGTGCAGCGGTTTCTGCATTTTTAGGGCAGCGTTCTGTGGCCCCAGGTCAACTGCAGTCAACGGTCAGGAACATCCTTGCCAAAAAGACTGCAGTTCCCAGTAATCATTTTCAATTTGGAACAATGAGCTCTTTATGACTAAGACCACGTTTAACACTTTTCTATGTGTCGTAAAGGGGTGCCTGCTTCCAGACCAGCTCCGCGACCAGCTCTGCACCCCATAGAGCCCTCGGATGCAGAGCTGGTTGCAGTTGCCATTGCCACCGAGGACTGTAAGTTGGTTGATACATTTCCTGATATTCATTGATAAGTATCTTTTTAATCGGATAAACATAATGTTGTATGTAATATATTGTCTTTCTGTTGGAATATTCATCAGACAAACGGTCCAGTGGATAAGGTTGGGTTTGGGTGAGAAACTCTGTACATATTCATGTACATCTAGAACGGCTTACTAGTTGCTGTTAATCCATATCCTGCCATGTGGCTGCACATTTCCTCTCATGGTGTCTAACTCCGCCGCCTCACCCCACCCCAGTATTCTTGATAAGAATGCTTAGTCCAGTACTTGCAGATTTCCCACCCTCCTATGTGGCTAAAATGTTTGTCTTAATTTTTCTTTAGAACAACTTACATTACACATTTGATTTGGGTCAACCTTGACACATGTAATTTCACACTTTTATCCCCTTCAGTTTCCTTGCTTTTCTGACATCAACCTGTGCTTTGCTTAACTAATGTGAACTTGCTGAAATTAATATAATGTTTAGTCTACATCTAATCTCCTCTACTAATACTTGGCCTGATATATGGATGAATTCTCTGTATGTATTGTTATGAAGCCTTGGACATACAGGTCCCTGTTTCAGTTTCCACCCAAACAACTACGGACCCACCCCAGGCCTCGCAGGATCCACCGGGAGCTGCTGTCCGGACCAAAGAGCAGGCTGTGCCACGGCAATCTTTCCCGTGTCCACCGCCTGCACATGCAAGTCCTAAGGTGAGTCTACCTATAACGGCGACGGTTCAGAAAGTAATTGGGTATTCACAACTGTAAGCTACTGAAATACTATTAGTATTTTACTAGTCATTTTCTTGTCCTCTATCTAAAATGCAGCTGCTTCTTCCGGAGAGCTGCATTGTGCATTGTTCACCAGGGGTAGCACTGGGAGATCACAACTTACCACAGAGTTGCGTCTGTGGTGGTACCCTCCCCAACCTCGGCTGATCTACAGTCAGCCACCCGCTTCGCCCGACCCCTTCTTTGCGTGTCC
This sequence comes from Esox lucius, assembly GCF_011004845.1. Classification (NCBI taxonomy): domain Eukaryota; kingdom Metazoa; phylum Chordata; class Actinopteri; order Esociformes; family Esocidae; genus Esox; species Esox lucius. The sequence continues at coordinate 19,019,611 of NC_047590.1, forward strand.
ACTGTTCCTCTGGATGCCACTGCGCATGTGGTCATTCAAGCTGACATGCACCCAGCCTGGGTGTAACACCACTCTCACCAAGGCTGGGCTTTACAAGACCATCCGGAGGGTCTTGGATGTGTAGGGCTGGTACCTAATGGCCACAGAGTACCTGGAGTGCCCTAAATGTAAAAAGAAGGTGGCGGGCTGGTCCCAGGGCATCTTGGGTCAGCTGGATCCTGCGCATCGCTGCCAGTTTCCAGCTATTCTGACCTACAAGTAAATATTTATAGTTTTTAGTTTTCACAGCTGAGAAGTGACAATTCAGTGTATTGTTCTTTGTCGTTTTAAAAGGTACATTTACATCATAAAAAAATATCCTTTCTCTCCAGGCTTTCCTGTGACCTTGCGGTTGTAGTGATGCTGAGGGAGCGCTCTTTGGGGACAGTGCAACTCAGCTGTACAAGAAGCTGTGTGAGAGCCACAGCGAAGCCTGGATGCGACGGTCCATTCAGTACCTCGGCGAGTGCCAGCACTTTATGACCTCCGGAAACATCCGGCCACAATTTCCACCACTCCCGGAAATGCCAAAGGTCCCCTCACTGGTCTGGCTGCTGACAGTCTACAGCATGGGCGTACTGTCACGGCTGGATGAGTTGAAGGCCAGGGTCACCTCTGTCTTTGGGTCAATCTTAAAGATGGACTCCACAAAGAAGGTAACCAACTTTCATACCGTTTTAAGTGTCACATGCCACAGTGTACTTTTTGGTCAATATTGTAAGCATACCACATTAGTTTGTAGTAGTTTTTAGTTGTCTTTTGCATGTCTTTGCATTTTTAATAAAGAACACGTCATCTGCCAAAATGACCAATACCATGAAACACAATCTCACTCACAATTGCTCTGTTTCTTGGTTTCAGGTGACCAATAAACTCGCCAGGGCAGCTTCCGACACAGCCGCCTGGGCCACGGATGTGGGCAACGAGCACGGGCAGGTCCTGAATTGCGTTCTCACTGCCGGTGAATGCAAGGGCCTGCTCCGTATGGCGGCTGGGCTTATGGAGCGGTACCGACTCGCAGGCGTACCGTCCCCCGAGCTCATGTACGTGGACCGAGACTGTTGCTCTAGCGTCGGCGGATCCAAGCCTGCTGCCATGTTTCCCGAGTGGGCCCAGATGGTGGTTCGTCTTGACATCTGGCACCTGATGCGGCGGTTCGCAGCAGGTGTTGTTTCTGAGAGCCACCAGCTGTACAGGGCCTTCATGCGACAGCAGTCCGAGCTGGAGGGGAGGCGCGGGATGGTCGGTCTCACTGACAGGGAGGTCTACAGCCACCTCAGGAGGAAGGAAATGGCTCTTCACTGCCGCCGCCACACACGTGGAGCTGCAGAGACGGAGCTCCTCCTGATAGAGATGTTGGAGGTCTTCAACAGTGAGAAGGGGCACGACAACCTGGGCATCCCGCTGCTGGATCCCGTTCGCATCCGAGCAATCTGGCAAGAGCAGAGGCGTCACCTCAAGTGCATCCAGGACCCTCCGAGTGTACAGCAGAACACCCAGACTGGCACAATCACCAAGGGCGGAGTGATTCTGCCCGTGTATCGCTGCGCGCGCGGCTCCACTTCTCTGGAGTTTTTCACCTCCACCTCAACCGGTTCATTCCAGGTAATGAATTGTAATTATAGGTTTGTAACTAGATTGAGATTAGCACATTCTGACAGGAAGCCCAAAGCCTTGCTACTGAAACCACAAGATGATGTCCAGCCTCTTTTGCATTGGCGAGAATGAGTGTAACTTGTCGTTTCTGCTCTCAAGGGACAAAAAGGCCTCAAATTGTTGGAGAATGACATCCCCTAAAACAAAACTGAGGAAAAAGTGAAGAAAAATATATTGGTAAATCATTACATTATACCAACAACCTGTTATGGTTATAATGGTGAACAAAATCACTGTTGTAATAAGTTATAATGGTGTAAAAACGTCAAAGCCAATTTCAATAAAACAAGCAAGCCACTGCACACAGCATGACAAGAGAAAACAATTCACATTCAAAAATATTACCTCGATTAGAAAATGAGAAAATAAAAAAAATTGTAGCTCAACTGAAAATGTAGGCCTGCATCTGTAAAACCATCGTACATCTGTAAAACCAACTACTGCTGCTAAGGAAAAAAGTGGTCGGCTCTCGCAGTGGCAGGAAATGTTATCCTGCGCACAAGAAGTGATGCGTTTGACTTATCAAACGAAGAGCTGAGGCTGGACAAAATAAGGAAGTGGCTACTCTCATTTTGTGCCTCAGGTAGAGAGACGCTAGCCAACTTTATAAAAAAAAAAACAGAAGAAGTTCATAACGTAACAGAACCTAAGAAAATACGGTTTGGATCAAAAGAAAGCAAATCTGGTAAAAGAGGCAGATAAATGTCATTCGTAGTGAACATTGGATTAGTTGCCTATCCAAGAAGGATGGAACTCATGGAGCAAAATGCATTAAACTTAGACGCTGATGTGGAAATTCTTCTGTTCAATTAGTAGGTAATGTTAGCTAAAACGCTAGCTACCCTCACACTGTTGTTAGTAATTGCCCTGTTGCTGTTAATGTGGCTACCTATACAGAGCGCACATGGCTATAGTTACTGACTGTACATCTATCCAGCAGACAAGTTTTGCTACTACTACTGGCTTCTAATAATGTCAGCTTGCTAGCAAGGACAATGTTACCCACATAGAATAACCTCACACTGTTGTTAGGCTATAACTAATTACCAGGCAAAAACAATTGGCCAATTTGGTAAACTAGCTAACTTTCTGTGGATAGAGGCGAGCTGCCGTCTGTACATACTGTTTGCTTTGTTTACTAGTCCAGCTAGTAGTACTACAATCGGAAAAACATTACCAGGGCGGGTACAGACTAGTAGCTGGCTATTCTCATGTTTCCTATGTATGCTACATTAGATATATTTCGGCAGCTCGCCGCCTGTTTATGCCGTTTGCGTTGGTTACTAGCCCAGCTAGTAGTATTGTAATTGGAAAACATTACCAGGGCAAGTTTAGACTAGTAGTAAGCAGAGGCGTTTTTATATGTAAAAAACTATAGGATACATACCAGTAAAGCTACAAAACTTGAACAAACAGCGTGGCTCCACAAAACACTTAACGACAGACCGGCTTGCTTCTACCAGATGTTGTAGTACACATACTGGAGAGAATTGCTCTGCTTCCAGCACAAACATATGACCAAGGGAAGGACCAGCACCACAAAGGAAGGATGATAAAATATGCTTTCACTCACCGAGGCAGAGGGCTCACTTGAAGAGAAAGGTGTCACGGTAGTTCTTCCCCAAGAGTGCCTTCTTTTGTATGCTAACCGTTAGCCACTTTTTCTTCAAAAAACACTCCACTTTAAACCTGCAGTTACTTTTACCAGCAGTTTGAGTGATGACAAAATCCCGTGGCTGATGGGCACCAAGTCGCATTACTTCAAGTTTCTCCTCCAAATTAAGGGGTTCAAACTGGTACTCGAGTATGAAATTCACTCTATGCATTTTCTCAAGTTATCAGGCATTTGTGAAGCAAACAAGCTAGCTAAGACAATCTACCATCCTCACTTGTCTTGAGTATATCCTGTGACTGTTGTAATGTAACACGTTTTTGTAATCTGTAACTCATGTTACCTGCAATCTTGTAGAAATCTCTTTGATGAAGCACATTCTTCTGTGGCCAGCGAATGTAATAAAGATGTGTGCCAAGGATTTCAGTGCCAAACACGCTTCTGACACAACAGCATATAGTGCCTTTATTTAGAATTTCGGCATGTCCCACGGCATATACAAACATGCCGCTTCTAAAAAAACGCAGTGCCACACAATAACGGATTCCATCTCCAGTAAATCGATACCTCTCATGCAGGTACTCGTCGGGAAAAGATTAAGGGTCTGATCTGTCCCGAAACACCCTCTCACGTTTGAAAGCATGTCTAAATATCAGCGCTTCTTCATCCAAAACGTCATTCAGAAATGGGCATGCCATGGTGCAGGGAGAAACACAGGTGAATGGGACTTTATATAATGCCCTCATCACTGACTTCATTGAAATCCCCGTTGCAAATTCATCAACCATTACAAACCATCTAAACTGCAGTAGTAGTATTTAAATCAAACTCGTCACAGCAATAGTGACAAGTAATGCATGTTAACAATGAAGTAGAAAACATTCAGAAGACAACGGAACAACTGTTAAAGACGTTTATTTCGGATCAGAGCGGCAGCTGATTTAACACAAGACTCCAGGATTAATCTTAGCCTGGCTGTTAGCCTGCTCTGGAGCAGGCTAGCTGCAAAGAATAAATCTCCATGGTTACTTGGCTGGGTTTAATTCAGCCTGCTTTTGTGCAACCAAGTCAAAGCTAAATTAATCCAGGATAACTTGGATATCCCAACTTAATCCCTTATCCTGGTTTTGTGCAACAGGCCCCAGGACATGGTTCCAGTCAAAAATGTCAGTTGGTTTTTCAATTGAATTGTTCACATTAAAAGTGGAAAAAGTTCTGACATGATTAACTTTATCACAGGGGTTTGTAGATGTTTTATATCCACTGTACATCAGATACATTTAGTTTAATGTTGGTATATAATTTAAATAATTGTATGTCAACTCACCTGGTCGGATGAAGATTTTCATTTTTACATGAGCTAAATAAAGTGCACAGATAACGTGTGGGTCTTTAAGAGTGAACTGACATCACACCAGCGACAGACGAGATTTCTGGGAAAATTAGGTGGAAATACTTCCTGTTTTGAAAGTTACATCCTTCAGCTTTAAAGGTGCAGCAAAAGCCTGGCTGTAATACACTGACAGCGTTTACAGAACTCCACTTAACAGTTCTAACACATATTCAGTGCAGACCTCTTATTTTTGTTCAAAAATATTTTCTAGAAGTAGAAACACCTCCTGCCAGCTTTTTGCCCTGCAGAAACGTCTGAACAAGACATTTCATCTGTCTCTTGCACCAGTCTGGGTCCTTGAACATGAGGGGTCCAAACGCTCCATCTGTCTAACCGTTGGATACTTGAGGGGGACCTTTTCCTGCACTTCTCTGACAACGTTTGACAGTCCCTGCATGCAGTCCCATCTAAACTCAAGGACTCTGCTCTGACACGGGAATAGTAAGCCGTAAATTCAGCCCATAGAAACTTATCTAAATGACTTATTTTAATGGAATTTAAAACAATATTTCTCAAACCTGAAATTTGGAAATATGCAGTCTGTCATAGGCTATAGACACATTTTTCATTTTTATTTTACCTAGGTAATTCCCCAAGACCTCTGGATATACCAACCCAGCAAGCAACACGCCAGTGGCCCACAAGCGTTTTGTTGCTGCGGCCGTCGAGAGTTTCTGCAAAGCGTTCGGCAAGCGGGCCACCGGCGGCAGCCGCGTATTTTTATAGCGCGCGTCGCAGTCAGGCCGCCGGTGGGCCGCTTTCATGACAATGCCTTCTAACTATACCCTGATCAGCGGCTCACCAGTGGCCCAATGGCTGCTAGCCGCTTTTATAAACCCAGCGGGATGCCTCACGCCCCAATATTAGGTTTTATTTATAATAATCCTTTATAGTAATATTGGTCACATCACAAATGACAATGAACTGAATAAAATCTAAACAATTTATTTCAAATAGTGCAAGATGCATACAAGAAAACATGCATTATACAGCAAGCATACAAAATAAACATGTGCAAATGAATTGAAATGTCCAGCAACAGATGGAAACAATTATTAACTTAATACAATACAAAATAAACAAGGTCTTGAATGGCAGTAATATAAATAAGTATGGCCTAGCAGCAATCGATAGTAATTGAATATCATACATACATCAGTGCAATAAGCTTATGAATGGATGCATAACACTACAACTACAGTCAGAATTAAGAACATTCACACAGAGCTATAAATATATTAAGAGGATACCTCTCCCACCTGCACGGTCAGCTGCCCCTTTCTGGTACCTGGGGACCTGGTTCTGGACAGCCTCGTCAGTGGCATCCCGGTTATACAGTAATACAGTAATCAGATATTGTACTTAAATGGTCTGACATGATTTTGAGAATTGCATGACATTCAAGACAAATTACATTTTTAATGAAGACAACATGCTAGCGCAACTATAGTCTTGTTTTTACCTGATTGTAGAGCCAGCTGCGCCCTCAGCTTGACATTCTCTTCAGTCAGACGTTTATCAGAACCTAAAAAGCACAATGAAATCTCAATAGCTTAAAAGTGAAATAAACAAAACTGCCATATACATGTAATTTCAGAAAGACTGATTGCATTTTAGAAAAGGGCACACGTCCAGACATGCATTTTCATGAAGACAAGATGCTAGTGTAACTATAGTCTTGTTTTTACCTGATTGTAGAGCGAGCTGTGCCCTCAGCTTGACCTTCTCTTCAGTCAGCCGCTTGATCTTCTCCAAATGTTCTGAAAGTAAAGACAGACAGTTTATTATTCAGTCCTAAATATCTGGTTATTTTACAATCAAAACTCAAATCGTAGTGTCTGCTTTTATAAGCATTTACCCTGCAAAACATATTTTAATTCCAAGTTTCAAATTGTTATTACGTTTTCCAATTTACCTGCATGCTTAATAAGCATATAAGGGACAGTCTCCCAGGCGTCTTCAGGTGGTGAACAAGTTCTGGCAAACTTGTCGTGGATGAAGACTTCCTGCTGGTGATGCTGTTTGGTGGCAAGTAGCAAAGTCCTCCTTTGAGACACAGGGGTGGAACTACTGCCACACAGTCATCCTCCTCCGGGAACAAAACTACAGAAAACGTCAACACCTGAAAGCAATGTTTAGAAAAGAGGTTTAAAAAAACAGCAGCATAAGACACACACAGGCTAGCTAAGAACAATGTGGATACACAGAATCCTCAGTAACGGAATTGTAACAAGTGCAGGTTTAGCTAGTCTAAATTTACTGCCAAGAGTAATGTTATCCACATGATGTGGATAACTTTGCCAAAAAAAAAACGATTTAGCTAATGTTACGTGTCAGTTGAGAAAAGTTACAAGGACTAAGCACATATTATAACATTTTAACTTGTTGATACACTAAGAAACACGATTTAGACAAGTTAGCTAACATCCGAACTTGAGGATAAACGAAGAAACAAAAAATAGTAAGCAACCAAACTTGTTGACACACGAAGAAACAAGGGCTACTATCAGTGGTGTCGTTAGGCCTAGGCATCCGGGGCTATAGGATCACAATACATTCGGGGCTTAGCCCACCCTCCCTTCCCGCCCGGGACTGAAAGTATAGGGTTTTGAATGTAAATGCGGAAAATGTGGCCAACACTTCTACATTGTCATAATGTGCGATCGGAAGTATAGATGAGCAATTTTTTATTATTATTATTTTTGGTCAATTTGAGATCCGGGCTATTCACAAAAGACCTGGGGCTATAGCCCTGTATGCCCAGGCCTAACGACGCCACTGACAGGGACACAAAGGCCATGGTGGCCGTAGGACGTACAATGATTTTCGGGGCATTGCAGACAGAGCAAAGGGCAACGGCCACGGTGAAATTCCTAATCTGGTTACCCGCAGAGACAAACTACTTTCCCGGGAGCCGCGTAAGCCATGGGGAACAGATGAGTGACAATACGAACAAACAAGCTCTGATAGGTGATTCTTGTACCTGGACCTCCAGGAGGTAGCTACCTGCATGATGTCAGATCCTCGTGTTACAAAGAAAAACGAAGCAACAAAAAAGACAAACAAATTCTTCAAAGAATTTCAGGCTTTATTCATCCACATCCATTAGAAAATGTGTTCATTGCAACCAATATTTTCATTTGTACAGTTTACAATACAAATGGCCAGGTTACATTTCATATAGGCTGGAATTTTACAGTATCCTCCTAACTACTGTAAAGTGCCTAACAGCCTAAGCCAAAAGCAGGACAGCGTCCTTTGTACCAGATGTATTTTTTTATTGCAGAAACACTTTAATTCGTAGTGCTAACTTTCTGAAACTCCACTATATGATTGACATTTGTTTACATACCATCAATAAGCTACTGTTAATTAACTACTCAAATAGGTTAAGTCGCTAGTAAAATTTCAACACAGCTTAATACAATTTATTTGAAATACAGTATATTATTAATAGTGGAAGTGTAATGCCTTAATATATTTAAGTTCCAATGATTTTCTCATTCTTTACTCAGTCTTACCAGCTGTACTTCAATAAAAGTGATTTAATACCTAAAACTATTTCCAACCAATATCAACACATAGAACTCCTACTGGTTCTTTAATATCCATGCTGCCAGTTGAGGTCTTATCCTAGTGCTTTACTGCCCTTCCCTCTCAGTATGACCAAATCAAATATATTTTCCTAAAAAGGACCACTTTACCTATTGAAACCTATTGAATCTGTGAGCAAAACGGATCATTTTATGTGCCTTTGCTCAGCACTGCAGTTGCTTTGTAGCATGCAGTGATATTACCTTCACACACCTTAGACCTTAGAAACAAAGTAAAAGTAAAAAGTAAAACAAACAAACGACAGCAAAAACAAATTGGCATTCATCGACATGCCAAATATTTTCTGTTTCTCTGATATCTTGCCACAGGTCTCTTGAATCTTCATAAAATGAGCTTTATTAGATATGGAGCACTGAAATTACAGTTTACAGTCTCCTGATACATGGTGATTCTTAAAAGGTGTCTGCTATAGACACACACATGGATCACTGCTATTGCATGCAGTCCTCTCTTGAAGTCAATCATGTCAGATTACTGTTGGACTCAACCCTTTCCCTGCTGTTCCTATCTCGGTCTCATCTTGGTCTCCCTTTGGTCTTGGTCTTGATTCGGACTCGATTTGGTTCGGTCTTGGTCTTGACTTTGTCTCGCTCTAGGAGGTCTCGAACACAGCTCTGCTTAGAGGTTTACTTTTGTGTAACTGAGGTAATGTTAGCCTTCTGGCTAGCTAGAATTAACGTTACGTAACTATCAATGCTGTAGCCCACAGGTGTCGAACCGGTTCCACAGAGTGCAGAGTGTCTGCAGGATCTCGCTCTTATGGTGAACTTGATTGGTTTTAAACTTGTCTATGTAGAATGCCTGCAGGGGCTGGACTGTGGTGACCTCAGGACTGGCAGATAGCAGGAAGATAGTGAGGGGAGTCAAGTGACTGGCCTCATTTACCACAGGGCTGGCCTGCGTGGTAAAACAAAGAGAATCTAACATCCAATCACAGTCTGACTGACCGTAATCCAATTTCAGAGCGTTCAGAGATGCACTTTGACTATTAAAGCCAAAGGCCAAACTCTGTAATTAACAAATGTATGATGGGGTGACGTTTGTATAAACTTGCAAACCAAAGGCTGTGATGTTTGCAGTCAGCTGTGTGACTCCTGTGTGGTGGTGTGCTGGTGGGTCTCCCGTACCAGAGTCCCAGCAGTCCAGCAGGGTGTTGAGGGCGCAGCGCAGGAGGTGGGCCCAGGCCCCGCGGCTCTTCTCCGAGCAACTTATCAGGGACGACAGCACGGTTCTCAGGGCCTGCGGGGCTGCCGTGACAACCAGGTCCAGAGCCCCACACTGACATGACTGCTGCGCCAACACCCTCAGCACACCCATCAACAGGTATAATACTGTAGGCAGGATGGACTCACTGCCTATGGGGAGAAAAGAGATGACAATCAGCCTCGGGTTAATAACACCACCGTAGAAAACACCAGTGGTCCTTGGTCCTGGTGGGAAGTGAGAATACAACAAAACAGTGAAAGAAGCATTTATTTTGGTCCTGGTGGGGTGCGGGAATAAAACAAAACAGGGAAACAAGCATGTTTTTGGTCCTGTTGGGGTGTGGAAGTAGAACTAAATAGAGAAACAAGCATGTTTTTGGTCCTGGTGGGGTGTGAAAGTAGAACTAAATAGAGAAAGAAGCATGTTTTTGGTCCTTCTGGGGTGTGGAAGTAGAACTAAATAGAGAAAGAAGCATGTTTTTGGTCCTTCTGGGGTGTGGAAGTAGAACTAAATAGAGAAAGAAGCATGTTTTTGGTCCTTCTGGGGTGTGGAAGTAGAACTAAATAGAGAAAGAAGCATGTTTTTGGTCCTTCTGGGGTGTGGAAGTAGAACTAAATAGAGAAACAAGTATGTTTTTGGTCCTGGTGGGGTGTGAAAGTAGAACTAAATAGAGAAAGAAGCATGTTTTTGGTCCTTCTGGGGTGTGGAAGTAGAACTAAATAGAGAAAGAAGCATGTTTTTGGTCCTGGTGGGGTGTGGAAGCAGAACTAAACAGTAGGTTCTAAACATGGATTATTGCATCATAATGGGCTGCACTATAAAAAGGCTGAACAACTGTCTTGCCTAACATTATTATCACTCAACCAATACAGCCAGTGTTTTTCTGAATATCCAGCCAATACTCTAGCTTACCATTTCATTGAGATTATGCACACACGTTGCCGATCAGCTCGGCCCAGAACTACCAGGGGCCGGACCATGATCTGCCCACCTGCCCCCCCACCCACTTTGATGGCCGCCTTGGACAAAGCAGAAGGCAACCTGACCAGCCAAGAATCCAGTAACTGCCTTGAGGACTCCTGGCCCTTCAGCATTTACCCAATGTCTGAATATATCATTACCCGCCACAAGAGGGTACCATCTGTGGAGGTGGAGAAAAAGCAGTCTGGTAATCCCCGGACCCGGTTGGCCCGGTCAGTGTCCTCAGAACAGGATTTCCAGCTGAATATTGAGCTGGCTGGGGATGCTGCACCCAGGAAGGCCAGGAAGTCCCTCTGGAAGAGGCTGAAAACCTACTTCAAAAGGCACAACAAGGTGGATGTGCTCTCCTCTGTGGAGAACCACATTGAGGATCACCCACTGGCCACAGACACTTGGGTGACCGTCAGGGACGGGCCAAGATGCACCCGCCTAATCAGGGTACTCCCCTGTCCAGCCCAGGACCTGGATGTGGAGAGAAAAGGCTCCGGTAAAATCTGGGCCCAGTCAAGACAGACCCTTGCCAGCATCCCTGAGGAGACTCTCCAGGTGGCTGATGATCTGTCCGGGGATGTCGAGGACAAACAAGCCAAGAAGTCCATCTGGAGACGTCTGCAGAGCTCCATCAAAAGGAAGAAGGGCCGCACCACGGATGAAGATCACGACATGAACAGGGAATGCTGCTTCTCTTACCGTCATTTCCTGAGCATGCTCTGGAAATGATCAGCATTTTAGTCAATTTCCAGTGGGGGGGAGAGGGGGAGGGAAGTAGGAGAGGAGAGTTGGAGGGAGGGGGGGGGATAGGAAGGGAGGGGGAGGGAGGGAGGGTGGGGGGGAGATAGGAAGGGAGGGGGAGGGATGGAGGGTGGGGGGGAGATAGGAAGGGAGGGGGAGGGAGGGAAGGGAGGTATGGAGGGGGGAGGGAATTAGGGAGGGGGGGAGGTAGAAAAGGAGAGATGGACAGAGGAGAGGCAGCATAAGATGGGGATAATACACAGGATGTAGAAGGGGAGAACCCTCCCTGAGCTGAGGGGGAGAGGGGGGGGGCAGCCTTGGGACACAGCCATGGGGACAGCTTGGGGCCGAGCTGGGGAGGTTTACACACCAGTACACACAGGCACAGCCTCAGGGCCCCAAACACCATAGACCTTCCCGGAACCGAGCCACCGATATCCCGGCCCTCCCAGAACTCAGGCACTGTTTCCTTTTTCTCCGCTCCGACATCCACTGAGAGAAAGAGATGTTCTGACAAAATTCAAAAAGATATAAGAACCGCAAGTGGGCATATAACTTGAACACACTGCTATTACATCGAATGACTGACCGAGCTCCTCCTGCTCCACTCACCTTCGGCGCTGTGGCCTTTCTCTGCTGACATGCTCCTGGGCGGCGCTCACCACCTGTTGGAGCACGGCCAGCTGCACCGCCGTGGCCTCCCGGGTCACCAGCAGCCCGTGGAGCATGCTCAGCAGTTCCCCGCTCACCTTCGACCGGGGCCACGGGTCTTGGAGCAGGGCCTGCAGGGCGTGGAGACCGGAGGAGATGTTCTCCATCTGGTTATGGGAGTGAGGGGAACACAGGAAGGCATCTTTCTAGGAGGGAGACGTTAATTAGAAACGACCAAGGCCGGCAGTAGGGAAGACACGGGCCTCAACAGGGTGTCTTTAACACCCAGGATAAAGTGCAGCCGGTCGGCGCTGACGTCCTCAGGGGACTTGACTGAGGCCAGGGAGGCGGACTGGCCCATGGGGGTGATGGGCCGGGACAGGTTGGTGAAGCTGTCGTCCGCCAAGATGAAGCCGGTGCTGCTGAGCCACAGGGCTTTGCCGTGGAGGATAAGAGCCCAGGAGCTGTAGTAGTGGGGTCTGGCCTGCTCCCCCGTCTTAGCCGTGTAGAAGGACCCTCCTGGGAGTGACAGATGTTTATTACCAGCAGAGCACGCTCCTCCCACGCAATCCATCCAGTGTGATGCCTGGAACACGGCGGCTCCGGAATGCATCAGCGTCTGTGGTCGCGTGTCCTGACCTGCGGCAGGCAGCTGCAACGACTAGTCCTGGGGCAGTGTGAGAACAGCATAGTCCTACAGGGCGGCCAGCCACAGGCGGCTCAGCGCAGCCAAGTCTGTCTGGACCAGCTTCAGCAGCCCCAGCCCTCTGGCTACAATGTAAACCTGGGTGAGGACACTTAATTAAATGAACAGTTTAGGTGCAAACTGTGTCTATGAGGAATAAGAGATCAGCTGTGATGTATCCAGGATTCATTTTCCGCTCAGACATAGTGGAGGATGTGGGCAGTACCGAATAAACTCAGAGGATTCAATTGTAATGATGGAGACTTGGCCTGCATTGGACTACTAGAGGACAGGCTTGGATGTATAGTTAGTGTACGTTTTAGGGGATCAGCCGGTGGCCAGTTACCTCAGCCCAGGCCTTTAGCACCGCTAGCGTCTCCATGGTGGATGTCCCCTCATTGTACACTTGACTGGGCACCTCTTTCCCTGTCTGGATCTTGACCAGAGAAGAGGCCAGGAGCTGGTGTACTCTCCTCAGGTCCCTCAGGTCACTGAGAACACCCTGCTGTCTGACTCCCGATCCAGCAGGCTAAACAACCTCCTTTATGGTCACATCTGACTAGAGAGCGAGAGAGTGGTGACAACAAGACTGTCATAGGACTCTGTGAATAGACCCTTGGGTCATAGGTTGGAATACACCATACAAGGGTATTTTGTAAGATAAACTATTTCTATGGTTACTTATGGTTGGCTATGAACACTGACCACCTCCTGTGTGTCCTGGTATAAAAGACTGTGTTTACAATGTAATCATTGGAGAGAAAAATGAAAGAATTATGGAAGGTTAACATTTTGGACTCATGCTGAATAAAGGCTCTCCCCTGACTTCCGGTTACTTTACATTTGTTCATGGATCAAAAATGGACAGAATCTAACAAGACTGATGGCAAATGAAAATAAATTATATGAATATAAAACAAGAAAATGGGGAGAAAGCGAAGGGGTCTGAATAGTTTCAGAAAGACACCGTAGCTTAGGCCATACCTACACACAGGCTGGGCACCAGGCTAACCAGGTTGACGTGGCACGGGGCAAACATGTGCAGCTGCTGCAGACAGGATATAGCCTGGGTCTGGACAAGACAATCAGGGCTGTCCTGCATCAGGGCACAATCCACCAGGCATGATGTCCGTAGGGCCGACACCAACTGGCCCTCGTCTGGGGGGAGGGGGGGCAGAACCACACATACCCAGATTAGAAAGCATAAAGAAAATGAAGGCTGGTACCGAGAGAAACCCATACCACATTTCATGACTTTAAACTGAAATATGAAATATTAGCTGCTGTATTAAACGATAAGGCCTGAGGTAATAGTCACTTTGAACTAGACCGGCCTCGAGTACTACAGCTCTGCCACGAAGCATCCACAATCTACGCAAATGAGTATGACCCAAATAAGCAAATATAGTGGTTTATTTGTGCACGGACCAAGTCTTTTTTGTTTTTTAATCTTCTACTCCTTACGCTGCCAACTCGGGTGACGTCAAACCTAACGTTACTTATCGGAGCATTCAAAAAGCGTTCACGTGTATTCTCCCACTCAGAGGTTGGAACTTTCCCACCTCCCAGTTGCTCATGAACGTACCTTGCAAAACAGAGAGGTTTGATCAAAGGGTCAAACTCCGAGGCTGAAAAATGCCCAACTTTACAGCAGAAATTTAAAAAAATACAAAATAAACATCTTTAAGGGGCGCGGCCTATGGAGTGGCAGGTGTGGTGCTGTTGCTGTCACTCGTGTCACTCCTAGCGGTTTGTCCTTTCTGGCAGCGCCCCAGCTAACTCCAGTCTTTATAAAAGTGACATCCAAATAAACGACTCATAGCCATACTGTCAATGCTCATAACTAAAGTTATGTGAAAATCTAATATATAATCTGCGAGTCTCTACCTATTTTTTACAGTCTATCATCTCAACAAAATCTAGAGTTGCAAAATTACCACATTAATATATTACAAAAATGCTGAAGCATTTTAAGCATTCATGTTTTGTTGTATAGTTTCAGGTTACCTTGCCTCAAGTGTAAGCAGGTAACATTACAGTGAATGCCTATCAACCGCTAGCAACACAGAGTAGCATACTGGTAGCATTTAGCCTAGCTTCTTAGCCTTTGTTAACTTGGTAATGTTAGCAAAGGCTAAGCAACCAGGCACCTCAGCTGCACCCACGCCCCACTTCTTTTCCCATTTTTGGGTATCCGGCCGAGTGACGCGCTGCCAAGATGGCGAAAACCATCTCCGCCAAAAATGAGCTTCAAAATGGGTCTTCAGACACCTATGGGTGACGTCACGGTTACAACGTCCATATTTTTTTTACAGTCTGTAATAACGACACGCAGAAACTTTTATCCATTAATCTGTTTAAGGTTCTATAAGGTTGTCCATGGGGTACACGGACTAAAGTGTTCACTTTCAGTGTCTATCGCCAGTTGTTTAATATAATCTATTGAGATTAGAGAAATAATATTTGACAACCACTCGTCACATCACTGCTCAACTCTTGATTGGCCAACGGTGGGTGCCAAGAGATGCAAAACAACTGCAGGATGTTGAGTTTATAATGTGATTGTAAAATAAATTCAATAATATTTTTTGCACTGGCCTGATCAGGACAACTAGTTCTACTGTCCCAACGTTACTTTTTACTGGCCCCGGGCCATCATTATTGTCGAGCCCTGCACCTCACAAAAAATATGCTATGAAGCTCAGCTGATGTGTTTACCGAACTGCCAGAATCTGGCAGAACTGGTTCACCTCCTGGCTGGGAGAGGGACCGGGTCTGAGGAGGGGCAGTAGGCGCTGGCACAGTAGGAACTGCAACATAAAGCATAGAAATTAGGATCACAAAAAGTCCCATCGATGACATTACTGTTTACAATAAAGCTTCAGATAAAAAGCCTGTAAAACAACCATGCACTTTGATGTAGTTCGATCATTAGAATGATTGAATATTGGCTGCATACAAATCTACATTTTATAAGCAGCAGAAGACAGTGATAGAGCAAGTAATCAAGCAACGAATAACCCAAAACGAAGTGATGTGCAGTTGACAATAGAAAAGACTGAAATGGCTAATAAATGCCATGCAAAACAGACAAAAATGAGTGACTCATTCTACAAAGATTTCTAAGGCCAACTACTAGGTGTTTTAGAAATAACCGCTTACCTATACCACTTTAAAGTGTAACCTGTTATAGCTAACAATGAGATTAACACAAAAAGAATAGGTCACAGTTCATTTGATACTAGTATTCTTCTCTACTAGCTCTGTCTAAAACAGAAACATTCCTTGTTCTAGTTCCATGATGACAGCCAGTAATTCCTGATCAGATAGCTTAACAGCTTTTAAATTACAAACACACACACACACACATACACACAGACAGACAGAGACACACACACTAAATTGCTGCACTTTTTCATTTACAGCTTGTATGACTGAAACAAAAGACATCAAAGTCAAGATCAGAATATATAGTTACCCTGATTAGGAGATGCTTCAGCAGCAGTTTTGTCTCTGCACTGGATATAGACTTTGAAGCAAGCCATTGATGTCCCCTGCTACACATGTATATTCCGGAATCAGGTCAAATAGCTGCATTAGAAAGTAATATATATATAAATCATTATATAAAAAATGGAATGCTAACTTCATGTGCAAAAGCCTGCTCAGCCGGTCAGTCTGACAGATATTTCCAAAAACAAGCCAACAACAAGTCAAGTTGAAGGGCGTGGGGATGTTAAAGACAATGTTTTAGCAAAGGTGCAAATGAAAGTCACTATACCTCTTCCTCTCCCTGTCTGTTGCCTCGTAAAGCTCCTTGTAGGTGAGTTTTTTGTGTTCCCCAAAGCCAAAAAGGTGTGAGTGGTCTAGGTCAGGTTGAGGGGGCATGGTTCCACCCAGAACCCTGCGCTCCTCTACTGCCCTCTGGACCTCGGGGAACAAGCTGCAATAGCTGTGCAGGTGGTTGAGATAATGACACATTTTGTTCAATGCAGATCGATATAGAGTGTGTGTGTCTGTGTGTGTGCGTATGTTATCGTACTAGATATGAAATATTTTCACGGCATAGCCTACATCGTGGCTCAGCAGCCACCGGAGGGTTCTGCCATGAAACTGACCGAACTGAAGGGCACTCTCACTGGCCACTAGTCGGTCATCATCCAGGTCTCCTCCAGAGGCTCCCACCAGAACTTCAGCATCAGCCAACTCCTTTCCTGGCCTCTCAGCCACAAAAGCGTAGTTGCTCTCCTGGTTGGCCCTGGCAACCATGACTGCTTCATCAGATGCCCTCAGGGTGAGTTCACCAGAGGTCTCTATGCTGAAAGAAGGGTTGTGGACATACTCCATCCTTCTGTGGGGTTTACATTAATATACACGCACGTTATCAATGACTGCAATACAACAGTCATTACTGTATTATATCGTCATATAATAAAATAACAAATACAAGTATAATTAATACAGTCATATACAATTGTAATATAAATCTATATAAAAAATATGACTACAATCTCAACAAGATAAGTCATTCAGCCACCGTTATACATGCTCCATCACCCTATTTAGATAGTTTTAGAATATGATGACAATAAATAGCAAGTAAATAACGAATCACTTCAGCAGGACGTTTGACGTCGCTATTCACTACCAGCTGTAGCCGCGGCAATCAACAGGCTGTAAAAAGTGGAAGATGCGATGGAATCGTGTTTATATAAATGTATGAATGTGTTACTGTTAAATTGCAAGTAAGGCATTAAAAACATATAACTAACAAATGGTTTCAGCATGCAGTCTGACGTTGCAACCCACCAGATTTTACATGTACAGACAGTGGCCGCCGCGATTGACCAGCTTTTAAAAGTGAAACACGTCTACAGTATAGTCTAGAAAGGACGATGTTGGAGGCGGAAATTAACAAGCAACTCGCGAGCTCATTGGCTCTCAAACATGCAACATGACCAATCCGCCTCTGTCCCGTGGCGCCGCAAGGCGTTGTGAAAATTCAACGCCCCGCTTTCCGAAATATTGCTTCCAGCGCCCCCGTCGTCCTCTGAACGCCTTTTGAAGTGCGGTACCGCACCCGTTCAAACACTGGTCTGGATAGTGTTAGAATTTCGGGAAAAGTATTGCCGTCTATTCTGTATGACCAATCGTGTTTATATAAATGTGTGAATGTGTTACTGTTAAAATGCAGGTAAGGCAATAAAAACACATAACTAACAAATGGTTTCAGCATTCAAGTCTGACGTCGCGATCGACCAGATAATGAATAACCAGTAGCCTCCGTGATTGACCAAACGCCCCTGTAGAGGACAGATTTTTCTAAGAAAATAGTTCACCATGTAATAATTGCATTTTGAACACCAATAGGTGTCTGTATGAATTGTTTTCTGATAATTGTTTAGAAGCCTGCTTAACTGCTATGCAAAATCCAATGCAATAAATGGACTGTTAGACTAGGCCCAAATTTATATTTTGACTGTTCACAGATGCCAAGGATAGGCAAAGACCTTAGTGAGCATGCCCTGTTCTTAGACACAATAGCGACCACAACAGAAGGTGCCAGGCCTCAAATGGTCTTATCTATGGCACAGCTACTGATAGCTAGAAGGTGATGTTGCTTGTGTCTCTTCTGTTCCTTTAAATTTGGGCAGAACTGGAACAAGTGGTAGCTCAGATCCGGAGGTCAATACAATTTGACCTAGTACTATGGTTGCCATGACAGTGTAGCTTAATCTTATTTACATATTTGTTTGAGTTATATATATCTCTTGATCGGAAGGCATACTATTTTTGGGAACTAACACAGAGAAATATAAAAAGATAAAAGCAACAATGTGACTTCCGAAATACCCAAAGATGCTTTATTGTGACTTGTTCTCCATGCAGGCTGAATAAGATTTAACAACAGTGAAACAATTAACAGCTATCCATGTTTTGCAAAGTTTCTTCAGACTTTATTTTTACTTGTTTTTCCTTAGAAAGTGGACTTTTTCACGGCATCAATTAATGCTCAATAACTGTACTTGTCAGTTAGTCTTATTATTATTAGAGCCCCTTACCCGTTTCAGTCATGGGTTAGTTTGTGTATATTCCAACATAAATGCAGAAACCAATCAATCAGCACAGTGGCAGTGACACCATATTATATTCCAGCCAAAGTCTACTACGTAGATGGCATTAGACATGGCAGGCAACATCTACACAATAATTAGGAAATATATAAAGCACAAATAATAACAGAAAATAAAAAATATACATAATAGCAACTAGAAGCAATTCCAAGACACTTTACAAAGTGTAGAATATATTTCTAAATCTTGGAAGTTGAAAAAACAGATTCAAGCGCCCCTTGCATGTGAGCACACAAGTTACAGTTTTGTGGGGTGTATTCAGAGTAAAGCATATATACTCTGTACAACAGTCAGTCAATCAGGCAGACAGTCAGGCAGGCATGTTTACTGGCTACCATGACCATGCTGGGCCCTCATCAGTTCCAGCCACTCTGTCTCAATTTGTTGGTCAGAGGTAATGGCACAGAAACTCCTTTATACCCACCTTGCCCAAAGCCTGTGCATGCCCAAGCCTGTGTTGTTTCTGAGAGTGGTGATGCTGGTTCAGAGATGCTGGTTCTGAGCCAGTACACGGTTCAGGTAGGTGTAAACCGTGGGTCAGGCCTTTAAGTGGTTTCGGGCGGACAAAGTGGGCTGGGTCATGGGGCTGGTGTCTAGACATCAGCAGGAGTGAAAGCACAGCGTCTCCAGGTCACCGCTAATGGTCAACAAGGACACCTTGGCCCACTACTCTAATGCCTCCACACGTACAGGGCAGAGATACTACAGGGCCTGTATGAGCCCATGGACAACGACCACATTGGGTGGGATCAGTAATTTTAACATTTTAACTGGCACAATCACTAAGGGCGGAGTGACTCTTTTGAGTCATTCCACCTCAACCAGTTCATTACAGGTAATAAATTGTAATTATATGGAAGCAGCCCTTAAGATTAGACTCAACTTTATTGTTATTGAACAGTATGAGTAAAGTACAACGAAATGCAGTTAGAATCTAAACAATAGCATCGAACCAAGTGCAAATAAAAGAGGGCAGGATATTTACAGGCATTAAGAATAGTGGATGTTACAAGTGGAATGTACATATAATGTACATATTACACTCGTGTATCTAAAATACTCAATGCTTCTACCACACTGTTCATACTCCCCAATCCAATTCTTTCAAAATTGAAGCTAGTTTAAAAGAAAATATATTATTGCCATTCATTCATTCAAATTTATTTATAAAGCCCTTTTTACAACAGCAGTTGTCACAAAGTTCTTTCTTCAGAAATTCTGATACACGTAGAATTCTTAACAATTGGTGACCCCATACACGTGATTTCTGATAGGAGGACGGAGGAACGAGTAGATTCGAAAGGACTGAAAGGTTGATGCTGCTGCTTGACTTTTACATGGGCCCATCTCAAAGGTAAGCCATTCCTGTTTAATCGAATTTGGCGTAGGATTATGTAGGATGAATTAGATGTAAGAGTCAACAGCCATCAACTCGTAAGTCTATTCAAATCTGTAAAAGTTATTGATAAAAGTAATATCCAATTGAAAACTTTTGAAAATGATAAGTCAAAAGCAATGTCTGTGAATTGTGTGTGATTGTTTGTGATTGTCTTAAAAGCCAGAGGAAGGGTGCCTGGTAAGTGCGCATTAGAAGTCCGAGAGTGACAGGGTACAGCGGCGGACTCAAATGCACGACTCAGAGGGGTGTCACAAGTAGCAGTCTTTATTGTTCCAAGAACAAAATGCAGGCAGAGTTACAAAAACGGCAGGCAAAAAATCGTAGTCGAGAACCGAAGCAAGAGGTCTAGTAACACGGGACAACAAACACTGGAGGAAAACGCTGGAGAGAGTGACATAAGTTCAACTACAATCTGGCACTGGGAAGTGGGACTGGTGAGTATTTATGAATGGGGAAGCTGAAAACAAACAGGTGAAACACATTAGGGGCGGGGACAGTAATCAAACAGGCGGGAAAGCAAACGATGGGAGGAAGACGAGTGACCTGGGATAAGAGCGACTAATGATGTCAAAATAAAACAGGAAGTGCAGATGAACAAAACACACAATAAAAGCAGGAACATGACAGTACCCCTCCCACTAGGGCCGAACACCGGATGGCCCAGGGACCCCAGGGTGGAGCCTATAGAAATCCTGTATGAGACTGGGATCCAGGATGCTACTGGCCGAGACCCAGGACCTCTCCTCCGGACCGTATCCCTCCCAGTCCACCAGGAACTGACGTCCACGACCCCGTTTCCGAACTGCCAAGAGACGGCGGACAGTATACAGGAGGTGGTGGAGGAGGAGGCGAGGCCGGCACCAAAACGCTCTCCTTGACGGGCTTGACCTTGCGCACATAGAACGTGGGGTGAACCCTCATGGACCTGGGAAGCTTCAACGCAACAGCCACGGGGTTAATAACTTTGGACACCGGGAAAGGACCCACAAAACGAGGAGCCAACTTACGGCACTCAGTGCGCAGCGGCAAGTCCTTGGTAGCCAGCCACACCCTCTGACCCACACGATAACGAGGAGCAGCGGACCTCCGCCGGTCGGCCTGCCTCTTGTATGCCTCCCTGCTCCTCAAGAGAATCTGACGAGCCCTCGTCCACGTTCTCCGACAACGTCGGACCACAGTCACAGCAGAAGGGACCCCGACCTCCCTCTCCAGTGCAGGAAACATGGGGGGTTGATAACCATAGGCACATTCAAATGGTGACATACCAGTGGAAGAGCAGGGCAGGGTGTTATGTGCGTATTCCACCCACAGCAGATGCTTGGACCATGTGGCTGGGTTACGGGAGACCAAACAGCGAAGGCCCGTCACCATCTCCTGGTTGAGTCTCTCTGTATGTCCGTTGGATTGAGGATGATATCCAGACGACAGGCTGACAGAGGCCCCGATCAGTGTACAGAACGACTTCCAGAACTGCGACACAAACTGGGGACCCCGATCCGACACCACATCAGCGGGCAATCCATGAAGTCTGAAAACGTGAGAGAGCATAACCTCCGCTGTCTCTTTGGCGGAGGGTAATTTCGGCAGGGGAATAAAATGAACCATCTTGGTGAATCTGTCTACTACCGTAAGAACGGCAGTGTTACCGTCAGAAGGGGGTAGGCCAGTGACGAAATCCAGGGAGATGTCCGACCATGGTCGCTTGGGGACTGGCAGAGGCTGAAGAAGACCCATAGATGCTTGGCGAGAAGTCTTGTTCCGAGCACAGACTGGACAGGCCGCAACGTAATCCATAACCTCAGTCTTCATGGAAGGCCACCAGAAGCGCTGCCTAACCACGAACATGGTCCTCTTGGATCCAGGGTGACAGGTAAGCAGGGATTTATGGGCCCAATGAATGACCTGGGAACGAAGCTCAGGAGGGACAAACAAACGGTTCGGAGGACACCCTTCAGGAACAGTTAACCCCTCCAATGCCTCTTTAACCCTCGCCTCTACCTCCCAAGTAACAGCCCCCATAATACAGGTGTCAGGCAAAATGTTGGTAGGAGCCAAGGGCGATGGGTCAGGGTCAAACAGGCGAGACAGAGCATCAGGTTTGAAATTTTTCGAGCCAGGACGATAGGACAGAGTAAAGTTAAATCTGGTAAAAAATAAAGCCCACCTCGCCTGACGTGCGTTCAGTCTCTTAGCCGAGCGTAGGTACTCCAGGTTCTTGTGGTCAGTCCATACCAAAAAAGGTAGCTCCGCCCCCTCCAACCAGTGGCGCCACTCCTCCAGGGCCACTTTAACAGCCAACAGCTCCCTGTTTCCCACGTTGTAATTCCTCTCAGGCCCGGACAGCTTGCGGGACAGAAAGGCACAGGGGTGGAGCCTCCCATCCACCGAGGAACGTTGGGACAGAACGGCACCAACACCCACGTCCGAGGCGTCCACCTCCACCACGAACTGGTGATGCGGATCCGGCAGAACGAGCACAGGAGCAGTGGAGAAACACTTCTTCAGGCGAGCAAACGACAGTTCAGCAGGCAGTGACCACTGGAAAGGCACCTTGACAGATGTGAGATCATGGAGAGGGGCAGCAACAGAGCTAAAGTTCCTGATAAACTTCCGGTAAAAGTTAGCGAAACCAAGAAACCGCTGTACCTGCTTGCGGTTGGTAGGAGTGGGCCACTCAGACACCGCCTTCACCTTCTCCAAGTCCATGCGGAACTCCCCCTCGGACACCACAAAACCAAGGAAGGAAACCGAGGTAACGTGAAATACACACTTTTCAGCCTTAACATAAAGCTGATTGTCCAACAATCGCTGCAGCACCCGCCGCACATGCTGAATGTGCGTCTGCAGGTCAGGGGAGAAGATGAGGATGTCATCCAAATAGACGAACACAAAAATGTTCAACATGTCTCTTAGAACGTCGTTCACCAACGCCTGGAACACCGCAGGGGCGTTGGTGAGGCCAAACGGCATCACCAAATACTCATAGTGACCGGTAGGAGTATTGAACGCCGTCTTCCACTCGTCACCACTTCGGATCCTTACTAAGTGGTAGGCATTGCGGAGATCGAGCTTGGTGAAGATCTTGGCCCCCTGCAGGAGTTCGAAGGCAGTGGCAATCAGGGGCAGGGGGTAGCGGTTCTTAACAGTAACGTCATTGAGCCCTCTGTAATCAATACAGGGTCGCAGGGATCTGTCCTTCTTGCCCACGAAGAAGAATCCAGCCCCAGCCGGAGAAGAAGAAGGACGGATGAGACCCGCCTTCAGCGACGCCTCAATATATTCCGTCATGGACGCCATTTCAGGAGGAGACAGAGAAAACAACCTGCCCCTGGGGGGAGAGGCACCAGGCAGGAGGTCAATGGCGCAGTCATAAGGTCGGTGGGGGGGCAGTGACGTGGCCTTGGTCTTGTTGAATACTTCCTTAATGTCCAAATAGCATTCAGGAACGCCGGTGAGATCGGGAAACTCCGATGTAGGTCCCTCCTGACACCCGTTGGGGGAAACAGTCACATCGCCACCCACCTCCAAGCGAGAGGCAAAACAAGTCCGTTTGCAGTCCACTCCCCATTTCACAATCCTGCCCGAGAGCCAGTCAATGTGTGGATTGTGAGTAGAGAACCATGGAAACCCAAGAACCACTGGGTGTGCAGGTGAGTCAAACAGGTGGAATGCTAGAGTCTCTGTGTGACCATCCAAAAAGGACACGGTCACTGGAGATGTACGGTGAGTGATACTCCATAGTAACTGTCCGTCCAGAGCCGCTGCCTCCAGCGGTTTGGAAAGCTGGACGGAGTCCAAAAGAAGTTCTCTGGCGAGATTGGTGTCCATTAGGCTGGTGTCAGCGCCAGAATCCATCAACACCACCTGCGTGAGAGACACAGAACCATTGCTCAAAGTTACCTCAACCTTGGGACGAGAGGGACAACTAGGAATGCGTGTACGGCTCACCAGTGCCCTCTGGATTACTGATGAGCCCCGTCTTTTACTGGGCAGAAAGCGATGCGATGACCCAGCTGGGCGCAGTAGAGGCAGCGTCCCTCTCTCATGCGACGTTGACGCTCCTCAGGAGAAAGGCGAGCTCTACCCAATTGCATGGGCTCCTCAGCCGGCACCATCCCGGAATACGGTGTCGGAGGTCGGGAAGGCTCCGGTGTGGCAGAAGGAGAGTCATGAAGAGCTCTGGAAGTAGTCATCCCCAGACGGCGGAGGTCAGACGGAGCAGGTTGGGAGCGCTGAGCAGCTCTGGATAACCATGGCTCCCTCTGATGGTCGCTAGGAAAACGACCACCCCGAGATTCCTCTCTCTCCCTCTCCAGCAGTCGCTTGTCGATCTTTACGGCTAGTGCTATCAGCGCATCCAGATCAGCCGGTAAATCCAACGGAGCTAAATGGTCCTTCATTTTAGCTGATAATCCACACAAAAAGGCGTCTGATAAGGCACAAGCGTTCCAGCCGCTCTCAGCAGCCAGGGTGCGGAACTCGATGGCGTAGTCCGACACTCTCCGTCTGGCTTGCCGCAATCCCACCAAAGCACGGGCAGCCTCCCTACCGGGAGTAATATGCTGAAAGATCTGTGCGAAAGTCTGGGTAAAACCTGTGTAGGAGTCGCAAACGGCAGACCTCTGGCTCCATTCCGCTGCTGCCCAAGACTCTGCTCTTCCAGACAGATGGGAAATGATAAACGCCACCTTGGCTCTATCAGAGGGGTAAGCTGCAGCCTGCAGCTCAAAGTGGAGTTCACACTGTGTAAGGAATGCCCTGCAGTCTCCGGAATCCCCAGAAAACCTCTCTGGACGAGCCAGGTGCGGAAATGGCGAAGAGGAGGCTCTGGGCTCGGTCGAATCCCCTCCTAGAGTCCGTGAAGCGGCGGTGGCCGCGGTTCCTCTCTCAGTCCCAGAGCCAGCTGACGACTCTCTGGTAGAAAGGCGCTGGAACTGTGTGACAAGCTGAGCAAGCTGATCACTCACTCCGATCACTTGGTTCTCCTGACGATTAGCCATCGCCGTCAGCTCGTTCCGAAGAACAGCGAGTTGTTCTTCCTGCTGATGCAGACGGTGAGCTTGAGTGCGCAGAGCTGACCGAATCGCCTCAGAGTCGGCTGAGTCCATTCTGGCCAGATTGTACTGACAGGGTACAGCGGCGGACTCAAATGCACGACTCAGAGGGGTGTCACAAGTAGCAGTCTTTATTGTTCCAAGAACAAAATGCAGGCAGAGTTACAAAAACGGCAGGCAAAAAATCGTAGTCGAGAACCGAAGCAAGAGGTCTAGTAACACGGGACAACAAACACTGGAGGAAAACGCTGGAGAGAGTGACATAAGTTCAACTACAATCTGGCACTGGGAAGTGGGACTGGTGAGTATTTATGAATGGGGAAGCTGAAAACAAACAGGTGAAACACATTAGGGGCGGGGACAGTAATCAAACAGGCGGGAAAGCAAACGATGGGAGGAAGACGAGTGACCTGGGATAAGAGCGACTAATGATGTCAAAATAAAACAGGAAGTGCAGATGAACAAAACAACACACAATAAAAGCAGGAACATGACAGAGAGAGAACGGCCGGGGTACATGCTTAAGTTTTGGATGTATGAGATCTTGAAAGAATAGGCCGTGTTCAACATACATAGACCCTAATTTCATGTGATACGACCAGGGTAAACCTGTGTGGATTCTTGATTTTTGTGGGCTACTCTGTTGAACATGTATACATTTTGAAAACTGATCTTGAAAAGGAGGCATTGGGACGCCTGGAAAAATTTCAGTAAACGTAAAAGGTCCGGTGGGTCAGCCGAGTTTAGACTCTGTCAAATTTTAAATAAAAAGACTGCGGGGCGGCAACAGAGTAATAGACTCTGTTAGGCACGAAGATAAAACATTAAGACTTCGGTGTTGTCTGCTTAGCGCTGGGCACATTCTTGAATTTATAAATTTTAGAATTTGCGTAGAGTGGGTGGCAACGCTGTTTTTTAAAGCCAGCTTAAAATAGTTGTAGGTAATCTACTTGTTACAGCTGTGGAGGTAAGGACTTGGTAACCCTGACGTTGGCGTGACGACGGACGTTGATGCGCCATTGGAAGGGCTTTCAGTTTTTTTCCTCGGGTTAATAGCCAGAAATAGGAATCAATTTGAACATAGGTATAGTCGAATTGTGTGAATATACACTTAGAAAAAGTACAGAGGCCTACTGTAAATATTTTGAAATAGAATGGTGTTGATAATTTGAGTCCATGGCAGCGACTCGCGCAGTGTGTGTTTTGTGATAAACTGTAAATAACTAATTGCATAAATAAGATTGGGTTGTTGAATTGGGAGCAAGCGAGCTCAAGCAGTGTGGTTTTAAACAGGAGAAGCGTCCATCAGCGCCAATTCTGTAGTGACTGGGGAATGTGGGGAGGATTTTTAAACTGAAAAAACTTAGCAGAAAGGTCTGTTTGAAGTAACACATTCACGAAGTATAAGTGTCCGCCTGAAAATTGTAGAAGCCTGGCTCTATATTAAGTGAATTAAGTGTAAGAAAACAAACAGATCTTTGAGTTTTACTCTGTGGCAAAGGGGGTGGGGAAGTGTGTGTAAACTAATTATGTTTTGTGATTGGACTGGAGCAGCAGACTGCGTCTAGTCCTTCGTGATTAGAAAAGTTGTTCCCTCTTATGGACAAAAAGTAACACCGGAAACAGGGTGTAATTGTCTTAATTTACTCAATCCAGACCAACTAAAATAAATGCTACAATTCAAATAGGGAATACTCTAATATTAAAACAGCTAATAGTTAAAGAAGCGAAAATTTTATAAATCTCCCTCGTGATTTGTAATTCAAATCCCCTGATCCCCATCATTGTGAACATTAGAACATCAGACCTGAAAAAATAAAAAGTTACTGAGAGAAGTGTTCAGGCACCAAACTAAGATTTGCTTAAAATTAGTATCCGCCTTGAATTAGTGCACGGCCTTTAGCTTCCTTTCCTTATTTACATAAATGTTCTAGTTTCATCCATTTCTTTAAGCACATTTTTATTCCAACATAGATTCATGCTCGTTCATATATCCAAGTTAGATGAATTTTACGCTTTGTTTTAATTTCCCTTCTTTATTTCCACAATAGGTTAATTTTACTCCTCTGCTTAAAATCTATTTGTTATTTTTTAGAACTCCCTAGTTTCATTTATTACATTTTATTTAGCAACTTCGAATAAGAAAAGAGAAATCATAATAAAACTCACACTAGATACATTTGACATTTTTGTTTCAAATTGTATTTGTTATTCTAAGAACTTTCTGGTCTCAGAGTTATTCCCAAACAAAATGACAGAAGACTGGAAGAAGAGTCTTCTGAGTCTTCAAAAAATTTAAGAGGAATATAGGGAAAAATAGTAACTTCAGCAATAACCAGTTTCAATACTAGTGTTGGGGTATACTTGGAGTGTAAATTGTGTAAATATCTTTGATGCGTTTGTTGTTGGGAAAGCGTTGTGTTACGTCTTTGGCGACAAAGTAAGTGTTTAGTTGTTTGGACATGTGAACGAAAGTTTTATCAGGGTTTTCGGTGACTGGCGTTTCCTTTCGGTGACGGATGCGCGGCCTGGCAGGCTGTTTGGAGGCAGATGGACGTGGTAACGTATGAAAGTTGCAGAAGGCATAATATTAAGTTGTTTGGAAGGCGTAGGCTACGGTATGTAGAAAGTGGTGACTGATGGAAGCTTTGGGAAGGTACAGTTTTCATATGCTTTAGCAAACTATGTGGTTGGGTTTAGTATGTCAGATTTGAGGGTTTTGTGGAAGTTGACAGAGGGATTTGAGAAAGTGTGGAAACTATAGGTTATTTTTGGAGTATTTTAGTTATAAGCACCTGTAATTAGAATGATGTCGTTTTGTTCCATGTCCTGACCACCATTCTCTTGCAGCTAGCCTATTGCGTTGCGATTAGTACAGGATTTTAGGCAGTTGGACTGCGAGATGGAGAAGTTTAGTGCTCCTGTATATAGTTAAACTTTATCTACCTCAACATGAAGCTGGAACTTCTGGAAGGAAACCTGATCACCTTCCTCGGTAATAGCCAAGCTTATTTAATAGCCAAGCTTATAAATCTATGATATTTAATTAAATATTACATGTAGTTCAAGAAACACTTGAATGTTATATAGGCGTTGATGATAATGTGTAAAACCGTAAGGCCCCAAGGGGGGTCTCACGGAAAAGTAGGTCTGCCTTAATTAAGGCCTACCATGTGGTACCTGACTGTTGCGTGCTGAGCTGTTCGCTAGCACAAGTGGGTACGTCTGAAACCTAGTGATGAATTAGAATTTGGTACAATGATTTTCTAATCTGGTAAAATAGTCTCATGGTTAACGTATTATTTTCACTCTCCTCATATATTGAATAAGTGGTAGAATGAAGTTTATCCACATGGTGATAAACTTGAACATTAAGGAGACACGCTGTGTCCCAAGAGGACTGAATTT
The DNA here is from genome assembly GCF_011004845.1 of Esox lucius. Lineage (NCBI taxonomy): Eukaryota > Metazoa > Chordata > Actinopteri > Esociformes > Esocidae > Esox > Esox lucius. The sequence continues at coordinate 19,048,176 of NC_047590.1, forward strand.
GAATCCAATATAGTCATAAATCTTAAAAGGGTAATAAACCTAAACCGAGTTTACTCCCCACAATCAAAAGTAGATGTATTTTAAATGCTGATTTGAGTTTGGTTAATTAATATAGTTTCACTTTGTTTTTATTTACAATTATATCTGGGATAATACTGGTGTTTTCAAACCAATGCCTGATACTCGTTAATGGAGTAAATTCTAAAATGATAAATTAACAAATGAACAAATGGGGTATAGATGTGGAGGTGTTTAAGGCCTACATTGAGTTTCCTTTGGATTACTTATTGTACCTTGATTTTAGTGACGTCATGCATCTGGTTTCTGTCTACATTACCATTCTTACGAGTTTTCTTAATTTCCACCCTAATGTTTAATTGTCGTGTAGATAATGATTAGCACATTTTTACAACCTGCAAAAAATACAAGATGGGTTGGACACTAACTCAAAATCATCGGTTAACACACATTGTAGGCTAAATTGATAGTACAGACTGAGGACCATAAACAAACAGTTGGCCTTTTTAATGAAAATAATAAATGTGTGGAGCCCAGAGCATCAGGGAGGGGGGTTAAATCAAAATCACCTATTACTAAGGGTTACATTCAAGTGTTCAGTCTGGTCTCATCTATGGTCATTTCACCAACACAAGCATATTCAGTTTTGGGATAATCAAACAATAAGTGGAAGCTAAATACATTTTCCTCTCAATAGCTTTAATGTTGACATTTATGATTTCGAATCAAATTGTAATAAGGGTGGAGACCTTAAGTCATCCAACATTGTTAATTGCTAGTACAAATTTTATGTCTTTGCATGACCTATGCATGAAAGTAGCGATTTTGCCTGTCCGCCACTATTTTGAATAACATAGACATACATCTACAGTTGAGAAAATTCCCTAGACGTTAGGAGGTAAATTGAGTCATGATGTTTGTTTAGTCTCAAATTCGTTTGGCAAAATGTGTATATGCTAATTTGGCCTGTAGGTTTTCTGGGTTCCTTCACACGAGCGGACGTGTGGCATATTTGTTTTATTTTCTGATTTACATAAAGTTTTTATCATTTTCATTTGTTTTTGTTACATTTTCGATTAGATAATTTTTACTGAATGATTGTTGCTTTCACTTGGATCGTAAAAGCAAAGGGGGGAAGATATGAAATAATTGTCTATAATGAAAAAGAGTTGAACTTAGAGTTCAAAGGGATTTAAATAGGTATTTAGAGAGTTACATGAAGAATTTTGTTTTTTTGTTTCATAGTTATAGCAGAAAATTGGTTGCTGAAATGTCCGTTCACAGTTTGTCTAATTTGGTTTTTTGAAGAGTTTGTTTTATACAGAATCTACCATGGTCATGGTTGAGTAGAATACATCTTACCATTTTGAAATGGTTTAGCAAAAATAACTAATTTGATGGGATTGTTCAGGTATTTGATATTTGATTAGAAGTAATCCTTTTAATCTCATCCACTATGGAATAAGTGGGTAAAAAGGTGCAGGGAGCACATTTGGTTATTTGTTACATGTTTATACTGAGAAAGTAATTCTGCTTAAAGAGAGGTACAGACCCCATGGCGTGCCCAACTCACTGACACAAAACCAGTGAAATGGGTGGGGGGCTGTTCGAAATAGGTCTTTGTCTTGTTTGAGCTATTAAGGAGAGAAACAGACTCAATGGGGACATCAAATTGGGTATTCTAATTCCAGGTTTATTTACATATTCAATACCTCTTCATTATTTTTATTTTTATCATTTAGGTGAAACAATGGTGAATTTGGTTGTAGTTCTGATTCAACACAATCAGATGTAAATTATATAGGTGAACTGAGAATTGTCCATGAACTACTCTTTGAGAGTGATACTTCAATGTAAACAAACTATCTTAGCTGATTTGTAATTGAAACAGTGACGGGAAATGAGAAATGATGTACTGTTGTTATTTGTTGGTTGGTAAACTAACTATAGAAAAGAGTGGAATTGTTGTTTTGCTACACTAGCAGAACAGAAGCACCAGAAATGTTAATGTTTTAACGATACTGTTACTGTTTACAACTGGTCTAATCTATTTAGTCAAAGGAAGAAGAAAGACATTGGGAATACGGTTTTGAGTGTTTGATGGAACTGGGTTACAAGCTAATGTAATGGACCTATTTGTGATGGTGTACTGTGCAGTTACAACTAATCTTCTCAAGGATGATTCACACTTCAGGTACCGGACATTTGAAAACAATTTGACTGGTTGGAGCCCACAGAGACTGAGCTTGGCTTAAAGGACAAGAGGCAGGTGGGCAAAGATAAGATGGACACACAAACAAACACAAACACACACAAACAAACACACACACTGGTCTACAGCTACAAGCAGAGTCTACACTGAGGCGCCACACATCTACAGAGAGGTCCTGGGTTCCTGTGAGCTGGACTAATCCTAGTCCTGACGATTCTGCCATGAGATGGAGAAGGCAGCCTCCAACCGAGCAGATGGCGGCGAAGGAAAGCGCCGGTTCTGGACAACATCTACAGGGGCGCGGAAAAGATCTACTGCACAACATCATGCTACGCTGGTTGGGTCCATACCAGGTAACATCTCATCTGCTGTCCAGGTAGCTGAGAGAGGAACCTGCAGATCGACGACACACTCTACAGGAGGGCTTCGGAGTTCAAAGCCTGCAGCTATGGAGCCTTTGGCTAAAACTGGTCATCTTGACATTCGCAAAGGAGAACACACAGATTCTCCTGGCCTGGCTGATAAAGCAGCTGGAATGGAGACAATAACAGCTGCATTGGAGCTATGAAGGACAACACCTTGGAATATACATCTGACTTTTATGTCCTGTTACACCGGCCTGCAAAGAAATGGTTCACAACTGACTATCTGACATTTGGAGGAGCAGAACATTTGGGATGACTTTGGAAGTACATCTAATTGGAGTCCAGAGAGAGACTGAGTACTTAGTTGACCATGCGGTGAACAAGTAGGTTTTGATTGAACAAAATGGTGAACAAAAAAGGAACAGTTGTTGTTAAGACAAGCACCATTAGCACCTTTGATGCAAGATGAGGAGTCAGATAGCGAGGTCGGAAAAGAAAATGAATCTCTTGTATAAATCATGATGTATTCTCTTTTTTACAACTTGTTTACATTCCTTTCCAGCAATCTACCATGAAGTATTTTTTACAACTGGTCTACAATAATTGATGTTTACATTTGTCATATTTCTGTTTAGTGACATTTATAGTTATTTTCACACCATAAATGGTGTGAAACGGGATTGTTGAGATAAATGAAGTTTAAATAATGCTGATTTAATAACCATGTATTCTTATGTTTTTGTTTTATTAACTTGTATGCTGCAGCCAGGTTAGGGAAATATGATTGAATACAATAACCATAAAAAGTTTAGAACTCCATACATTACACTCAGCCACACAGACTCAGACTTCACACCTGGCTCAGATAGAGAGACAGGCTTGAAACCCCACAATTAACATACAAATGAAACTGCCCCGTATACAGCACAAAGAGACCTTCCGTCTCCAGCCCCCTGATGTTCTAGTCTAGGTTAGGAGAATAGAATGTAAATTACTGTAACCTGGTTAAGATTTCACACCTGTATGCAAAGAACCTGTTGATCTATGACCGAGCATGTCCTTCTTCATTGGATAGCGAAAACAAAGAGATTCGTCCAACATGTCACCAGTTCAACGGAGAGCCAATAAGGATGGGTTTTACTCACGAGAGTGAAAAGTAACCGCACCTGTGGCGGGAGTATCAAAACCAATGTTCGATCTTGATTCGGGGCGAATATTTTGTGGAAGCTCGAGGGTTGAGCAAATATTTGACCGCTGCAGTGTATTTCATGTATTTTGACTTATCAATTCATATTAATAAATCTTCGTGCTAAACTTCCATTTGGACCGGAGCCTCGTCCTTCTTCAGAAATTCTGATACACGTAAAATTCTTAACACTAGCACCAACCCCAGATTTGCGGCTACGTCGGTGGCTCTGCCCCCCGGTAAACAATGTACGATCGCCGGCTGATTCTTTAGTCTAATACTGAGTGTAATGGAATCGCAGATGACTAAGGTTTTTAGTTTTTCAAGGCCACCGGTAGAACATGCCTGCCGATCATTCCCCTCCGAAGACGGCTCGGGCCTGGACTCCGACTCCAGTGGGGAAAACCTGTTCAAAGTCTCAGTTGGATTTAGCAACGATTCAGGTTTAACTGGTCGACGGCATTTCTTCCCAGTGACCAAGAGAAAGTTATTGCCCGGCTGCAGGAGCTGTGCCGGGGGGCTAACAAAACAATCGTTTCTACCTGGTGGCACTGACGCAGATTTTTCTATTTCTACACTAGCATAATCCTTGCCTGGCATTTGCGTCAGAAGCCAAGCCTCTAACTCTGCTATCTTTAACTTTAGACAAACATTCTCCTCCGTGTTGTTGCTACAACAATTTCAGTGATAAGGCATTGTAATGATACTTAGCCTCGGGTGTTCAGGGTGAGTAGTTATGTTAATTATGTCCAAAAAGAGTCCCGGTGTAGGAAAGTTGGGTAAGAGGTCAAAAGATAAATATTGCGTTGGTAAAACTCTTAAAATAGAATTTTGACCAATTAGTTTATATAGAGTTATATATATAAAGTTTGGCAGGTAGCCAGGTAGGTAACAGCAGGCAGAGTACAGCACGTCAACAATCCCACAATGCAGTTGTGAAGTCACTTGAAACTTAACACCCCTAATAGTAACTGCAATGTAAAAAAATATATTCTGTTTAGAAAATATGACTTGTTCTTTTGATTTCTCTTATGCTTCCACCAAGTTGTGCTGCAGATCAAATCAATGAGAACCACTGAACCCATCACTAAACCAACCACTGTCCCTGGTAATAGAGAAGATGACAACTGTAGTATGGTCCTTCTACTGATAGATCCATCTGGGAAAATATTAAACAGACATTTGTAGCAGCTCTCATCTTCTCTTGATACTCCTCTGATGACTATAGAGCAGTTCTGTAGTCCCACATTTAGAAACATTCCTATTAAAAAGTGGCTTTACTTTTGGACCAAAACGTTTGTGGTAGGAGGCCACAAAGAGAAAAGTCTGAATACTCAAATGGAACCCATTGATACAGCAACTGCTGGAACCCGTGGTTAGGCTCAGATCCAGCACACTGCTTTTTGAATAATGTTCAGACCTGGCTTAATAGGAGTCCCCCAGTGGGTCACCCCCCCCCCCTTCCCAGTGGGTCACCCCCGCTTCCCAGTGGGTCACCCCCACTTCCCAGAGGAGTCACCCTCCTTCCCAGTGGGTCACCCCCCCTTCCCAGATGAGTCACCCAGTGGGTCTCCCCAATTCCCAGTGGGTCTCCCCCCCTTCCTTTACAGAACAACAAACAGATTAATAACTTAACCGTTTCTTCTGTCCCTCTGACCTACGGCTGTAGTAGCCATCTGTCCAGTTCATTACCTCCTAATTTGCCTCCAGAAACAACAAAATCCTTTTCATGTATTGCAAGCAAGCCATTAATAAAAGTCTCTTGGTTATCTTTTTGTCAATGATCAAATTTCCTTTGGGCTGGTGTCATCCGGGGTGTCATCCGGCGAGGTAACCGCCATACATGATATCCTTGTGTTTCATCTGGCGTGTTGGCACAGATTTACTTCCTTGTTAATGGAGGGGATGTAAAGAAGCAGACTGGCTGTTTGGACGGATTTCGGATGAAGCCTGTGTTGATCTACGACTCTCCCGACTCCCCAGGACTGTTGGAGTGGTGGCACAAGGTCGCACAGTCATCTAAATGATACAGGTTTATAATTCTTTCATAATTATAAAAAATAAATAAAAATGATGTATTTTTATTAAAACATTTATTTTAATGAAACGCACAGAGCAGCTCAGATCATGTTTTTGCTATAGTATACACACCATTTTTACAGTTCGAAAGTAACTCTGCTTTCATCAACGTCTTGCTGTGGTGTTTCATTTCTGTATAAAGAACAGAATTATAATGTCATCTGAAACCAAACACCCCTAATCATAGCTTCAATGTAAAATACTTCAAAGCAACAAAAAAAATCTGGCATCTCGGCAGGAGAATATTACCTGCACCTTTGAGTTTTCTTGCATAGACACCAAGTTATGGTGCAGATTAAAACAATAAGACCCAAAGAAGCCGTCACTGCTACAACCACTGTCCCTGTGAACAGAAAAGATGAGAACATGACATGTGTATGATTCACAGTCAAAAGGAGTCCAGGACAGAAATGAATTTGGGTCACTGGAAACTCTACATACCATGACCGCTTATCCAACCATGACCTCGACCTCAAAAAGACAAACACATTAAATCAGCATGAGATGTTCCTGGTGATTATGTGGAATTCATGAACAATAAACTTTTCTCACCAACTAAGAGGGTTGGAATCTTTATGGAGCCCTCCTTGATGGCACTGCCAGATGATACCACACACCGAACCATTGGGATATTGTCGGGTAGACTGGGAACTGCCACTGTGGAAGTTATGGTGACAGTAACAGTTCCATTGGGATGGGTGACACTGACCGTTGTAGAGTTTTCCAAAACGAATTGTACTGGGAGAAACAAGTCCACTACTGGAGCAGGTCGTCCCGTGGCCGAGCAGGAGACAGTTAACCCAGAGAAGAGGGGATGAGTGTCCTTGTTTTGTGTTAATAGGAGTGTGGGTCCATATAGCTCTATAGAACAGAAATAATGTTTCACAATAAGCACAAATCAGCAACAGTTTAAAGGAAACTGTACTTATATCAACCCTTATATTTTACCATTAACTTGAAGACAGGTCCTTCCACTGATAGCGCCATCTGGGTAAATATTAAACAGACACTTGTAGCAACTCTCATCTTCTCTGGACACTCTTCTGATGATGACAGAGCAGTTCTGCAGTCCCACATATAGAAACAAGACTTTCATATTAAAAGGTGGGTTTACTTCAGGACCAAAACGTTTGTTGTAGGAGGCCACATTTTCAGTCCCTCCTGGTGTCTCTTTTTGCCAGGTGACTTGCAGGACATCTTTGGGTTCCATGAGTCTGCAGCTGAACTTAACATCTCCTCCCAGGGATACTATGACTACCTGCTGTGTTTCTACCAGCTGAGAGAGACCTGCATGAAGACAGTGACACAGGTGGGATTTTAGGATGAAAAGACACTCCAGGATCAGTCCAGAACCCCCAGTGTCGATGTAGAAGTGAGTGAAGTAAGTCAATGTGTTGCAGGTCATCATGGGCTGAATGGGGGATCACAACACAATTCAAACAGAGTGAGAACTACTTTGGCTTTATGTGTTGCTCCACTGGGATTGGATCACTGCAGTAACATGAAAACACACTTGCATCTTTAGAATACAATAAACACGACATAGTGGTGCAGTACAAAGAATGGTCAGAAGAGGGAGTATGGAAGGAAGGAGGAAATGATAAATGAAGGAAATGTTCAGTATGTGTTGAATAGTTAATAAAGTAACAAACAACAGAATGTGTGGGCAACAGTGTTGCCCACACATTCAATTCAATAGCGTTTTTGTTTAATGGCTTAGAAACCTCAAACCCTTTTGAGATTGTTTAGAGAGGACACCCATGTGTTGCACAGCCTTTGATTTGTGCAAAAACATTTAGATATTCATTTAGAAACATTTGAAAATGTAAAAAGTCAATAACTTTCTAAAGTCAAGGGCTTAGAAACCTCAAATGACTTTTCAATTGTTTAGAGAGGACACCCAGATGTTGCCCAGACTTTTGTTTTTTGAATATAATTTATAGACATTTGAAAAATGTTTTTGGCAAAAGCCATACAGTTCATAGATGCTATTTGTGGTGGACGTAAACTTAATAAGAAACGTTAGTCAATTTAACACAATGTTTAATGGTGTCTAGTGAAATATTCAAACTTGAATGTGTGACAAAATGATCTAATGTTGAAATGCTATACTTACTCACAGCTGTTTTATAGTTCTGTGGCATAGTGATTAAAGACACAGCGCCTTATGTGGGAGACCAGGGTTTGAATCCAGGGAGGGCAGTAACATTCATCACATTTAATTGCGGGATGACTGAACTAGGCTTGCCTGGTTCCTTTTCTGGTTGTTGGATGACGTAGAAACCCTTTCAAATTGTTCAGAGAGGATACCCACAAGTTGCACAGAATTCTTTATGAACATTTGAAAAATAAAAAACTGTTTGGCTCTGAAGGCAGGCAACCCTACCCACTGCTCAGCACAGAGTTTATGAATTTCAAGGGATGAGTAATGGCCATTCCAAGGTCTGGAAAATATGTAATACATGCATTTTAATGTTACAGCTAGGGTTAAGGTTAGATATCACAGCACTGGGGTTAAGGTTAGTGTTAAGGTTAGATATCACAGCACTGGGGTTAAGGTTGGGAATTACAGCACTGGGGTTAAGGTAAGATATCACAGCACTGGGGTTAAGGTTAGATATCACAGCACTGGGGTTAAGGTTAGATATCACAGCACTGGGGTTAAGGTTAGGGTTAAGGTTGGGTTTTACAGCACTGGGGTTAAGGTTAGGGTTAAGGTTGGGTATTACAGCACTGGGGTTAAGGTTAGGGTTAAGGTTGGGTATTACAGCACTGGGGTTCTCATCTAGTCATTAGTCTTGTCATGTATATGTTCCCTCTGCTTCCCTTATCTTTGTGCGTGATTGTCTTCTCTTGAGCTACGTCAGGTTGTTCGCTCTTTATTTTCAATGTGACCTTTACTGTTGGGTCAAGTTATTTACCTTTACCCTGTGAGGTTACTATTAAACACTCCTTCAAGATATTCCTTTGTTCTGGCTCCTCCTTCGTTACGCCTGACACTGCACTTGAAGATGTCACGGTAAAAGGAAGGCAGGACACAAGGCGAAAGTAGGAAAACATCCTTTTAATGTTCTTAGTGAAATAAACCAATAAAAGGAGGGGCACAGCCGCAAACCGAGGCACATGGCAACAAACAATGATCCATAAACTGAGAAATGAAAAGGGCAACTTAAACAGGGTCCCCAAATAGAGGCAATGTGGGGCAGCTGTCTCTTATTGGGGCCTATCAAAAGTGGAGCGAAGAGATGCCTTGAGCCCCCCCCAGCCATGACCTGACAAACTTTTGTCCACCCCTTCGGTCTTGGCCTTACCTTGGTCTAGTTTTAGTTGGTCTTGAACACAACAAAAGTTATTTGTCTTCTATAGTCCATGTCAGGCAAAATGTACCAGTTGTAGTTGTTTAAGGTGAAGTGATCTCATTTCAGTGATCTCATTTCAGTGATCTTATTTAATCGATAAGCAGCACTAAAGCAAGTCATACATTTCAATGTGGTCAACTGTAAGTCAAACATGCCTTATAAATACAAGGAAAGCATGTCATTTTCTACAGTAAGGTAATGTAGTATGTTGAGGACTGACTACCTTGTATCCTGACAATCACCGTCCACAAACATATCAGCATCAGCCAAGTCAGAGCAGAGACACACATCTTAGTCTACAGGAGTGGCACCAAGTCTCACGTTGGATTATTCATCCAGGTTTCTGTAAGAAATAACCCAACATTTATAACTTATTACAATTACTTATAAACGTATTACAATTTAGGCTCTTTTACAAATGTCCTAAAACCACTTTGTAAAGAAGTCTTTCTGTTAGTGCGAACTGTGTTCCTTGTTGTTTTTGCCTCTTCTAGGGTCTGCTATATGGTCAGCTATGTTTTGTCTGTCTATTTTTAACTTTATTTTCTCTAAATCTCTCGTTTGTAATATTCTCACTGTAGCATGGATCTTAAGAACAGTCAGATATTTACTTACCTTATCAACTACCCAGACTAGTCCTGTTGAAGATTCAGGGTCGGTGCTGTAGTGACCTCATCTTACTGGCAGACTGTCTCCCTGTAGATGAATCTAAGAGTCAGAGGATGACATGTGTGACACAACTCTCTCTGCATTATAACCCTCTATTCAACATTATAACCCTTAATAATCAATTATGTAGCACTTTAACATCACAACCATTAATTAACAGTAGTGTAGTATTTTAACCCTGCTCACTCACTGCTTGGTGAATGAATGCAAAACTGGATAATGACTCTTTTGCAGTGGTTCTGGAGTATTTCAGCAAAGATCTGACGCTATCTCTAGAACAACAACTACATTACATTCAGCAGATTTGTCCTATTATAGGTCACACCCTCCATGCTTCAGGGACCCAGGAACAGTGTTGACGTCAACCTCCACTAAACCATGAAAGAGAAAGTGATATACAGTATAAGCCGCTAAGGGACTGACCGTGTTTAATGACATGGGGTATCCGGAGCAGGGGCGTAGGTTACTTAATACATAAGTGGGACATGTCCCCCCACCTTTTGAAAATGGCATTTTGTCCCTGCCAACATTTTATCAACAGAACTTTATTGTAAGAGAAGATCAAACTCTGTGCTTTAGAAAGGTGGCAGGACGTTAAACAATTGCATAATTTGAATAAGACTGGATTTAGGACCACATGGAGGCACTTTGCTTTGAGGTAGGTGCTGGAAAGGTCATGCTCACCGTGCTGTTTACAGCAGTAGAATAGAGGCTACCATTGCTACTAGTAACAGTTCATCTCTGGCTCATGAAAGTTTGGTAATCTAGCTGACATCCCCTCTAGCTAATGAAATCCAATCAAACTTTGTTTATATATAGCGCATTTCCTACAACAGGTATTTCAATGCGCTTTAACAGTTTGATACATGTTTGAATTGCAGTCAGGATAGAACTCAAATAATGTTCCGGACAATGGATACAGATTACTGTGTAAAAGTGCTATCAAGACAAGTTAATTTAATCAATAGAAAGCCAGGCGAAAAGGATGTCTTAAGTGCCTTTTTAAAAAATGCCAGTAGTATCTGATTCCCTCAAATAGTCTGGTACGCTGTTCCAAAGGACTGGTCCATAGTGGCTGAAGGAGGCTCCACTAGAGGTTTTGGTTCTGACCCTGGGCACAACCAAAAGACCAGTACCAGATGATCTGAGGGACCGGCTGAGCACATCTAAAAACCATGTCAGACAAGTATTCAACAGGGCAAGTTTGTAATCAAATCTATCTTCATAGGCAGCCAATGTAGAGTCTTTAAGATAGGTGTTATGTGTTCTCTCTTTTTTGTATTTGAAAGAACAGCTGCATTTTGAATTAATTGCAGTTTGCCAATAACAACCTCCCATAATGTTTCAATCAGGTAGATATACCATAAGCCTTATCACTACAAAGAGGCTGTCAAATAAGACACTTCGTTTTCAGGAGAGGTGGTTCAAAGAATTCCAGGAGCTCCACTACAGTCCTAGTGTGCATGGAGTGTTATGCTTCTATTGTGCAAAAGTTTCAAAAAACTCTGATGCTGCATTTGACAACTCTGGATTCAGAGAATGGAAAACATAAAAAGTTGCTTTACATTCAAACAGCCAGTCACACAAGGTTGCTATGACTACACACAGTCAAGCAAGATCAGTTGATACCCAAGTGTTAACTCCTCTTAAAGGAGAAAGAACAGAGACAAAATTCTCTTGGCACAGTTTAACCATTTATAATTATTTGCAAATAAGAGAGAAGTGTCAAACGCTTACAAACATAATCATCCGAGGAGTCTCCAAAGCATTTGGAAATACATTTCGATACTTATAGAGGAATGGGTGGAGATAAGAATCTGCATGGTCATACCACATAAACAACACATGTTCCATATCCATCCTACCTTCTGTTGTGTATCTTCCTCTATCCTGTCCTAAAACCCATTGTTCTGCATCCATCCCTGTCCTGGTGAAGATTTACATTTACCTCAACACCTCGTACTTCCTGTACCACAGCACAACCGACATTCCTTGTCTTATCTAAACATGGGGTTTCAATACATTAATCAATAAGAATGCATCAGTTCAAGATATTTCCATAACACTGTCCACGGAACATCTCTCTTCAACACTGAAAGTCCATTGAGTATTTCATGACGATCTTTAGTGAACAGAGACTGCACAGGTACTCGGAAATAGAGAAATGTCCTTCACAACTGCGGTCCTTCTGTAATTCGGCGATGCCATAAAAAAAATTGTTTTCTTTACTACATAATGCGCTACATCCACGATATGTACAAACTGTCTTTAATTTAAGGATAGTGATCATATGAAGCCATTTATTACCACATAGTTGTTTGGCTCCTTTTTATATCATTATGATAACAGAAATCACCCAAATGGCCCTGATCAAAAGTGGACATACCTTGAATGTTTGGCCTTGTTACAGACAGTCAAGGTGACACACACAGATGGAAATGGCAATTAAAGGGAAATTTCCCACAACTGTGGCCTTTAAAGTTGCAATAAGTGTCTGTGTACCAATAGTCATTGAGTTGGTTAGCTCTCATGTGGGTACACTGAGCAGGCTAGATGCTGAGCCATGGGGAGCAGAAAAGAACTGTCAAAAGACCTGCGTAATAAGGTATGGTAATTTATACATATGGAAAAGCATATAAAAACATATCCAAAGCCTTGCAAATGCCAGTCAGTAAAGTTCAATCACTTATTAAGAAGTGGAAAATTTGGGGATCTCTTGATACAAAGCCAAGGTATGGTAGACCAAGAAAGATTTCAGACAAAACTGCCAGAAGAATTGTTCAGGATACAACGATACAGTTCGTATTTATAGTGGAAAAGGCGTGTGGTCAGATGCTGCCCATCTGTCTTGTGTCACATAGGTTTTACCCCAAGGGCGGGCTGTCTCCCTCCCTTATCCTTCCTGCCATAATGTTGCGTTTACCTAAAGAAAACAATTGCTCCTACTTCCCCCCAAGGGCCTCATTCCTAAGGAACAAAAGGACTGATAGCCTTCTTGGTCTAGGCAGGAGAACATGGTCAGAGTACCTAGTGATGCTCTGATATTATACAGACGTGTGTCACAATCAAAGTAAAGATTTACATACCAGCCAACAGAAAGACAGAAATTTCCCAAATGTACCTCAGTTAAAAATGTCCATAACAATCCATCCTCTTGATACCAAATTAACCCTTGGTATCAATCCTTAAACAGGTTACACATTAGGATGTAGACTGCAACAAAACAGTACTCTGTAACAACATGACCCTGTTGATATCATTACCCTAATGATCAGAGAACGGAACAAATCTGAAATGTCTGGATCCTGATATACATGCTTCTAGACCATTAACTTCGTATTCACACATTTTCATTATACAGAATTATAACATAGTACAGCAAAACCTTTTATGTAAAAATCATTGGTCAAAGGAAATGAATTCAAGTGACACATATATTGACAGTATGGGATATGTAGCATCGACACGTGAGTGTGTAAACACATATCACTGAATACATCCTTCAATTTGTCACTGGTTCAAATCCTCTCATGCCAATTACTCGATTCACTGAAAAGTCCTATCATGGTTCCAATTAGATGTACTTCCAAAGTCATCACAAATGTTTCTGCTCCTCCAAACGTCAGACAGTCAGTTATTAACCATTTCTTGGCAGACCCTTGTAACAAAGCGTGAAAGTCAGATGTATATTCCAAGATGTTGTCCTTCATAGCTCAAATGCCGGTTACCATGACACAGCTCTTGTTGTCTCCATTCTAGCTGCTTTATCAGCCAGGTCAGGAGAATCTGTGTGTTCTCCTATGTAAATGCCAAGATGACCAGTTTTATCTAAGGGCTCTATAGCTGCAGGCCGGGTCGGAAGTGATGGTTACTAGCACCAGAAAATTCACTTTTCCCTCAGTGACTTCAATTCACTGTGCCTAACCTTTGAACACCGAAGCCCTCCTGTAGCATGTGTCGTCGACCCCAGGCTCCTCTCTCAGCTACCTGGACGGCAGATGAGATGTTCCTGGTATGGACCCAATCAGCGTGGCATGAGTTCATTCAGTTGGTCTTTCCCTGCCCCCGTAAACGTTGTCCAGAACTGGAGCTTTCCTTCACCTCCATCCTCTCGGTTGGAGGCTGCCTTCTCCATCTCATGGCAGAATCGTCAGGACTAGGATTAGTCCGGCTCACAGGAACCCAGGACCTCTCTGTAGATGTGTGGCGCCTCAGTGTAGACTCTTAATGCATTAGAACCCTACCAAACACTCAAACCTATATTTCCAATGTCTTTCTGCTTCCTTTGTCTAAATAGATTAGAACAGTTGTAAACAGTAACAGTATAGTTACAAATATTAACATTTCTGGTGCATCTGTTCTGCTAGTGTGGCAAAATAACAATTCCACTATTTTCTATAGTTGGTTTAACAACCAACAAATAACAAAACAACACAAAGAACAGAAGAACAAAATGTTTTCCCATTACTGTTCCAATTACTCATCAGTGAAGATAGTTTGCTTACATTGAAGTATCACTCTCAAAGATCTCAGTTGGTATATAATTACATCTGTTTGTGTTGTATCGGAACTACAATCAAATTCAGCATTGTTTCACATAAATGATCAAATACCTTATTCAAATGACGTAACTGTTATTGAGCCTAATTTCTCTACAAGATGAAACTCAGTGTGAATTTCTCTAAGTCTCTTCTTATTATCTTAGCACATCAAAGACACTCTGTAATCCTGTCATAAATCATGACCCCCCCCCCCCCCTTTATGCCCTATCTCCACAGAGCTCACCCTGGAGTGGGGGATGGTTTACTAACCTAAGGATAACGGACCCTAGTCTTGAAGAATTGTCCCCTTATCAATTAGGGACACATTCCAATCTCATAGGACAGAGTGGTGTTATCTTGAGAAAACAAACCAGGCCAGACAATAGCAAGCAAACCTTTTTGTCTCAACATACACCTCAAAGAAACATCGGTTAATCATTAACATTCCAATGATTGCCTACTAGGACAGAAATTAAGTACACAGGTATACATGTCTATAAAAATAATGAAGAGTCATTGAATAAGTAAAAAACATGGACTTGACATTTCCGGTTCCTTCAAGTCAAAACCAGAATAATGAACACCAAGTATTCAATGTAGCCGAATTAGAATACCCAATCTTGACAATGTCACCAGTAAGTCTGTTTCTCTTCTAAAGAGTTCAAACAAGTCAGAAAACCCATCTCAAAAAGCCCCCCACCCCACACACTGACATGTATGTTCAAACTGAACATACATGTTGGGGAAATGACCACAGGTGAGAACAGGCAGAACATAGTTCTAAGCTACTTTGATATGAGGGGAAAGGTTGGTAAAGGCCAACCCAGGGGGTCTGCCCCCCTTCCTGGAGCCAAGGAAAGTTACCACTGTTGGGGAAGTTTCTGAAGCCTGAGGCATTCTTATTGATTAAAGGACTTGAGTCCCATTGTTTAGATAGGTAAAGGAATGTGGGGGATCTGGTATTTGCATAGGGGGCATCTATTGTCTGTCCAGATACTGTAAGAACTCTTAGAATTGAAGAGGTAATTTATGGCAGAAAGGATAAGGTGGGGGAAGATAGCATTTGACTTGTGTGATAAAACAAAAGGGAATGTGTTTGATTGACATGAGACAGATGGCAGCATCTTACCACACCCCTTTTTCCTATGTGATATATACGGTTGAATGAGCTATATGGAGTTAGAGACTCCTCAGACGATTATGTGTGTGTAAGCGGTTGACGCGTCTCTCATAATAGTCTCTGTGCATAATAATTAATAAAACGGTTATAATGTACAAAGAGAACTTTGTTTCTGTGTCCCTTACTCCAAGTGTCGATACATGGAATTACCATCACACCACACAAAAACACGACATGGTCTACAGACTGTCTGTAGTAAGAGCCATCATACACCCAACTTAGCTTATATCCCACTCCTGACACCAATGTAGCATCTGGTGGGGCAGTGTCTCTAACCCACAACCTTTGTCTCCCTAGGCAGAGACACTACCCACTACTCCAAATAGGGATATCCCATTTAAACTGAAAGGTCAGAGTTATTGCTCTACCCATCTAATATCGTTGCTGTTCACAAAAAAATTGCTTATCTTATCAACAGTAGGGGGGAAAACTCTCAAGAAAGGCCAAGTTTAACAGAGAACAGATGCATGAAGTCACTAAAATCAAGGAACAATCAGGGAATGATCCCCAGGATACTCCAACCTAGATCTCTAAATACAGTCACATCAATCTACCCCATTTGTAACCCCCCCCCTACAGGCGGTTCAGCGTTCCTGCGTGTTCCTGTTGGATCGCCCGTGGCGAGGCCAAAGAGGCTGCCGGAACTGTCTCTATCGTTGCGGGAACATAACATCTAAACAGTCGTTCTCCTGATTCCCACTGGTATCTTCCCAAATTCAATGTCCAGTCCAACGTCCATACAGGTTGCATGAAGAGACATAGGGGCACAATTCCCCTACTGTCAGAAAACAAACAAGACATCTTCCTCGCATTTCGCACAGACAGTTGCACAGAAACCAATTCCACCAACAGAGAGTCCTGCACGAATCGCCCCACAATAAGCTAACTGCATGGGAATTGTTGTCAGGACATGGAACAAAACTACAGTTGCTATAACTGAAATACCCTCAATATAACTTCTAGTTACCATTCTTTCTCAAACCCATCAATCCTGACATACCGAAACCAACCACCTAGTTTACTAAATCCTACGAAATGGTATAAATGCTGTATACTCTAAATATGTCAGAGAGAAAAAAAACAGGGTTGTGTTGAGGAATGATCTCACTGGTTGATGCTTTCTGGTCCGTCTCCTCTGACCGTCAGCACCCCTCCCTCAGGCGGTTCAGCGTTCCTGCGTGTTCCTGTTGGATCGCCCGCGGCGAGGCCAAAGACGCAGCCGGAACTGTCTCTATCGTTGTGGGAACACAACATCTGAACAGTCGTGGTCCTGATTCCCACTGGTATCTTCCCAAATCCAATGTCCAGTCCAACGTCTAGTGGTAGCTTCATAAATGTAAACGTAGCGGTTAGCATAGTCTGTTCCTCAACCCAGGGTCTGTAGTCTTCTTTAGTCTCAGTCAGTGCAAACACTGGAGATTACGGATCTGGTATGTACTATTCTCCCCTTATGGACCTTTTCTTGACCCGCGTAGACACGCTCAACACTTCCAAAGTGGAGCAAAACGGCCTACTGCATCACCACGTTCACAACGAAAAGGTCCATAGAGCAAAACCAATCAGGGGCTATCTTGGCCATCAGCGGGTTTGGCTAAGTCGATTGTAGGGAAATGTTCTCCAATGATGCAGTGTCGCCAGGCGGGATGGGACCACGCAAACCTCCAAAGAGTCCCAGTGATCGGCCTGACGGAACACCGCGGGAGGGTGGGGGCAGTCAGAGGGACGATCCATCCAACCTGAGCAAGAGGAACTACAACACAGAAATCAATAAACCCTACACAAACTGTCCCAAAACTTCCATCAGTAACCACTTTCTACATACTGTAGCCTAAACCTTCCAAATAATACCATACTATACCTTCTGCAACTTCCATACGACACCTCTGCCATATTCCTCCAATCTGCCCAGCAGACCACGCATCCATCACTGAATGAAAATACCATTAACCGGAAAAACCTAATAACTCTCAAAAATACTCTCAAAGATACACATGCCTAGACAACAGAAACATTAACTTTTGTCGCCAAATACGTACCACAGCGCTTACGCAACATCAAATGCAGCAAAAAAAATGTGTGGCGAAACAAACCCATAAGTATTAATACATCTCATTACACGTGAGCGTCCCCCTCATTTAATGTGCCCTAACACATATACCCGTGCCCTAATGCATAGAAGTGCCCTAACACTTTCATCTCAATTAACATGCCCTAACATCGTTAATAGACTCGTCGGCCCGTAAGTGAGAAGCTCAAGGCCCTAACCTTATCTGCAGATTTTAAATGTGCCCTAACACATATACCTGCGCCCTAACGCAAAAAGGTGCCCTTACCTCTTGATTTCAAAATGTAAGCCTGGGTTCCTGTACTGATGAATCCCAAAAGTAATTTAAGCTGGG
Source organism: Esox lucius (assembly GCF_011004845.1). NCBI lineage: Eukaryota > Metazoa > Chordata > Actinopteri > Esociformes > Esocidae > Esox > Esox lucius. The sequence goes on from NC_047590.1 coordinate 19,066,184, forward strand.
CGCCCTGACTCTCACCCTTTTTGCAGCCAGTCCACGAGCGGGGGAGGATTTGGGCTCGGGGACCCAGTCACCGGCCGTGCACGGACAACCCGCTAGGATTTGAATACGAGACACCAGGCTAAGTAACCAAGGACGAGATCCCAAAGTGTGATGGCAATTTCATCTATCAGAACTTTTAAAGGAGGAAGTACAGAGACAAAATTCTCCTGGCATAATTCAATTTATTTGCAAATAGAGAGACGCATCAAACGCTTACAAACATAATCATCCAAGGAGTCTCTAACTTAATACATGAACAGTTCATATTTATAGTGGAAAAGGGGTGTGGTAAGTTGCTGGCCATCTGTTTTGTGTCACATATGTTTTACCTAAAGGGAGGGCTGTCCCCCCCACCTTATCCTTTCTGCCAGACATTACCCAAATGTACCTTAGTTCAACATTTCCATAACACATTATGTTAATTCCTTAAGTCTGACAGATAGGCTACTGAAATGTAATTGATTATAAAATGAAGTGACCTACCCTTGGACTTGTCAACCATGGTCATCACCAGACCTCGGCTTTCGGGTCTCTAGCCCCTGATGTTTTTTGGTCAGCCCATCTCATCAGTTCATCACATGCCTGTTGTTTTGTTTATGTAACCATGTGGAAATTGTCTATGTATTGGGCATTGTCTGGTACCATTTTCTTGGTTTTGCCACTAAGAGGATGACGTAATCACGCAGCACAAATAAGGATAAAAAAACCCAGAAATGAGTCAGTCAGTTACCATTTGCATAGACCAGGAAAGGTCATGGTTAAAGGTGGAGGAGATTCAGAAGTTTTGTTTATGCAATTTATGGTCAAGGTTGATGGATGGTTAAGGATTTTGTTAGTGAACCACAATCATCACACCTACAAATAGCAAAATTGTAAGTTGGGTTCGTTTACATACATTCAGTTACAGGGATATAATGTAGTTATATTGATTCAATTGTATATTTTTGGGTTAGGGTTAGTTTATTCAATGTTAATTTAAAATGAATAATGTACTTCACAGACAACAGGAACTGAATAAAGTGAACCAGGACACGTGTGGGGAAAAGCATGTGCGTCACCTCAAAGTAAGTGAGGAAGTGATCGATGCATTCCAAATGAATAACATTTTATGTTTAAGTACGTGGTTAAGATGACTAATGTTATTCTTTGTATTGCTTATAGAAAGTGCCACTACTGTACATTTGTACTGTTTTATTTTATATGTTTTTAGTTTATTTAAATTGTCAAACACTAGGAGAGCTGTGCACCATTTAGTGGACATTATTCCCGATTTGAACTTTTTTTCCTATTCACTATCCAAATAACAGGACTCAAATTGTGATTTGTTGCCTGAGCATCCTGACGGCCTACATTTACCACACACACCTGGACCCCATTTGTGATATTCCCCCCAGTATATGTGTTCCCTCTGCTCCCCTGATCTTCATGTGTAATTGTCTCGTGCTACGAGTTACGTCGGATTCGTTTATATTGTTACTTACCCAGACTGTTGGCACTCTAAGTTGTTTTTCTCTTGTCCGTGTGGACAGAAATAAATCTTCCTTCGTGACTCCAATGTTCCGCTCATCATTTCCATGAAGTCCTGACATTTACCATAGGCTTACTTAAACGTAGCTACTGAAGGTTGTATCAGGCAACGTTTTGTATATCCTGAACAAATCCAATTGCGTAATATGTTTTGTGCTATTTCGTTTCATGGCACAATAATGTAAGTTTTTCTTTCATTCGTGAATGAGATTGATACAATATCTATAAATATAAGTGACAATAACTGACTTTTTCGTCAGGTAAAAATATGAGAGAATTGTGGTAACATCTACTGTAACCGATATAACCCCAAAAAGCATGCACAGATACATACCTCAAAAATCCATCAGAAATATTTGAAATATAACCATAAACAATTTTATTTTAGGCTGAATATAACAAAGCTTCTGAAGTTTGTGGCCAACAAAGTATGTCTATCCTGAATAATTCCTAATGCCTTATTTGCTTTGACTGCAGCGGGGCTCAAACACTGGTCCCTGTGTGTGCGAGTTTGTGTCTCTAACCACTACGCTATTTAATGTAGGGGTAGGGGTAGTAAGTCAGTCAGTCAATTTCTCACTCACTCTTACACTCTTTATTTGTCAGTAAAGTGGTTCTCAGGCTTTTGCAAATTATCTGGAAACAAGTGAATGGTTTATTGATTTAGATCCCCAAATAAAGCAGAAAACACAAATAACAAAACAGAGCTACACCGATAGACCAGATCAGTCTCTTAAATTGACTAAATTGTCTTCTTAATGGACTTCTTAATGTCTAAACAAACTACTAGAAATAAGCATCAGAACCCCTGACTTGTAGGGTCCTGTAAAGCTCAGTTTGCAGAGCAAAGTGCTTGCAACATTGTAGGTGCGGTTCCCACAGGGGACTAGGTGGGAAATGTATGCACAACTCTACTGTAAGTTGTTCTGGGTTACATTGTTAGCTGAATGATGTACATATAAACTTGTTCCACAGGGTTTTGTGTTGACTGGAGCCTGTTAAGACTTGTCCTTCATCTACACCCAGTTTACACCCTTTCCAGTAATTCTTTTGTTGACTGTAGAACTATGATTAGGCTTTTGATCAAGATAAAGACAAATGTGCTGATTTTATTTGTTGTTTGTATTTTATTTTGTGTGGGGGGAATTGCCTACAAGAACTGTACACTGACGCTAAATTGACTATTCATTGAATTGATGACCCTCCCTGTTATAACATCATATGAAATATAAAGCTTAAGGTTGAATAAACAGCTCTGGAAAAAATTAAGAGACCACTGCACCTTTTTCTTAAGAAACCACTGCAATTTGAAGGCTTCTGTTCCTCATTCTAAATTTCCTGTTCAACTTTTTTGTAAATGAAAAGAAAATTTGCAGTGGTCTCTTCCAGAGATGTATATCCTAAACATATAATAAATGTAAACCCAGTTTTCCCACATTCCAAATAAATAATAAAATAGAGTGTGCATGATGAAGAACAAAACATTCTGTTGAATTAACTCCCCCAAAAAAGTATTATTTGTATTGATTCCATACCGATTTTCATAGAATATTAATGCTGAAAACATGCTTACCCGTTTAGCAGTGAATGGAGTTTATGAGAATCATTTAATTCTGTCCTCCGTGGTGCCAAACCTAATGAGGTACACTGATTAGTATATCAACGTTTCAGAAGTCTTCCAACTGACTGGGTGGGATGTGTTCTGTCCTGCCATTACAAGAGGCGTCAGATAGAAAAGAGGCTGTCAAGTCAACTGTGGAGCGGTTCAGAATATCAATGGAGCGCTGTTGCATGTATAACATGGACAGAACTATACTACAGTCACCTGACACAAAACATGAGATAAAGGTGACCCCTGCTGGTACTATTATTAACTCGCTGATGATCTGGATTAAAGTGGAAAATCAGTAGAGGCAGGAAACTCAATAATTTTTGCTAGATTTTCTGATAATGGTACATTGTAACAATGTACAACTTACTCTATGGTTTACAGCATTTCAGGGAATTCTCAGCCAATCAGCACTCATGGTTCTAAGCACCCAGGTTATAATAATGAATAAGAGTGTAATTAACAATTCAAGTAATGGATAATCATTAGCAATGTTCTTCAACAAAGTACAATATTGTACACACACAATAAATTCTCACTACAGATTTTCAATTAATTACGTAGTCGCTTGACACATGTGAAAAGGTAAAGCACATACCACAATGCTAGTTAAAATCAGTAACATTCCTCCATCAAAGTTCTCTGAACAAACTATGCTGTTGAAGCATAGACACCTAATAAAAAAAGAAGTAGCTTGTTACAAAATGAAAGGCGCCAAGGGAAACCAAAGGTTATCATCACATAAGTTTCCATGGAAGAGAGACTAAAACTGTTAGGCAGTTAGGCAGACTGATTATTTATGAACTCATAAACTCAAGAAAAAGGGGCAGGTCATTCATATTAGGGTAATTCATATTCATTTTTCACCCTGGATTTGTCAGTAAACAACAAAAGCAACAAATCACAAACATGTTTATATTTGATATGTAAAACTACACAAAATCTGTAATAAAAATAATACAACAGTAACAGTGTTAAAAAATACAACAAATACCATACATGAAAAAAAAACTCAGTTCAGTAGGTAGTACAAATGATCAGGGAATGGTCAGAGAGAGGCAGAGTTGTTAATTCAAGTAGTTAGAATTTCTCTTTTTTCAGTTACAGTTTAAGTATAATATACTGTATTTATGCTCAGTCCTCAAGAAGTCATGCCTGTTATTATCTCCATTGGTTTCACCTGTTTTCCTACACACCTGTTTGTAGTGTGTCTCTAGTTAGCATTCAGTTCCTTTTGAGATATTGTTTATATGTAGAACTCTACAGAGCCTTTTTCTTGCAGTTTCTAAGTATTTACCAGTGTACCAGACCTTTGCCTTCCATTTAGTGTTTTGACTTCATATCTGCCTTAGTCCTTTTGTACCTTGTTCCTGCCGATTCTGACCTTTCCGTGTACCAGCCTTTTGCTTGCCCTGTGGTTCTGGCCTTTGGATTGCGTTTTATTAAACGCTCTGTGCTTGGATCCACTTCCTTTGATGGTGTGTTCATGACAGGCTATGTTAGCAGCTCCATTGTACAAAATAGGACTTCAAAATAAAGGTGATTATTCTGAAGGATGTTGGAGAGATTGCATCCTAAGGAGTTGAAATGTAATAATCAGTTCAATTCAGTTAATTCAACTCAAACTCTAACATTATAAGGACCTTTGAAGTTGGAATTCAACTCACTTTTAAAGGACCTGTTGGTGTGAAGGAAGTTGATGTTAACAATACATCAATGACAGAAGTAACACACAGTTGTGCTCATAAGTTTGCAAACCCTGGCAGAAATTGTGAAATGTTGTCATTGATTTTGAAATGATAACTGATCATGCAAACAATCTGTCTTTTCTTTAAGGATAGGGATCATACGAAGCCATTTCTTATCACGTAGTTGTTTGGCTCCTTTTTAAATCATAATGATAACAAAAATCACCCAACTGGCCCTGATCAAAAGTTTACATACCCTTGAATGTTTGGCCTTATTACAGAAAAAGAAAAAAAATATATTCGAAGCCTTGCAAATGCCAGTCAGTACTCTTCAATCACTTATTAAGAAATGGAAAAATCAGGTGTGGTTGTTTCAAGGAGCACAATGAGGGTTGGAAATGAAGCTAATTTTAGAACCTCTAGTCCATCAGGAGAGTTAACTTTTATTCAACTGAGTTTTAAATGTGATTCCTGATGATAATGAGTCATCAGCCCTTGTTTTATGAGGCTCATAATCAGTCCGTCAGACTTGCCTTAAAATAAAGAGTTGGAACCTTCGCTAAGCCCCGCCCCCTTGATTACTGTAGCTACAACTGTGTAGCATTCTAATATCTTTGTCTCTGTACAAGCCATAAAATCTGTTTGGATTAAGATCCATCACTGAGCACAATACAACGAAACGTGAACAAAAATGGGCTGCATGGTCAAGTTGCCAGAAAGAAGCCTTTACTGTGCCAATGCCACAATAAAGCCTGGTTACAATATGCCCAACAACACCTTGACATGCCTCACAGCTTCTGGCGCACTGTAATTTGGAGTGATGAGACAAAAATAGAGCTTTATGGTCACAACCATAAGCGCTATATTTGGAGAAGGTTTAACAAGGCCTATAGTGAACAGAATACCATCCCCACTGTGAAGCATGGTGGTGGCTCACTGATGATTTGGGGGTGTATGAGATAATGGAAAGACTGATGGCAAGATAAATGCAGCATGTTATCACAAAATACTGGCAATTTGCAATCTTCCGCACAAAAGCTGCACATGGGATGCTCTTGGACTTTCATGGGGACGCTCTTGGACATGTTGACCCTCCAGTGGTTACAGCAGAAAAAGGTGAAGGTTCTGGAATGGCCCTCACAGTCACCTGACCTTAATATGATCGAGACACTCTGGGGAGATCTCAAACTAGGGGTTCATGCAAGACGACCAAAGACTTTGCATGACCTGGAGGCATTTTGCCAAGACGAATGGGCAGCTATACCATCTGCAAGAATTCGGGGCCTCATAGACAACTATAATAGGAGAAATACACAGTATTAAGAACTAAGGGTATACAGACTTTTGAACAGGGGTCAGTTCATATGCTGCCATGTTTTCTTTTATGATTATTTAATTATTTTATAACCTACAGTCGAATATGAATCCCATAAGAAATACAGTGTCACACAAAAGTGAGTACACCCCTCACATTTTTGCAATATCTGATTATGTCTTTTCATGTGACAACACTGAAGAAATAACACTTTCATAGAAATGTAAAGTAGTGAGTGTTCCCCTCAAAATAACTCAACACACAGCCATTAATGTCTAAATCGCTGGCAACAAAAGTGAGTACACCCCTAAGTGAAAATGTCCAAATTGGGCCCAATTAGCCATTTGCCCTACCTGGTATCATGTGACTCGTTAGTGTTACAAGGTCTCAGGTGTGAATGGGGAGCAAGTGTGTTAAATTTGGTGTTATCGTTCTCACACTCCCTCATACTGGTCACTGGACGTTCAACATGGCACCTCATGGCAAAGAACTCTCTGAGGATCTAAAAAAATGAATTGTTGCTCTACATTTAGATGGCCTAGGCTATAAGAAGATTGCCAAGACCCTGAAACTGAGCTGTAGCACAGTGGTCAAGCCCATATAGCGGTTTAACAGGACAGGTTCCACTCAGAACAGGCCTCTCCATGTCGACCAAAGAAGTTGAGTGCACGTGCTCAGCGTCATATCCAGAGGTTGTCTTTGGGAAATAGACGTATGAGTGCTACCAGCATTGCTGCAGAGGTTGAAGGGGTGGGGGGGGGTCAGCCTGTCAGTACTCAGACCATACGCCGCATACTGCATCCAATTGGTCTGCATGGCTGTCGTCACAGAAGGAAGCCTCTTCTAAAGATGATGCACAAGAAAGCCCGCAAACAGTTTGCTGAAGACAAGCAGACTAAGGACATGGATTACTGGAACCATGTCCTGTGGTCTGATGAAAACAAGATAAACTTATTTGGTTCAGATGGTGTCAAGCGTGTGTGGCGGCAACCAGGTAAGGAGTACAAAAACAAGTGTGTCTTGCCTACAGTCAAGCATGGTGATGGGAGTGTCATGGTCTGGGGCTGCATGAGTGCTGCCGGCACTGGGGAGCTACAGTTCATTGAGGGAACCATGAATGCCAACATGTACTGTGAAGCAGAGCATGATCCCCTCCCTTTTAGGAGACTGGGCCACAGGGCAGTATTGCAACATGATAACGACCCCAAACACACCTCCAAGACGACAACTGCCTTGCTAAAGATGCAGAGGGTAAAGGTGATGGACTGGCCAAGCATGTCTCCAGACCTAAACCCTATTGAGCATCTGTGGAGCATCCTCAAATGGAAGGTGGAGGAGCGCAAGGTCTCTAACATCAACCAGCTCTGTGATGTCGTCATGAAGGAGTGGAAGAGGAATCCAGTGGCAACCTGTGAAGCTCTGGTGAACTCCATGCCCAAGAGGGTTAAGGCAGTGGTGGAAAATAATGGTGGCCACACAAAATATTGACACTTTGGTCCCAATTTGGACATTTTCACTTAGGGGTGTACTCACTTTTGTTGCCAGCGGTTTAGACATTAAAAGCTGTATGTTGTGTTATTTTCAGGGGACATTAAATGTATACTGTTATACACACTGTACACTCATTACTTTACATTGTAGCAAAGTGTCATTTCTTCAGTGTTGTCACATGGAAAGATATCATCAAAATATTTACAAAAATATTAGGGGTGTATCTCACAAAAAACTCACTTTTGTGAGATACTGTAAATGACGCATTTTGCCTGCTCACTCATGTTTTCCTCACAAATGGTAGATATATTACCAATTCTCCAAGGGTATGCAAACTATTGAGCACAACTGTATCAGAACAAGAATTTGTTTGCAACTAGCTATTGATTGTGGAGAACAAGACCAATAAAAGAAATATATTTAACTAATATGAGAATTAGGGTTCAATGTACCAATGTTGGTTCTTTTACCTGACTGGTGAATCCTCCTCACTCCTTCACTCCTCAGCCGCCCCACTGGAACTTGATGAGAATATATAAGTATTTGGAATGTATGAGAATATAGATGTCGGTGGTAAAATTACAAATGAAATCTTTCCTGACTGTTTTGACTAAATTTGACATTAGGTTTAATATACAGCGAGCAGTCATCACTAAACGAAACAGCTTTTTGTTTTATAATTATGAGCAATTTAATAAGTATATCTGTTTTTATTATTTGTTTTGTAAAAACAGCACAGCCATTCAACGTTCTCTTGATAGAATACACACCGATCTTGTGGTTCAAAAAACACTCTGCATACAGCAACATCTTGCTGTGTTGTTTCATTTCTGTACAGAGAAAATGATAAAAATCAGCTGAATCTCTAATAGTAACTACATTGAAGCAAAAAAATATTACATCTTGGAAAGAAAATATTACCTGCTAGTTTTATATCTCTTATGCAGACACCAAGTTATGCTGCAAATTAAAGCAATGAGAACCACTGAACCCATCAAAGCACCAACCACTGTCCCTGTAAACAGAAAAGATGACAAGATGAGAGCAGTACAATTCAATTAAAAGGAGGAAATGACAAACACATTAAATCAGCATGAGATGTTCCTGGTGATTATGTGGAATTCATCAACAATAAACCTTTCTCACCAACTAAGAAAGTTGGAATCTTTATGGAGCCCTCCTTGATGGCACTGCCAGATGACACCACACACCGAACCAGGGGGATATTTTTAGGTAGGCTGGGAACTGCCACTGTGGAAGTTATGGTGACAGTAACAGTTCCATTGGGATGGGTGACATTGACCGTGGTTGAGTTTTCCAAGGCTAATTGCACTGATTCATCCCAGGCCACTACTGGAGCAGGTCGTCCCGTGGCAGAGCAGGAGACAGTTAACCCAGAGAAGAGGGGATGAGTGTCCTTGTTTTGTGTTAATAGGAGTCTGGGTCCATATAGCTCTATAGAACAGAAATAATGTTTCACAATAAGCACAAATCAGCAACAGAGTTTAAAGGAAACTGTACTTAAATCAACCCTTATATTTTACCATTAACTTGAAGACAGGTCCTTCCACTGATAGCGCCATCTGGGTAAATATTAAACAGACACTTGTAGCAACTCTCATCTTCTCTGGACACTCTTCTGATGATGACAGAGCAGTTCTGCAGTCCCACATATAGAAACATGACTTTCATATTAAAAGGTGGGTTAACTTTTGGACCAAAACGTTTGTTGTAGGAGGCCACATTTTCATTCTCTCCTGGTGTCTCTTTTTGCCAGGTGACTTGCAGGACGTCTCTGGGTTCCATGAGTCTGCAGCTGAACTGAGCATCTCCTCCCAGTGTTACTATGACGACCTGCTGTGTTTCTACCAGCTGAGAGAGCCCTGCATGAAGGCCGTGACACAGATGGGATTTTAGGATGAAAAGACACTGGGATCAATCCAGAACCCCCAGTGTCAGTATAGAAGTCAGTGACATGGGTCAATGTGTTGCAGGATGTTATGGGCTGGGCGGACAGTCCATATTCACAGCACAATTCAAACAGAGCGTGTTATTTCACTGTGGGACTGTCATACTGTCATATTTTGGAATTGAATCACTGCAGTAAGATATTCCTTACTATGATACAAACCATCTTACAAGAAACGCAACTGTATGAATTTTAAGACACAATTAATTGTCCTTGACATATTGGTGTAGTTCTAAGTATGGTCAGAAGAGGGAGTTCAAAAGGAAGGAATTAAGGAACCAGTGCCCTCATTTATCAATGTTGCGTAGAAAAGCTTCTAAATAAACTTGGATGAAGAATAATTTGGATTTGTTAGCAAGTACAAAAGAATTGGTAGACCTATTTATCAATTGCTCATATGCTTGGTTTACACAGTATTTTGCCTTGATGAATCAGACACTTTCTAAAACACTGTGCTAGTGCACATGAAGTCTAAATGACCATTTATGGTCACAAACCTTCCCTTTAAAGCTGCAAGAAATGTCACCAATGACTGTCTGCCCACATGGAGAAATCAAAGAAGACAAAGAAAAAAATATTCAGAAACAGAAATAACTTTTGAAACTTTTTGTAGCCCTCAACAATGGCTTGACAGATAAGAGAAAAAAATATTGTTTAGGAGCAGGTTAGAGCTGTGGTAAGTTGTGCCTCACCAGAATGCAGAACAGGTAATTAAATGGTTTAATTTGAATACATATGCAAATAAAAAATTATGATCCACAAAAGAGATATAGGTGGAAGAGGAGGAGGGCAGAGTGATTCTACAGAGAATCTACTAATAAGACAAGTGATCTCAGCAAAAGAAATCTGCACGCTAATTTAAAACATGCTCCTTGTGTAATGCAAGTTGTGCCAGGTCCTCCAGCAATGCAAGATTTGGTAAAAGGTGTGCTTAAATTTACACACATTCTCAAGTATACGGACAAATTGATAAGTCTCACACTTTGCTTAGAAATGATGGCACACATGGTTAATTAACATTTCTGTTCATACACAACATTGATAAAAGGCCGTGTAAACCGCCTTGTTCAGTATGTGTTGAATAGTTCAAGAAACTACAGAATGTGGGCATCTGTTAATAGTAGGAGAAAAGCCTTCCTTCCTCCTACTTCGTTCACTGATCAAATCACAGTCATCTATAGAGTTTATATGTACATGCATTTCACAACTCTACTGCAATTCTCTAGCCTATAACTGTACATGTTTCACTACAGCATTAATATTTTAGCTATAAGCTACACATAGGCTGTTCATATACTTTACTATATCTCTTATGTACTTATAAATGCAGTAAAATAAGCCGGTTTGAATATTTGTGAAAGCAAAACATATCATATCTAACAATCACCAATATCAGCAATGTTGTGCAAATAAAAATGCAGACAAATTAAGTATATTACGAATAAATACTGATTAGCTCACCTTTAGAAATTATTATTAGCAGATTGAACAGGCAGTTGCAGTAAGCTGGAACCATGGTGAAGATGTTTGAATTTCCCTCTCTTTACCTGTACAAGCCACATGGTTATGGTTGATAGGTGTTGTAATTTTCCCTCTCTTTACCTGTACAAGCCACATGATTTTGAATGAACCAATCAGAAATGGTTCCTAACAAAGGTATGTGAACTAAGCTAGTAAGACTGTTTACATGGTTGTTAAACATGATTGTGTCAAAACTGGTCTAAACCTGCCATCCTGCATCCTGGCACCACCTCCTCTGGCTTCCCATTGAATTACTGTTTTAAATTTGACACCAATAAGTAGTCTTTACACGTCCACATGCACTTCATTTTTCTCTGCTGGAGATCATGTCATTACTGTTGTACACCAGAGAGAACTACATGTTGGGTCAAGGGTCACTAGTATCAGGCCTGTGTTCATACAGGCAGACCAATTCTGATTTTCTTGTTGCTGAACTCTGACCCATTACAACCCCCCCCAGGTCTCTCAGGTCCTTGTCACACTACTCCCTTGTACTACTCTGACACTGCCTTGCAAAGTCTGATAATGGACATTTTCAATTGTCACAGGTACGTGTGATCTTTTTTTATATAAATGCATAATTATCACACTTTATGAATATATTAATATGTAGTTCACACACACACAGACAAAGTACATAAATCTGCATGGTCATCGATGCATGATGTACAGTGGGGAGAACAAGTATTTGATACACTGCTGATTTTGCAGGTTTTCCCACTTACAAAGCATGTAGACATTTTTTATCATAGGTACTCTTCAACTGTGAGAGACGGAATCTAAAAAAAAAAAAAAAAAATCCAGAAAATCCCATTGTATAATAATAATACATTTTATTTATATAGTAAAGTCACTTTACAGGGCAGGTAGATTATAAAAACAAAACAAAACAAGACAAGATTCAGACACAGATGAGAAGGGACGGAGGCGTGGGGCTACGGATAGGCAGAGGTGAAGAGATGTGTCTTGAGGTGGGACTGGAAGATGGTGAGGGACTCAGAGGTGTGGATCTCTTGGGGGAGGGAGTTCCAGAGCCTGGGAGCTGCCCTGGAGAAGGCTCTGTCCCCAAAACTGCAGAGGTTGGATTTTTGGATGGAGAGGAGACCAGCTGAGGAGGATCTGAGGGACCGTGAGGGTTGGTACGGGGAGAGGAGGTCAGTGAGGTATGAGGGGGCCAAATGGTGGAGGGCTTTGTAGGTGAGGATCAGGATTTTATAGGTGATCCGGTGGGAGACAGGAAGCCAGTGGAGTTGTTTTAGGACTGGAATGATGTGGTGCCAGGATTTGGAGCGGGTGATGAGTCGGGCTGCTTGGACCAATTGGAGTCGGTTGATGTTGGTAGAGCTGAGGCAGAGGAGAAGTGAGTTGCAATAGTCCAGTCGCGAGGAGATGAAGGTGTGAATGAGTCTTTCAGCAGGGGGGGTGTGAGAGAGGGTCTGATTTTGGCGATGTTGCGGAGGTGAAAGAAGGAGGTTTTAATGACTTGACGGATGTGAGGCTCAAAGGAGAGGGTAGAATCAAAGATAACGCCAAGGTTGCGGGCCTGGGGAGAGGGGAGACAATGGTGCCGTCGATGGTGAGAGTGGGGTTATTGGTTTTGCTGAGTGTGGATTTGGTGCCTATGAGGAGAAATTCTGTTTTGTCGCTGTTGAGTTTGAGGAAGATGAAACCGCTCTCCTCAAAGTCCTAAACGACCTCTTCACCTCTGCTGAAACCGGTTCCTTCAACATCCTCATCCTCCTCGACCTGAGTGCAGTACCATCAATATCGAGGTCTTTGAGTCTGGTGAGTAGGATGTTATGGCTCATGGTATCAAAGGCTGCAGTCAGGTCAAGGAGAATGAGGATGTTGAGGGAACTGGTGTCAGCAGAGGTGAGGAGGTCGTTTAGGACTTTGAGGAGAGCAGTTTCAGTGCTGTGGAGGGGGCGAAAGCCAGATTGGAGGGGATCTAATTGGCATGAAGATGGGTATGTAGTTGTGTGGCGACTATGCGTTCCAGGGTTTTAGACAGAAATGGGAGGTTGGATGTTGGGCGGTAGTTGTTGAGGGAGGAGGGATCCAGACCAGGTTTTTTAAGGATTGGGGTGACAGTGGCAGTTTTGAAGGCAGATGGTATGATTTTTAAGTAATTCATTTGCATTTTATTGCATGACATAAGTATTTGATACATCAGAAAAGTAGAACTTAATATTTGGTACAGAAACCTTTATTTGCAATTACAGAGATCATACGTTTCCTGTAGTTCTTGACCAGGTTTGCACACACTGCAGCAGGGATTTTGGCCCACACCTCCATACAGACCTTCTCCAGATCCTTCACGTTTCGGGGCTGTCGCTGGGCACTACGAACTTTTAGCTCCCTCCAAAGATTTTCTATTGGGTTCAGGTCTGGGGAAAATTGTGGAAAACCTTCCAATTGTAATATAAATATACTTAATACTTGAAAAATACTTGTCCATTTCCTGCCCTCCTCTACTTGCACTTCTGGTTAGATGCTAACTTCATTTTGTTGTACTTTACTTGTACTGTAATCTAAATATCCACCCTCAAGGATCAGGCATGTCATTTGTGCTGCTTTCTTTTATCTCAGATATTGTTTAGTATAAAACAAACAAACGTTTATAACAAATTGCAAAGCTATTTTTGCCAGGTGACTTGCAGAACGTCTTTGGGTTCCATGAATCTGCAGGAGGTTTTAATGACTTGAATGAAGACAGTGACACAGCTGTGATTTTTGGATGAAAAGACACTCTGGGATCAGCCCAGAACCTTCAATGTCGATGTAGAGGTCGGTGACATGCGTCAACGCGTTGCAGGTTAGCATGCACTGGGCCGGAACCTCACAGCACGAATTAATGTAATTTCACTGTGGTACTGTCATATTTTGGAATTGGATCACTGTAGTAACATATTTCGATTATGCAAACTATCTTTCTTACGGAGAAACACAAACAGTTTTAGGGTATCATAAAGTAAATATGACATAGTTGTGTAATTCTAAGAATGGTCAGAAACAGAAGGCAGGAATGAAGGAATCATAAAAAAATAAGTTAAATCAACACAAAGTTAAAGAATGTTTGGATCTGTTAATTGAAGGAGACCAGGCTCCAATGACAAAATCTACTTTCTGCTCTTCCCCAAATCCTCAATCCCAAAGCATAGATTATTTTTGATTGAACCATTTTACCATATTTTCCTGACCAAAGGACAAAGTCATGAGCTAAAGCTTAATCATGAACTATATTCACTAAAGGTGGAATGACCACAGAATCCCCTTCACTAGAAACTCTCATGTTACAGTTTAGGATCCTGGGCCATAACAACACAAACACTAAAGACAGATGTTTTTACAAATAAATAATTCAAATACTTTCTACAAAATCACTCTCTACAAAACCCTCAGTGTCAATGTAGAAGTGAGTTATAATTTGATGTGTTTCACGTCATCACGGGCTGATTAGGGGCCTCACAGGACAATTGAAATGGAATGTTTCTCCACTGTGTTACTGACATATTTTGAAATTGGATCACTACCCTAACATTTTACTTACTATTTTGCTATTTATTTTTCTTAAGTAGAAACACACTTCTATGGATCTTTTGGATACAAAAAAGTATGCATGGTGTTACTAAGAATGGTCAGAAGAGGGAGTAGGAAGGCAGAATGGATGAATGAAGGAATCAGTAAACTGCCTTTTTCAGTATAAGTTGAGCATGTATGAGCATCTGTTAATTAATATGAGGACACAAGCCTACAGCTCCTTCCTCCCAATGTGTTCACTGATTAAATCGTAAAATTCTATACAGTTTATACAAGTTCTTCAAACACTATTGAATCTCTTAACTATAGAGTAAATGTTGAGTTTCACTACAACATTCACATTGTAGCTTTATGCCAATACAGGTATACTGTACATTACTCCATACACATAGCTTATTCTTTAACATTAATTGAATTGTGAATGCAATGAAATAAGAATGTTTGAATGGTTCTGAAAGTAAGAAATTTAACTGAAAACATTTACAGTATAAATAATGTTATGCCAATGAAAAAGCAGACAAATGCTTTTTATTATACACAAATTTATCTGATTAACTAACCTTTAGAAATGATCATTAGCAGGTTGAACAGGTAGTTGCAGTATGCTTGAACCATGGTGATAATGGTTGTGCATTTCCCTGTCTACCTGTACTACCAGATGGTCAGGGTTGATAGGTGTCTGAATAATCCTTTCCCATAACTGTACAACTGACATGGGTTTGAATAAACCAATCAGAAACTCTTCTGGTGAGAATGTTTATTTTGGAGACAAATTTGACAGTTGTCTGTACACGTCAACATGCACTTTATTGTTCTCTGCTGGAGATCATGTCATTACTGCTGTACACCAGGGAGAACTACATGTTGGGTCAAGGGTCACTAGTGTCAGGACTGTATTGAACTTTTCTGATGTTAATATAATTTGACCAATCACATCAGTTACTTATTTTTAAGGTATTTACCTGAAGTGAGTTCTGTGTGTGTGAATGTAGCCCTGGTAGCCTATTTGTAAATCAGGAAAACTTCATTAAGTCTTTCCCCAAATTAAACTCCCCCAGGCTACAATAAAGTACTGATTGGGAAATTATGCATATTTTCATCTAAAATATTATTGCAAAAAACGGAGGCGGAGAGGCCGGGCCAGTCGAGGGCGCCGTGGCGGCCGGGCCAGTAGAGGACGCTGTGGCGGTCGGGACAGGAGAGGAGTGGCCAATCCTCCTCAGGCCACTCCTCCTCGGGCACTTGGAGCTGACACCGGATGTAGAGGGGGTGCTGTCAAGACCCCCCCCTAAAAAATCCTCAGTTCAGGAGGGAACCGTGGACAGGGCGTTGGGCACCTTGTCCCTGCGTTGCTTCTCTTACGTAGCCACCAAATTATGTTGCAGATTAAAGCAATGAGAACCACTAAACACATTACTCCACCCACTGTCCCTGTAAATAGAAAAGATGACAAGATGAGACCAGTAAAATTCACAGATAAATGGGGGAAAACATTACTTTTCTGGAAAAACAACACACCATGACTCCTTATCCAACCATCATTGGAGACTGGAGGCGGAGTTGATCCTAGAAGACAAAATACCAATTAAAATTAATGATACGTTATTACACTTCATTAATCAACAACAAACCTTTCTCACCAGTTAAGGATGTTGGAATCTTTATGGATCCCTCCCTGATGACATAGCTGGATGATGCCAAACACCTAACCATGGTGTCATTGTAAGGTAGACTGGGAACTGCCACTATGGAAATTATGGTGACAGTAACAGTTCCATTGGGATGGGCGACATTGTCCGTAGTAGAGTTTTCCAAAACCAATTGTACTGGGAGAAACAAGTCCACTACTGGAGCAGGTCGTCCCGTGGCAGAGCAGGAGAGAGTTAACCCAGAGAAGAGGGGCAGGGTGTCATTGATTTGTGTAACTAGGAGTGTGGGTCCATACAACTCTATAGAAAAACATCAAATAGGATTCACAGTGAGCACATTTTAGCAATAGATGAAATACAAATCTCATGATATTCGAAATTTAAAACAAGTATAAAGGACACTGCTCCTGTCTTAAATAACCCTCATAATTTACCATTAACTTGAAGGCAGGTCCTTCCACTGATAGCTCCATCTGGGTAAATATTAAACAGACACTTGTAGCAGCTCTCATCTTCTCTTGATACTCCTCTGATGATGACAGAGCAGTTCTGTAGTCCCACATTTAGAAACAAGACTTTCATATTAAAAGGTGGGTTTACTTTTGGACCAAAACGTTTGTTGTAGGAGGCCACATTTTCATTCCCTCCTGGTGTCTCTTTTTGCCAGGTGACTTGCAGGACGTCTCTGGGTTCCATGAGTCTGCAGCTGAACTGAGCATCTCCTCCCAGGGTTACTATGACTACCTGCTGTGTTTCTACCAGCTGAGAGAGACCTGCATGAAGACCGTGACACAGGTGGGATTTTAGGATGAAAAGACACTGGGATCAATCCAGAACCCCCAGTGTCGATGTAGAAGTGAGTGATGTGAGTCAATGTGTTGCAGGTCATCATGGGCTGAATGGGGCCTCACAGGTGAATTGAAATGGAGTGTTTCTCTGGTGTGTTACTGACATATTTTGAAATTGGATGACTGTACTAACATATTACCTACGATTTTACAAATTATTTTTCTTACGTAGAAACACACTTTTATGAATCTTTAGGATACAATGAAGTATACATGACATGTTAGTGTTTGAATTGTTTAAAGTAACCAACTACAGAATGTGTGAACATTGGGCTACTGTAGCTCTGCAAATTGAGCTATTGTGTGTGATTACATTGCTAGCTTCTCTCACTGAATCGAATTCCAACAGCTGCAAACACTGGTTGATGTTACTGTAGCCAGCTAGCAAATGTCAGATATCCACTATCTAACAATGTGTGACCTGTAAGTCAATGCAGTGAAAATGAAGACTGGTGACGGGTGTAAATGTGTCTTGCTGTATTGAGTTGTAGAAATAAAGAAAAGTCTAACATATCCTTTGTTGAACTACTTACTGAAAGTAAGCCACCAACGAAATGACAGACTATGACAGATAACCACACAATAGTGAACATACACTGTATCAACTAGTGATGTGCAGTTTGTGAATGATTCGTTTGTTTTGAACGATGCTTTTTAGTGACTCAGGACTCACAAGTCCTTTATTTCTAGTAACACGTTCTATTGTATCGTTCATTCAAAGATTTGACAGCGGATTTCTACAACATGATCCATCCATCCATCTTCTCCCGCTTATCCGGGGCCGGGTCGCGGGGGCAGCAGTCTAAGCAGGGATGCCCAGACTTCCCTCTCCCCAGACACTTCCTCTAGCTCTTCCGGGGGGACACCGAGGCGTTCCCAGGCCAGCCGGGAGACATAGTCCCTCCAGCGTGTCCTAGGTCTTCCCCGGGGTCTCCTCCCGGTGGGACGGGACCGGAACACCTTCCCAGGAAGGCGTTCCGGAGGCATCCGAAAAAGATGCCCAAGCCACCTCAGCTGACCCCTCTCGATGTGGAGGAGCAGTGGCTCTACTCTGAGCTCCTCCCGGGTGACCGAGCTTCTCACCCTATCTCTAAGGGATCGCCCAGCCACCCTGCGGAGAAAACTCATTTCGGCCGCCTGTATCCGGGATCTTGTCCTTTCGGTCATGACCCAAAGCTCATGACCATAGGTGAGAGTAGGAACGTAGATTGACTGGTAAATCGAGAGCTTCGCCTTGCGGCTCAGCTCTTTCTTCACCACGACAGACCGATACATCGACTGCATTACTGCAGAAGCTGCACCGATCCGTCTGTCAATCTCCCGTTCCATCCTTCCCTCACTCGTGAACAAGACCCCTAGATACTTAAACTCCTCCACTTGAGGCAGGCACTCTCCACCAACCTGAAGTGGGCAAGCCACCCTTTTCCGACTGAGGACCATGGCCTCGGATTTGGAGGTACTGATTCTCATCCCCACCGCTTCACACTCGGCTGCAAACCGTCCCAGTGCATGCTGAAGGTCCTGGTTAGAAGGGGCCAACACGACAACATCATCTGCAAAGAGCAGAGACGAAATCGTGTGGTCCCCAAACCTGACACCCTCCGGCCCCTGGCTGCGCCTAGAAATTCTGTCCATAAAAATTACAAACAGAACCGGTGACAAAGGGCAGCCCTGCCGGAGTCCAACATGCACTGGGAACAAGTCTGACTTACTGCCGGCAATGCGGACCAAGCTCCTGCTTCGGTTGTATAGGGACCTGACAGCCCTTAGCAAAGGACCCAGGACCCCATATTCCCCAAGCACCCTCCACAAGATGCCGCGAGGGACACAGTCGAATGCCTTCTCCAAATCCACAAAACACATGTGGATTGGTTGGGCAAACTCCCATGAACCCTCCAACACCCCGTAGAGGGTATAGAGCTGGTCCAGTGTTCCACGGCCCGGACGAAAACCACACTGTTCCTCCTGAATCCGAGGTTCTACTATCGGCCGTATTCTCCTCTCCAGAACCCTGGCATAGACTTTCCCGGGCAGGCTGAGAAGTGTGATCCCCCTGTAGTTGGAACACACCCTCCGGTCCCCCTTCTTAAAAAGAGGGACCACCACCCCGGTCTGCCATCCCAGAGGCACTGTCCCCGACCGCCACGCGATGTTGCACAGGCGTGTCAACCAAGACAGCCCCACAACATCCAGAGACTTGAGGTACTCAGGGCGGATCTCATCCACCCCCGGTGCCTTGCCACCGAGGAGTTTCTTGACCACCTCTGTGACTTCAGCCCGGGTGATGGACGAGTTCACCTCTGAGCCCTCAGCCTCTGCTTCCTCAATGGAAGACATGTCAGCGGGATTGAGGAGATCCTCGAAGTACTCCTTCCACCGCCCGACGACATCCTCAGTTGAGGTCAACAGCTGCCCACCTCTACTGTAAACAGCGTTGGTAGGGCACTGTTTCCCTCTCCTGAGGCGCCGGATGGTTTGCCAGAATCTCTTCGAGGCCAGCCGAAAGTCCTTCTCCATGGCCTCACCGAACTCCTCCCAGGCCCGAGTTTTTGCCTCCACAACCACCCGGGCTGCAGCCCGCTTGGCCTGTCGGTACCCGTCAGCTGCCTCAGGAGTCCCACAAGCCAACCAGGCCTGATAGGACTCCTTCTTCAGCTTGACGGCATCCCTTACTTCCGGTGTCCACCACCGGGTTCGGGGATTGCCGCCTCGACAGGCACCGGAGACCTTACGGCCACAGCTCCGAGCGGCCGCTTCGACAATGGCGGTGGAGAACATGGTCCACTCGGACTCAATATCTCCAACCTCCCTCGGGATCCAGTCGAAGCTCTGCCGGAGGTGGGAGTTAAAGATCTCTCTGACAGGAGACTCGGCCAGACGTTCCCAGCAGACCCTTACAGTACGCTTGGGCCTGCCGAGTCTGTCCAGCTTCCTCCCCCGCCATCGGATCCAACTCACCACCAGGTGGTGATCAGTTGACAGCTCCGCCCCTCTCTTCACCCGAGTGTCCAAGACATACGGCCGCAGGTCAGATGAGACGACAACGAAGTCGATCATCGACCTGCGGCCTAGGGTGTCCTGGTGCCACGTGCACTGATGGACACCCTTATGTTTGAACATGGTGTTCGTTATGGACAAACTGTGACTAGCACAGAAGTCCAATAACTGAACACCACTCGGGTTCAGATCAGGGGGGCCGTTCCTCCCAATCACGCCCCTCCAGGTGTCACTGTCGTTGCCCACGTGGGCGTTGAAGTCCCCCAGTAGAACAATAGAGTCCCCAGTCGGAGCACTTTCCAGCACCCCTCCCAGAGACTCCAAGAAGGTCGGGTACTCTGCACTGCCGTTAGGCCCGTAGGCACAAACAACAGTGAGAGACCTATCCCCGACCCGTAGGCGCAGGGAAACGACCCTCTCGTTCACCGGGGTAAACTCCAACACATGGCGGCAGAGCTGGGGAGCTATGAGCAAACCCACACCAGCCCGCCGCCTCTCACCATGGGCAACTCCAGAGTGGTGAAGAGTCCATCCTCTCTCAAGGAGTGTGTTTCCAGAGCCCAAGCCGTGCGTAGAGGTGATCCCGACTACCTCTAGTCGGAACCTCTCAACCTCACGCACTAACTCAGGCTCCTTCCCCGCCAGCGAGGTGACATTCCACGTCCCTAGAGCCAGTTTCCGTGTCCAGAGATCGGGTTGTCTAGGCCCCTGCCTTTGACTGCCGCCCGATCCTCTTTGCACCGGCCCCTTATGGTCCCTCCTGTGGGTGGTGAGCCCACGGGAGGGCGGCCCCACGTCACCCGTTCGGGCTGAGCCCGGCCGGGCCCCATGGGGGAAGGCCCGGCCACCAGGCGCTCGCATTCGAGCCCCAACCCCGGGCCTGGCTCCGGGGTGGGGCCCCGGCTGCGCCATACCGGGCGACGTCACGGTACTCAAAATTGAATTCTTCATTAAGGGGTTTTGAACCGCTCTTAGTCTGACCCGTCGCCTAAGACCTGTTTGCCTTGGGAGACCCTACCAGGGGCATATAGCCCCAGACAACATAGCTCCTAGGGTCACTCGGGTACTCAAACCCCTCCACCACGTTAAGGTGGCAGTTCTTGGAGGGGTTAAGGTGGCAGTTCTTGATCACTTGCATCATACCAGGTCCTCCAGCTCAGTTCTCCGATCAACTTCGATGTACATTCACAGAGAAAAACTGAACATCATAAAGGAACATCATAAAGACATGTTTATAACTGATAATTTAACGCAGACTATAATAATTAACATAGTTGATTAATGGTGTCATGAAAAAAACTAATGAAAACAAGCTTGGAGCCCCTGCCTTTGCCTGAGTAAAAAAGACGTGAAGGACTGACACAGTCAGTTTTATCGTTGAATTGAACGGTTGTTTCGTTCATTTGAACGTCTGCCAGTGGAGTTATTCCCCAACCGCTGGCTTCCAGCTCAGCAGCCTACTCTCTGTCCAACAGCTGTTAGTTTGATGTTCTCAAAGGAAAGTTGATGAAGAAAGTAACATTGTAAGTACATGTTTGTAACAGATAATTAGTTGCATGGCCTACAGTAATTAAGGTAATATATTGTTTTTTATGTAATAAAAAACATAATTGTAATCATAGAGTAGAACAAGCGTTTGCTTAAGTAGAAAAGACGTAAATGACATTATCTGGCCCTTGTGTAGGGGGGTGGGGGGGCTGTAGGCATTACTGACTGAAATGAACAAAATGACTTGAAAGATTCAAACTTTTTACGGAAAGATCCGAGTCTGTAAAAATAATCAAACTTCCCATCACTAGTAGTACCGCTGAGAGCTGGGGGGCAGTGGATCAAACCACTGTGAGGCAAAGGGTGGGGGTCACAAACCTTTTTAACTTACAAAGGTGTTATTAAGTGTCTATAACCAGCACAAGTTTCATTGCATGTTAATATAATCACATGATACCGGGGAAGGAAAATGTCTAATTGGGCCCAATTTGGACATTTTCACTTAGGGGTGTACTCACTTCTCTGACATACTGTATATACTGTACATTACCCTATAAAGAAAATGTAAATCTTCCACATTCATTGAATTATGAATCCAGTGAAATAAGTAGGCTTGAATGATTGTGAAAGCATATCATTTCATGTATAGTATTAGTAATGTTATGCCAATAAAACAGCAGACAAATGCAGTATATTATAAACAAATGAATCTGATTAGCTCACCTTCAGAAATGATCATTAGTAGGTTGAACAGGTAGTTGCAGTATTCTTGAACCATGGTGATAATGGTTGTGCATTTCCCTGTCTACCTGTACTACCAGATGGTCAGGGTTGAACAGTGTCTGAATAATCATTTCCCATAACTGTACAACTGACATGGGTTTGAATAAACCAATCAGAAACTCTTCGGGTGAGAATGTTTATTTTGGAGACAAATTTGACACCACTAAGTCTCTACACGTCCACATGCACTTTATTGTTCTCTGTTGGAGATCATGTCCTCACTGTTGTACACCAAAGAGAACTAAATGTTGGGTCAATTGTCACTAGTATCAGGGCTGTGTTCAAACAGGCAGACCATTTCTGATATACTTATAATTTGAGCAGTCACATTAGTCACTTATGTGTAAGGTATTTACCTGAAATAGGTGGCCAGTGTGAATGTAGCCAAGGGAGCCTAAATGTCTGTTCCCCAAATTAAAACCATTTAATCAAAATTATTAACATAGAAAAACTGTTCCAGTTTTATTTATGTTCCTACTCAGTCTTGAACTGAACTTCCTTTATTCTGGTGTTTGTCTTGACTTGCACTGGAAGAAAGCTTTTGTCTGTTTCAGTCTTGCCCTCCCTCTGGATCTGTCTTGACTTAAATATGCTTCTGTCATGGTCTTGACTTGGTTTTACTTCAGTTGGTCTTGAACAAAACACTATTGTTTTTTTCCATAGCCTGTGCCAGAAGAATTTCTACCAGTTGGAGTTGTGAAGGTTGTGATCTCATTTCAGGATATGAAAAGAATTTGAGCTGAATTATTTGACACAGAGCCATGTGATCCTTGTTCAGAATTAAAAGAACAAGCTCCTGATGTGATAGCAATTCTATCACATCTAACTCTTTAGGAAGTAGGTACAGATAGGGCTGTAGCACAAAATTAAGGGCTCTGCGGTCTCTGAGGGGGCCCTCCCCACTTTATTCAAGATTCAAAAAATGTATCTACATCTACATATTAGGCCCCTATATACTAGGTACCCCTTTTCCCCCCAGTCCAATGCCCATGGGCACAGAGACAAAATTATCTTGGCACAAATAGCAGTTTATTTGCAAATAGAGAGATACACACAGATACAAGGTCAGTGAGATCTCTGAGGTAACTAGAGAATCTTCAATATTTCTAAGGGGTGGGTGTAAGAATCTGTATATTCATCCTGTAAAGACAACATTTGTTCCTTTATCCCTTCCTGCCCCCTGTCATGTGTTTACCTATCCTGTCCCAAATGGGCAAATTGCCCCTACATCCCCCAAGGGGCTAAAGGAACATTGTAAATGACCCTTTCAAGACAGCTAGCCACATACCCGGAAGAACACAGAACAGATAGTTACACTGATAGCTCAGGCAGATTAACAAACTGGTCAGGGGACCCAATGATACACTCTCCCACATTTACAACACTGTCCACACCTCCAGCATTTATCTATACATTTGTAGAATCCAGCAATACATCAGTTCAAGAAATTCCTCAACACTGATTTGAAATGTACTTATCTATTTATCCCCCATCGTATCCACCCTGTCATGGTTATGGACATAGGACACAGGTGCAGAGTTGAAGGACATTTCTTATAATGGTCTTGTGAATCAAACTAACAGACCGAAACAGAAACCAACAAAAGTATTGACACCAAACAAGAACTGCTTAACACAAACAATAATCCACACTGTGGTGTGGACAAACTCAACATATAGGGTCCCAAATTATTGTTTGTGTTAAGCATATCAAATTTCAATCAAATATATTTTATAAAAACTAGTTGTCACAAAGTTATGTTACAGACACACAGCCTAAAACCCTAAATAGCAAGCAACAAGAGTTAATGCTCAGTGGCTAAGAAAAAACTCCCTTGTAGAATTCAAAATTAGGAAGAAACCTAAGAGGACTCAGACACTGAGGCATGGCCAGTCCTCTTAATGCTGCACTAGGTGAGGGTTGTAAGAGTACATAACACATAGAATGGTTGTCTTTTAAAGAAATGATCTCACATCTCTCAAAAGGTAAACGATGGTCAAAAAATAACAGTTATATTCGTATTTACACGCCCTAGTCAATGAGGACTCAGCTCTTTTGCCATTTCAGTAAAAAAACATTTATCCACCGGGAATTCCTTGCATTCACATTGCTAAGTATGATATTATCCCCAAATTTACTAATTGTAATGTGGGTAAATTTACAGTTAGGAAAAGCCCCCGACATCCCATTGGAAGACAATGGTTTTCATTGACATAGTTTAAAAGACGACAAACTGTTCTAATTGTAATACAAAGTTTTAGCGTACAATTACTGTTTACATCAGTGGTTCACAAACAGGGGTACTAGGACCCCTGGGGGTACTTGGTCTCTCCACAGGGGGTACCTGAAAACACTCATGACACCATAGGCTTACTAGCGAAATTAACTTTTGGGCAAAATCTTTTGGGGGGTACAGCAACTGAAAAAGGTTGGGGGCCACTGGTTTACATGGCATATGGCAAAGATTGTTATTATCAAAATGTTTTGTCAACTTCTACGTTTAAATAAGGGACTGATCGTTATTGGCTGACCCTCCCCTAAGCAAAATATGATTTCATATCATCCTCCCTGAGCTTTGGGGAACAAAACATGACCTTCCCCATTCAAAATGCAGATTAGAACGTAGATGAAGCACATTTGGTTTAAAAGAAAAACTCTCCTGCTCAACAACAATCATGGAAATATTAGAAATATTACAACATAAATAGCCTAGATTAGAAATGCAGAACATATTCTAACTTGAAAGATCGTGCCTGAAAATACAAGCCCATATTACAGGGTTGATTTTACTTATCCAACATCTATACAAACAGGAATATTGTGACAACTATGGCACCAACTGATACATGTCTAATAAGCACAAAGATGCAGTAACTGCATGCCCTCCTTCCAGCAAACGGAGAGAGAAACATAGTTTCTATTATTATTTACTGTTGCGTTTATTGAAAATATTAATCACTCTCGCAAGCCCAGCCCGACTACAATATCATAATTTAAGTCCATGCCTGGACATGATTGGGTTCGGGCTGAGAATGAACTCCCTACCTCTGGGTCACAATGTCTTCTGCTGGCCTTCATGCTACTAGCCTTTCCTCCAGATCACTCAACCCCTTTTAGCATGGGTAGGATTCAGGCCTAGATGCACCTGTTCTGAGCGTGATTTGGCTGTGGCAACCCTTCTTATAGTATTCATTTACAATAGTCAATGGCTCGATGTACAAGTTCATGCACAGAGGTGTGACTCTTCTTCTGTTCCCTTGTCCAATTATTTGTTGTCCTTTTTCACCATGCAAAGCATTGTTTTTCATAGATGCGTTACTGTTGTTGAGAATAGGCCGTGTCCCTGATAATCATCTGCATATTAAAAGGAATGCTATAATCGGCATTCAGAATGCAATCATGAAACCCTTACCTTTCTATATGATGTTGGAAAAAGGAGCAAAACCACTCGTAGGCCCACTGAGACCTAGTCTACACGTACACAATAATTTTTGAAAAATAAAGGTATTTGATATTTGATACACTGCCGATTTTGCAGGTTTTCCTTCTTATAAAAGCATGTAAAGGTCTGTAATTTTTTATAATAGGTACACTTCAACTGTGAGAGACTAAAACAAAAATCCAGAAAATCACATTGTATGATTTTTAAATAATTAATTTGCATTTTATTGCATGAAATAAGTATTTGATCATCTACCAACCAGTAAGAATTCCAGCTCTCACAGACCTGTTAGTTTTTCTTTAAGAAGCCCTCCTGTTCTCCACTCATTACCTGTATTAACTGCACCTGTCTGAACTCGTTACCTGCATAAAAGACACCTGTCCACACACTCAATCAAACAGACTCCAACCTCTCTGATATAAGGACATCAGGGATAAAATTGTAGACCTGCACAAGGCTGGGATATTTTTGGTCTGATGAGACAAAAATAGAGCTATAGAGGAAGAAGAAGGATGATTACAACCCCAAGAACACCATCACAACCGTGAAGCATGGATGTGGAAACATTATTCTTTGGGGATGCTTATTTGCAAAGGGGACAGGACGACTGCACCGTATTGAGGGGAGGATGGATGGGGCCATGTATCGCGAGATCTTGGCCAACAACCTCCTTCCCTCAGGAAGAGCATTGAAGATGGGTCGTGGCTGGGTCTTCCAGCATGACAACGACCCGAAACACACAAGCCAGGGCAACTAAGGACTGGCTCCGTACGAAGCATCTCAAGGTCCTGGAGTGTCCTAGCCAGTCTCCAGACCTGAACCCAATAGAAAATCTTTGGAGGGAGCTGAAAGTCTGTATTGCCCAGCTACAGCCCTGAAACCTGAAGGATCTGGAGAAGGGCTGTATGGAGGAGTGGGCCAAAATCCCTGCCGCAGTGAGTTCAAACCTGGTCAAAAACTACAGGAAACGTACGATCTCTGTAATTGCAAACAAAGGTTTCTGTACCAAATATTAAGTTCTGCTTTACCTATGACAAAAATGTGACTTCTACCTGCTTTGTAAATGGGAAAACCCGCAAAATCGGCAGTGGATGAAATACTCTAATAATAGCAAAACGTTCTATCAAATATGATTTTGGCCAGATGTGTAAGAAATAATTAAATATTAAATTAGTTTGTTGGATACTTGAGAATAGAGAGCATTGCTGGTTATAATATGGTGGTATGTGGAAGGAGAGTGACAAAATTATAGCCATCTCAGAGGGCCGAATAGCCCCCCCCCCCCGCCCGAAATAATATTTAAGGTGGATGACTCTCATACAATGACTGACAAAACGCACTAGGGCAGGATGAACTTAAATAGGGACTTAAGGAGGGGCAAACAAGACGATAAACGCAAAACTACGTCACAAGGTTTTAATAAACCCATTATTTTGCAGTTTTGGACCCTTGGCCACATCGACACAAGCATTAAAGGCAGGTTATAAAACAATTATATTTTTACAGTAAATAACTCAAACATTGGCGGGATGTGCATTTTACACCTAGGCATTCAGCACTATTTTCCCGTAATTAAACAGCATTCTAATAACCTCTCCAAGACACCACAGGGCTTTTGGCGTAACCACCCCATATTAAGTGACATTAACCTAAATAAACAAGAACAAACTCACAACAACCAGTCACATTTACTCATACGACTAAGAAGCAAGCAAAAATGCCGGGAGAAATAACACAATCAGGATTCAGGCTTCCCCAGAGATTCCAGCCAAGCGCACACGTATGCCACCACGCACACTCAAAGGCACAGTCAGCTAGGCCAGTGGTTACCAAACCTCTTCTGGGCCCCCCAGCCATTCCATCTAGTTGATGTATCCCAGAGATAGCACACCTGATTGAAAAGGTAAGCATTTGTTAATTAGTTAATAAGTTGATTCAGGTGTGCCAGCTCTGGGAAATGTATGCAAATCTGCACACATTAATGCAGATTTAAGCAAATATGCACATTAGTGTAGATTTGCACACATTATGCAAATATGTGCACATTAATGCAAATATGCAATGTAAATCAGACATTCCCAATTTAAACTTTTTTATCCAGTAGAAGCCATTATGTTTAACTGAAAATGTATGCAAATCTATACAATAATGGTTAATACGCATTTAATTATGGAAAAATATGCAAAAAAAACTAAAGCAAAAGAAAATTGAATCTAAGCAAATTTGGGCTAAAATATGCACACATGCAAATCTGGGCAAAGTCATGCCGATGTATGCAAATCTGTGCATATTTAGCCAAATATACGGAAAATTATGCAAATATGCACATTCATACAGATTTATGCAAATATGCACATTTATGCAAATATACAATGTGCATGTATATGTGCATACAGATTACGGTATTCGGAAAGGCACAAATAACGTGGTTTTTACAAATACTTATTTGGTAGTCATCAGCACTTGGCATGTTCAGCCTGTAGCACATTGGAAAACTATAGCTGGTTAACCTCTCTAACTATTTTACTTGATGTTTCACCTTAATTTGTGTTATGTGTAGTTAACAGGTTGATACATTTGTGTGAATGTCATGCAGGCAATGGTCTACAGTACAAGCCTAGTACAGTAACCTGTCACCAGGTTACATTCTGATTATTTTTTGCCAATGTTATTGTATTGTATCTTATGGGAGGTTTTCTATTCCCTGTACATTTTATGAATTCTAATGAATGGAAATTCTGCATTGTTAATTTTACTCTTATCCATATATATACAGTTTACCACTTGAATCCTAGATGGAAAACCCAACATTTAGACAGAGGGGAAAGGAGCTGGCCATGCACGCCACGCCTGAGGCTCAGTCCATCAGGGCCAAGCCTGACCAGGCTGTGGTTTGCAAGAAGCCAGAAGAATGTGAGGCAGAGGCCCGGGCCCGTATCGTCTCAGAGGGTGGAGATCCTGATTCCGTGATGCTGGTTCTGAGCCGGTATACGGTTCAGTTCGGCGTGTACCGGGGTCAGACATTTAAGTGGCTCCTAGAGAATGACATGGGCTGGGTTGTGGGGCTGGTGGCTAGCCATCAGCAGGAGCGTGAGCGCAGCGTCTCCACATCTCCACTGATGGTCCACAAGGACGCCTTGGCCTGCTATGCAAATAATTATTCTGCCGTTAAGGTGGAAGTCAGGTTCCGGAGGGCTTTCGTGGATTCCAAACTCAAGGCCTCACAGCCTGGACAGGAGGGCCAAGCCCTTGTTGGATTTCACAGGTACAGGGCAGAGACACTGCAGGAACTGTGAGTCCAAGGACAAGGTCCACATTGGGTGAGAACAGTCATTTGAATAACAATGTCATGCTGATATAAGTTGTATTTTTTGTGCTAATTGATTCAACTAA
The DNA here is from genome assembly GCF_011004845.1 of Esox lucius. Taxonomy (NCBI): domain Eukaryota; kingdom Metazoa; phylum Chordata; class Actinopteri; order Esociformes; family Esocidae; genus Esox; species Esox lucius. Next base: position 19,095,483 of record NC_047590.1, read on the forward strand.
TTTCTAATTAATATATATATGTTTTTAATCAGTTATGTCAACTGGCTGAGGAAGCAGACACCCCAGAATCCCGGGGACCCTATGGAAGCAGCCCTGAAATATATCAGGCGCCGTGACCAGGAGGCAGCTACACCCCCTTCTCCCCTTGCTGGGTTAAGACAGTTTCAGGGTAAGTATTGGTATCAGTAAAGACAACCCGTTAATTCATTTAAAAAAGTACAATGGTTATTTTATTCCCGACTGTTTGCTTGGTGTTAAAGGCCTCTTGGTGCAGCAGTCTCTGCATTTTTAGGGCAGCGTTCTGTGGCCCCAGGTCAACTGAAGTCAACGGTCAGGAACATCCTTGCCAAAAAGACTGCAGTTCCCAGTAATCGTTTTCAATTTGGAACAATGAGCTCTTTATGACTAAGACCACGTTTAACACTTTTCTGTGTGTCGTAAAGGGGTGCCTGCTTCCAGACCAGCTCCGCGACCAGCTCTGCACCCCGTAGAGCCCTCGGATGCAGAGCTGGTTGCAGTTGCCATTGCCACCGAGGACTGTAAGTTGGTTGATACATTTCCTGATATTCATTGATAAGTATCTTTTTAAATCGGATAAACATAATGTTGTATGTAATATATTCTGTTGGAATATTCATCAGACAAACGGTCCAGTGGATAAGGTTGGGTTTGGGTGAGAAACTCTGTACATATTCATGTACATCTAGAACAGCTTACTAGTTGCTGTTAATCCATATCCTGCCATGTGGCTGCACATTTCCTCTCATGGTGTCTAACTCCGCCACCTCACCCCGCTGTACCACCACCTCACCTCACCCCACCCCAGTATTCTTGATAAGAATGCTTAGTCCAGTACTTGCAGATTTCCCACCCTCCTATGTGGCTAAAATGTTTGTCTTAATTTTTCTTTAGAACAACTTACATTACACATTCGATTTGGGTCAACCTTGACACATGTACTTTCACACTTATCCCCTTCAGTTTCCTTGCTTTTCTGACATCAACCTGTGCTTTGCTTAACTAATGTGAACTTGCTGAAATTAATATAATGTTTAGTCTACATCTAATCTCCTCTACTAATACTTGGCCTGATATATGGATGAATTCTCTGTATGTATTGTTATGAAGCCTTGGACATACAGGTCCATGTTCCACATTCCACCCAAACAACTACGGACCCACCCCAGGCCTCCCAGGATCCACCGGGAGCTGCTTTACGGACCAAAGAGCAGGCTGTGCCACAGCAATCTTTCCCGTGTCCACCGCCTGCACATGCAAGTCCTGAGGTGAGTCTACCTATAACGGCGACGGTTCAGAAACTAATTGGGTATTCACAACTGTAAGCTACTAAAATACGTTTAGTATTTTACTAGTCATTTTCTTGTCCTCTATCTAAAATGCAGCTGCTTCTTCCGGAGAACTGGCGGGCAGTCCTCAACAAAGAGCAGCAGCAGTGGATCGGCCGTGCACTGTTCACCAGGGGTAGCACTGGGAGATCACAACTTACCACAGAGTTGCGTCTGTGGTGGTACCCTCCCCAACCTCGGCTGATCTACAGTCAGCCACCCGCTTCGCCCGACCCCTTCTTTGCGTGTCCACTGTTCCTCTGGATGCCACTGCGCATGTGGTCATTCAAGCTGACATGCACCCAGCCTGGGTGTAACACCACTCTCACCAAGGCTGGGCTTTACAAGACCATCCGGAGGGTCTTGGATGTGTAGGGCTGGTACCTAATGGCCACAGAGTACCTGGAGTGCCCTAAATGTAAAAAGAAGGTGGCGGGCTGGTCCCAGGGCATCTTGGGTCAGCTGGATCCTGCGCATCGCTGCCAGTTTCCAGCTATTCTGACCTACAAGTAAATATTTATAGTTTTTAGTTTTCACAGCTGAGAAGTGACAATTCAGTGTATTGTTATTTGTCGTTTTAAAAGGTACATTTACATCATGAAAAAATATCCTCTCTCTCCAGGCTTTCCTGTGACCTTGCGGTTGTAGTGATGCTGAGGGAGCGCTCTTTGGGGAACAGTGCAACTCAGCTGTACAAGAAGCTGTGTGAGAGCCACAGCGAAGCCTGGATGCGACGGTCCATTCAGTACCTCGGCGAGTGCCAGCACTTTATGACCTCCGGAAACATCCGGCCACAATTTCCACCACTCCCGGAAATGCCAAAGGTCCCCTCACCGGTCTGGCTGCTGCCAGTCTACAGCATGGGCGTACTGTCACGGCTGGATGAGTTGAAGGCCAGGGTCACCTCTGTCTTTGGGTCAATCTTAAAGATGGACTCCACAAAGAAGGTAACCAACTTTCATACCGTATTAAGTGTCACATGCCACAGTGTACTTTTTGGTCAATATTGTAAGCATACCACATTAGTTTGTAGTAGTTTTTAGTTTGTCATTGCATTTTTAATAAAGAACACGTCATCTGCCAAAATGACCAATACCATGAAACACAATCTCACTCACACAATTGCTTTGTTTCTTGGTTTCAGGTGACCAATAAACTCGCCGGGGCAGCTTCTGACACAGCCGCCTGGGCCACGGATGTGGGCAACGAGCACGGGCAGGTCCTGAATTGCGTTCTGGGCTTATGGAGCGGTACCGACTCGCAGGCGTACCGCCCCCCGAGCTCATGTACGTGGACCGAGACTGTTGCTCTAGCGTCGGCGGATCCAAGACTGCTGCCATGTTTCCCGAGTGGGCCCAGATGGTGGTTCATCTTGACATCTGGCACCTGATGCGGCGGTTCGCAGCAGGTGTTGTTTCTGAGAGCCACCAGCTGTACGGGGCCTTCATGCGACAGCTGTCCTCCAGCATTTTCGAATGGGATGCTGGGGATGTCCGTCGACTGCTGGAGGCCAAGCGGTCCGAGCTGGAGGGGAGGCGCGGGATGGTCGGTCTCACTGACAGGGAGGTCTACAGCCACCTCAGGAGGAAGGAAATGGCTCTTCACTGCCGCCGCCGCACACGCTGCAGAGACGGAGCTGCTCCTGATAGAGATGTTGGAGGTCTTCAACAGTGAGAAGGGGCACGACACCCTGGGCATCCCGCTGCTGGATCCCGTTCGCATCCGAGCAATCTGGCAAGAGCAGAGGCGTCACCTCAAGTGCATCCAGGACCCTCCGAGTGTACAGCAGAACACCCAGACTGGCACAATCACCAAGGGCGGAGTGATTCTGCCAGTGTATCGCTGGGCGCGCGGCTCCACTTCTCTGGAGTCTTTTCACCTCCACCTCAACCGGTTCATTCCAGGTAATGAATTGTAATTATAGGTTTGTAACTAGATTGAGATGAGCACCTTCTGACAGGAAGCCCAAAGCCTTGCTACTGAAACCACAAGATGATGTCCAGCCTCTTCTGCATTGGCGAGAATGAGTGTAACTTGTCGTTTCTGCTCTCAAGGGACAAAAAGGCCTCAAACTGTTGGAGAATGACATCCCCTACAACAAAACTGAGGAAAAAGTGAAGAAAAATATATTGGTAAATCATTACATTATACCAACAACCTGTTATGGTTATAATGGTGAACAAAATCACTGTTGTAATAAGTTATAATGGTGTAAAAGCTTTAAAGCCAATTTCAATAAAACAAGCAAGCCACTGCACACAGAACACGCGCAGGACCATGACAAGAGAAAACAATTCACATTCAAAAATATTACCTCGATTAGAAAATGAGAAAATATATTTTTTTTTTGCTCAACTGAAAATGTAGGCCTGCATCTGTAAAACCATCGTATACGACGTACTGCTGCTAAGGAAAAAAGTGGTCGGCTCTCGCAGTGGCAGGAAATGTTATCCTGCGCACAAGAAGTGATGCGTTTGACTTATCAAACAAAGAGCTGAGGCTGGACAAAATAAGGAAGTGGCTACTCTCATTTTGTGCCTCAAGTAGAGAGACGCTAGCCAACTTTATAAAAAAAAACAGAACCTAAGAAAATACGGTTTGGATCAAAAGAAAGCAAATCTGGTAAAAGAGAGGCAGATAAATGTCATTCGTAGTGAACATTGGATGAGTTGCCTATCCAAGAAGGATGGAACTCATGTAGCAAAATGCATTAAACTTAGACGCTGATGTGGAAATTCTTCTGTTCAATTAGTAAGTAATGTTAGCTAAAACGCTAGCTACCCTCACACTGTTGTTAGTAATATCCCTATTGCTGTTAATGTGGCTACCTATACAGAGCGCACATGGCTATAGTTACTGACTGTACATCTATCCAGCAGACAGGTTTTGCTACTACTACTGGCTACTAATAATGTCAGCTTGCTAGCAAGGACAATGTTACCCACATAGAATAACCTCAAACTGTTGTTAGGCTATAACTAATTACCAGGCAAAAACAATTGGCCAATTTGGTAAACTAGCTAACTTTCTGTGGATAGAGGCGAGCTGCCGTCTGTACATACTGTTTGCTTTGTTTACTAGTCCAGCTAGTAGTACTACAATCGGAAAAACATTACCAGGGCGGGTACAGACTAGTAGCTGGCTATTCTCATATGTATGCTACATTAGATATATTTCGGCAGCTCGCCGCCTGTTTATGCTGTTTGCGTTGGTTACTAGCCCAGCTAGTAGTATTGTAATTGGAAAACATTACCAGGGCAAGTTTAGACTAGTAGTAAGCAGAGGCGTTTTTATATGTAAAAACTAAGGATACATACCAGTAAAGCTACAAAACTCCCTCTTGGTACTGATGTGTTTAATTAACACATGAACAGCGTGGCTCCACAAAACACTTAACGACAGACCGGCTTGCTTCTACCAGATGTTGTAGTACACATACTGGAGAGAATTGCTCTGCTTCCAGCACAAACATATGACCAAGGGAAGGACCAGCACCACAAAGGAAGGATGATAAAATATGCTTTCACTCACCGAGGCAGAGGGCTCACTTGAAGAGAAAGGTGTCACGGTGGTTCTTCCCCAAGAGTGCCTTCTTTTGTATGCTAACCGTTAGCCACTTTTTCTTCAAAAAACACTCCACTTTAAACCTGCAGTTACTTTTACCAGCAGTTTGAGTGATGACAAAATCCCGTGGCTGATGGGCACCAAGTCGCATTACTTCAAGTTTCTCCTCCAAATTAAGGGGTTCAAACTGGTACTCGAGTATGAAATTCACTCTATGCATTTTCTCAAGTTATCAGGCATTTGTGAAGCAAACAAGCTAGCTAAGACAATCTACCATCCTCGCTTGTCTTGCTGACTAATGTTGGCGCCAGACAGACAAACTGCCAATCAGGTCTGAAATACGAAATTACGCTGTAGTGGGGATACCGGCTGTCAGACCCACATTGGCATCAAATTTGTGTGATCAACATTGACCACATTAGCATTCTGAGCATGCGTATTAATATTTTCACACGTACAATTAAATTGTGAGACAAGGGCTAACCCCACATTCATGCTTAGCCTATGGCCTAATAATGCGAACTCGAATTGGCAGAACGCCGTCTAAAGCATCAAGGCAGGGACCAAATGACATGCAATTTAGGAAGATGCTATATTCAAAGATAATGAATTATAGGAAGTAATCTTTGAGAAATAAAAATAATTTTGTTGCAGTTCTTTCTGTTGAAAACAGGTGGAGCTGTGGCTATAAGAAGTCTACACATGAATCATGTCTGAACTTAAACCAACTTTAATATGACCTATAACATGGACAATTCAATTGATAAACAACCTGAAATCTTTGAGGGAGAAAAATAAAGAAGTCCATTTGGTTGATGCTTGGCAATGTGGGTGGATTGATTTCCTGCCTGTTGGACCCTGTACGGGGCCTCCCCCAGGTAGGGCCACAGTGTCGCCGGACCCCCACTGTCTCAGTCCCAAGATCTTACGCTGCTATATTATTGTGCTGGGGGAGTAGGGTCAGTTCTCCTTCCCCACTAAGTTCTCCTTCTCCACTATAAATCGTTGTTGAAATGAGGAAGGCATTTTCTGAGTTTTTCCAGTCTCCTCCCGTTTTAAAATTTAGGAGGATATGAGATCCTGGTCCACACCTGTGGAGTAGATTCAGGATTTAGCCCATATGCATTCATTAATTATTCCAATTGGACTCTTAATATTTCACCCGGCACAGCCAAAAGAGGACTGGTCACCCCTCTGAGCCTGGGTCCTCTCTAGGTTTCTTCCTAAATTTCGGCCTTCTTCAAGAGTTTTTCCTAGCCACTGAAATTCAACACTACTGTAATAACCTGGTTGCAGAAGTTTGCACACCCTTAAACTAATACTTTGTTGTTCAATTGGATTCAGGTCTGGGCTCTGGCTGGGCCATTTCAAAATGCTAATCTTCTGGTGAAGCCATGCTTTTGTGGATTTGGATGTGAGGGAGCGAGAGGATCATGCTCTACTTCAGTATGTCACAGCACATGTTTGCATTCACAGTTCCCTCAATGAACTGTAGCTCCCCAGTGACAGCAGCACTCATGCAGCCCCAGACCATGACACTCCCACCACCATGCTTGACCGTAGGCAAGACACACTGGTCTTTGTACTCCTCACCTGGTTTCCGCCACACACGCTCGACACCATCTGAACCAAATACGTTAATCTTGGTTTCATCAGACAACAGGACATGGTTCCAGTCAAAAATGTCAGTTGGTTTTTCAATTGAATTGTTCACATTAAAAGTGGAAAAAGTTCTGACATGATTTATCTTTATCACAGGGGTTTGTAGATGTTTTATATCCACTGTACATCAGATACATTTAGTTTAATTTTGGTATATAATTGAAATAATTGTATGTCAACTCACCTGGTCGGATGAAGATTTTCATTTTTACATGAGCTAAATAAAGTGCACAGATAACGTGTGGGGCTTTAAGAGTGAACTGATATCACACCAGCGACAGCCGAGATTTCTGGGAAAATTAGGCGGAAATACTTCCTGTTTTGAAAGTTACATCCTTCAGCTTTAAAGGTGCAGCAAAAGCCTGGCTGTAACACACTGACAGCGTTTACAGAACTCCACTTAACAGTTCTAACACATATTCAGTGCAGACCTCTTATTTTTGCCCTGCAGAAACGTCTGAACAAGACATTTCATCTGTCTCTTGCACCAGTCTGGGTCCTTAAACATGAGGGGTCTAAACGCTCCATCTGTCTAACCGTTGGATACTTGAGGGGGACCTTCTCCTGCACTTCTCTGACAACGTTTGACAGTCCCTGCATGCAGTCACTTCTAAACTCAAGGACTCTGCTCTGACACGGGAATAGTAAGCCGTAAATAGTATTTACAATAAAATTATATTTGATGATTGCATCCTGACCATGATTTATGAAATTATCTTTCTAAATTACCAAACTATCTTGAGGACTGTCTCAGCACCCAAGCCAATGTTAATGTAAAAGCGGCTGCCGCTGGCGGTGAGCCGGCAAACGTGTTTGCGATTAAGACATTCTGACGCTTCTACTGTCTCTGGAGGACCGCCTCCGGTCCGCCGACTTATGGCTATCTGGGCAATTGTGTTGTGAATGCAGTGTTTTGTTGCAAACCCTTTCCAAATAACTACGCATTATTTTGTGATTTACGACGCATCTTTAAATAGAGGCTGATATGTGCAGTCGCCGGTTATCCTGCCCTTTTCGATTTGTCAGACGATATTTATAGACATTAATGCTACAAATAATGCATGGAGGAAGATTTCAACCGATAATCAGCTATCAGCTCAGTAACTAACTTTTTGGCTATACAAATGTTCTGAACGTTTTGTTATGTAATCAAATGCACGTTTCTCAACTTATATGCCTGCCACTTTAGGATAACTTGCTAGCTACAAACTCTTTTCCAGCTACAAGCAGGATAGTTAGTTTCAATGTGTGTACAGCAGTGTATTTGGCAGCTTTTTGTTCGTTTTAGTCATTACAATTATAATTATGTAGGCCATACTTTTAACAAATAATATTTAATCTATTTACAAATATATTAACTTAATTCCGTTCTGACAATGCTTTTTGGAGGAAATGAGATGCATAACTTATTTAGAAACTGACAGTTTCCGGTTTGAATAACGCACACGTTTTGGCGCATAAGTAGAAAGAATCCAATGCATGCAACACCCCAAACGCCATGCATCCGCAAAGGGTACGAATAGTGCTGCATGTCTTTGCATCATAACGCATATGTTCATTGGAAACGACTAAAGTTCCGTTGTTACGCATATGCATGACGGATTTGGTCTGGCCAAGGCATAAACTAACATAGGAGTGAGGCAAAGCGCACCGCAACGCCCACTCTGACTAGTGGCACCAACTGCCAATCCAACCAATAGGCCTACATTTATTGCATGCATGAATGCCATGGCTGAATGAAAGAGAAGCATTGTGTGAATTATATAGACTTTATTCAAACATACAAATAGAATATTCAGCCAATAGAAACTTATCTAAATGACTTATTTTAATGGAATTTAAAACAATATTTCTCAAACCTGAAATTTGGAAATATGCAGTCTGTCATAGGCTATAGACAAAACATTTTTTATTTTACCTAGGTGATTCCCCAAGACCTCTGGATATACCAACCCAGCAAGCAACGCGCCAGTGGCCCACTAGCGTTTTGTCGCTGCGGCAAATGAATTGAAATGTCCAGCAACAGATGGAAAAAATTATTAACTTAATACAATACAAAATAAACAAGGTCTAGAATGGCAGTAATATAAATAAGTATGGCCTAGCAGCAATCGATAGTAATTGAATATCATACATACATCAGTGCAATAAGCTTATGAATGGATGCATAACACTACAACTACAGTCAGAATTAAGAAAGGAAAAGTTAAGGTTTTATAAGCATTTACCCTGCAAAACATGTAAGTTTCAAATTGTTATTAAGTTTTCACATTTACCTGCATGCTTAATAAGCATATAAGGGACAGTCTCCCAGTTACTTTTGTGTAACTGAGGTAATGTTAGCCTTCTGGCTAGCTAGAATTAACGTTACGTAACTATCAATGCTGTAGCCCACAGGTGTCGAACCGGTTCCACAGAGTGCAGAGTGTCTGCAGGATCTCGCTCTTATGGTGAACTTGATTGGTTTTAAACTTGTCTATGTAGAATGCCTGCAGGGGCTGGACTGTGGTGACCTCAGGACTGGCAGATAGCAGGAAGATAGTGAGGGGAGTCAAGTGACTGGCCTCATTTACCACAGGGCTGGCCTGCGTGGTAAAACAAAGAGAATCTAACATCCAATCACAGTCTGACTGACCGTAATCCAATTTCAGAGCGTTCAGAGATGCACTTTGACTATTAAAGCCAAAGGCCAAACTCTGTAATTAACAAATGTATGATGGGGTGACGTTTGTATAAACTTGCAAACCAAAGGCTGTGCTTTTTGCAGTCAGCTGTGTGACTCCTGTGTGGTATTAGTGTGCTGGTGGCTCTCCCGTACCGGAGTCCCAGCAGTCCAGCAGGGTGTTGAGGGCGCAGCGCAGGAGGTGGGCCCAGGCCCCGCGGCTCTTCTCCGAGCGACTAATCAGGGACGACAGCACGGTTCTTAGGACCTGCAGGGCTGCCGTGACAACCAGGTCCAGAGCCCCACCCTGACACGACTGCTCCGCCAACTCCCTCAGCACACCCATCAACAGATATAATACTGTAGGCAGGATGGACTCACTGCCTATGGGGGAGAAAAGAGATGACAATCAGCCTCGGGTTAATAACAGCACCGTAGAAAACACCAGTGGTCCTTGGTCCTGGTGGGAAGTGAGAATACAACAAAACAGTGAAAGAAGCATTTATTTTGGTCCTGGTGGGGTGTGGGAATAAAACAAAAAATGGAAACAAGCATATTTTTGGTCCTGGTGGGGTTTGGAAGTAGAACTAAACAGAGAAACAAGCATGTTTTTGGTCCTGGTGGGGTGTGGAAGTAGTAGTAAATAGAGAAACAAGCATGTTTTTGGTCCTTTTGGGGTGTGGAAGTAGAAGTAAACAGAAGAATAAGCATGTTTTTGGTCCTGGTGGGGTGTGGAAGCAGAACTAAACAGTAGGTTCTAAACATGGATTATTGCATCATAATGGGCTGCACTATAAAAAGGCTGAACAACTGTCTTGCCTAACATTATTATCACTCAACCAATACAGCCAGTGTTTTTCTGAATATCCAGCCAATACTCTAGCTTACCATTTCATTGAGATTATGCACACCCGTTGCCGATCAGCTCGGCCCAGAACTACCAGGGGCCGGACCATGATCTGCCCACCTGCCCCCCCACCCACTTTGATGGCCGCCTTGGACAAAGCAGAAGGCAACCTGACCAGCCAAGGATCCAGTAACTGCCCTGAGGACTCCTGGCCCTTCAGCATTTACCCAATGTCTGAATATATCATTACCCGCCACAAGAGGGTACCATCTGTGGAGGTGGAGAAAAAGCAGTCTGGTAATCCCCGGACCCGGTTGGCCCGGTCAGTGTCCTCAGAACAGGATCTCCAGCTGAATACTGAGCTGGATGGGGATGCTGCACCCAGGAAGGCCAGGAAGTCCCTCTGGAAGAGGCTGAAAACCTACTTCAAAAGGCACAACAAGGTGGATGTGCTCTCCTCTGTGGAGAACCACATTGAGGATCACCCACTGGCCACAGACACTTGGGTGACCGTCAGGGACGGGCCAAGATGCACCCGCCTAATCAGGGTACTCCCCTGTCCAGCCCAGGACCTGGATGTGGAGAGAAAAGGCCCCGGTAATATCTGGGCCCAGTCAAGACAGACCATCGCCAGCATCCCTGAGGAGACTCTCCAGGTGACTGATGATCTGTCCGGGGATGTCGAGGACAAACAAGCCAAGAAGTCCATCTGGAGACGTCTGCAGAGCTCCATCAAAAGGAAGAAGGGCCGCACCACGGATGAAGATCAAGACATGAACAGGGAATGCTGCTTCTCTTACCGTCATTTCCTGAGCATGCTCTGGAAATTATTAGCATTTTAGTCAAATTCCAGTGGGGGGGAGAGAAGGAGGGAAGTAGGAGAGGAGAGTTGGAGGGAGGGAGGGGGGAGATAGGAAGGGAGGGGGAGGGAGGGTGGGGGGGAGATAGGAAGTAAGGGAGGGGGAGGGAGGGAGGGTGGGGGTTTGATAGGAAGGGAGGGAAGGGAGGTATGGAGGGGGGAGGGAATAAGGGAGGGGGGGTAGAAAAGGGGAGATGGACAGAGGAGAGGCAGCATAGGATGGGGATAATACACAGGATGTAGAAGGATGTAGAAGGGGAGAACCCTCCCTGAGCTGAGGGGGAGGGGGGGACAGCCTTGGGACACAGCCATGGGGACAGCTTGGGGCCGAGCTGGGGAGGTTTACACACCAGTACACACAGGCACAACCTCAGGGCCCCAAACACCAGAGACCTTCCTGGAACCCAGCCACCGATATCCCGGCTCTCCCAGAACTCAGGCACTGTTTCCTTTTTCTCCGCTCCGACATCCACTGAGAGAAAGAGATGTTCTGACAAAATTCTAAAAGATATAAGAACCGCAAGTGGGCATATAACTTGAACACACTGCTATTACATCGAATGACTGACCGAGCTCCTCCTGCTCCACTCACCTTCGGCGCTGTGGCCTTTCTCTGCTGACATGCTCCTGGGCGGCGCTCACCACCTGTTGGAGCACGGCCAGCTGCACCGCCGTGGCCTCCCGGGTCACCAGCAGCCCGTGGAGCATGCTCAGCAGTTCCCCGCTCACCTTCGACCGGGGCCACGGGTCTTGGAGCAGGGCCTGCAGGGCGTGGAGACCGGAGGAGATGTTCTCCATCTGGTTATGGGAGTGAGGGGAACACAGGAAGGCATCTTTCTAGGAGGGAGACGTTAATTAGAAACGACCAAGGCCGGCAGTAGGGAAGACACGGGCCTCAACAGGGTGTCTTTAACACCCAGGATAAAGTGCAGCCGGTCGGCGCTGACGTCCTCAGGGGACTTGACTGAGGCCAGGGAGGCGGACTGGCCCATGGGGGTGATGGGCCGGGACAGGTTGGTGAAGCTGTCGTCCGCCAAGATGAAGCCGGTGCTGCTGAGCCACAGGGCTTTGCCGTGGAGGATAAGAGCCCAGGAGCTGTAGTAGTGGGGTCTGGCCTGCTCCCCCGTCTTAGCCGTGTAGAAGGACCCTCCTGGGAGTGACAGATGTTTATTACCAGCAGAGCACGCTCCTCCCACGCAATCCATCCAGTGTGATGCCTGGAACACGGCGGCTCCGGAATGCATCAGCGTCTGTGGTCGCGTGTCCTGACCTGCGGCAGGCAGCTGCAACGACTAGTCCTGGGGCAGTGTGAGAACAGCATAGTCCTACAGGGCGGCCAGCCACAGGCGGCTCAGCGCAGCCAAGTCTGTCTGGACCAGCTTCAGCAGCCCCAGCCCTCTGGCTACAATGTAAACCTGGGTGAGGACACTTAATTAAATGAACAGTTTAGGTGCAAACTGTGTCTATGAGGAATAAGAGATCAGCTGTGATGTATCCAGGATTCATTTTCCGCTCAGACATAGTGGAGGATGTGGGCAGTACCAAATAAACTCAGAGGATTCAATTGTAATGATGGAGACTTGGCCTGCATTGGACTACTAGAGGACAGGCTTGGATGTATAGTTAGTGTACGTTTTAGGGGATCAGCCGGTGGCCAGTTACCTCAGCCCAGGCCTTTAGCACCGCTAGCGTCTCCATGGTGGATGTCCCCTCATTGTACACTTGACTGGGCACCTCTTTCCCTGTCTGGATCTTGACCAGAGAAGAGGCCAGGAGCTGGTGTACTCTCCTCAGGTCCCTCAGGTCACTGAGAACACCCTGCTGTCTGACTCCCGATCCAGCAGGCTAAACAACCTCCTTTATGGTCACATCTGACTAGAGAGCGAGAGAGTGGTGACAACAAGACTGTCATAGGACTCTGTGAATAGACCCTTGGGTCATAGGTTGGAATACACCATACAAGGGTATTTTGTAAGATAAACTATTTCTATGGTTACTTATGGTTGGCTATGAACACTGACCACCTCCTGTGTGTCCTGGTATAAAAGACTGTGTTTACAATGTAATCATTGGAGAGAAAAATGAAAGAATTATGGAAGGTTAACATTTTGGACTCATGCTGAATAAAGGCTCTCCCCTGACTTCCGGTTACTTTACATTTGTTCATGGATCAAAAATGGACAGAATCTAACAAGACTGATGGCAAATGAAAATAAATTATATGAATATAAAACAAGAAAATGGGGAGAAAGCGAAGGGGTCTGAATAGTTTCAGAAAGACACCGTAGCTTAGGCCATACCTACACACAGGCTGGGCACCAGGCTAACCAGGTTGACGTGGCACGGGGCAAACATGTGCAGCTGCTGCAGACAGGATATAGCCTGGGTCTGGACAAGACAATCAGGGCTGTCCTGCATCAGGGCACAATCCACCAGGCATGATGTCCGTAGGGCCGACACCAACTGGCCCTCGTCTGGGGGGAGGGGGGGCAGAACCACACATACCCAGATTAGAAAGCATAAAGAAAATGAAGGCTGGTACCGAGAGAAACCCATACCACATTTCATGACTTTAAACTGAAATATGAAATATTAGCTGCTGTATTAAACGATAAGGCCTGAGGTAATAGTCACTTTGAACTAGACCGGCCTCGAGTACTACAGCTCTGCCACGAAGCATCCACAATCTACGCAAATGAGTATGACCCAAATAAGCAAATATAGTGGTTTATTTGTGCACGGACCAAGTCTTTTTTGTTTTTTAATCTTCTACTCCTTACGCTGCCAACTCGGGTGACGTCAAACCTAACGTTACTTATCGGAGCATTCAAAAAGCGTTCACGTGTATTCTCCCACTCAGAGGTTGGAACTTTCCCACCTCCCAGTTGCTCATGAACGTACCTTGCAAAACAGAGAGGTTTGATCAAAGGGTCAAACTCCGAGGCTGAAAAATGCCCAACTTTACAGCAGAAATTTAAAAAAATACAAAATAAACATCTTTAAGGGGCGCGGCCTATGGAGTGGCAGGTGTGGTGCTGTTGCTGTCACTCGTGTCACTCCTAGCGGTTTGTCCTTTCTGGCAGCGCCCCAGCTAACTCCAGTCTTTATAAAAGTGACATCCAAATAAACGACTCATAGCCATACTGTCAATGCTCATAACTAAAGTTATGTGAAAATCTAATATATAATCTGCGAGTCTCTACCTATTTTTTACAGTCTATCATCTCAACAAAATCTAGAGTTGCAAAATTACCACATTAATATATTACAAAAATGCTGAAGCATTTTAAGCATTCATGTTTTGTTGTATAGTTTCAGGTTACCTTGCCTCAAGTGTAAGCAGGTAACATTACAGTGAATGCCTATCAACCGCTAGCAACACAGAGTAGCATACTGGTAGCATTTAGCCTAGCTTCTTAGCCTTTGTTAACTTGGTAATGTTAGCAAAGGCTAAGCAACCAGGCACCTCAGCTGCACCCACGCCCCACTTCTTTTCCCATTTTTGGGTATCCGGCCGAGTGACGCGCTGCCAAGATGGCGAAAACCATCTCCGCCAAAAATGAGCTTCAAAATGGGTCTTCAGACACCTATGGGTGACGTCACGGTTACAACGTCCATATTTTTTTTACAGTCTGTAATAACGACACGCAGAAACTTTTATCCATTAATCTGTTTAATGTTCTATAAGGTTGTCCATGGGGTACACGGACTAAAGTGTTCACTTTCAGTGTCTATCGCCAGTTGTTTAATATAATCTATTGAGATTAGAGAAATAATATTTGACAACCACTCGTCACATCACTGCTCAACTCTTGATTGGCCAACGGTGGGTGCCAAGAGATGCAAAACAACTGCAGGATGTTGAGTTTATAATGTGATTGTAAAATAAATTCAATAATATTTTTTGCACTGGCCTGATCAGGACAACTAGTTCTACTGTCCCAACGTTACTTTTTACTGGCCCCGGGCCATCATTATTGTCGAGCCCTGCACCTCACAAAAAATATGCTATGAAGCTCAGCTGATGTGTTTACCGAACTGCCAGAATCTGGCAGAACTGGTTCACCTCCTGGCTGGGAGAGGGACCGGGTCTGAGGAGGGGCAGTAGGCGCTGGCACAGTAGGAACTGCAACATAAAGCATAGAAATTAGGATCACAAAAAGTCCCATCGATGACATTACTGTTTACAATAAAGCTTCAGATAAAAAGCCTGTAAAACAACCATGCACTTTGATGTAGTTCGATCATTAGAATGATTGAATATTGGCTGCATACAAATCTACATTTTATAAGCAGCAGAAGACAGTGATAGAGCAAGTAATCAAGCAACGAATAACCCAAAACAAAGTGATGTGCAGTTGACAATAGAAAAGACTGAAATGGCTAATAAATGCCATGCAAAACAGACAAAAATGAGTGACTCATTCTACAAGGATTTCTAAGGCCAACTACTAGGTGTTTTAGAAATAACCGCTTACCTATACCACTTTAAAGTGTAACCTGTTATAGCTAACAATGAGATTAACACAAAAAGAATAGGTCACAGTTCATTTGATACTAGTATTCTTCTCTACTAGCTCTGTCTAAAACAGAAACATTCCTTGTTCTAGTTCCATGATGACAGCCAGTAATTCCTGATCAGATAGCTTAACAGCTTTTAAATTACAAACACACACACACACACATACACACAGACAGACAGAGACACACACACTAAATTGCTGCACTTTTTCATTTACAGCTTGTATGACTGAAACAAAAGACATCAAAGTCAAGATCAGAATATATAGTTACCCTGATTAGGAGATGCTTCAGCAGCAGTTTTGTCTCTGCACTGGATATAGACTTTGAAGCAAGCCATTGATGTCCCCTGCTACACATGTATATTCCGGAATCAGGTCAAATAGCTGCATTAGAAAGTAATATATATATAAATCATTATATAAAAAATGGAATGCTAACTTCATGTGCAAAAGCCTGCTCAGCCGGTCAGTCTGACAGATATTTCCAAAAACAAGCCAACAACAAGTCAAGTTGAAGGGCGTGGGGATGTTAAAGACAATGTTTTAGCAAAGGTGCAAATGAAAGTCACTATACCTCTTCCTCTCCCTGTCTGTTGCCTCGTAAAGCTCCTTGTAGGTGAGTTTTTTGTGTTCCCCAAAGCCAAAAAGGTGTGAGTGGTCTAGGTCAGGTTGAGGGGGCATGGTTCCACCCAGAACCCTGCGCTCCTCTACTGCCCTCTGGACCTCGGGGAACAAGCTGCAATAGCTGTGCAGGTGGTTGAGATAATGACACATTTTGTTCAATGCAGATCGATATAGAGTGTGTGTGTCTGTGTGTGTGCGTATGTTATCGTACTAGATATGAAATATTTTCACGGCATAGCCTACATCGTGGCTCAGCAGCCACCGGAGGGTTCTGCCATGAAACTGACCGAACTGAAGGGCACTCTCACTGGCCACTAGTCGGTCATCATCCAGGTCTCCTCCAGAGGCTCCCACCAGAACTTCAGCATCAGCCAACTCCTTTCCTGGCCTCTCAGCCACAAAAGCGTAGTTGCTCTCCTGGTTGGCCCTGGCAACCATGACTGCTTCATCAGATGCCCTCAGGGTGAGTTCACCAGAGGTCTCTATGCTGAAAGAAGGGTTATGGACATACTCCATCCTTCTGTGGGGTTTACATTAATATACACGCACGTTATCAATGACTGCAATACAATAGTCATTACTGTATTATATCGTCATATAATAAAATAACAAATACAAGTATAATTAATACAGTCATATACAATTGTAATATAAATCTATATAAAAAATATGACTACAATCTCAACAAGATAAGTCATTCAGCCACCGTTATACATGCTCCATCACCCTATTTAGATAGTTTTAGAATATGATGACAATAAATAGCAAGTAAATAACGAATCACTTCAGCAGGACGTTTGACGTCGCTATTCACTACCAGCTGTAGCCGCGGCAATCAACAGGCTGTAAAAAGTGGAAGATGCGATGGAATCGTGTTTATATAAATGTATGAATGTGTTACTATTAAATTGCAAGTAAGGCATTAAAAACATATAACTAACAAATGGTTTCAGCATGCAGTCTGACGTTGCAACCCACCAGATTTTACATGTACAGACAGTGGCCGCCGCGATTGACCAGCTTTTAAAAGTGAAACACGTCTACAGTAAAGTCTAGAAAGGACGATGTTGGAGGCGGAAATTAACAAGCAACTCGCGAGCTCATTGGCTCTCAAACATGCAACATGACCAATCCGCCTCTGTCCCGTGGCGCCGCAAGCCGTTGTGAAAATTCAACGCCCCGCTTTCCGAAATATTGCTTCCAGCGCCCCCGTCGTCCTCTGAACGCCTTTTGAAGTGCGGTACCGCCCCCGTTCAAACACTGGTCTGGATAGTATTAGAATTTCGGGAAAAGTATTGCCGTCTATTCTGTATGACGAATCGTGTTTATATAAATGTGTGAATGTGTTACTGTTAAAATGCAGGTAAGGCAGTAAAAACACATAACTAACAAATGGTTTCAGCATTCAAGTCTGACGTCGCGATCGACCAGATAATGAATAACCAGTAGCCTCCGCGATTGACCAAACGCCCCTGTAGAGGACAGATTTTTCTAAGAAAATAGTTCACCATGTAATAATTGCATTTTGAACACCAATAGGTGTCTGTATGAATTGTTTTCTGATAATTGTTTAGAAGCCTGCTTAACTGCTATGCAAAATCCAATGCAATAAATGGACTGTTAGACTAGGCCCAAATTTATATTTTGACTGTTCACAGATGCCAAGGATAGGCAAAGACCTTAGTGAGCATGCCCTGTTCTTAGACACAATGGTGACCACAAAAGAAGGTGCCAGGCCTCAAATGGTCTAACTATGGCACAGCTACTGACAGCTAGAAGGTGATGTTGCTTGTGTCTCTTCTGTTCCTTTAAATTTGGGCAGAACTGGAACAAGTGGTAGCTCAGATCCGGAGGTCAATACAATTTGACCTAGTACTATGGTTGCCATGACAGTGTAGCTTAATCTTATTTACATATTTGTTTGAGTTATATATATCTCTTGATCGGAAGGCAATACTATTTTTGGGAACTAACACAGAGAAATATAAAAAGATAAAAGCAACAATGTGACTTCAGAAATACCCAAAGATGCTTTATTGTGACTTGTTCTCCATGCAGGCTGAATAAGATTTAACAACAGTGAAACAATTAACGGCTATCCATGTTTTGCAAAGTCTCTTCAGACTTTATTTTTACTTGTTTTTCCTTAGAAAGTGGACTTTTTCACGGCATCAATTAATGCTCAATAACTGTACTTGTCAGTTAGTCTTATTATTATTAGAGCCCCTTACCCGTTTCAGTCATGGGTTAGTTTGTGTATTTTCCAACATAAATGCAGAAACCAATCAATCAGCACAGTGGCAGTGACACCATGTTATATTTCAGCCAAAGTCTACTACGTAGATGGCATTAGACATGGCAGGCAACATCTACACAATAATTAGGAAATATATAAAGCACAAATAATAACAGAAAATAAAAAATATACATAATAGCAACTAGAAGCAATTCCAAGACACTTTACAAAGTGTAGAATGTATTGCTAAATCTTGGAAGTTGAAAAAACAGATTCAAGCGCCCCTTGCATGTGAGCACACAAGTTACAATTCTGTGGGGTGTATTCAGAGTAAAACATATATACTCTGTACAACAGTCAGTCAATCAGGCAGACAGTCAGGCAGGCATGTTTACTGGCTACCATGACCATGCTGGGCCCTCATCAGTTCCAGCCACTCTGTCTCAATTTGTTGGTCAGAGGTAATGGCACAGAAACTCCTTTATACCCACCTTGCCCAAAGCCTGTGCATGCCCAAGCCTGTGTTGTTTCTGAGAGTGGTGATGCTGGTTCAGAGATGCTGGTTCTGAGCCAGTACACGGTTCAGTTAGGTGTAAACCGTGGGTTAGGCCTTTAAGTGGTTTTGGGCGGACAAAGTGGGCTGGGTCATGGGGCTGGTGTCTAGTCATCAGCAGGAGTGAAAGCACAGCGTCTCCAGGTCACCGCTAATGGTCAACAAGGACACCTTGGCCCACTACTCTAATGCCTCCACACATACAGGGCAGAGATACTACAGGGCCTGTATGAGCCCATGGACAACGACCACATTGGGTGGGATCAGTAATTTTAACATTTTAACTGGCACAATCACTAAGGGCGGAGTGACTCTTTTGAGTCATTCCACCTCAACCAGTTCATTACAGGTAATAAATTGTAATTATATGGAAGCAGCCCTTAAGAGTAGACTCAACTTTATTGTTATTGAACAGTATGAGTAAAGTACAACGAAATGCAGTTAGAATCTAAACAATAGCATCGAACCAAGTGCAAATAGAAGAGGGCAGGATATTTACAGGCATTAAGAATAGTGGATGCTACAAGTGGAATGTACATATAATGTTCATATATATGGAATGTACATATAACGTTCATATAACGGCATATTACACTCGTGTATCTAAAATACTCAATGCTTCTACCACTCTGTTCATACTCCCCAATCCAATTCTTTCAAAATTGAAGCTAGTTTAAAAGAAAATATATATATTATTGCCATTCATTCATTCAAATTTATTTATAAAGCCCTTTTTACAACAGCAATTGTCACAAAGTGCTTTACAGTGACACCCGGCCTTAAACCCCAAGGAGCAAACAACAATAGTGTTGAATTTCATACATGCCATATCTGTAATATTATATGTTACTACTGAGAATCACAATAACAGTAGTCGGAGCAAATAGTTTGACCGTCTACATGCGTTGCTGGGTCACAGGTCAGCCTTCTATGGCGCTGCGGCAACGATTGTCTCGGCTGCTGCGTCACAGAACCTGGATAGCCAGTCAGTTTAAGGTAAATCATATAATGTTTTACCTGATGCATGTTAAATGATATAACGTTATGTTTTGGAAAAGTCAGGATACTTGTATACTACATGTTATTGTCATGCTATTGTTCTTCTAGACAAAAACCAACGTTAGCTACAGGGACATCAATGATGTCAGCCTAGCTATTATCGGCCACCCCCTATTATACAGTAATGTATGGAGGTTAAATACAAAAAATGTAATGTATGGAATTTTTTGTTGCAAATCGTGAACGTGTCGACTTGTGCGACAGACCAGACATCTTCACGTAGGCTGTTATCAGTGTTCTGACTTTTTTCCCTTCTTCACCAGAAGGCATGAAAGGTAGCTAAAACTTTCTACTAAATACGTAGTTCAAACTGATCAGGCATTTGTAACACAAATAAACAGGAAATGAAACGTTATTGGAAAAAATTGTAAGGCGGCTGATAATAGAGGACGTTGGCCGATAATAGGGGTCATAGTTTTTAAGCCACGTAGCTATCCAACTAGCTGAAAATAGTAATATTTCCACTGTAATTTCAGAAATGAAAATTAATGACAGTTAACATTTGTATGTATCTAATAATCACTAAACATTAAACACTAAACATACAAGATATTTTAAAAAACTGCAAAATATGCTTGTGTATTAATGTATTGTGGTGTGTTTGTGTTTATTGTTCTTCTTAGGAAAGAGGAAAAGAGAAACAGACTTCCTTGACGTGCTGAAGAAGATGGACGACCCTAACCGGACCGTCCTGCAGCGAGGACAGGAGCAGCAGGTCCAGTATTTGCAGGTGCTATACTGAGGAAAGAGCCAGGCTGAGGAGAGCAGCATAAAGAGCGATAAGGAGGCGAGAGTTGGCATTCCTAGAGTCTCTGGCGGAAGAAACTGTGCTGTGTGTATTATCCATGTACAGTGTTATGTATCTTCTTGCTATAGTTTTATGATTCTCAGTACGTAGTTGAAGTGTGCTATGCCACCATTCATAAGCATATTACACTAATGTATAATATTCAGTAATACTACTAATTACTGCTAGTTTACTCATGTTACTGCCATATCTAAATGTTCAATAATACTACCAGATTGCTGCCGGTTTACAGTACTCTTTGTATTTTGCACCTGCATTTTTGCAGATTGAATAGTTGTTGAACCAAATACTTGGCTGTTTGTGTAAATCTGAAAACTTCCACACACTGTCTTGCTCACTTCTGAAATATTTATTAAATCTCAACGTTTGCAGAAATTGTGTACAGTAACACACCGTAATAATACAGACTCCAAATTAGAAATGCTCCTGTACTGAGTTGCTTGCAGGTTTCCACAGTGCAATGGCGATCCTTTTTTTGAATAGGTACATAACGGCGATGTCATGTCACCCCAGTTATGGTTGCAATCGACGGTACAGGTACAGAAACGTGTCCTAAAATTCTTTATCCACTAGGCCATGGTGACAGTTGAAACCACAGTTTAACACCGTTGGTGTACCCTAACGGATGTAGAAACACTAAACATTCTGTAGTACTCGCATATCTGAAACACACACAAAAAGGTGTCAATAATAAGTCGATGTAGTTAACAGTAACATTATTCCCAATTGTGATTTATTTAAACGTATATAGGCCTACTAGAACAAATCTTACCATTCTCCTTTTCTGTGCGCGATGATGCGAATCCGTCTCATCAGTCATCTCATGGTCAATCTCCGCGATAACTCATCCGTTCACTTTATTGGTATTCCACTAGCATTTTGGGGATTTTGAATCTGCTTTGCTACTACTGCTCATCTCTTCCACCGTTGACTCAATGACCACATTTGCAAACCATTAAATCATGATCAACACAACTTCAATCTCCCTGGTTGCTGTGGTGTTGCAGTGTTGCATAAATAATAAAGATGCCTGTCTGTCGCTTTTCATGGTGTGTGGTGCATACGTCACCAGACTTATTAGCCTAATCTTCACGGGTCTTTAGACCGCAGTGGAAATGCACACAACAATGGGCTGAAGGAACCCTTTAGTTCCTTGAATAGCAGTTCCTGGGACTCAAAGTTCCAGGTACCTTTTGGTGGAAAAGTGGCTTTAGAGGCTGCAGCTATTCCTGAAGACGATTTGACTATTGACAGGCCATGAAGAAAGCACTATGGACCATCATCACGAACGGACACCACCAGAGACAAGACATTAAAAAGGGAGAGAGAGAAATAAACGATCCGAGACATGACATTGAAGAGGGAAAGAGAGAGAGAAAAACAGAACCGTGACATTAAAGAGGGAGAGGGAAAATGAACAGAACCAGAACATTAAAGAGGGAGAGAGAGAGAGAGAGTGAAATAAATAAACACAAACAGAACCAGGACATTAAAGAGGGAGAGAGAGAGAGAGAGTGAAATAAATAAACACAAACAGAACCAGGACATTAAAGAGGGAGAGAGAGAGAGAGTGAAATAAATAAACACAAACAGAACCAGGACATTAAAGAGGGAGAGAGAGAGTGAAATAAATAAACACAAACAGAACAAAGACATTAAAGAGGGAGAAAAATCTATCAAGAAAGCAAGGTATATGAATGCATTGATCATAATTTAGTAACATTACCTTTGAACAACATGGCTAGGTGCTTCACTGTAGTTGAACAATATGACTAGGTGCTCCACTGTAGTTGAACAACATGACTAAGTGGTTCACTGTAGTTAAACAACATGACTAAGTGGTTCACTGTAGTTAAACAACATGACTAGGTGCTTCACTGTAGTTAAACAACATGACTAAGTGGTTCACTGTAGTTGAACAACATGACTAGGTGCTCCACTTACTCTCCCACTATATTGAGAAACACAGGCATCAGAATGCACTAAGGAGGTCACTGCTACATCAAACACTCTAACTTTTTTCAGGCTTCTGATTGGTCAACATGGTTTTAAGTTTAAGGATCTATCGTCACCTATTGCTTTGGCACGCTCTTGACAGTGCTTGCAGGCGTTTTCATATGGATGGGAATTTTTTTCATGAAGTGCTTGTATGGACAATATTTTGTTTAAGTTTGTTTAAAAAAATTACTATTTGGTTTAACTATTTAATAATGATTTTTCCTGATCTTGTGGTATTAAGGGCAACGCCATGAGATAATGCATATTCATTAAGGGCAAAGCCATGATATAATATTCATTGTATTGACTGACAAACCACACTAGGGTAAACTCACAGTGCCCCCCCCCCCCCAGAAAAACACCAAAGGGGAGGGCGGGTGTGACACAAAGGCGAAGCCTCCGCCTCGGGATGGGGAACCGGAACGGGTGGAGGTTCCACCTTGGTGTGAGGAGAAGGAGCTGGCAGAGGAAGTGGACCAGAAGCCAGAAAAGGAAGAGGACCAGGAGCCAGAGGAGGAAGAGAACCAGGAGTCTGCGGAGGAAGTGGACCAGGAGCCAGAGGAGGAAGAGGACCAGGAGCCAAAGAAGGAAGAGGACCAGGAGCTGGAGGAGGACCAAGAGCCGGAGGAAGAGGACCAGATGCCGGAGGAGGAAGAGCACCAAGAGCCGGAGGAAGAGGACCAAGAGCCGGAGGAAGAGGACCAGAAGCCGGAGGAGGACGAGCACCAAGAGCCGGAGGAAGAGGACCAGGAGCCGCAGGAGGAAGAGGACCAGGAGCCGCAGGAGGAAGAGGACCAGGAGCCGCAGGAGACACAGACTACATTGTTAACTATATTGCCTTATACATTTCAATGATGGCTTTTATTGTGATAAAGTAAATCTGAGTTCAGCCAGCATAGTATCCTGCTGCTAAAATAACGCTTATGAAGCCTCGAATGGCCATCACTACTCGAAACCATACGGAACGTTGCCAAACTTGTAGAGCAAACCATCTCTGGTATGGCACTGCAGATATTTGTTCTGTAGTGAAAATAACAGCTAAGTCCTAGGCCCACATGATTTGAACTTGGCTTGACCAGTTCACTTTCATTTTATTAAACGTCTTTATAGATGTTTCTTGAATGTGAATTTTAAATTTAATGATTAGCCTAATGGCAAAGAATCTCTTATTGCAACCATCCCACAGTGACATGTTGGTGTCCCGATCTAGGACTTTTCCACTCAGATCTCCCCAATGATGCCTGCGATCCATTTCTCACGTCCACCTTGATTTATCTCTGACCACTTTATTTTATTTACAACAAAATAATAGATTTTGAAAAAGGATTTGTCTTTAGATTCTATATCAGAAAATATTTTTGGAGATCTTGTTATGGGAACTGTATTTTCTTTTAATTTTTTCTGACCGGTCTCCACAATGCTTTATGTATTGACTGAAATTACATAGTCAATAGGGCTTAGAAACGTACACAAGATTGATACATGAGGCCCCAGGACACAGGCATAGAGGGTTAGGAACAAACGTACTTTTTACTGCATGACTCAGGAAGATAGCAGGGCATAACGCAAATGACACGAGACATACAATGACTGACAAAACACACTAGGACAGGAGGAACTTAAACTGGGACATAAGGAGGGGGCAAACAAGACACAGGTGAAAGAGATAACGATAAGGAAGAAAACCAAACAGAACTGCCTACGTTCAAAAACCAAAATCTAAACAGAACAGAGCCACACAGATGACAGGTGGAGAGGCTATAGAATCCTCCTGACTAGAACAGTTATGTGCCATTTCAGCCTGTTTGGTTAGATACTTACGATAAACACCAAATGACATCACAAGGTTTTAATCAAGACATTATTTTGCAGTTTTGGATCCTGGGCCACACCGATACAAGCATTAAAAACAGATTATTTAACAATTACATATTTTTACAGTCAATAATTCAAATACAACTTAAAATTGCAATTGCTGGCCAGCGTCACAACAAATCTGAATCCCAAAATATCCTGAACATTTTCTCATTCATTTAAGCAAATTGCATGTGTTTTGGCAACTGTGTGCAAAAGAGTAAGTACAATTGTCTACAAGGTACAATCCCTACATACACTCTTGAGATAACACATGCAAAATGATATATTCAATTATCAAAATCTGTCATACATGTATATTCCATAAATATCTATGACATGAAATGTTTGTGATATCTGCTAAAATGGCAAATGACCTGCCAGGTGACATAACAATGAAATAGGAATCTCAAGGAGATTTTTCCCCTGGTGCATCACAAGGGAAAACATCAGATGTGATATTGATGAAAATGTTTTGCCAGACCAACAACAGTGACAGGAAGTCCACCAAGAAGATGGGAACTTGTGGTGTTATGTACCATGAGGAGGTGCATTTCTAATCTTAATTGGCAGATCATTCCACAGTAGTGGAGCTCTATGAGAAAAGGCCCTGCCTCCGGCAGTTTGTTTAGAAATTCTAGGTACAATAAAAGGCCTGCATCTTGCAATCGTAGGTTACGTGTAGGTATGTATGGCTGGATCATTTCAGCAAGGTAAGTAGGAGCAAGTCCATGTATTGATTTATAGGTTAACAGTAAAACCTTAAAATCAGCCCTAACCCTAACAGGAAGCCAGTGTAAGGACGCTAGGACAGGAGTAATGTGTTCAATTTTTTTTGTTCTAGTTAGGATTCTAGCAGCCGTGTGCAACACTAATTGAAGTTTATTTATTGATTTGTCAGGGTAACCGGAAAGAAGAGCATTGCAGTAATCTAATCTAGAAGTAACGAAAGCATGGATACATTTTTCTGCATCAGTTTTTTATAGAACGTTTCAGATTTTTGCAATGTTTCGAAGATGAAAATAAGCAACTCTTGAGACATATTTTATATGTTCCTCAAAGGAGAGGTCTGGGTCAAGGGTAACACCAAGGTTTTTTACAGTTTTTTGGGATACAACCATGTAGCCGTCGAGGTTCACAGTGAGATCTGCTAACAACGCTCTTTGTTTCTTGGGTCCTAAAATGAGCATTTCTGTTTTTGAGTTTAAGAGTTTGGTAAAATAAAACAAATTAGAAATATGAGAATTGTGGATAGATATACAGGATTGAGTTCCTTTTCCTGACAAGTGAATCCTCATTACTCTTTGAACCATCTTCCAGAAAAGCTCCACTAGAATCTCATGAGCCAAACAAAAATGAATGTTTAGAATATATATGGAATATATATGTGTTTGTTTTTTATATGTACACAAAACAAATATTGTTATCAATATTATTAAGAAGTTATTTATTACTGGCGTTTAACATTGGGTTAAATATACAGGGAAACAGTCATCCCCAAAATGAATGAGCCTTTTCTGTTTAATTGCAATAAACAATTGAAAAACCAACCAATGCTGAGTAGCAAAACTATTGAATGTTGTCTTTATAGTATACCCACCATGGAATCCTTAATCACTCATTCTCTTTTTCTTGGTGTTTGACTGGTGTCCTTGTTAGAGTCTCTCTGATTTCAGCATCCTCTTGTTGTTTTCTCTTTTCTCTGTACATGAAATGAGACAAATAGTAAAATCACTTGAAACAGTGAAATACTTAATACCCCTCAAAGTAACTGAATTTCTTTGTGACATCTAGAATAGAACATACCTGCTATTTTGACTTTTCTTATGCAGCCACCAAACTATACTGCAGACTAAAGCAATGAGAACCACTAAACCCACCACTGCTCCAACCACTGTCCCTGTGAATAAAATAGAGGACAGGGTGAGACCAGTAAAATTCACAGATTAAAGGAGAAATTCAATGTCTAGGACAGCCATTATTTACTGTAATAAACACACACCATGACCCCTTATCCAACCATCATTGGAGACTGGAGGTGTAGTTGGACCTAGACCACAGAAAGACAAATAAAATACAACTGCATGAATTGCTATGGTGAATGAATTAGCTCAAACCCTTTCTGACCATTAAAATAGGTTGGAATTCTTATGGAGCCCTCCTTGATGGCGCTACCAGATGACACCACACACCGAACCATGGTGATATTTTCAGGTAGATTGGGAACTGCCACCATGGAAGTTATTGTGACAGTAACAGTTCCATTGGGATGGGTGAAATTGACCGTTGTAGAGTTTTCTAAATAAAATTTTATGGTTTCATCCCAGTCCACTATTGGAGCAGGTCGTCCCGTGGCAGAGCAGGAGAGAGTTAACCCAGAAAACAGGGGATGAGTATCAGTGGTTCGTGTCACTATGAGTGTGGGTCTGTACAGCTCTGTAGAACAACAGAAATCATGATTTACACATTTGATCATTGAGGTTTAGAAGATACTGTTCCTGTCTTATATTAACTCATACTCCATATTACCAATAGTTTGAAGGCAGGTCCTTCCACTGATAGCTCCATCTGGGTAAGTATTAAACAGACACTTGTAGCAGCTCTCATCTTCTCTTGATACTCCTCTGATGATGATAGAGCAGTTCTGCAGTCCCACATTTAGAAACGCCACTTTCCTATTAAAAGGTGGGTTTACTGTTGGACCAAAACGTTTGTTGTAGGAGGCCACATTTTCAGTCCCTCCTGGTGTCTCCTTTTGCCAGGTGACTTGCAGGACGTCTCTGGGTTCCATGAGTCTGCAGCTGAAGTGAGCATCTCCTCCCAGTGTTACTATGACAACCTGCTGGGTTTTTATCAACTGAGAGAGACCTGAACAGAAAAATGTAATATATTACAAACTCTGATACAAACACACAGTTCCATTGAGCTTTACATTTCAAGTAGTGGTGTAGTACTACGAATGGTCAGAAGAGGGAGTACAGAGAGCAGGAGCAGGAGTTTGTTTACCATAATATGGATTCATTATTGAAGTACAAAACTACAAAATAGGAACCTCAGTGAATATGAAATATAGCTCCATCCTGCTGCTGTGTTGACTAACTAAGTCAGTTTCAATTATAACATTAAAACATAAACATTAATCAATTCATATTTTATACATATAATTGAATACCCACTAGATACCTTCAATTGAAGTAAACATGTTTGAACATTATTGAGAGAACATTTAATGAAGAAAATCAACAGAAACATAAATGTAGTTTAAATAAAAACAGTCACAGCCACACAGTTAGCTGCAACATTTCCAAACCAGAGTTAAAATCCTTGCAGGATTAGCCTAAAGCATCACAGAGGGTGATGCAAATGGCCAGCACCATCAGGGTTAAACAATGACAAACAAGAAACACTGGGGCAGGAGATACTCAAATAGGGAATAATGAGGGTTAGATGACAAACAGGTGGCCAGAACTAAGGGGAATCCAACTGAACATGGAAACCAAGAAAAATACTACTACCGTTACAATTTCTTGATTTTAATAAACTAACATGATATATAAATATGGATCCTGCTGAATGTACAATACTATGCAAAACTCCCCTTTATAATAACAACATTTACATTTTTGCTTTGCAGAAAAGAAAATGTAAAGATGAATATGAGGCGAGGAATATATATTTCACCGAATAAGAACAGCACTCTGAGTTCCATCCCCCATGTTGTATGAGCATAGGTATTGGAAAAGTTCTAACGCCATGAAATGAAATAGCTTTGGCAGTGTAAGTTCCTCTTCAGTCTTGCTAGAAATTACTCAATTCTTATGACTAGTCAATGTATATGACTAAGTAGTGTAACGTGAGGGTTCGGTGTGTGGTGGTGGATCACTCTTTATGAGAATAAACAGCAGGATGGAGACGGGTGACTTTTTCAAGCGGTACTTTACTGAACACCACTCACAACAACCAACAACCTTCCACGTGACTGAACTTACCAATCAGAAGTGAGAACTTAGACAGGTAAACGTGAGGGAATCAGAGAGGCAGATTCAACAGAATATCATGACTGTGTTAAATATGTAAACTTGTAAATATGTAACTAATAATTGTGTTACAAATATGTAAATGATTAACTGACTAAACATTGTAAATACATTTCTAGTAAATTAACTTAAATATGAATTATATTAAATTCTGAGCCTAACAACTTTCAAATATGAATTAACTCCACTTCTAAAACTTTCAGTAGTAAGATGCTACTAGGTCTGTTACTGGCTAATAAGCTGTTAAAATGGCCAGTGGCAAAACCCATACAGTTCATACATGCTGTTTGTGGTGGAAATAAACTTAATAGGAAACGTTATTTAGTTGAACAAAATGCTTAACGATGTCTAGCTAAATATTCAAACTTGGCCTGATGTTAATACATGACAAAATCATCTAATGTTGAGAATATTTTATGACAAGGTTGTATGTCCCAATCGGCCCCAATCCTAGCATACTAGCTTAATATATGCTAAACAGAATGTGTTTCACCATCATCATCAAAGTACATATTGGTAGTCCATAGTGTGTACTATGTGATTTGAGATTCAATCATAGTGCTGAAGTGGCCAAGTCAGTGATCTAAGCAAACGAAGTGTCGGTTATGTCATACTGTTTCGATCAGGTTTTGATCACCTGATGAATAAACTTAGCCAGTCCCTGAAATAAAAGCCAATGAAATGGCCAGATTTCGAGAGTTGTTTGATGAAGCAGAGAATGACGTACATTATTATAAGAACAATTCCGTTAATTTGGAGAAGTGGAGGGAGCACAAAAATACCCACTGTGTGGGAACATTTTCAGTTTGTTGAACGTAACCTTGTGAAATGCACGATTTTATAACAAGAACTGGGCTACTACAACTTGCATACACAACTTTCATTCAGAAATTAATATATTAGCATATATATGAACTTATTAGCATATAAATGTCACCTTATGGCTGAAAGCCCACAAATACAACATCAGGTATTTTATACAGCCAATACTATTGGCACACATGCCTACGTTATACACAAATGACAATTATTGAAGCATAACCATACAACTGTGTAGTTATATATTTTAATAGTCAAGTATTTAAGGAAATTATCTGTAACATCGTTGACATTGTGATATTGTTTCATGTCGGTTTTTGTTAACGAATATTTCCATATCTGTCTATGAAATCATCTCTTGCATGAAAACTAAACTTTTGCTCACATCTCCCACCACACACAGCTGCGCTTAAGATGTTCCTGCTCCTTTATTAACATTATAAGCTAAACATTTGTGACATGTTGAGTAGATACTGCATCTACCTCCACCTAACTGGTGATTTATCAATTTACGATGTACAGTTCGCAAAATGATTTGTTAGCTTTTAACAAATATTTTTATTGACTTGGGACACACATGTCCTTTTTTCTAGTTACTTGTTAAATTGTATCGTTCATTTGAACGTTTGACAGTGGATTACATGATCACCTGGTCCACCAGCTATCATGTCCTTGGCTATGCCCCTAGAGCCATCTCTGTGCTGGGGGTCATAGTCAGGACCTGGCAGAGATAGATGCCTACTCTCGGTCCAACAGCTGTTAGTTTGACATTCTCATTGAAAACGCTGTAGGCATTACTGACTGAAATGAACAAAATGCCTCGAAAGATTCAAAAATGTTACTGAAAGACTCAGCAAGATCAGTAGAGAGTCGAACTTCCCATCACTACTCTTCAGTGTTTAGACCTATACATAATGCCAGCGTATACCACTCACTACACCACTTTTGTGGTCAGTTTTTTTTTCTGGGAGTCTTCTATGCCACAGTCACTTGAACACGTTAAACTTTCATCAATATCTGTTTCTGTGACCATCGCAACAGTGACGTCGATACAACCTGTGAATAACAGTTCATTATTCTGTTTAAATGTGCACATTTAGCCTAGTTTATACAATTCTTAAACTTCTCTCCACAGGTTGCATTGGGAAAGCAGTGCATGGAAAGGCTATGATTTTCACCTTATAATGGGGTGACCAATCGGGTGCGAGAATTCAATACCCAGATAAGGCCCCGCCTCCACGTCAATAGAGGCAAAAAATCTGGTTTTGAGAAAACTTGATTCGAACTAAGGAACTAAGAAATTGTAATCGTAAGAAGAAGCGAAAGTGGAAAAAACGTGTTTGAATGAAGACATTTTAAGAAAATCCTAGTGTGAAAACCAAAACAAAGACTGACAAGGTGCACTGGGAATGGAAGAACTTTGACAATGATAAGGTACACAGGTGAGGTTAATAATGACAAACAGGGGTCCATGCTCCAAATGAGAGAGTGAAGCCAATGGATCTCACTGTCAAAGCAACCCTTCCATAGTGATGGCCAAACGAGACCTTGTTGAATCGATGAGGCTTTCCAGCACATTACTTTGCTAAAAGGCTAATTTCTCGATGCCTCATCTAGACAGGGCTGACTTAGGGCACTTACTGGTTGAAATCATTAATACTTACTGGTTGAAATTAATAATCATATAATGATTAGCGCAATGACGTTGCATTGGCTCAACAGAAGCTTCAGTCATCCACTTCAAGAAGGACTCACGTCAGTCACATCAATTGCAATGCGAAGTCAATAGTTAATTTAAATATAGCCTACAAATGCCACACAATTAATTTGTGAATTCTTATTTTTTCCTAAATGTTTATTTTTATTTGCATATGTAATAGGTAAATACTGAATGTAAAAGTGCACGTCAAATCAAGAATAGAAATAAAGAGAGATGACCTTTGTGTGTGCTTGAAGTTTACACGTGTTTTGAACTGGCAACTGTAATTTTGCATATTTTGTATCAAAATACTATAGTGTTTGTATTTTGTAGTTTAAAAATACTGTAAAATACTATGTGAGAAGTAACCATATTGACATCATAAAAATGCTGCCTCTGTTTGGTGCCTACTCAGTAATTCGCCCAGACTTGTTGAGATCAGAACAGAACATTGATCCATACACGAAGGTCAAGGTGAGAGAGGTGCAGGTTGCCAGCTTTCCATCGATTTTTTGCATAAATTGCCAAAAAATTTAACAGTTCATGTTAAGTTTTGGTGTTCATTTCAGTAGCCTAGGCTACATTTGTTTTTACCAATTTACATTATGTTCTAGCTAACAAATAATAATAATAATAAAGCATTTCAGTGTTGTACAACATTACATTATAGTTCCACAATATGGTGTAACTTGTTAATTGCACAAACGTGTGCCTTATTGTCATTAACAATATAATAACTAAAATAATTGAATGACAAATCAATAATTGATTGCTAAATGATTGTACCCTAGCTGAAGTAGCTGTTTAGTAGGATCCTAATTTTGCATGAATGAATGCCTGACACATAATTGATTATTATATTTTTGATTAACAATCAAATTATTACTTTTTTAGAAGGTAACTGCTATAAATCTGTTGTCTTCTTATGAATAACTTGTTTGTTATTGAGTCAGTGCTGCTGATGCAAGTAGGCCCTTCATTACGAAACACCAACTAACTAAATCAGGATACAATTAGGAGACCTTAGGAAACATTAAACTGTTGGTTACTTTAAAACTAACCTTCCTCTGGATGATCACAGGGATCTGTCAATATTTGTTAATTCAGGAACGGTGTCCTATTGCAATTTTTTATTTAATAAAGGTCCAGATTCAGAGCTTAGTATTGGTATATAATATAATACTGTTTTATGTAGTTATGGGAAAGATATGCTGCTCTAAAGGTTGATCATCTGCCTGGTCTAGTTCTGAGAAAAAAGTATTGAAAGACTTTCAAACTTGCCAGAGAGCAGGTCTTTGTTTAAGCCCATTTGATGTAGTTCACACCCTCTTAGCCCTTAACCCCACCCAGCTATATAAGTATTCAAATGGGGACACCAGCCTTGTGCTGAACTGGTCTGGTTTGTCTCTAATAAACACAAACCAAATAGAATAGTGAATTTTTTCACATACACTTGATACATCAGGTATAAACAGTCCAGTGAAAGGCAAAGTGGCTTAGCAGCAGGTTTCATAATAAATAGTAGCAGCAATGTAAATGCAGATAGTTTGAGTGCAGGTTGACTGCCTCTGAGGCGTTTATCAGTCTTAAAGTACTGATGGATTGGGTTGTCCACATCACGCATCAGAATCTGAATTAGGTAGCTTATTATAAAACTAAGTGATTTTCTCACTTTAGTGAAGACAATGAAAACATAATAGCTAGGCATAAACACACACCTGTATGAATGACCAGTCAATCAGGTAACTTATTAACAAACTTGATCACTTGATCGTTACCCAACAAACAAGTGTTGCGGATAATTATTTTCCACTGCTCAGGTTTTTTCCACTTAATTCAAATTTCTCAATTATAAATACTCTAGGAAACTATTAGAAAGAAACCTTTAATTCTAACAGTTTATTACATGCTTGTAGGTAATACACAGACAAAATACACTCATGTGCACGTTCCTAGGTATGACAAAGACACACACTTTGAGGGGCCCTTTATATTTTCTTCCAATATCTCGTTCTTATCTTAATGCTCCAAATCCTAAGACCGTAGGACACCTAAGCTAAAGAATGCCCGTATTTGGGACTTAGGCCAAAAGGAGAACAAGAATTTGCTGGCAATAGTTCTAACGGCGCATGGGATAAGCTATAGCTGAAGTCTCCACATTTCTAACCACATGTTTTCCCAACTCCTAGACAGAGCAAAGTAACCAGCCTGTATATCATATACACAAAACCTACATATTTGACACATATTTAATAAATATGAAAATAGAATATATTTATGCATATATATAATATATATGCATAATTAATTTAACTTCCACACAAGATAGAAACCTTGGAAATGTTAGCTAGCTGGTAAGTTAACGTTGTTACCCAGCTAGCTAACGTTAACAGTAACGTCAGTAGCTATAGATAACTAGTAATGCAAAGAACTTTATGAAAAGGAATTCTGTAGGCAGTTAGCAAACATTAGAATTACCCGTATACACGTAGGAATGTTTTGCGGCAGACTGAATATCCACTCATTACATACAAAGTCCTTTGTCGTTTGCGTTTGGTCTGTTGACTTTGTTTACGACGCTGTATTTTCACTACAGTTCAAACTCAAGGTGTACATTACTCCAATAATCTGTACATCGGTCATTGTCTCTGTCACGGATGCCATGGTTGCCCTTTGTTTGTAAATGTAATCCATGGACTGTTGTTTTATACAAGACGACCCAGTGGTTATTTTCAGCCATCTCTGCATTTACAATGAAATGCCTACATTTTGTCTATTTTCTTCACATACACTGCGTGCACAGGACATTCCAGTGATTCCATCACATGGTCAACTTCCTCTGTAAAAATTACACTGTACATCTCACTTCCTTCCCCATCACTTTCATCAGAAGAACCTGCAGTGACAGTTTCTCTGACAATGTTTTGAAAAGTATCCAAGTCTGGGATTTCCTTATTGTTATCCAAATCATCCTCTGAATCAGAGAGGGTCATGGAATCATTGTCCTCCAGAAAGAATTCTGTCATTTTGTTCCCAGCCAGCTAAATTCAAGGCAGCAATATGGTTGACAGCTCTAGCAACCCATTCATAGTTGTCCATGTTTGAAATTCCTTGGGTTGCATTTACTAACCAAGTAGTGGCATTATGACAAAAGCCAATGACTTGATAGACCAATCAGAACTCAATATTTCATCATGTCCAGCCTTTTCATTGTCTCATGCTATCATGTCTAGCAGGAAAAGTCCTGTATTTTTCCACTGGTTAAACAACGGGTTTGAGTCACATGAATGTTCTCATCTTCAAGAAGGCATTTCTGCAAAAGAGACAAAATGTCCCAGAACATATGCGACATTCACCCCTGTGCCTGAGTTCTGTTAAATTGGATCTATTAACTGCATATGTTAGATGACTCGTTAATCAACTGAGTTAGTGTACTGGTGAAAGGATACATCAAAAAGGCTGATGGATGAAAGTGTGTGAAGTGATTTAATTCTCCCTTGTAAAAGTATTTTTGATATTTTTGAAATAAAATACTTTATTTTGATACATGGTGTGGCTGCTGTATTTTGTAATTTATTTTAATACACTTAAAATTAATGTATTTGGTATCTTATTTTAAAATAAATCTTTATGAATCTTTGCCCAATTCTGGTACAGCGCAGAAACACAGCTTCATAGTCATCTAAGCGGCGTTTTACGGGTACCAAAGCTTTGTTATGACCTGTCTTTCTAGAAAATCTCAAGGCGCTTACCGAAGCGTCTCTTAAAGCATCCCATCACTACCGTGCAGTGACAGAATGTGACAAAAGCAATGAGTTTGCAACCCATTGATATCACCAAACTCTTGGTATCATCCTTTGAGATGCTCTGCCAAGCCTTTACTGCAGCCATTTTGAGCAGCTGCTTGTTTTCGGGAGTTTCTGAATTCAGTCACTTTTTCAGCATTTGAAATGCATGTTAAAATGGATTGAAATCTGGAGATTGACTAGTCCAGTCTAGAAAATTCCACTTTTTTCCCCTGATGAACTTCTTGGTGGTGTTGGCAGTTTTTGGGTCATTGTCTTATTGCACTGTGAAGCGTTGCTCAATGAGTCTGGTGGCATTTTCTTGTACATTGGTAGACAAGATGCTTCTGTATACTTCTGAATACTTTCACCTGCTGCAATTATTCATGACATCATCAATACAAATGAGTGAGCATGTTCCAAAGGCAGTCATGCATGTCTGATCCATGACACTACCTCCACTATGCTTCATAGATGACATGATATGCCTTGGATCATCTGCATTTCCTTTTTTTCTACACACTTTTGCGTTCCCATCACTTTGATAAAGGTTCAAATTTGTCTATTCTGTTCCCAAAACTCTCTTCCAAAACTGTACTGGCTGATCTCATTTTAATACATCCAGTTATAAGCTTTTTATATTTTCAGTTTTCACCCTTATTCAAATGTGTACTGCTCATTACCTGTCATTCACGATTCACTAGGCAACTGATCATTTTATAGCTATCTTAAACAAGCCATTGTTGTCCAATTCATCCTATTCATTACCTCTAAGTCAACCGTTTGTAGAGCACATTTTGCAGATGGGTGCTTTCAGACCTTGATGCAAAAACCATTGGGGTATGCAAAGGTTCTTGCGCTGAAGCCTGATAGAGTTTTAACACTTGCATTGTCAATGACAGTCCCAGCAGCAAGTAGGCTGGACAGTTTACATTTCTAACAACTTTTCTGGATTCAATGTTGTTTCTTGTGTTTGTGTTTGAATGTGTACCGCCCATTAACTGTCATTCCCCTATTCAGTGAGCAACCGATCAGATATCTTAACCAACATGACCACTTAGTTAACCATTTGTAGAGCACATTTTGCAGATGGGTGCTTTCTGACCTTGATGCAAAAACAGCTGGGTTATGCAAAGTTTCTGGTGCCTGATGACAGTCCCAGGAGCAAGTATGCTGGAGGGTTTACATTTTTCTTAACACCTTTACTGAATTAAATTAAAGTTTTTGTGTTTGTCAAGATGGCCGGTTTCATAATATTCCTTCATATCCAAGCTGCTTGCTGTAGTTTTAAATTAACCACAGGCTATATTTTAGGGCTTTTTCAACCTGGGTTTTCCTGTTGGGGGCTGTAGCACCATTGTGTTCTGAATGTTCTAATTTAAAACAGAAAGAAACCCCACTACAGCTTGTCGGACAGGAGGATAAAGAAGTCATACAAAGACAACATACA
This sequence comes from Esox lucius, assembly GCF_011004845.1. Lineage (NCBI taxonomy): Eukaryota > Metazoa > Chordata > Actinopteri > Esociformes > Esocidae > Esox > Esox lucius. Next base: position 19,131,868 of record NC_047590.1, read on the forward strand.
CAGTCCTATAAAATATAGCAAAAAGAAATTGCAGTATTTACATTTTTGCGCCCCCTCACCCGTGGTAATGCTTTTAGAAGATTTAGCAGTCATCTTTACACATTACTCAATTGTTCAAACTTGTTATTTATGTAAGCCTATATTTTTTGCTGCTCTGGCTTTCTGGAGAACTTACCCTTTATAATAAGATATGACAGTTCAATTAGTTGTGCTCGGTCTCACTATGAGCACATCACAATCTAGACAAAATATAATTTCCTTTTTAGAACGTCAGAGGAAATAAAACTAGGTTTTAAAGCATGAGTCTGAAATACACAAAGCAAAACTAAATTTAGCAAATGAAACACCATAATATACCATTATATCACAAACGAACACTGATGTGCCAAAACATTGTTTGTATATTTATATGTAATGTTTATATATTTATATATATTAATATGCTGATGGTCAGTTTGAGTATGCTGTTTTCTGCTGCTAAGTTCTGTGGGTTGACTCACAGGATAGCCTAGCAGTGTTACATAATACATATTCTATGTAAACTGTTTGAATTTACAGTGGATATAAAAAGTCTACACACCCCTGTTAAAATGCCAGGTACTTGTGATGTAAAAGAACGAGACAAAGATAAATCATGTCAGAACCTTTTTCACCTTTAATGTGACCTATAACATGAACTGAAATCTTTGAGGGGGAAAAATAAAAAACTCACAATAACCTGGTTGCATTAGTGTGCAAACCCTTAAACTAATACTTTGTTGAAGCACCTTTTGATTTTATTAAAGCACTCAGTCTTTTTGGGTAGGATTCTATTAGCATGGCACATCTTGACGTGACAATATTTGCCCACTCTTCTTTGCAAAATTGCTCCAAATCTGTCAGATTGCGAGGACATCTCTTGTGCACAGCCCTTTTCAGATCACCCCACAGATGTTCAATTGGATTCATGTCTGGGGACTGGCTGGGCCATTCCAAAACATTACGGTGAAGCCATCATTTTGTGGATTTGGATGTGTGCTTTGGGTCGTTGTCATGCTGAAAGGTGAACTTCCTCTTCATCTTCAGCTTTCTAACGGACGCCTGATGGTTCTGTGCCAAACTTACCTGTTATTTGGAACTGTTCATAATTTCCTCCACCCTGACTAAGGCCCCGGTTCCAGCTGAAGAAAAACAGCCCCAAAGCACAATGCTGCCACCACCATGCTTCACGGTGGGTATGGTGTTTTTTGGGTGATGTGCATTGTTATTTCTGCGCCAAACAGCCCTTAGGGAATTATGGCCAAAAAGTTCAACCTTGGTTGAACATGTAGCACACAACCAGTACTTGCCAGAAATTACTTCAGTTTTTCTTCTAGTTTTTTCATCAATTTTGGAGGGACGTCCAGTTCTTGGTAATGTCTCTGTTGTGCCATATTTTCTCCACTGTCTTCACTGTGTTCCATGGTATATCTAATGATTTGGAAATTCTTTTGTACCCTTCTCCTGACAGACATCTTTCAACAATGAGATCTCTCTGATGCTTTGGAAGCTCACTGCGGACCATAGCTATTGCTCTGAGATGCAACTAATAAAATGTCAGGAAAATCCTACTAGAACAGCTGAACTTTATTTGTGATTAATCAGAGTCACTTTAAATGATGGCAGGTGTGTAATGACTTGTATTTAACATGAGTTTGAATGTCATTGGTTAATTCTCACAGCCACATCCCCAGTTATGAGTGTGTGCACATTTATGCAACCAGGTTATTGTAAGGTTTTTATTTTTCACTTTCCCCCCTGGCAGATTTTAGTTTGTTTTTCAATTGAATAGTTTACATTATAGGTCACATTAAAAGTGGAAAAAGTTCTGACATGATTTATCTTTGTCTCATTCTTTAACATCACAAAAACCTGGCATTTTAACTGGGGTGTGTAGACTTTTTATATCCACTGTATATACTTGTCATAACTGTGTCTCATATATAGTTTGAATCATTGTCTTTGTACACTCACCTAAAGGATTATTAGGAACACCATACTAATACTGTGTTTGACCCCCTTTCGCCTTCAGAACTTCAGAAGAAAACATCCCCCACACCATTACACCACCACCACCAGCCTGCACAGTGGTAACAAGGCATGATGGATCCATGTTTTCATTCTGTTTACGTCAAATTCTGACTCTACCATCTGAATGTCTCAACAGAAATTGAGACTCATCAGACCAGGCAACATTCTTCCAGTCTTCAACTGTCCAATTTTGGTGAGCTCCTGCAAATTGTAGCCTCTTTTTCCTATTTGTAGTGGAGTTGAGTGGTACCCGGTGGGGTCTTCTGCTGTTATAGCCCATCCGCCTCAAGGTTGTGCGTGTTGTGGCTTCACAAATGCTTTGCTGCATACCTCGGTTGTAACAAGTGGTTATTTCAGTCAAAGTTGCTCTTCTATCAGCTTGAATCAGTCGGCCCATTCTCCTCTGACCTCTAGCATCAACAAGGCATTTTCGCCCACAGGACTGCCACATACTGGGTGTTTTTCCCTTTTCACACCATTCTTTGTAAACCCTAGAAATGGTTGTGCGTGAAAATCCCAGTAACTGAGCAGATTGTGAAATACTCAGACCGGCCTGTCTGGCACCAACAACCATGCCACGCTCAAAATTACTTAAATCACATTTCTTTCCCATTCTGACATTCATTTTGGAGTTCAGGAGATTGTCTTGACCAGGACCACACCCCTAAATGCATTGAAGCAACTGCCATGTGATTGGTTGATTAGATAATTGCAACAATGAGAAATTGAACAGGTGTTCCTAATAATCCTTTAGGTGAGTGTAGTTCATTTTTTGTGTTCCCTCCAGAGTTACTTCCAAAAGGATCTGAACTACCACAGTGGACTGGCTTGGTAGTGCCTGTTTCAAACCCTGTGGTTAGGTTGGCCTTTTCTGGAAGATACCATGAAAGGGTGGTATTAGAGTAGGAAAGTGTATGGTAATAATGAAAAAGTTATTTGTGACATGTAAGTTTATCAACTTGTCTTTTGCAAGTATTGTCTGTCTCATTTAATGGAAGAATATGAAATGTAATCATGTGTATTGGCTGGATGGAATTATTATACTTAATCATGGTATTCACTGAAGGGAGGGGCTTCCCCTATAAAAGGAGCCCCTCTGTCATTTCAGAGGGCAAGCTATTTTGATTATGATCAATGGACAGAGAACCATTTGCTGGGTGAGGCACTTTGTGTATTTTGCATTATTTTTGTTTTTGATCACCTCACAAATAAATACCTTTGCAAAGAACAGTTGCGGTTTTTGACATCGATTATTGGGCTGGTGTACAGCATAGCCTGCCGACCTGGGCCTGGTTTCCCATTAACGTGGCCCTTACCACGGTTTAACGATGCACATAGCCTTAAGATGGACTTTGTTACGACGGATTTACGCCTGTTTCCCAAACCACCATGTACGTCGCTCTTTATGAAGTGCATCATAAGTGCCATGTTACGGCCATTTGGAACGGAATAAGGCCGTTTTGAGTTTGAAATGGGATTAGGCATGCATACGTTTTGAAAGATTGCCTATTTCTTTGCATTTCGATATGAACTTGATTACTTATCAGAAGCATATAATATCGCTGGCGATGTATTCTGCTATTGTTTAGGCATCAATAGGAAAAATGCAAAACTCAAAGAAGTAGGAAAATGTTGAGTGGACGAATGTGTTGTGTTCAACCAATGAGGTGGACTTCAGTCAATCAAAAGCATATCTCTGGAAATCGATCATGTGACATCCAATTATCAGGCACCAGCACCGATCCATCAAAGACAGTACCAGTAAAATGCGGGGTTTCAGATGCGTGAACGGTTCGTTTCGAACATATTTTTCTTAATTATTTCTTGTTTTCAATCAATTGCATTCAGTTGTATTTACATCCAGTCACACACTTGTTATATAATTTGTCTACAGTTGTGCTCAGAAGTTTGCATACCCTTGGTATAGGTAATATATGTACAATTTCGAAAGAAAACATGAGTGAGCAGTCTTTTAATTCTTATGGGATTCACATTCAACTGCGGTGTAATCAATAGTGATTACTGTGTCTGTACAATTTGAATACCTACCCTTGATTAAAAATGTGTTCACACCCCTTCACTCGTTCACACATTTGGCGTGTTCGAGTGAATCTGATTTTCTAGATGTTGATCAACACTGGTCCCCGACTTACAAAATGTGTTGCATTATGGGCATACAAATTGTCCGACTCCTTTTCGACTTCATGACAAGAACCATGTGATCAAAGTTCATGATGATACATTTTCATTCGAAATATATTCACTTGCTCCCCACGGACTGCAACTTCATGTTGGAATCAATGCATTGTGGGAAACAACCTTCCTCTGCGTGGATAAAGGCACTACATGTAGTGCCTTTAAGATAAAGGCACTACATGCGCATATATTGTTGATGTCACCATCTATAATTGAATATGGCATGTTTACTGTTTTGGGTGTATTACTAACCTATTGAAATATGGCAATATTTTTGTCAAATCTAATAAATAGCAGAATACCTCCTTGGACCATGGTGATCATGCTCCGCTGACTATAGGAAAACTAGAATTTCGATAACATCCACTTCATCGCCAATCCTACAAAAAGCAGAAGTTGCTATCGGAGGTTGCTGTCGGAGGTTTGTTTTAATTGCATAGTTATAGTAAGCGTTACTATTGCGGATGGAGAATATTGTAGTTATCCATGGAGGCATTGAAGTCTACTGTAGGCTGTAGGGGTGTAACGATTTTGAAATTAATACTTGCAGGCCTATTATTTATTTAACTCCGGCAGCAACAATAAGACTACATTACAGATTTGTCAGCAATATAAGACCTTATGTTTTCGTATTTTGCCTTCAAAATAAAAGTCTGTGCTGTGTCTATAGAGTGTATTGTATAGGCTACATTTTCACAGGAAAAACTATATGGGGGAAAATATAAACGAAACAAAACACTTAAATAATACTTAACATAAGTTAGATAATATTATAAGGTGGAGCACATTGAGAAATGGTTATAGCTTAAGTAAGTTAATGTATAGAGCCACAAAATGATTTCCATCCCCCCACTGTAATGTGCCAGGGATACTTTTTGCGGAAAAACTATTCAGTGCTGCAGTGAATGTGTTGTATGAAATACACAGGAGAGTTTGTAAACGTACAATTATAATGTGAAATCATGGGGCACAGTGTGCTACAACCAGCAAAACTATATGTTCTACAACCTCTTTAACACCTAATGCAACACTATATTCTACATGGAATTCATATTGCCTCATTAGTTAGTAGCTAGTGGCTCTTATTAGGAGTCTGGTAGGTGATTCATGAACAGTTTAAGATAATGGTTAATTGAGTGTGTGAGTGTGTCTCACAAAGAAATGTATATAAGTGGAAAGAAAACACTCAACCTACTATACCAGCTACATTTTGAGCCAAACTACCAATAAACTCTACTTGTGCCAAAGAAATAACAAATTAAATAGCTAATTCAAAGTTTACAGCAATGGATCTGCAGCCTTGCCAAATAAATGCCAAGGTGTAAATAGTTACATTAAAATAGGCATCACGTGCTGGACAGAGTTGCCACCAACTAAAAACAATGTTACATTGTAATAGTGGTAAGTGTTCTATTTTTGAGAGTTGTTCAAGTTTGAGTGTTAATTTAAATGTTCTATATTTTTGTTATTATTACATTGTATTAAAGTAAAAGTTGTTTTCATAAAAAGCTATAGTTTTTTATGTACAAAACAGGGCCAATAGTCTTAACAGCAGTGTAATCAGCACAGAAAAAAGAAGGTAATTGAAAATCATAAATCTAATTAAATCAAGGATTTGCATAATCCTAGTAGGTAAATAGTTTCACTTTGTGCTTCAGACAAAAACCGTAGCAAAACTGTTCTGGAGCACTTTTTTATGGTATTGGCAGGTACAGTGACCCTTGTAGAGTGCAATGTGACTTTGGTGGGAAGTACAATGAAGTCTGCATCTTTATGGAAGTATATAGTGGATTTGGCTGGGGCAGTACTCTAAGAGAGGCACAAGTACACACAATCAGAGGATTGAAATGTTGTGGGCAGATGTTTGGCATGGCCTCACTAATGACTACCATGATATCTTCTCCTTCCTGGAATCAGAGGACGTTATAGGCATTGACAATAAGACAAACCTTTGGGCTCTGCGTTATGTTTACATTCCCAGAAATTGGGACTTGAGGATATTTTGCAATCAGTGGAACCATCATGGTCTACGAACAGAGGGCAGACATTCACCACTACAACTGTTTGTTCGGAGGAAGCCTATCTCTGTAGGGTAGGCCGCTGACAGAAATTGAGGATTTGTTTGCAGAGGCATCAGAGGCACAGAGAACTGTTTCTGATGAGGACTCAGAAATCAAAATGCCCCTGGAAGTTTGTTCTCTTTGGGCCCTGTTCCCATGAAGCAATTTTCATAGCTTGTTGACCCAGTTTTTAGTTACAGAAATAGTCTAGAAATTGATGTTCTTCGAAGTGTGCTAAGATACCTGGAGTCAAATTAATGCTGAGTTACCAGCACCTTTTAAACTTGATGCTGTGATAAAAAAATTGAAGTCCTTATATCCAGAGTTCATATAGCCAAAAAGCTGTAAACAAACAGAATCTGAATAGCTCTGCTGTTTAAGCAGAATGTAACTGGAATATTTGTTAATTACACAGCTTATAACATAAGGAATTGCTACAATACATCACATTACACACACAGTTTTTCAGTGAACTGTACATTATTTTTCTTTTTGGAAATCCTGTTGTGTTCTTTAAGCTGAATACAATTGTGGAAAGCAAAATGCTGATGATGTTAACGTTGTGCTTGTGTTACACAAGTAATAAAACTGTGATTACAAAAGTAGAAATACACTCATCCTTGAATTTGGCACACACCTGCTTGTATTGGGGCAGACAAACTGTTGATTGAGTTACATAACCAACTAAGACAAGGGAGGCAGTTCCAGTGGGAGACATACATGCCGCATAAACAGATAGGCCACATAAACAGTCAATGTTTCTTCTTAACAACTTCCTCTTGTCTTCACTGTGAGACTGTTAATCAGTGTAACAGCACAAAATATATTGTCTAAGTGTTAACCGCTCCTTCTGCTGTTTTTGGTTGTTACTCGTTTCAGCAGCGTATATCTAGCATTATTATATTATCGGTAGTCTGATTAAATTGTCTTGCTCATATTCAACCGTGTTTCCACATGGCATAATCATTTCAACCCAATAGTACCAGTGATTATGGATAAAAATAATGGGAAATCGGATCATTTTATTCTCTTTTAGTTTTGTAGAACAATCATATTGATATATTTTACAATGTAGTACAATAACAATCCACTATATACGATCAGTAGGCTAAGTAGCTCAAAATTGAATTCACTGTTGTCTGTGATTCAAATGTACAAGCACATTTGTGGGAAAATGATTGAGAAGATTAATTGAAATGAGTATATTTTTGCAAATATGTAGATAGCCCATTCACCACTGGCTGAAACAAATTCCTTGTTTTTTGTGAAACCTTGTTGGCAATAAAAGTAGTTTTGATTCTCAACTTGTTTACTAGCCCTGTCAGACAGCTTTGACTAGCTGCCACTATTGATCTTTTCAAACGCAATTTGTCAATTTTTGTGATATACTGTCATGATTTTGTTCCCCTTGACACATTTAATTTTGAGAAACATTGAATTATTTGGCCCCATTCACAGTTCTATTGATCTGTAGAAAGCAGTAGTATATACATAACATTGTAGAGTAGTACTACGAATGGTCAGAAGAGGAAGTACAAATGGCAGGAGGAAGTTCTGTTCGCCAAATGGATTAATTATTAAAGTAAGAAACTACAAAATGTGAGCCGCAATGAATATAAATATAGCTCCATCCTTCTACTATATTCAGGAATTAAGTTGGTGTCAAATATAATGGGTAATACATGTACTAGACAAATAAAATTGAACAGCATTGAAAGCACATTTCATAAAGAAAATTGGCAGTATCATGAATGGTTTTTCAATAAAAAAACTCCCCTGAATGTATGTGGTAAAGTCACAGCCTCAAAGATAGCTGCAATATTTCCAAACCAAGGTTTGGATTTTGCTGACCGATTGGCCCAAGGGTCCCACAGAGAGTGATGCAATTGGCCAGCTTTGGCAGACTTTGAGGGGTTAGTAAGAGAATATGGATGCCCTACGTCGTCTCTCAGTAGATGGGCTCGGAGGAAACAGGAATCTACAACAATTGTCCTAAGTCCTCTGGAAGTTTTTGATAGGAAGCGGTGCCTAATTACAACATTGGACTTCACAAAATTAACGGACAATGCATATTATCAAAATATAGTAGCTTACCTTTAGTGATGATTATTAGCAGATTGAACAGGTAGTTATGTGTTAGAGTCATGGTGTACTGTGCTAGAGTCATGGTGAAAATGTCAGTTGGAATTTTGCATATCTCTCTCTTTACCTTGATTTGACTAAAATGACAGGATATATTTGATAACCTGCAAAATGGGCACTTGCTTTGTAAGTGTTTCCTACTTACAAAGCATGTAGAGGTCTGTAATTTTGATCATAGGTACACTTCAACTGTGAGAGACATAAAACAAAAATCCAGAAAATCACATTGTATGATTTTTAAATAATTAATTAGCATTTTATTGCATGACATAAGTATTTGATCACCTACCAACCAGTAAGAATTCTGTCTCTCACAGACCTGTTAGTATTTCTTTAAGAAGCCCTCCTGTTCTCCACTCAATACCTGTATTAACTGCACCTGTTTGAACTTGATACCTGTATAAAAGACACCTGTCCACACACTCAATCAAACAGACTCCAAACTCTCCACAATGGCCAAGACCAGAGAGCTGTGTAAGGACATCAGGGTCAAAATTGTAGACCTGCAGGCTGGGATGGGCTGCTGGATAAAAAACAAACAGCTTGGTGAGAAGGCAACAACTGTTGGCGCAATTATTAGAAAATGGAAGAAGTTCAAGATGACGGTCAATCTCCCTCAGTCTGGGGCTCCAGGCAAGATCTCACCTCGTGGGGCATCAATGATCATGAGGAAGGTGAGGGATCAGCCTAGAACTACATGGCAGGACCTGGTCAATGACCTGAAGAGAGCTGGGACCACAGTCTCAAAGAAATCCATTAGTAACACACTACGCCGTCATGGATTAAAATCCTGCAGCGCACGCAAGGTCCCCCTGCTCAAGCCAGTGCATGTCCAGGCCCGTCTGAAGTTTGCCTATGACCATCTGGATGATCCAGAGGAGGAATGGGAGGTCATGTGGTCTGATGAGACAAAAATAGAGCTTTTTGGTCTAAACTCCACTCGCTGTGTTTGGAGGAAGAAGAAGGATGAGTACATCCCCAAGAACACCATCCCAACCGTGAAGCATGGATGTGGAAACATTATTCTTTGGGGATGCTTTTCTGCAAAGGGGACAGGTCGACTGCACCGTATTGAGGGGAGGATGGATGGGGCCATGTATCGCGAGATCTTGGCTAATAACCTCCTTCCTCAGTAAGAGCATTGAAGATGGGTCGTGGCTGGGCCTTCCAGCATGACAACGACCTGAAACACACAGCCAGGGCAACTAAGGAGGTCTTGGAGTGGCCTAGCCAGTCCCAAAACCTGAACCCAATAGAAAATCTTTGGAGGGAGCTGAAAATCCATACTGCCCAGCAACAGCCCCGAAACCTGAAGGATCTGGAGAAGGTTTGTATGGAGGAGTGGGCCAAAATCCCTGCTGCAGTGTGTGCAAACCTGGTCAAGAACTACAGGAAACATATGATCTCTGTAATTACAAACAAAGGTTTCTGTACCAAATATTAAGTTCTGCTTTTTTGATGTATCAAATAATTATGTCATGCAGTAAAATGCAAAATTAATTACTTAAAAATCATACAATGTGATTTTCTGGATTTTTGTTTTAGATTTTGTCACTCACAGTTGAAGAGTACGTATGATAAAAATTACACTGTATAATGAGCTGCTGAATAATGAATAACAGCACTGAAAGCTCCATCTGCCATTATGAATGAGAATAAGTATTGGAAAATGTTTCTACTGGGGATTCTCTTACTGTTTTCTTTTTAGCAACGGCATACTAAATCAGCCTGAAATCAAGACATTGACTTAGCCAGTGTGATGGCAATTCCATTGATCAGAACTTTCTAAGGAGTAAGTACAGAGACAAAATTCTCTCGGCACAATTAATAGTTTATTTGCAAATAGAGAGACACATCAAACGCTTACAGGATAATCATCTGAGGAGTCTCTGAAGTAGATACATGAAGAGTCCGTATTTATTACAGTTAAAAGGGATGTGGTAAGATGCTGCCCAGCTGTCCTATGTCAATAAAATACATTCCCTTTGTTCTATTACTACCTAGGCCTCACAAACGGGGCAGGCTGTCCTCCCCCACATGGGTAACCTCTTGAACTCTTAAGAGGTCTTACATCATCTGGACAACAAATAGATAGACTGATGAGTTATACAGATGCGCAGATTAATGAGTAACCTTATAATCTGCCGATACCAGTCAATGATGCCCCCTAGGCAAACACCAGATCCCCCTCTCCTACATTCCTAAGGAACAAAGGACAGATACTCTCATTGGTCTAGGCAGAGGAACAGATGGCCAGAGTACCTAGTGATGCTGTGATACTATTCAGACAGGTGTATCACAATCAAAGAAAATGAAGTCTTTTGTAGGATCTCATCATGCTCCTGATCTGACGACGCGGCAATGCTCATGTCGTCAGTGATGATGAGTACACCCTATATGTCACCTAAGGTCTGCTGGAACACCTCACTCACCGACTTGATGCCAAATGGGAGTCTAAGGAAATTAAACCGGACCCATAGTTTGATGAAGGTGCATAGTTTTGAAGATGGCTCGTCCAGCCTGATCTGGCAGAATCTATCTTTCTTGTTGAGGATGATGAAAATTGTGCTGAGGCGTTTCTTTGAAAGTATGATGGAAGAAAAGGGCAAACCAGTGTTAGAATTTCATTCCGCAGAATGGATGCAGGACCTTGCATTTATGGTGGATGTTACAGAGCACTTGAATAACTTGAACAAACAGCTGCAAACAGGGCGCAACAAAGTTGTCACACAGGATTATGACAGCATACGTTCTATCAAGTTGAAGCTGTCATTGTGGGAGACGCAACTCGCCTGTGGTGATGCAGCTCACTTCCCTTGTCTGAAAAATGTGTGACCCAACATGGGGCAAGATAAAATAACGGGACTGTTACGGGAGTTTGAGCAACTGGAGAAAGACTTCAACGTTTTTTGCTGGCCATTCACCGTGAATCCCTCTGATCTGCCCGTCAGCATCCAACTTGAAATAATAGACTTGCAGTGTGACTCGGCTGGCTTGGACACATTTTATCAGAATCTCTTGCCAGGTTACCCCAACTTGACAGCCCTCGCTGCAAAACTGTTGTGCATGTTTGGAACCACATATCTTTGTGAGCAAGTTTTCTCTGTAATGAGCATAAATAAAACGAAGCTGCGCTCAAGGCTCATGCACAAGCACTTGAATCACATCCTGAGGTTGGCTGCCACTCAGGATGTGACGCCTGATATTGATGCGCTGGTGAAAGCTAAAAGATGCCAGGTCAGGAGTCAGATAAACTATGCAACCCCACTTAAAGTGCTGCATGAGACACCCTGACATAGTTCTGTGATCTGTGATATACTTCTGTGAATCACTGAGGCATTGTGTGTTTGTGTGTTCTTTGTCCTCAGAATATTCAAATAACTTGAGGTGTTTTATGATTAATAGTGATGTTGTGCTTTAGGACACACTGTCCTCAGGCTCCAGCTTTATGTTTATATGTTTTTATGTTGATGTGCTATTGTTTTTAATTGATTTTATTTTATTTGTGTATTTAACCTATTCATCTTGACTCTGTGGTTCTTGCACTTGTTTGGGGAACAGGATTATTTTTATCTACATTTCTGCCTGAGATAGTTCTGTGAACTGTGAAACAGTTCTGTGAATCAATGAGGCATTATGTGTTTGTGTGTTGTGTTATAAGTAATAGTGATGTTGTGCTTGTACTATTTTGGACACACTGTCCTCAGGCTCCAGCTTTGTGTTTTCTGTTGATCATATTAAAACAAAGAAAACAATCTGAAGTTGTTGTTTTTAAGTTATATATACTATGATTTTACCGGTCCGGCCCACTTGGGAATAGATTTTCCGGCCCCTGAGCTAAAATGAGTTTGACACCCCTGCGTATTGGTGGCTCAGATTACTATGACAATACGATCTGCACCACAGTAAAATGAACGCAACGGTACAACAGCGGGGAGGACTGTTATTAACCATAGCATTTAAAGGAAATTCAATGTATGTGCCAAGACTTTAAAAACTTTAGCCAGCGCAGATAAATAACAATTGACATGTTAGGGGCTTGTGAGCATGTAAATGACCTGAAACCAAATCTATATTCCAGCATTGGAAACCTGTCACCCTCGCTTGCTGGAAAATGTTTTAGTACCACGACTTTAGAACTTTAAAAGTCTTTACCAAACACTTTTGAGTCCTTCAGGGCACAGCATTTTATTGTTGTTTTAGTGTCCATCTAAATTTAGGAAATAATTTTATGCTTTCTCTACTTAAGTTCCAGTCTTTTGTGTAAAACGATGAGAGAATCTTGTGAGTTTAGATTTTATACGATGATTTGGCTGTTTAAAAATAGACATGCCACAATTTCCTCAATTAATGTTTAGCATAGCCTGTCATTAGCCCCTACAGATACAATTTGTGCACCCCCAGTTTTGTTTTTCCATAAACTTTATGGACAGTGTGTCTAGAGGTGTGTAGAAAAGGAGTCGAATGCAGGGATGCAGGGAAAGTAAATGTATTGCGTTCTACAGAATACAAGGCACGCAAAACTCAAATAACGCACAAGCGCAAAAACACACAGCACAAGGCAAATACAGAACACTGAACATAGAACAATACCACACAAAGACGCCCAGAAACAAGGGAACTAATATAGGCAACCTAATGAGGGAATGGACACCAGGTGTGTGCAATAACAAGACAGGACAGTGCCGTGGGAGGAGGAGCGGCGTGGCTAGAAGGCCGGCGATGACGCGCACCGAACACCACGTCGGGAGGGGTGGCGCGCGTCCTCCATGCGCGTCCTCGTTACAGTACCCCCCCCTCGACGCGCGGCTCCGGCAGCGCGCCCCCGCCGGCCCCGGGGCCGACCCGGAGGGCGCCGCGCAGGACGATCAGGGCGCCGACGATGGAAGTCGGCGAGGAGCTCCGGATCAAGAACATCCACCGCCGGCACCCAGCAACGCTCCTCCGGGCCGTACCCCTCCCACTCCACTAGGTACTGCAGGCCCCCCCCCCGGCGCCTCGAGTCGAGGATGGAACGGACCGAATACGCCGGGCCCCCCTCAATGTCCAGAGGGGGCGGAGGGACCTCCCGCACCTCAGACTGCTGGAGGGGACCAGCCACCACCGGCCTGAGGAGAGACACATGGAACGAGGCATTAATCCTGTAATCAGGGGGAAGTTGTAACTTGTAGGTTACCTCGTTCACTCTCCTCAGGACTTTGAACGGCCCCACAAACCGCGGGCCCAGCTTCCGGCAGGGCAGGCGGAGAGGGAGGTTCCGGGTCGAGAGCCAGACCCGGTCGCCCACTGTGTAGACCGGGGCGTCGCTGCGCCGACGGTCGGCAGCAGACTTCTGGCGAGCACCGGCGCGCCGGATGTGCCGATGAGCTATGGACCAGGTGTCCTCGGCGCGCCGGAACCAGTCGTCCACCGCCGGAGCCCCGGTCTCGGGCTGGCTCTGCCATGGTGCCAAGACCGGCTGGTACTCCAGGACACACTGGAAAGGGGTCAAGGAAGTGGAGGAGTGGCGGAGTGAATTCTGAGCATACTCTGCCCAGGGCAGGAACTCCGCCCACTCCCCCGGCCGGTCCTGGCAATAGGACCGCAGGAACCTCCCCAGGTCTTGGTTCACACGCTCCACCTGCCCATTAGCTTCGGGGTGGAACCCGGAGGTGAGGCTGACCGAGACCCCCAATCGGCCCATAAAGGCCTTCCAGACCCGAGACGTGAACTGAGGGCCCCGGTCAGATACAATGTCCTCCGGCACCCCGTAGTGCCGGAAGACATGGGTGAATAGAGCCTCTGCGGTCTGCAGGGCCGTCGGGAGACCGGGGAGAGGAAGGAACCGGCAGGCCTTTGAGAACCGGTCCACAACAACCAGGATCGTGGTGTTGCCTAGTGAGGGGGGTAGATCAGTCAAAAAGTCAATGGACAGGTGAGACCATGGTCGTTGTGGAACGGGCAAAGGATGTAACTTACCTGCCGGAAGGTGTCTAGGTGCCTTACACTGAGCGCACACCGAACAGGAGGACACGTACGCCCTCACATCCTTAGCCAGGCCAGGCCACCAGTACTTGTCGGTAAGGCAGCGCACCGTACGGTCTATGCCTGGGTGGCCCGTGGAAGGGGACGTGTGGGCCCAGTAAATGAGACGGTCACGGACATCCAGCGGGACGTACTGACGACCCGCAGGACACCCAGGAGGCCCAGGATCGCCACGCAACGCCCGCTGGATGTCCGCGTCCACGTCCCACAGAACCGGCGCCACAATGCACGAGGCGGGCAGAATCGGTGTCTCATCTACCCGCCTCACACCCGCGTCACACAACCGAGACAGCGCGTCTGCCTTGGCGTTTTTCGTACCCGGCACGTATGACAGCGTGAAATCAAACCGGGTGAAAAACAACGCCCACCTGGCCTGACGAGGGTTCAGTCTCCTCGCCGCCCGGATATACTCCAGGTTTCGGTGGTCGGTCCAGACTACAAACGGGTGTCTCGCTCCTTCGAGCCAATGTCTCCAAACAGTCAAGGCGCTAAACACAGCCAACAGCTCCCTATCACCGACGCCATAGTTGCGCTCTGCCTCACTGAGCTTCCGCGAGTAAAAAGCGCAGGGGCAACGCTTAGGAGGGGTACCTGATAGTTGGGACAACACAGCACCTATCCCAACCTCAGAGGCATCCACCTCCACTATGAACGGCAGTGATGGGTCGGGGTGAGCCAAAACCGGGGCAGAGGTGAACATTCTCTTAAGGGTGCGAAATGCCTCGTCTGCCTCGGCCGTCCAGGTGATCTGGCTCGGCCCACCCTTCAATAAGGAAGTGATAGGAGCTGCTACCTTGCCGAAGCCCCGTATAAACCTACGGTAGAAATTGGCAAACCCAATAAACCGCTGCACCGCCTTAACCGTGGTAGGAACGGGCCAATTACGCACGGCTGACACACGATCAACTTCCATTTCCACCCCATCGGCGGAAATTCGAAACCCGAGGAAGGAGACGCCTCGCTGGAAGAACGCGCACTTCTCTGCTTTTGCGTACAAGCCATGCTCCAACAGCCGCCTCAGCACCCTGCGAACGAGAGACACATGCTCAGCACGCGTAGCGGAATACACGAGGATGTCGTCAATGTAAACCACAACTCCGCGCCCCAGCATGTCCCTAAACACATCGTTCACAAAGGACTGAAACACTGCCGGGGCATTCATTAACCCATACGGCATCACCAGGTATTCGTAGTGACCCGTGGTGGTGCTGAAGGCGGTTTTCCACTCATCTCCCTCTCGGATTCTCACCAAATTGTACGCACTCCGGAGGTCCAGTTTCGTGAAGAAGCGCGCCCCATGCATTGACTCAATATATTGGGAAATCAGGGGGATAGGATATGAGTACCGGATCGTCAGTTTGTTTAACACCCTGTAGTCAATGCACGGACGCAAACCCCCATCCTTCTTCCTCACGAAAAAGAAACTCGAGGAGGCGGCGAGGTGGAACGGCGGATCTGCCCCTGCCGCAGGGATTCGGCTACATAGGTCTCCATCGCTGCCGTCTCAGCCTGCGACAGGGGATACACATGACAATAAGGCGGCACAGCGTCCCCCTTTAGATTTATAGCACAATCCCTGGGCCGATGTGGTGGCAAACGACTTGCCATGGCCTTAGAAAAGACCAGCGCTAAATCGGCATATTCCGGGGGTATGCGCACTGTGGAGACATTGTCTGGACTTTCCACCGAGGTCGCACCTACGGAAACACCTAGGCACCTCTCCTGACACCCCTGAGACCACCCTGTCAACACTCTCTGCGACCAGGAAATAGTCGGGTTGTGTACCGACAACCAGGGAAGACCCAGCACCACAGGGAAAGCAGGTGAGTGGATAACATGGAATTCGACGAGTTCAGTGTGGGCGTGCTGTACGGTCATCGTGATAGGGACCGTGACGTGCTTAACGAGACCAGTGCCTAGTGGTTTGCTGTCTAAGCCCGTAATGGACCTAGGTTGAGACAATGGCACCAGCGGAATGCGCAGTTTCCGTGCGTAACCGCTGTCCATAAAATTCCCAGCTGCGCCTGAGTCTACGAGCGCCTTACACTGAGAGTTAGCAGGAAAATCAGGGAAGGCCACCAAAAGTGTCATGTGCTTCGCAGAGAGCCCTGACAGTGTGTGTGGTCTACTCACCTGACTCAGTGTAGGGGTGTCAGGCTTCCTCCGCTCGACCCTCTCTCGTTGGAAACAGTAGGAGGCAGAGTGTCCCTTTCTCCCACAAAAGGAACACTCCCTAGACTGCACCGTCTCCCTACGTGCGGCGCCTCCCACTTCCATGGGTTCAGGTCCGGCGACGGGGTGTACCGGAGGAGGCTGATCATTCCCGGTGCGTCCGCGGGTGGCTAGCAGATTGTCTAGCCGGATCGCCATGTCGACGAGCTGGTCGAATGTCAACATGGCGTCCCGGCATGCCAGCTCCCTACGGACATCAGACCGTAAGTGGCACCGGAAATGATCAATAAGCGCCCTGTCGTTCCAGCCCGACCCCGCCGCCAGGGTCCTGAACTCCAGGGCGAAGGCCTGTACGCTCCTTGTCCCCTGCCTCAGGTGCACCAGACGCTCGCCGACCTCCCTGCCGTCGGGCGGGTGATCGAACACGGCCCGGAAGAGGCCGACGAACGCCCCGTAATGGGCCAACTCCGGCCCGTTAGTGGACCAAACGGAGTTGGCCCAGTCCAACGCCTTGCCCCTCAGGCAGGAGACAAGGGCCGAGACCTTCTCCCTATCCCCCGGGTGAGGGCTGAGGGAGGCAAAGTAGAGCTCCAACTGGAGCAAAAACCCAGAGCACTGGGCAGCGTCCCCGCCGAATCCCTGGGGAAGGCTCAGCTGTATGGTCCTCCTCGGCGACGGTGGAGACGATGGCAGGGGCACTCCAGCCGGGTCTTGTGTCGGGGGTTGCTGCTCAGATGGCAGCCTCGCCTCCAACCGCCGCATAGCGTGGACCATCTCCGTCACGGCCTCCCCCAGGGACGCGATCATGGTCCCATGCTGCAGAATCAGGTCGCTCCCCGCTAACTCCATTCGACGGTGTGGTATTCTGTAACCGGTGTAGTAGGTGCGTGAAATAAGGAGCCAACGCAGGGAGGTAGTTTCAATAGCAATAGTTATATTAACAAAAGGGCAAGCGTAACTCTCAGGCGCAAAACAAGCGTGCAGACAGCTCAATACAAACGTACACCGCACATAGAACAATACCACACAAAGACAGCCAGAAACACAGGTACTTATATAAGCGATCTAATGAGGGAATGGACACCAGGTGTGTGCAATAACAAGACAGGACATTGCCGTGGGAGGAGGAGCGGCGTGGCTAGAAGGCCGGCGATGACGCGCGCCGAACACCATGTCGGGAGGGGTGGCGCGCGTCCTCCATGCGCGTCCTCGTTACAGTAATTTACATTGAGATACAAGTTTAATTTTATAGTAGATGGTGTTTAAAAAGTGCATAATTTCATTTCATAAAGTAATTTATAAAAAAAATATCACATTTTGCTGAAGATATGTAGCACTTAATAATGGGGACACAAAAGGCACTGGATTGTAGGACTGACCCATCTGCATTTTCTATCTCTTATTTCTATTGTTCATGCATGTTGTATAGTTTGTTTGTGTATTTAATGTGCTAGACAATTCAAATTGCTTTACCTTACTTTTCCTTAGTTACTCAGGCTATACTATCGACATACTTAAATGGTAAATATAATTTTGATGCCTGGCATCTTGATTAGCTAACAGGTCTTAAATTGACAGGTGAGAGTATTAAAAAAACAAACAGTGGTCCTGTGTCGGGCAGTTACCCTAATGGTGGCAGAACTTGCTCTAGCTTCTTAAGGGCTCTAGGCTGAGACCTGAAAAAGGGTTCCAACTGCGCTTATATTGTCATGAAAGAGGTTAAATAGCCGTTTCAGGCTATAATTTATGCTGAAAGCTGTCAATTCATAGGTTGATGATCGCCACACCCTCATTAATTATGGTTGTGTCACGTAAATAATGACCAGTGACCAGAAGTCCCGGTTTGCCCGGGATTGTCCCGGTTTCAAGCTGGGTGTCCCAACAAATATCTATAAAACACTAAAAGGTTGCGGTTTCCGACATTCACTGCCAAATTGTCCCGGTTTCCACACACGAGTCGGAGCCAAACAAACAACTTTGAACCGCTTAGCAAAGCAACAATTCTCATCAAATCTCAAAGTGCTCCACCATCCACAAGCACGCATGATGACCAAAATGTGAGCATAAGCGGATACATGTGTGCGTGCATTAACGTGCGGTTACAAAAGGCTCCCGGTTTGGGGGTTTGAAAATGTGATCACACTAAAAGAATGACAGGTGCAGCGCGTTCTCGCGTCCACGGCTTTATCCTATTTCTCCATCTGTGATGACATCAACGCTCATTTCGAGGAGGTGCGACATTCCGTGAATCATACTTGGAGATGAACGTAAGTCTCTCCCCACTTTTGAATCTGAGATCTTTTCTGAGGTTTCATGAATGAGGGCCATTGTCTTGTTGAAAGGTCCACCTACAGACAATTCTCAATCTCCTGGTGGAGGCAACCAGGTGTAAGCTAAAATGTCCAGATAGCTGTTGTGGAAATTTCTTTATACAATGTATTCTCACTGAGTAAAGTCCCACTGTTAAGATAGGTAGAGGAATGTGGGGGATCTGGTATTTGCATAGGGGGCATCTATTGTCTGTCCAGATGCAGATCAATGGGTTTTAGGACAGGATAGGAGAAGATACAACAGGGGGCAGTAAGGTCAGTTGGCCCCTTTGGGTAAACACTACAGTAAACATGATGGCAGGAAGGATAAGGTGGGGGAAGATAGCATTTGACTTGTGTGATAGAACAAAGGGAAAGGTGTTTGATTGACATGAGACAGATGGCAGCATCTTACCACACCCCTTTTCCTATGTAATAAATACTGTCGAAATGATGTTTTTATTTAGAAACTATTCACTGTTACCTTGTAACCTGCATACTTTCTCCTTGCAAGTTAAATTAAAACCGTTTATTGCGCAATTGATTTTTCCTGTCTTACCTACCATTTTCATAGAACTATTTGGATTTTAGAAATTGCCATCACAATAGCCTACTTAGTGAAATTCATTATTCGATCGATCTTTACAAAAGCCCCTACACCATAGGAGGAAAATACCTCCAAAGCATCAATGATAACCACCGTATTTTGCTTTAGGTATGAGGTACTTTTCCGTGTATGCAGTGCTTTGGTTTGCCATCGTTCTTAAAATGTCAGGACATTTTTATTTGCCTCACAATATGTTTTACAGGGAAATCTCAGGGAAAGACACAAATGTAAAATATTAAAAGCTTATCAGGCAAACCGTTTTTTTTTTTTTGCAAATTTGTACTTTGCAAACGTGTACTTTTTTTGTTGCTAAAACGGTTTGCAAACGTACGTAGTTATAATACAGATTTGTGTGCAAACTTTTAATTGATTTATCATCATCATCATCTTCTTCCGCTTATCCGGGGCCGGGTCGCGGGGGCAGCAGTCTAAGCAGGGATGCCCAGACTTCCCTCTCCCCAGACACTTCCTCCAGCTCTTCCGGGGGGACACAGAGGAGTTCCCAGGCCAGCCGGGAGACATAGTCCCTCCAGCATGTCCTAGATCTTCCCCGGTGGGACGGGACCGGAACACCTTCCCAGGAAGGTGACCCCTCTCGATGTGGAGGACCAGCAGCTGTACTCTGAGATCCTCCCGGGTGACCAAGCTTCTCACCCTATCTCTAAGGGATCGCCAAGCCACCCTGCGGAGAAAGCTAATTTCGGCTGCCTGTATCTGGGATCTTGTCCTTTCGGTCATGACCCAAAGCTCATGACCATAGGTGAGAGTAGGAACGTAGATTGACCAGTAAATCGAGAGCTTCGCCTTGCGGCTCAGCTCTTTCTCCCGTTCCATCCTTCCCTCACTCGTGAACAGGACCCCTAGATACTTAAACTCCTCCACTTGAGGCTGGCACTCTCCACCAACCTGAAGTGGGCAAGCCACCCTTTTCCGACTTAGGACCATGGCCTCGGATTTGGAGGTACTGATTTTCATCCCCACCGCTTCACACTCGGCTGCAAACCGTCCAAGTGCATGCTGAAGGTCCTGGCTTGAAGGGGCCAACACGACAACATCATCCGCAAAGAGCAGAGATGAAATCGTGTGGTCCCCAACCTGACACCCTCCTGCCCCTGGCTGCGCCTAGAAATTCTGAACCGGTGACAAAGGGCAGCCCTGCCCGAGTCCAACATGCACAGGGAACAAGTCTGACTTACTGCCGGCAATGCGGACCAAGCTCCTGCTTCGGTCGTACAGGGACCTGACAGCCCTTAGCAAGGGACCCAGGACCCCATATTCCCGAAGAGCCCTCCACAGGATGCCGCGAGGGACACAGTCGAATGCCTTCTCCAAATCCACAAAACACATGTGGATTGGTTGGGCAAACTCCCATGAACCCTCCATCACCCTGTAGATGGTATAGAGCTGGTCCAGTGTTCCACGGCCTGGACGAAAATCACACTGTTCCTCCTGAATCCTTGCCACCGAGGAGTTTCTTAACCACCTCTGTGACTTCAGCCCGGGTGAAAATAATTGATTTATTAGTTGTCATATTTGTATTCTAACTATTTGGAACTTTGCAACTCATGTAACACAATTGCAAATGTAAACTATGCATGCACACTTGCAAATGCAAAATAAGTGTAACGAGGACGCGCATGGAGGACGCGCGCCACCCCTCCCGACATGGTGTTCGGCGCGCGTCATCGCCGGCCTTCTAGCCACGCCGCTCCTCCTCCCACGGCACTGTCCTGTCTTGTTATTGCACACACCTGGTGTCCATTCCCTCATTAGATCGCATATATAAGTTCCTGTGTTTCTGGCTGTCTTTGTGTGGTATTGTTCTATGTGCGGTGTACGTTTGTATCTGAGCTGTCTGCACGCTTGTTTTGCGCCTGTGCGCCTGAGAGTTACGCGTGCTTTTGTTAATATATATATTGCTAATTGAACTACCTCCCTGCGTTGGCTCCTTATTTCACGCACCTACACCGGTTACAGAATACCACACCCTCGAATAGAGTCAGCGGGGAGCGACCTGATTCTGCAGCATGGGACCATGATCGCGTCCCTGGGGGAGGCCGTGACGGAGATGGTCCACGCTATGCGGCGGTTGGAGGCGAGGCTGCCATCTGAGCAGCAACCCCCGACACAAGACCCGGCTGGAGTGCCCCTGCCATCGTCTCCACCGTCGCCGAGGAGGACCATACAGCTGAGCCTTCCCCAGGGATTCGGCGGGGACGCTGCCCAGTGCTCCGGGTTCCTGCTCCAGTTGGAGCTCTACTTTGCCTCCCTCAGCCCTCACCCGGGGGATAGGGAGAAGGTCTCGGCCCTTGTCTCCTGCCTGAGGGGCAAGGCGTTGGACTGGGCCAACTCCGTTTGGTCCACTAACGGGCCGGAGTTGGCCCGTTACGGGGCGTTCGTCGGCCTCTTCCGGGCCGTGTTCGATCACCCGCCCGACGGCAGGGAGGTCGGCGAGCGTCTCGTGCACCTGAGGCAGGGGACAAGGAGCGTACAGGCCTTCGCCCTGGAGTTCAGGACCCTGGCGGCGGGGTCGGGCTGGAACGACAGGGCACTTATTGATCATTTCCGGTGCCACTTACGGTCTGATGTCCGTAGGGAGCTGGCATGCCGGGACGCCATGTTGACATTCGACCAGCTCGTCGACATGGCGATCCGGCTAGACAATCTGCTAGCCACCCGCGGACGCACCGGGAATGATCAGCCTCCTCCGGTACACCCCGTCGCCGGACCTGAACCCATGGAAGTGGGAGGCGCCGCACGTAGGGAGACGGTGCGGTCTAGGGAGTGTTCCTTTTGTGGGAGGAAGGGACACTCTGCCTCCTACTGTTTCCAACGAGAGAGGGTCGAGCGGAGGAAGCCTGACACCCCTACACTGAGTCAGGTGAGTAGACCACACACACTGTCAGGGCTCTCTGCGAAGCACATGACACTTTTGGTGGCCTTCCCTGATTTTCCTGCTAACTCTCAGTGTAAGGCGCTCGTAGACTCAGGCGCAGCTGGGAATTTTATGGACAGCGGTTACGCACGGAAACTGCGCATTCCGCTGGTGCCATTGTCTCAACCTAGGTCCATTACGGGCTTAGACAGCAAACCACTAGGCACTGGTCTCGTTAAGCACGTCACGGTCCCTATCACGATGACCGTACAGCACGCCCACACTGAACTCATCGAATTCCATGTTATCCACTCACCTGCTTTCCCTGTGGTGCTGGGTCTTCCCTGGTTGTCGGTACACAACCCGACTATTTCCTGGTCGCAGAGAGTATTGACGGGGTGGTCTCAGGGGTGTCAGGAGAGGTGTCTAGGTGTTTCCGTAGGTGCGACCTCGGTGGAAAGTCCAGACAATGTCTCCACAGTGCGCATACCCCCGGAATATGCCGATTTAGCGCTGGTCTTTTCTAAGGCCATGGCAAGTCGTTTGCCACCACATCGGCCCGGGGATTGTGCTATAGATCTAAAGGGGGACGTTGTGCCGCCTTATTGTCATGTGTATCCCCTGTCGCAGGCTGAGACGGCAGCGATGGAGACCTATGTAGCCGAATCCCTGCGGCAGGGGCAGATCCGCCGTTCCACCTCGCCCGCCTCCTCGAGTTTCTTTTTCGTGAGGAAGAAGGATGGGGGTTTGCGTCCGTGCATTGACTACAGGGCGTTAAACAAACTGACGATCCGGTACTCATATCCTATCCCCCTGATTTCCCAATATATTGAGTCAATGCATGGGGCGCGCTTCTTCACGAAACTGGACCTCCGGAGTGCGTACAATTTGGTGAGAATCCGAGAGGGAGACGAGTGGAAAACCGCCTTCAGCACCACCACGGGTCACTACGAATACCTGGTGATGCCATATGGGTTAATGAATGCCCCGGCAGTGTTTCAGTCCTTTGTGAACGATGTGTTTAGGGACATGCTGGGGCGCGGAGTTGTGGTTTACATTGACGACATCCTCGTGTATTCCGCTACGCGTGCTGAGCATGTGTCTCTCGTTCGCAGGGTGCTGAGGCGGCTGTTGGAGCATGGCTTGTACGCTAAAGCAGAGAAGTGCGCGTTCTTCCAGCGAGCCGTCTCCTTCCTCGGGTTTCGAATTTCCGCCGATGGGGTGGAAATGGAAGTTGATCGTGTGTCAGCCGTGCGTAATTGGCCCGTTCCTACCACGGTTAAGGCGGTGCAGCGGTTTATTGGGTTTGCCAATTTCTACCGTAGGTTTATACGGGGCTTCGGCAAGGTAGCAGCTCCTATCACTTCCTTATTGAAGGGTGGGCCGAGCCAGATCACCTGGACGGCCGAGGCAGACGAGGCATTTCGCACCCTTAAGAGAATGTTCACCTCTGCCCCGGTTTTGGCTCACCCCGACCCCTCACTGCCGTTCATAGTGGAGGTGGATGCCTCTGAGGTTGGGATAGGTGCTGTGTTGTCCCAACTATCAGGTACCTCTCCTAAGCGTCGCCCCTGCGCTTTTTACTCGCGGAAGCTCAGTGAGGCAGAGCGCAACTATGGCGTCGGTGATAGGGAGCTGTTGGCTGTGTTTAGCGCCTTGACTGTTTGGAGACATTGGCTCGAAGGAGCGAGACACCCGTTTGTAGTCTGGACCGACCACCGAAACCTGGAGTATATCCGGGCGGCGAGGAGACTGAACCCTCGTCAGGCCAGGTGGGCGTTGTTTTTCACCCGGTTTGATTTCACGCTGTCATACGTGCCGGGTACGAAAAACGCCAAGGCAGACGCACTGTCTCGGTTGTGTGACGCGGGTGTGAGGCGGGTAGATGAGACACCGATCCTGCCCGCCTCGTGCATTGTGGCGCCGGTTCTGTGGGACGTGGACGCGGACCTTCAGCGGGCGTTGCGTGGCGATCCTGGGCCTCCTGGGTGTCCTGCGGGTCGTCAGTACGTCCCGCTGGATGTTCGTGACCGTCTCATCTACTGGGCCCACACGTCCCCTTCCACGGGTCACCCAGGCATAGACCGTACGGTGCGCTGCCTTACCGACAAGTACTGGTGGCCTGGTCTGGCCAAGGATGTGAGGGCGTACGTGTCCTCCTGTTCGGTGTGCGCTCAGTGTAAGGCACCTAGACACCTTCCGGCAGGTAAGTTACATCCTTTGCCCGTTCCACAACGACCATGGTCTCACCTGTCCATTGACTTTTTGACTGATCTACCCCCCTCACTAGGCAACACCACGATCCTGGTTGTTGTGGACCGGTTCTCAAAGGCCTGCCGGTTCCTTCCTCTCCCTGGTCTCCCGACGGCCCTGCAGACCGCGGAGGCTCTTTTCACCCATGTCTTCCGGCACTACGGGGTGCCGGAGGACATTGTTTCTGACCGGGGCCCTCAGTTCACGTCTCGGGTCTGGAAGGCCTTTATGGGCCGGTTGGGGGTCTCGGTCAGCCTCACCTCCGGGTTCCACCCCGAAGCTAATGGGCAGGTGGAGCGTGTGAACCAAGACCTGGGGAGGTTCCTACGGTCTTATTGCCAGGACCGGCCGGGGGAGTGGGCGGAGTTCCTGCCCTGGGCAGAGTATGCTCAGAATTCACTCCGCCACTCCTCCACTTCCTTGACCCCTTTCCAGTGCGTCCTGGGGTACCAGCCGGTCTTGGCACCATGGCAGAGCCAGCCCGAGACCGGGGCTCCGGCGGTGGACGACTGGTTCCGGCGCGCCGAGGACACCTGGTCCGTAGCTCATCGGCACATCCGGCGCGCCGGTGCTCGCCAGAAGTCTGCTGCCGACCGCCGGCGCAGCGACGCCCCGGTCTACACAGTGGGCGACCGGGTCTGGCTCTCGACCCGGAACCTCCCTCTCCGCCTGCCCTGCCGGAAGCTGGGCCCGCGGTTTGTGGGGCCGTTCAAAGTCCTGAGGAGAGTGAACGAGGTAACCTACAAGTTACAACTTCCCCCTGATTACAGGATTAATGCCTCGTTCCATGTGTCTCTCCTCAGGCCGGTGGTGGCTGGTCCCCTCCAGCAGTCTGAGGTGCGGGAGGTCCCTCCGCCCCCTCTGGACATCGAGGGGGGCCCGGCGTACTCTGTCCGTTCCATCCTCGACTCGAGGCGCCGGGGGGGGGGCCTGCAGTACCTGGTGGAGTGGGAGGGGTACGGCCCGGAGGAGCGTTGCTGGGTGCCGGCGGTGGATGTTCTTGATCCGGAGCTCCTCGCCGACTTCCATCGTCGGCGCCCTGATCGTCCTGCGCGGTGTCCTCCGGGTCGGCCCCGGGGCCGGCGGGGGCGCGCTGCCGGGGCCGCGCGTCGAGGGGGGGGTACTGTAACGAGGACGCGCATGGAGGACGCGCGCCACCCCTCCCGACATGGTGTTCGGCGCGCGTCATCGCCGGCCTTCTAGCCACGCCGCTCCTCCTCCCACGGCACTGTCCTGTCTTGTTATTGCACACACCTGGTGTCCATTCCCTCATTAGATCGCATATATAAGTTCCTGTGTTTCTGGCTGTCTTTGTGTGGTATTGTTCTATGTGCGGTGTACGTTTGTATCTGAGCTGTCTGCACGCTTGTTTTGCGCCTGTGCGCCTGAGAGTTACGCGTGCTTTTGTTAATATATATATTGCTAATTGAACTACCTCCCTGCGTTGGCTCCTTATTTCACGCACCTACACCGGTTACAATAAGCATGAGTTTGTCTCTAAAATTTCGCTTTACCTGTGACAAAATTATTTGTACTTGGTAATCACAGTCTGTGGTAGTACGTTTCACAGTGTTTTCAAGTATGGAAATCAATGAGGACTCTAATGAACAGATTGCATGGAATAAAATGGGTTGTGTTGTAAAAGTATACTGATCCCGCTTATGTTTTAGCCCAGATTATGACTCGTTGTTTGTGTTGTATATTTCTTGCATTAATTTGCCAATTCTTGAGATGACAGTAAATTACAGTATGATTTCCACCTAATGGCTGTAACCCAGGCTCAGGAAATACGCATGGCCCACATACTAGCATGGTTTAGCTTTGCCTATGACTGGCTTCAGTGAACATTGTTCTGCTTGTGGCAATTTTCTTTATTCTCTCTGCAAAGTGCTTTAGTTTAGGTCACACATGCCTGTTTTTGATACCATGTCCACAAGCTGATGTACGGAATAGAAAACACAGTATTCCAAATAGGCTACGAGAAGTTACATGCATATTAATTTCTTTACAGCAGATATGCTATCAGAATGTCAGGTGCGTCCTTGATTTCTTTTCATCTTTAATAATACTTTAATAATCTTTCTGTACACAGTAGGAAATATGAAACTGAAACAATGTTACCATGAACACTCAGGAAGTAAAACAATCACTGGCTGCTGTTGGTTTAGACTAATATTTCTGTGTGTGTGTGAGTCTGTACAATTTGTCCTTATTTTTCAGGAATTATTGAATGGTATTAAACCAAGTAGTTTGTCAGATCAAGATGTAAATGTAAAATTGTATGATGTTGTTGCAACTGTAGCAAAATGCTTCCCACTCAGCTCCTAAAACAATGCAGTTATTTAAATATATAACAAGAAAAAGTCCACACAATTACGCATTAAACACAAAACAAGTTAACAGGATATAAAAATTACCCCAAAACAAAATGGCCGATGTTAAACAAGTAAATTGCACAGTTTAGTGGACTGAAATTGTAAAACATGTCAAGCATTTCAAGAAATCATTATTCAGTATCTAATTCCACAGCTTTGTTTTAGTCATTGCTGATGCCATCCATGCAAGGAACTGCAACTTCACCCTCACGTCTTCAGGTACACGCTTACACTGTATTTTAGCCTTTTTTAACCCTTTTTGCATATTTGTTCCAGTCAACCATTTTTTGGTTGTTTTTATTATCCTATTTCTAGTTTGTACTTGGAATATCTTTTTATTAGTATTTCTGCTTTTGCTAATGTGGGGAATACATTTATGTAAGAATTATATTGTGAAGAACTTCTGTCATTTTGCGTATGAAAATAAAATACTTATGTATTGCTTTCATGTGATGAAGGACTATACAGGCAGAAATTAAACTGAAAAACATATGAAACTGTTGATCATATTTCCCCTCCAGGTAATTTCTCTACCTGGTATTAAGATATCCAGATATCTATATCCACCTGCTCAGTTACAGACATAGCATGGGCAGGATAGGCTATACAAATGGGACTTTGGAACTACGTGACCCAAACAAACCAGTTGAAATAACCTGAAAATGTTGGGACTGATTGCACAAGCTGGGCTCAGGGGAATACCTAAGTTATTTTACATACTAAAGGTGCTGAGACTTCCTCACTAATGGTATTAGTGTGGTGAGATGATTTCAGGGTTTTCTGTGATGTACAAACCGAGTAATAAGTTTGAATCTAATGTATCCTTATTATGTTTCTAATTATAAACAGTTCTTTCTAACATGTTCACTTGTCTTTGTGATGATTCAGGAGTCTGGCAGTGTTCAGGTTCATTATTACTGTTATTTTCCCCATCTATGGTGCATTCAAATGTTGTGATAGGATGCAGCACTGCTATATAAAACAGAGGTGGTTTCTCTAAAACCATTAGTACCTCTGCCATATTTAAATAATGTTCCCACTTCTGCATATAAAATTAAAAATCCGAAAACCAGGTCGAGGAAGTCCAAGCAAGAAACTAGCCGGTACACGGGAAAGTCTAAGAAATGATGACAAGAAAAAAGGCTTAGTAATATGCTCAGAAAACAACAAAACCTCACAAAGGAAACAGTGCACGGAACTGAACTAGAGAGTAGGGCTAATGGGAAACAGGTATGTGTGAACAGGTATTCTGGTGACTGGGATCTGAGGAGTGAACTGCATTCTGGGGACTGATGGTTTGGTTGAGGGAGTGAGTTATGTTCAAGGGAGGGGTGATGTGGTCGAGGGTGTGATTTGGAGGGAGACCTTACACATGATCTTCCTTCTCAGTTGTCTTCTGAGGAGATACCAGAAGAGCAGGTGAAGATCTTCCAAACCCTTCTGGGAAGCTGTAGTTTGGAGTCCTGGGAGAAGGTCAAAGGTCCACCCATCATACAGACCTATGAGTTGACCTCAGCAGGCATTAAACAAACAAGAACAGTCTTGTGTAAGAATGACCTATTTAGGTAAGGAAAAGGTTACTTCTTACATCTTGTTAAAATACAGTTATATTACACATAAACTGTGAAGACTTCTACTTCAGCAACATAATTTTGTAATGGACTCTAGGTCCTTACCACTGGGATCTGTGGTGTGGAGTCCAAGGTCATAGATCTTAATAGCCTCTGATTTTAGGTCAGCACGCTATGATTGGTCAGAGCAGAGCAGTGTCAGAACAGGACAGCATCCCATACTGACAAAGTATATTATGATTTCTCTCATTATCATATTATGTTTGGTAAAATGTTTTAATAAAGCAGTAGTTTCCTACCAATGGCAGCTATGAGACAGAGTGCAAGGTCATGGGTGTTTCCACCTTTACAGCCTCTGATATGACCTCAGCAGACTGTGAGAAGATGTTAAAGAGCATTCTAAGATGGGAATGGGGCAGAGGTGCTTCCTCCAAGTGTTGGAATGAGAACTAAATCCTTTGGATGGTGCTGTAAGTGATTAAAATGTATTCTCCTTTCCCGGATTTACACACATCTGGAATTTGCTTGGCAATGTCCAACCACTCAAGTCAAACAAAAAGCCTGTCCATCCCATTGATACTGCCGTTTGCCCTCTGGATACGATCCCTGTCATGAATTATCATGTGGTTCCTTGTGGTGTCTTTGAGGAGGACATTGGCTAACTCCTCCTCTGTAACCTGGACCCATGTCAGCTTTTTCAAGAATTTGACCACTTTTCCCAGAAGACCATCAACCTCACGTTCAAGGACTTTTTTGGTAAGGGCCTCCCCGTTTATCCTACGGAGCACTTTGGAGATGATTTGGGGGATGGTTTGGATCTGCACAACGATGGGCCTTGGGATCTTGGGGAGCCGGGATGCAGACAGTGAGCTATCCCAGTCCAACTCCACAAAATGTTGGCATGCCAGGGACTTCAACTCCTGGACAAGATCCTTGGCTCTATTGAGGAACGTGCTGGTTTCATTGCCAGAGAAGACAGACATGAGGATTTATTTAATTTCCTCCTTCAATGAAGGCCTATACTTTTTCATTAGCAGTTCCAGCCCATCCAGAGTGATCTGAAAGACAGAGAGAGAATAACATTCAGTAATACAACCTCGTTTTATTATGTCCATCCTAGATAAAAATGCTAGATGTTTTCATACCTTTCTATTGAACTGCATAGATAGGTGACGCTCATTGTGGAGCTCCTTTTCCATTTTCTCCAGGTTGTGGCACCTCTGTACATCACAGGTCTGTGAATCAACACAATTGTTTATGTTTAAACATTGATTCACATTAAACCAAGTCAATAGCAAAAGTTTTTACCAGTTCAGCTACGTACGGCTTAATTGGATCTGTCCTTGCTGCTTCTTCTTGACACCTTCAGGTCTGAGCACATTTACTTCTGCACTGGCTGAGGACCACATCCTCCCTAATGCCACTGTTCTGTAAAATAATAATGACTTAGTCTATTTTACAGATCATTTTACAGAACATTTGTAATGGATTACAAATCATCTGTGAAATAGGCTAAGCGTAAATTATTTTACAGATCATTTTACAGAACATTTGTAATGGATTACAATAATTTGTAAAATACATTAAGTGTACATATTACACTTCTACTTCTACAAAATACACCCAGTATAATTGGTTTTTATATCACTGATGGCCTGAAAATGAAATGACCAAACAGCGAAAGAAGTGGAATAAATGATTATGGAGAGAGACGATAGTGAAAAGGGGTCTGAACATTCAGACGATGAAAAGTATCAGGACGGAATCGACCTATTTGTAAAATTGTGTAGGTGTAACCTAAATGCTATTCTTTGATAATGTTTATTATTATTTTGCATTGTTTTAGTGGAATTAGTAGGCCTTTATGATAACTTGATATAACGGTACGGTAGCCAGTGGTCAAATGTGTGCCTATGCAGTGTTGTGTAGAGAGTCACCTGTGGATATAACCATCCAAAGGAAGACTGGACACATCCCTGTTCTAATCTCCACCTCTTCCAGATATGGCACATGTAGGGAATTCTAAAGGAAATAAAGGCACCCCCTAAAAATCCTCAGAGTTAAAAAAAGAAGGCATCTAGTGGTGGCTTCTGGAAGTACAATATGACAGATTAAGTTCAGTGACCCATATGGGCATTTTCAATGATTATCAGAATTTGAGGGGGGAGAAAATGGATTTGGAAGAGAGTAAGAAAAATGTTCATTTTATTATTTTACACATTTAAAACCATTCATGTTGTAGTTATTCTGAAAATATGTGCATTTGCATTTTAAAATATTTCTGACTCCTTCACATTATTACTCAAGTAAGGGTCTCAAAAATGTTTTCCAATACATCCTTCATGTAGCTGAGGGTCAGCAGAATCCCATAATATAAAGCACTTCCTTCTACTATAAAGGATGACAATTTTAGAAGCCAAAATGTCAGGACAGTGACAGGCAGGTTTTAAAACCCTAGACCTCAAAGGGTTTTAAACAGAACATCTCTGAAGACCTTCTATTCCACACCTCCACTCATCAACTTTTGGCTGAGCACTGGATGTGTCCCAGTGGACTTCACAACATCACATATTATCCAGAGTTTGGATTAAAGAACAATTTCGTTATGTGGTAGCTCTATTTATTTCCGTTCCTTTCATAGCTGATCAAGATAGTCATTGCTGATCTACACATCTGTATTATCTTAAATTGTTGTACATTATTATTTATTGTATTATTATATTATTATTATTTTTGTAAAAGTCTGTAAATCATAGTTTCCTTCCTTACAGAAGGAATTTTCAGGTGAGTATGAATTAAATCGGCCACCTTTAAACAACTGCCTTCTTATTCCCTCACATTCGCAGTTTGTAGCAGACTCACATTATAACATGTACCATACGTCAGAAAATGCTGCTAAAATGAATGTTGCCTGCCTTTTATTACTGATCTTCCTCTTTTATACAGATCAGTTCATGATTGTACCACTAGAGGTCGCCACTATCTCACGTGAGTGAGATGTAGGTAGGGAATATTTTAACAGTTCAGTCAATGGCATCCATGTAACAGCACTCTATCAATAGTCTGGATCCTCCACAGTCTCCACAGCCCTTCAGATTGCTTCCTCTGGCGCAACATGTAAAACAACAGTTGAACAACCGCTCTGCTTAAAGAATTTAAAACATGGATGTTATTAAATTCATGCACTACTCAACATCAAAGATAGTTTTAAACACAAGGCAAAATGCATGTTAGCATTGAGTTGGCATCTAATTGTAATTCTGGGACCTTTGTGACCCCAAGATCATTGGCGATTGGGTTACAGATTTTTTAAGTCTTGATAAAGAGATTCAAAAGAATAATGAGGACCATGTCATGCTTATGTGTTATGTTTGTGGTTTTGTGCTCTAGGTCAATCTTTGCCCCCAGTCACCAATGGTGTCTGGATCAGTACTAGTGCTTTGTAGTTGTTGAAGTGACTTACTCCTTTTTATCTGTGATTTGTACTGGTCTCATCTTGTCATCTTTTCTTATGCACAGAGACAGTTGTTGGAGCAGTGATGGGTTGTCGAAAATCTAATATGTTGAAAGACGAAAGGTCAAACTTGTCACATTCTCTGCCTCATGTTCATATTTTTACATCACTGTTTATATACTATTTAGTTTACTTAGTTTCACAGCTTCATATTATATATATTTGTAATTATTGGACATAAAACATACAAAGTACAAATAGTACAGACACATCCTTTTATCCCAATTTTAATGCCCTATCTTGAAATACCTCTACCCCTTCCCCTTGAACAAAAGATAAATTATTAAAAATATATATAGATATGTACATCACTTGAAAAAGACTGTTGCACCATCCGTTTGCTTGCAGTTACAGCAATTATACTAACTTATCACCGATTTTAATACACTGACAATCTCCAATATTCATCACAATAATCATCACAAAGTACTATCCCTTCCAAACCCTGTCCTCTCACATCCCCAATTGGAAAAAATTCTTACTCCAGATCAAAGATACTTGCAAAAAAAAAAAAGCTAATTAAAGATTGCCATCTCCAAAAGAAAGTTATCAGTACATCTTCTCAAAGTGTTACATTTCTTTCTATATGCAGGAAAGACTTTAGATCTTTCAACCAGGCTGATAGAGTGGGGGGTTTGAAAGATTTCCAATTACAGTTTTTGCAAATTTCTTACAAACTGAAAGTGAATGCTTAGACAAAAGCATCAAAACTCTAACTTTTGTAACCTTGCCTTAAACACAGGCACCAAAAGTACAAACACATTTTCTATTTTGAACTTTATTTGCAATTCTACAAAATACTTGCACTTAAATAAATGCACTTTTGTTTACAATTTCTTTGGAATTCTGCAACACACATTGCAAAACTTTCCCGGGGAGGCTGAGAAGTGTGATCCCCCTATAGTTGGAACACACCCTCCGGTCCCCCTTCTTAAAAAGAGGGACCACCACCCCGGTCTGCCATCCCAGAGGCACTGTCCCCGACCGCCACGCGATGTTGCACAGGCGTGTCAACCAAGACAGCCCCACAACATCCAGAGACTTGAGGTACTCAGGGCGGATCTCATCCACCCCCGGTGCCTTGCCACCGAGGAGTTTCTTGACCACCTCGGTGACTTCAGCCCGGGTGATGGACGAGTCCACCTCTGAGCCCTCATCCTCTGCTTCCTCAATGGAAGATGTGACAGCGGGATTGAGGAGATCCTCGAAGTACTCCTTCCACCGCCCGACGACATCCTCAGTTGAGGTCAACAGCTGCCCACCTCTACTGTAAACAGCGTTGGTAGGGCACTGTTTCCCTCTCCTGAGTCGCCGGATGGTTTGCCAGAATCTCTTCGAGGCCAGCCGATAGTCCTTCTCCATGGACTCACCGAACTCCTCCCAGGCCCGAGTTTTTGCCGCCGCAACCACCCGGGCTGCAGTCCGCTTGGCCTGTCGGTACCCGTCAGCTGCCTCAGGAGTCCCACAAGCCAACCAGGCCTGATAGGACTCCTTCTTCAGCTTGACGGCATCCCTTACTTCCGGTGTCCACCACCGGGTTCGGGGATTGCCGCCTCGACAGGCACCGGAGACCTTACGGCCACAGCTCCGAGCGGCTGCTTCGACAATGGCGGTGGAGAACATGGTCCACTCTGACTCAATATCTCCAGCCTCCCTCGGGATCCAGTCGAAGCTCTGCCGGAGGTGGGAGTTAAAGATCTCTCTGACAGGAGACTCGGCCATACGTTCCCAGCAGACCCTTACAGTACGCTTGGGCCTGCCGAGTCTGTCCAGCTTCCTCCCCCGCCATCGGATCCAACTCACCACCAGGTGGTGATCAGTTGACAGCTCCGCCCCTCTCTTCACCCGAGTGTCCAAGACATACGGCCGCAGGTCAGATGAGACGACAACAAAGTCGATCATCGACCTGCGGCCTAGGGTGTCCTGGTGCCACGTGCACTGATGGACACCCTTATGCATGAACATGGTGTTCGTTATGGACAAACTGTGACTAGCACAGAAGTCCAATAACTGAACACCACTCGGGTTCAGATCAGGGGGGCCGTTCCTCCCAATCACACCCCTCCAGGTGTCACTGTCGTTGCCCACGTGGGCGTTGAAGTCCCCCAGTAGAACGATAGAGTCCCCAGTCGGAGCACTTTACAGCACCCCTCCCAGAGACTCCAAGAAGGTCGGGTACTCTGCACTGCCGTTCGGCCCATAGGCACAAACAACAGTGAGAGACCTATCCCCGACCCGTAGGCGCAACACAAACTCCAACACATGGCGGCAGAGCTGGGGAGCTATAAGCAAAACATACCTGAAATTGGGAAAGAAAAACCTGCCTCTTCTGTAAGCAATGGAAGAGTCATGTGGAGACATTGAGGTGGGGTCCCTCCAGGGTTGGATACGGGACACAAGGTGATATTTTCCCTGTTGCCTAGTCTGGGATGACATTGCCTGTGATATGGATGAGGTGGCCAGACACTAACAGAAGGCAGGATCCATGAACCATCCATCCCATCCATTACAATCCCTTGTAATACTATTTGTTGGAGCGAGTAAGCGGAGCTGGCCTAGAAGAGCAAATGTCACAGGGTGACGGACCCTTGATAGATAGCGTAGTGGTTAGAGACATGGATTACAGAACAACAGGATCCATGTTCAACTCCCATCTCAATCAAAATACATTATGCCTCGGGCTCAGAAAAGAAGGGAAAAAATTCTAAAATGCTGACTAAATTGTTTCCAGATCCTCAGAGTAGAAAACACAATAGGGTTTATGGTAGACCCAAAGACAGTGAGGTGCAAGAAAGAACAAGAAGGGAGGATGATTGGCAATAGAAGCAAATTTGCTTCTTTGGAGCACCACTTGGTACTAGGGGGAGCATTACACCAGACCATTATCTCTTGAATATTGGCTGCCCTGTGGTAAAACAGGAAATTTGGAAGTGTCAGTCCTCCATCTTGTCTTTCAAGTATTTCTCTACATATCCTAGGTTAGGGGTTCTCAAATCCAAGCCTGTGGCCCTAGACTACTGCTTGTTTTCTATTCTGCCTGATAGTTCATTGCATTCACCTGGTGTTCCAAGTCAAAATTAGTAGACAGGTCCCAAGGACTGGAGTTAAGAAACACTGTCCTAGGGGATATGCCCGCCTAGATTAAAGAGCTAATCAGCCAGGCTAACTTAGTCAAAAATGTTTTTTTCAGATAGATCGTAAGACACATTAAAAAAGATACAGAAACCTATGTAAAATGGTTGATTGGTGATTGAAATGAACCGCAATGAAACGCTCTGGAGACGCTTAGCCCTGTAGCAGGGCCACTCTGACAGCACTGTTATTTTTAGTTGATACAAAATGTATTATGTAATTACATGAATGACATGGAAAATAAAGAAGTCCATCATTTTAGCCTGCAATGTTTATAGCCTAAACAAAGACTAATAGTTAAATTGGAGTCTGCATCAATGGGGCTGTGGAATCTGAGCATTAACAATTACAATGTGAATGTTAATTTCATTGTAGGTGAATGTGCCTAGATAATAAGAACAACAAAAACCTCTCTGTTTAGATTATCTCTACTAACCCCAGGAATGTTTACATTGACCATTTGGCATGGGGGTAACCTGATCTTTGCTAGGTAGACACACCCTTTAATGTATATATCAGCTTGTAACCAACATTACAGTGAGAAGAGATTGAGTGAGATGAGATTGAGGTTGTGTAAGGAAGACCAGGTCCATAACCTCATGAACAAGACTATCTAATGCTGCAATAAATAATGGAATTGCTCTCTCCCTTGACAAACGGGTATGCGATAATTATTACAACCACTATACTAAACGGTCGAATTCTAACAGGGCCCAAGTCCTCTACCAGGTCTTTACTGAGTTTTTACCTCATGATCACCAGAAAGAGAGACTTCTTCTCTTGAGCCACAGTCCTTAGCTTTACACTACAATAGTAAATGTGATACAGGACTAGAATCAATTTAAACTCTGTTCTATGTTGATGGATCCTACTGTAAGTGCTCCCTGTTATTTCTCTGGTGTTCTGTTAATTCTTAGGAGCACATTGGACAGGACCTTGGGACTTACTGGCCGGGTGAGTCGTGGCTGTCCCTGCCCAGGGTCCACCTGTTTGTGTTGCACTTTTAGCAGGTTGTCTATGTAGCTGATCTGGATTTTGACTAAAGACTATGGGTACAGTTCATTTGTGTTTGTTAATCTGTTGGTCGTCTAAACATGCAATATTGATATGGTTATTCACTGTTGTATCCATCATTAGAACCTAACATACTTGAATCTTAATTAAGTGCCAGATATTTCAGACCTTTGGTTTTTAACAATATTGAAAATGTGATTATTTTAATTCACTTGTGTTTTTTGTTGAGATTATTCTACAGAGTTTGGAAAAAATTGCTTAGTATGGATTGTAAGTGGGATGTTCAATAAAGTAACAAACGGCCCATTTAGTCCGCCTCCAGACAGTGCTGTGACTGTTGAACAGGACCGGTTCTAGGCATAAGCAACAAAAGCGGCCCCGGACTGATAAATAAGAGGGGGCACCAAATCAAATTTTGCTTAGGGCCCCCGAAAAGGCTAGAGCCGGCACTCCTGTTGGATTTCAATACCAGTCAAAGGTTTTCACACACCCACTCAGTTAAGGGTATTTCTTAATTTTTACTATTTTCCCCTTTGTAGAATAATAGTGAAGACATCAACTTTGTAAGTCTGATCACACGAGTTAATGCAGATTTACAACGTTGGGGTAGTCTTCCTTCCTCCTTAATTAGGAGTCTTGTGTTATTTTGGCCATTATCAATGTAATTCATGAAGGAAAGACAAAGGAACATTGTTGTGCCATAAAATAGCTTTGGCAGTGTAAAGTTCATCTTCAGTCTCGCTAGCCATTACTCAATTCTATTCCATGTAGATACTAGTAGGCCTATTATTGGCTAATAAAAGCCATACAATTTATAGATGCTATTTGTAAATAGCATCTATAAATTGGAGGAAATACATTTTAATGAGAAACGTTGGACAGTTTAACACAAAGGTTAATGGTGTCTAGCTAAATATTCACAGTTGGCGTGATGTGAATTTGTGACAAAATGATCTGAAGTTCAGACAAAATTTCATATTGAAGCAGTATGTACCAATCGGTCCCAAAACTGGCATTCTAGCTTACAATATTCAAAACAGAACGTACTTCACCATCACCTGCCAAGTACATACTTGAAGTATGTTGTATGTAGTATGCAATTTGAGATTCAGCCAGTGCTTTCGATTTCCTTCGTAGTTCACATACCGTAGTGCCTAGCTATTCAACTGTTATTGTATGGGTGTCCATTTACAATAATCTTTGTACAAGAGTACACTTTAGGCCACGTTAATTCAGCAAAAATTGGCTGGGATAAAAGTTCAATGTATGGATAATACAGAACTGAACTCAGTACCAGCAGGCCATGTGGTCTTGTGGGAATATGTTGTGGAAATTTCTTTATACAATGTATTCTCACTGAGTAAAGGACTGAGTCCCACTGTTTAGATAGGTAGAGGTATGTGGGGGATCTGGAATTTGCATAGGGGGCATCTATTGTCTGTCCAGATGCAGATCAATGGGTTTTAGGACAAGATAGGAGAAGATACAACAGGGGGCAGTAAGGTCAGTTGGCCCCTTTGGGTAAACACTACAGTAAACATGATGGCAGGAAGGATAAGGTGGGGGAAGATAGCATTTGACTTGTGTGATAGAACAAAGGGAAAGGTGTTTGATTGACATGAGACAGATGGCAGCATCTTACCACACCCCTTTTCCTGTGTAATAAATACTGTTGAAACTATGTTTTTATTTAGAAACTATTCACTGTTACCTTGTAACCTGCATACTTTCTCCTTGCAAGTTATTAATACCGTTTATTGCGCAATTGATTTTTCCTGTCTTGCCTACCATTTTCATAGAACTATTTGGATTTTAGAAATTGCCATCACAGAATATCCCAGACATTCAATATTTTGACCCAGTTTCCAATTTCCCTCTCAGACGCTCCAAAATATTTTTCCACTCTGTACTTTCCAGCCATCGCACAACAATATATACAGTGGGGAGAACAAGTATTTGATAAACTGCTGATTTTTCAGGTTTTCCCACTTACAAAGCATGTAGAAGTCTGCCATTTTTATCATAGGTACTCTTCAACTGTGAGTGACGGAATCAAAAAAAAATCCAGAAAATCACATTGTATGATTTTTAAGTAATTAATTTGTATTTTATTGCATGACATAAGTATTTGATACATCAGAAATGCAGAACTTAATATTTGGTACAGAAACCTTTGTTTGCAATTACAGAGATCATATGTTTCCTGTAGTTCTTGACCAGGTTTGCACACACTCAAGCAGGGATTTTGGCCCACTCCTCCATACAGACCTTCTCCAGATCCTTCAGGTTTCGGGGCTGTCGCTGGGCAATACGGACTTTCAGCTCCCTCCAAAGATTTTCTATTGGGTTCAGGTCTGGAGACTGGCTAAGCCACTCCAGGACCTTGAGATGCTTCTTATGGAGCCACTCCTTAGTTGCCCTGGCTGTGTGTTTCGGGTCGTTGTTTACATTATAGGTACTGTACAGCTATTAGCTAGCCATCTACAGCCATCTCAGTACAAGAGTACACTAGTTCTGTTAATAAACGTTCTGATGTCCATGTTATGTCAGCATAAATTGTAATGTCTGAGGTAAAAGTTGTATTCCAGCTGTTTAATTTGTGTAATGGTTAAAGACACATTCTGCCATATTGAAAACCATGGATCGAAACCAGTCAGGGAAATCAACATTCATCCCTTCTAATCGCAGGCTGGCTGAATTAGGCTTGCCTGGTTCAATTTCTGGTCAGCAGTTTACACAAGGTGCCTTTACAGATACCCAGCCTAAAACCCCAAAGAGACTTAATGAACAGTGGCTAGGAAAACTTCCTTGTAGGTTGGAACTCAGGAAGGAACATAGAAAGGAGCCAGACTCTGAAAAGTGTTTGAAATTCTTATGACATGGCACCTGACAAATCATATAAGTATGTATATGTCACGGGTTGGATATTAATTGTGCATGCATTTTGATTATGTTTGCGATTTGATTTACTGTGAGTTTGGTTTGGATATTGTGTTTGGTTTAGTGTTGTGATTGGTGTTTTGTTTGTAGTGCTTTTGTGTTATTTTTCTATTCGTTAATTTGCTAACAACCCGTGAACTTCGACCTGTACAACGAGGCTATTGATTGGACTGTAGAATAAGAACAGGAAATAAAGACCGGACACGGAGAGTTAGGCTACAGAGAAGGCTACCGGAGGCAGCGCGAAGCGGTGGAAAATTACTACGTGAGACACAAGATCTACGAGCCAGAGGATCCACGCAGGATCCCGTATACCCATAAGGCTAGACGTGCGCATCCCGGGGAATGGGCTACTACTGCCTGGGACCCGGGCAGAAGGCGTTTCTCAATGTCAAGGAAGGATCCTTCGAAGCCAGAATTTGAAGGATGCTACGTCATCGACGTCCGTCGAAGGACCGTTCCAATGTCAAGGATCCTCCGAATCGGAGAATTTCCCATAGACAGCGAAGGATGCATAAGTGCATCCTTCGCGGCCCCAAATCACCCACAATCCAATGCGCACAGCTTTTGCCAGCTTGTAAAAATTAATTAAATGGCGGAACTAAGCGGGGAGTTGGAGCGGCATCGCTCATGGCGAAATAATTTAAATGTAAGTATCTTTAGTGTTTGCCGTACATTTGTTATCACCGTTAGTGTTAAATCAATATAAAGCTTAACGCTTTAATGCTGGTACAAATAGCTATCATAATTAGGTAGATATATATAACGTTAGCTAACTGAACCTATCTTTTAACATTAGGCTGTTAGCTAGTTTGCCGTCTTTTTTACCATTTGTGTTTGTAAAGTTTAATGTCCCGTGGCATTTTCATCTCTTTTTATAAGCCGTTAATGTCATGGCACGTCACGTTAGCAGATATTTTGAAAATGATGTGTTTATCAGTTGTAGCTTCAGGATGGTAGGTAACGCTGCACCTTGTTAACTTCACTAGCAACGTTAAATGAAAGCTAAAATGTGTAGTTTCCCATGTTACAAGTATAATGTTCTGTAACGTTTCGTCATAGCATTCATAACTGTAAACCTATTTTTCTTGTGTTTGATTTCTGTTAACAGGGACTAAGGAACAAACGTAGACTGTCACTGGGGATGGGAAAGCCAAAGACAAGCAGGGAGACAGATGTTGAATAGATTATTTGCTATATTTGAGATTGACATTCTAAAAATAAATGCATTAAATTAACTGGTTTGTCTGTGTAATTTTTTTGGGTGTGTATATTAAACTGTTGTTCAATGTGTATTTTTCCATCAAATTGTGATCTGCACATAGGAAACTTGTAGCTGAATAATTAAGTTTGTACCTGTTTTAATAACTCGTTAGGTATACAAGCTCTAAAAAGACATTAACGAAACATCTTTATTATAACATTTATTCAAACATGACTATAAGCTGTACACAAGTATATTTAACATGAAGCGGCGATCAGACTCAGCTGCCGATGATGGGGATGCTTCCAGACTGTAGACAGATGGAGAAAGCTTTAGGTTAGTCTAATTATCCAACCTGTTCTGGTAAGATAACAATTGTATAAAGTATATTTACACAAGCTGTAACATAATGGTAATTTCTTCATCATGGTCTTATTTGACAACTGCTGACCATTTGACACACACCTACCTTTACTGTGTTAGTGGGTGTTTATCTATGGTGTTATTATGACTTTTCCTATGTTGGTTGTAGCTTGTGCGTTTACAGTACTATTTAACCTTTCTCACTTGCAGTTTACTGCTTATCATACTGCCTGTGGCAACCTTTATTAGCAGGTAGCGTTTACCTTCATGTTTTGCACCTCATTTGTCTGAAAGCTAGAAGCTACTGGACAATGAGCTAATGTTACATACATGCAGTAAACTACAAGCTAATGTAAACGGTTAGCTACTGAAAGCTTAATGTAATTAAGATAAATTAATGCAATTCTCCTTACCGGTAAGTGTTATGAAAACTACAAACATTAACTCCCACGAGGGTTTACTTTATTGACATGAAATTAATAACACAAAACGACCATTGCTTATATTATAGCTTATTAGTGTCGGTAACGTTACCTACCTTCGCACGTTGCAGGCAAAGTTGTCGACAGAGTATTCTCCTGCAAGCAGACTGACGCTGATTCACCTCCTCCATCGCAACAAAAAATTGAACAGCACCGTTAACAGTTCCAACTCGATTTCGTCCAGTGTTTTGAAATGTAGCGCGGAAAAGAAGGCGAAACATTTTCAATGACGCAAGCACGCAAAGACGTGCACTTGCTAGCCTGTTCCATTGTACGTGTTCTTCGAATGCTAAGGAGGAGCCTGTCCTAGCCTCTGAAGGATCCTTCCTTGGAAGGACTAG
Source organism: Esox lucius (assembly GCF_011004845.1). Lineage (NCBI taxonomy): Eukaryota > Metazoa > Chordata > Actinopteri > Esociformes > Esocidae > Esox > Esox lucius. Next base: position 19,173,491 of record NC_047590.1, read on the forward strand.
TCCTACCAAGGAAGGATCCTTGACATTGAGAAACAGCTAGAGTGTGAGTACGCTAACGTGGAGAGATTGTTGCGCTCTGTTGTTTGGGTAGACGGAGAGTGGTTGTCCTGTATGTAGGATCCTGGTCGTGGATGACAGACGTGGTATACTCCTCTGGAGTGACCGTTTTGAGCGTAGTTAACAGAACACCAGACTGGCACTTGTCTTCCTCTGTTTTCCGGTTTAGCCCTTTCCTGCCAGTTAGACGAAGGCCGAACTCCGGTGGAAAGAAGCGGATTGCTCGGCTGGTCGCCGGTGTACGCTGCATCTCAGGGACTGGGACATTTGCATGGATATGGTTTTTCATATATATTTTATTGCTCGATGTTTTAAGTATTGTAATGTAATTTTGTTAATGTAAAGACATTGAAGTTGTGGTGCAATAAAATATTGATTTAAGTGTAGCTTCGCCTTTGGGATACTTTATAAACTGCTCCTCCCCCCAACGAACCTGAGCATAGTTTGTAGTCTGATGAGAAGTTATTGTAACTTTTGGTTGAGTTCCTAGAGCTCTTGTTAATTCTAGGTGGCGTTGTCGATAGGAAAAATAGATCAGCCCGACCTGGTCACATATAAGAGTAAGATTATGTAAGCAAAAATATAGTTAGATAGAAAATAATCATAAAATGAAGCAACAATATACATAACACTGTACACTAGCAGCAATGTAGAAAAGAGCACTGTAAACTAGCAGCAATCTGGGTAGTATTTGGATGTAGCAGCAATCTGGGTTGTATAATTGAACATTCAGATATGACAAGTATGGCAGTAATATACAAAACAGTGTGACCTTGCAGCAATTGGCAGAGTTATTGAATATTATAGATACATATGAGTGCAATAAGCTTATGAATGGTGGCATTCTTAATTCTCACTACAGCTACGTAGAATTAAGAAGAAGAAAATGTACTAACAGCAAAAAAATATCAAGAGGATAAAGCGATAATATACATAACCCTGTACATAGCAGCAGGTTGAAAAGTGTACTGTAGATTAGCAGCAAAATTGGTAGTAGTATTGAATATTGTAGAAATGGCAAGTATGTCATTAATATACATTAAAAAAATTAAAACATTCTAATGGCCATTAAATTACCTGAAAGTACACCAGAGCATCTGGAATGATTGTGTGTGATCATTATTATCTTAGATCAGTGTTACTGATTGAGGAGCCTTATGTCCTGAGGGAAAAATAATATTTTTTAGTCTGGAATGCATGCTCCGATGTTCTGGTAGCATCTACCAGATGGCAGCAGTGTGAACAGATCATAGCCTGGGTGGCTGTGATCTTTGATGATGTTTTGTGCTTTCTTCAGGCAAGTGAATGGTAAATGCCTTGCACAGAGAGGTTTAGACTGGTTTTCAGCTTAATTGGAAGATCATTCCACAGCAGGGGAGCTCTATGGGAGAAAGCCCAACCTACAGCTGTTTGTATAGAAATTGTAGATACAATAAGGATGCCTTCTTCTTGTGATCTTAGACCAGTGTTTTTCAACCCTGCTCCTGGAGGCATCCCGCCCAACATGTTTTAGATCTCTCCCTGCCCTCACATACCTGATATAACTCATCAAGGGCTTGAGAATGAGCTGATAATTTGAATCAGGTGTGACAGCAGAGAGAGATCTAAAACATGCAGAGCGGGGTGCTTCCAGGAGCAGGGTTGAAAAACACTGTCTGAGAGCATGTATGTATGTATGGCTGGACCAATACAGATAGGAAAGTAGGAGCAAGTCCATGTAGTGCTTTGTAGGTTAAAAGTAAAACCCTTAAAATCAGCCCTTGCCTTAACAGGATGCCAGTTTAAACAGTTAAAACATGTAAAAAAAAAAAAAAAAAAGGGGTTTTCTTGTAGTTAACTGTCTATATTCTTGCACGAAATGTATAATAGACAGTTGTGGTCTTTGTTTCCTGTTCCAGGACTTGTAGCGGTTAAGTTGAGAAGGTCTTACTAGTTGAGATAGAACACAGACTCAGACACTCAGAACACATCCTCTTTATTTAGCATCAGTACACTGCAGTCTGTGGTGGTTTGGTTTGTGCAGCGCTGGGAACTCATAGACTAATCAGATACATGGTTGTTTTTAAATTGAACCACTAGGAAACTAGTCAACTGCCCATGAATGTGACAGCAGTGCTGTAAAACCAATGACTCCACATATTCAAATAAAGGAATCCATGTAATTGACTAGTGTGTATAGGCCAGTAATTGGTTGTTACCTTTAAATTCTATTGTGCATGTACATGAGGCAAAAATAAACCCCAAGTGTAGCCGTTGATATTGGCTGTCCCTTTTTCTTCAATTTGTCTCCTGTCTGTATAAAAAGCACATTTCCAATAAACTTTCCAACAAATTAAAATCTGCGAAGGTTTTTTTTAACCCCTCAGTTCACCTCTACAGACCAAGACACCCTACTTTCATTTTTACTGGTATATCAATTTCAAACTGCAAGTCCACACAGTAAATATTATTATATTATTAGATTTTTATGTATTTATTATTTAACTATATATCAATTATATATAATCCTGAGTAGATATTGTTCATTTATTTCTTTTATGATTTTCTCCAACCAAGATATTTGTGAAATGTAGCATAGGTGTTATAAACAAACAGATAAGAACTGGTTCCTGAATGGGATTACATTGGTACCACACTGAATCTCTTAACAACATCCTACTGAAACAAGACTTTTGAAATAAGACGTTTCAGTTCAGGACAGTGAAAACCTAACCTGAAAACTTTATATTTATTCTATGGTTTCAAGATAAAGCCAGTGTGAAATATGCATGGCCCTTTACTAGCATGGAAGTCATCCTCTGTTGTAATACTGTGGTCACTGATGACTTTCCCAACCACAAAGTGAAACCATGTACTATAGCTTAATGGAAAAAAAATTACAGGAAACGTTAGTTCAAATCGGACAGCCACAGAGCCGCAAGAAGTTACATGTATATCCCTTCTCCACTGTTACTAACTATATATATCCAATTTATAAGGTCTACTAACAGATTTATTTAAATGTTTTCTCTAATGGACCGACTTTTAAATTGTGTGTTTTGTTGTCCGATGAAACTGCGAGTTTAGACAAACGAAGAATTTCTGCACAAACAATCGTAAACCATCTTAACAACCACATATGTATGCTTGTTGTCCTCACCAGGGTCTTCAGCTGACAGCAGTTTGGCGTTGTGACTGAGCTAAATAAGTAAATGTTCATAGTTGATGGCCACTGGCAAGCTGGAGTAATGTACTCTTAAACGTATCCACAGGGGCATTGCCAGTCCAGATAGAATCTGTGACCTCCCACTTCAAATGGTTTGTGAATTGATAAAAAAAAACAGTGCCCCATCAGTAATTTAATCTAGGAGCTAGGCCTGGATGAATCCCAGTTTTAAATAAATATAATTGAAATTATTGCATATTGCTTTTATACATATGTTTGGTACCTTAGTAATCTTACTGTACTGGAAATATAAAACTGAAAGAAAGAAATGTTATCATGAACTCTCAGGAAATGAGACATTGGCCAGTTTGGAAGGTGAAAAGTGAGAGACCTTTCAGTGTGTATCTGTACAAGTAGAGAGAGAGGGATGACACCCAGTTTATATCACTCTGTCAGACACACAGACAACACCAACACTCAGATGATCAGTCACCCTCAACCACCTCCACTTCCACTCTAACCTTTTCATCAAAGAAGGTCCATGTGTTAGACATCACCATGAGGTCCAACTACCGCTGGTACCTGACCGGCCTGTCTCACTCCATCCTGGTTGGGCTTCTCCTTTTATTGGGCATCTACGGTAAGTTAGACAAAAAAAAAACACTCATTATGAGATCAAATTAGTTAACTTGTATTTCTTATTGATAAAGATTTAAAATGACCAAAAGGCTAAAGGATATAAAACAAAAAGAAAGATGGGTGTGTAGCCTGTGCATCATCCAGGGCAGATACGTTGTAGGTTTAACAGTCTTAAAGAAGCTTTTTTCTGTCATGATGCTCTTGAACCGTCTCTGTCTGCTAGATGGTAGTAGCTCTAACAGGGTTCTGGTGGCTGACATTGGCGTTGATTCAGCCTGAGAGTGCTGAGTTTGTAGTGGTTCTCTGGGTCAAACTGAATTTCTTCAGTCTCCAAACGTTAAAGAGGTCATGGGTTTTCTTCACCATGGGATGCAGTCGGACCATTTCAGTGTCCTTCATTATTTCCTCTGTTATTGTAATATGTTCACTTCCTCTAATTCTGAGGCTTAAAGTAATTATATACAATGTCATGTTTGATATTCATGAAATGTAAGCATGTGTGGTTGTGTCAGTGATGCTGATGGACTTTCACTGATTTCCATTTTTCCAGGACAGGATAATGGATCTGACTGTTACCCAGAGATCAGAGTACAAAGGAACACTGTATGGAAAGCTTCACCTGGGGATTGCTTGGAGATTAATTGCCCTGTTATTATATGTACCAATTCATCATCATCATTTATCTTATGGAGGAAAATTATTGGATCAGAATGGGTTCCTGTCAAGAGAACTGCTCTCATTGAAATCAAATGGCAAAGAAGGAGAAATAATGGGACCTCATTTCTGGTATTCAAAAGAATAGACGTAAATGATTCTGGTTTATACCAATGTATATTAGAAACCGCTGGGAGTCATAGTATCAATGTTACTGTCACAGGTAAGAAAATGATTAACTGTACTTCCATTTGATTTGTTAATTTGTTATTGATGAATACATTATTCATGGAAGCAAATTCTGCCTGCATCTAAGATCTAATGTTTCATTTCAGAGAGTGTGGAAGACTCCACAGTTGTTAATCAGAAGAATGAAACAAGTAAGAGAGCAGATTTTACCACTTTCCAGTAGCATAGCATGTATTGCATACAAAACATAAAAGAGTTACAGAATACATTGAACCTACAAACAAATGATAGCCATTTGCTTCAGGTAGGCAATCAGCGAGCATGCGCCCTCATTTTGCAAAAAATAGTTTCAAGGAGGACAAGTGTTCAGGGTTGTCCAGGATTAACCAATGCTGCAGAGTCCATGTGTGCATTGTATTTTACTGTTTTATCATGTGAAGCAAGCTAGGCTGTTCATTAAGCTAAATATACATGGCGGCCCTTTAAACTAAGGTGTATTCTCATCCCTGAAATAAACCATAACAGATGTTAGAGTAGCAAACACAAAGCTGTTGTTGGCACTGTCGCATGAGAAACCCCAGATTATTTAGTGTCTGTATCACTAAGGCTCATTCTTAATGTTATTTATGCTATTTGAATAATTTTACTGACTATTTTATAAACACACAGGTTGAAACATTTACATCCTGTCACTATGTGGACAAAATTTTTGACACATTTTCTGTAACAGCTTGTTGATAGCCTATCCACCTTTAGAATATGTCTATGACAGCTGTTTCTGAAGGGAAGGAACTGTTATGACCCCTAATGGATTAAGATAAATCCACTGACACACTGTCAAGGCATGGTACAAGGCATGGTGAGAGGACCAGCACCAAGACTGAATGCTCTGCCTTCTACCGTTTATAAATTAGCTTGCCCTTTACCTTTCTATTCCATGACCACTCTTCATCACACAAAAACAGAGCAAGGCCCAAAATGTGTTTTACCTCTTTAATTCCCCCTGGGAACTGTAGACATAAACTGAAGTTGCTTTTCGGTCAGTCATTCTTTATTTCTTCAGTGTTTGGTCGCGCGGTAAGACACTATGCTCAATGTCTAAAAATCAGCTTAAGATGAGGCACATCATCTCTGAAACCCTATAACCAGTGGTGGAAAGGGCTTCCACAGAACTACCTAGAGACTCCACAATATGTGGAAGATCTTGTAACCAATATGTTGACCATAGGAATGCCACCAGGATCAACAATAGGCCCTCCTAGTGTCTCCCTTTTGATGGTGTGATGTTGTAACCTTTTTCAGTGAACAACTGTGTTCAAGTTTAACTCGATTAGTGTTGTACTGAGTGACCAAAGGAAAGGAGACTAGTAACTTTGTACAGTAAAACTGAAGAGTTTATTACTTCATTTTTAGTGTTTGTAAACAAATATATATATTTAAACAATAATGCTGGAGGAGGTGTGTTAATATGGCCAATATCCAGAGGATGAAACTGGCAAGGTGCGATGTGTGTAAGAACAGCTCTTAGCTGTGTAATAATGGAAATACACCACACCCCCTTGTAACTTATTGCCAAGTTATAAAGTCTCAGGTTTGAATCTTGAAAACTAATTGGCTAATAGCTGTGGTATTTGAGACTGTCATCACATTGCTTTTTAGTCTTCTATTTGCATTGGGAACCAATATACCACACCACCTAATTCCTTATTGTTTAAATATACCACGGATATCAGCCAATCAAAATGTAATTCACACTGGTTGTAATCCACTATAGCTTCAATTAATTAAAATGTCTGTTGGTTGTATGTTTCACCTGCCTGTAATGAATGCACACAGAACTGGTTGGTTGGATGGGGGGGTGGATCTAAGCACAGAACGCAAGACATTTATTAGGGAGGAAGCGGCAGAGCAAAGGGGACAGGCTGTAGTGAAGTGAAAGGGCAGGCAGATGATTGGTAACTGATGAAGCTGAAGTACAATGGGGAAATCCAGAGAAGCAATCAGTCGGCAGGCGAAAGTCAGGATACCAAACAGTCTTTCACGATACTTAGATCAAACTATGGAATGTTCAGGAAGAGAAGGCTCAGTAGAGTTGCAAACAAATAATAACTCACAATTACTGACAGCAAACACAGAACTCATGTATGGGGGCAAACGAGACACAGGTGCAAACGATAATAGTAAAAATAATTGGCTACATTCAAAACAATGAAAGAAAACAGGGCACATTCAAGACCAAACCAAAACCAAACACAAAACCTCACACTGTCAGACATGGAAATGATGCCTTTGCTCCACTTTTCTCTACAGACATCACACCAGGTCAGAGGGACAGTTTCCTGGAGGTGCTGTGGCTTTATGTTTACAAGTCGGCTGTGCTTGTGGTGTTTGTCATCATGGTTCTAACAATATTCATGCTATCGAAACATGGATGTAAAGGTAAGATTCTTACAATGACCACCGCACAATCAAACACAAACAGTTATATCAGTGTTGTGTCATGACACCTACAAGTATACCTGCAAGTATCTTGGTATTTGGAGGTTGCTGGGTGCAGTAGGGACAGGTAGCCGTAGGGACAGGTGGAGCCAGCAGAGGGTCAGGATCCGGGGGAGCCGGCGGAGGGTCAGTAGCCGGCAGAGGGTCGGTCGGGCCAGTAGAGGGCGCCGGGGCGGTCGGGACAGGAGAGGGCGCCGGGGCGGCCGGGACAAGAGAGGGCCGCGGTGGCCAGACCTCGGCGGGCTCAGGCAGCTCGGGCCACTCCTCTTCGGGCTCAGGCGGCTGAGGCCACTCCTCCTCAGGCTCAGGCTGCAGACGCCACTCCTCCTCAGGCGGTAGAGGCCACTCCTCCTCAGGCTCAGGAGGCACGGGCTGCCGCTTCTGGCAGGTAGGAGGCACTTGCTGCAACACCAAGGCAGCAGGGGGCACTGGCTGCAGCTCCTGGGCAGTAGGGAACAGTCAGCGCCGTGGCGCAGGCACCGGACATAGAGGAGGTGCCGTCACTGCCCCCATCGGGCACCCATTCAGCCCCCCCTAAACATTTTCTGGGGAGGCCTCAGTTCTGGGGGGACCGCGGACCAGGTGTTGGGCACCTCGCCCTAGAGTGCGGTGCTACCCGTTTCGGCTGGGCCCTCCCGGTCGAAAGGAAGATGCCCCTCCCGAACCAGAATGGGTACCGGGCCAGCAGCTCCTTGGTCCCGGTGATCGCTCTTTGTTTACATGCCTCCACAAGTACATGCTCGATGCGCTCCCCGGTAAAGGGAGCTTCTCGCTCCAGTTGTCAGTAGCGCACTGTGATGTCCAGGATGCATTCATGTAATGATTGGAAACAGAAGGTGCACGGAACGGTGGCGCTGCTGTTCACCTTACTGTGAAATTTACCTCCTCCCCATTCTCCTTTTGTTAGTAAAATACCTATAAAGGCCCTCTTTGTCCATTCCCTGTGTCCCCGTTATACATAAAATATTTTTTTAATACATACCCTTCAAACTGTAGGTGTCTGTCCATCAAGACAACCAAAAATAGAGGAACAACCAGAGAGACAGGTAAAACAGAAATACACCAGATACCACTCTCTTTTCCTTTGCTGTATATTTGCACTCTAAATATTCTGAATGATCTTTCTATAGTTTCCATTATGTAACATGGTGGACTATTCAGGTGCTTGTCTTGTCTTGTACGTTGTCTGTTCGTCCCAGGTGTGGGACATTATAATCAAGGGTGGGGTTTGAAATAACCTGAGCTTAACTACTGCCTCCTTGTTACAGAACATAGCTATACCAGTATCCCCACGACCAAAACCTAGTCCCCACCAAGCCCAGCAAAACCGCCGGTCCAACTCACCCCCAGACAGTATATATGAAAACATAACTGCCAGTGACCAACATCTCACCTGTGCTGCAGCCAATCAGGTAGCCGCCCCTGTGGAAGATGACTGTACCGATGGCACCAGGAAGTGGTATGAGGCCAACTTATAAGATCTGATTAGGAGTTTCCTCTGCTGCACAAACCAAAAACCCCACATGCTGCAGCATATCCTGTGGATGCCGGTTTAAGTAAAGGGAATGTGTTCTGACTGTCCACTCTAGAAAGAAAATGTTCTTGGAGTATCCTTTAAACTGGAAAACCCAATAGTTCTTCAAAATGTATGATTATAGTACAATGTACTAACCTCCTATATCAGACCACAGACCATAAATTCAAGATCGGAAGACTGAGATGGACCTTGCAAAAATGTTCTGGTCTGGCAACCATTTCTGTATTGATTTTGATGTACACTGTAAACCATAATGTATTGCTCACTCAAATGTTTCTTCTAAGGGTAACTCAAAGTTAGAGAAATGTTCCCAAATACTCAAAATGTTTATGTTATACTGTCTTTTACTCAATATTTATAAGTTTAAAATTAAAGTGTTCCCAGCATTCAGGTTGCTATCTTGGAATTGTTTTATCCTTTTTTGCATGGACATTGAATGATTCATTCATCTTAGCTACACAAACATCAAACACATACATTTGTCTGAAATAATACAATAATTTAGTCAAACATACTGTATATTTTGCACCCACTACTGAAATGATTGTAACAATTATATAAACAATATTTCTGTCAGAAGATGTGCTGGATGTCAATAGGAATTTTGCATTCCTTTGCAAGCCAGTGCCTTGTGGCAACTTACAGAACAGTGTATTTTGAGGACATTTAAAAGGAATAATCCATGAGCTAGGTGGGTTGCAATTCAACATAAGGATTTATGGGATATATTAGGTATTCATAAATGACTATTTCATAATAAACAATAAAGTGAACTTAGAGATTATCAATGTGTTCAATAACCATATCTCTGTCATTAACAAATACAGTCATGGGTGATAACGCTTGAGTTCACTTGACAGGGGAATGCATATTGGGAAATTATTTTCTTCTATATTTTTATGTACAGTGAACTTGAAATACAATTTAAAAAATTATTTAATTTATTAAGTACATTTTTAAGTAATTACATACTTAACAAAATTAAGTTAGTTGACTTAAATATTTTGGTGTAATCAGTTTCCACAAATGTTTTCTGAACTTATTAGGTTTTACAGTGTATGTTTGGGATCACAGACCCTCATTCATGAAACGTGCGTATGATCAAATTTGATCTTAAAATTATCAGACGATCATTTGACCGACAGAGCTGGTATTCATCAATATGATCTTTGTCCTATCCTTACGATCAAACTCATGTCCAGTTGGACACTGTGTAAACCAACATCAAAAAATGTGATAATACTTGATTCACAATAAGACCATCATTAACAGGAAAAACAACAATCATAACAGCATCAGTAACAACAACCACAATAATAATAATAATAGGTAATATAAAATACGATGAGGAAAAACTCACCATATTAAATGTATTATCTGAGTCATTCCTACAATCCATTGCCTTTTGACCTTATAACTTTGTCCTAAACAAGTGTGGTCCAGTTCAGGCCATTAAATCCTAATAGTTATGGGCAAATTATTCACATATTAAGTATCACCAATGTCCACCCTGTTACAGAACATATGTATAACTATTAGAAATGGTGTCTCTCTACTAAACCATACTAATTTACGCTCATCAAAGATATTTTAAACAATATTTATGTAGGAAAACATGTTCTCTACCATAATGCCAAGCCATTTTTATCCTCTATTTCTATAATAACAAATTAAACTAGAATTTGGTTACCATTTTAGAATGTGTTTTTGACTGATAATTCACAAGTTTATGTTAATTTGCAGAGGAAGGATATTTAGTGATATTGTTCAGTTATAATGAAATAATTAATATGTAACAGGGTGGACTGAAGAGTAACAGGGAGGACTGAAGAGTAACAGGGAGGACTGAAGAGTAACTGGGAGGACTGAAGAGTAACAGGGAGGACTGAAGAGTAACTGGGTGGATGGCTGAAACAGGGTGGACATCACAGTAAAAACGGATTTTATCAAATAAAGGCATTTTACTAATATGAAAAACAGAAACAGGAACACAGATCAAACATTAAAATATAGAGACCTCTTTTGTAATAAGACTAGGCATCTAAGACTAGGCATCCCCAAGCTCTATATTTACATAGCAGTTACACATAAATATGTATATTTTATATGTAGTTTTCTTTTTCCTTTCCTCTCTGTCTTTTCTAAAAAAAAATTCAGGGTCAGCATCCAGGCACACCCTGTACCTTCTTTGCCTTTCTGCAGCTCTTAATGCTGCAACTCCCTGTAAAATGCACGCGGTCCATTTTAACAACATTTCAAAATGTATAATGATGAATTCTAACATATACTGATAGTAATTAACGTCACTCAGTGCAGGAATCTCAGTAAGTCATATTTGATTTGAATTACATGTGTAGTGTACTGATGGCAGAGCTTGCACTAGTTCTAAAGGGCTCTAGGCTGAGACCTGAAAAAGGGTTCCGTAACTGCGCTTATATTGTCGTGAAAGAGGAAAGGTTAAATAGCCGTTTCAGGCTATAATTTATGCTGAAAGCTGAAAGATGATCGCCACACCGTCATTATTTACGGTTGTGTCATGTAAATAATGACGGGTGCAGCGCGTTCTCGCGTTCACGGCTTTATCCGATCTATCCATCTGTGATCTACGCTCCGTAAATCATACTTTCGAATCTGAGATCTTTTCTGAGGTTTCATGAAGGAGGGCCATTATCTTGTTGAAAGGTCCACCTACAGACAATTCTCAATCTCCTGGAGGAAGCAACCAGGTGTAAGCTAAAATGTCCTTGTGGAATTCATTATTCGATCGTTCTTTACAAAAGCCCCTGGACCATAGTAGGAAAATAGCTCCAAAGCATCAATGATAACCACCATATTTTGCTGTAGGTATGAGGTACGTTTCCGTGTATGCAAGTACTTGTTTTGCCATCGTTCTTTAAATTTCATGACATTTCCGGGAAAGACACAAATGTATTAAATGGCGAAATAATGTTTTACATTTTTTGCAAATTTGAACTTAGGTTTTTAGTTGTAAAAAAGATTTGTAAACTTGCAAAAACGGGTTGCCAACTTAAATAGTTGTAACATAGATGTGTGTACTGGCTAACACGTGTGCACACTTTTAGTTGATTTAGTAGTCATAAATATTTGTATACTTGATAACTAACTTGATATTTGGAACCTTGTAACACAATTGCAAATGTAAAATATGCATTCACACTTGAAGATTCAAAATAAGCCTTAGTTTGTCTAAAATTTCGCTAGACCTGTGAGAACGTTTGCAAGTCGGGAAATCCATGAGGGCACTTTATCTTTTATGAACAGAGTGCATGGAATAAAATGGTTTGTGTTGCAATGAAAGTATACTGATCCCGCTAATGTTTAAACCCAGATTATGACTCTTCGTTTGTGTTGTATATTTCTTGCATTAATTTGCCAATACAGTTAATTTTACCTAATGGCTGTAACCCAGCCGCTTGTCATTTTTATGTGTTTTCTTTTAATTAATGTAATTTGTTTGATAAAAAGTAGACTGTCTGGAAGAGAGTGTGTCATAGTTCTGTTAAAAAATAAATGTTTTACTTTTGAATTTGAATGTATTTTTTATGTATCGTAATTGAATAAAACATCTCTGTTTGTTTTAACATGCAGCAAGTTTGAAAAATCTAAATCATTTGAAGATTATCATTATTGGGTGTATTGTTTTATCAATTAAGAGTGATAATTTTGTAGGCACCGCATGGTTGTCTTTTGTGACTGGATGGTTTATGGGTGTGTGTATGTGAACAATGCAGGTTTGTTACATACATTTCCATAAACATGCATCAAGTGTCTGGGCGTTTATTATGAGAATTTGAGAGGGTGAATATCATGAGTATTGGTCTTCAAATACTAATGAATGCACTTTACATTGTTGATGATATTAGTAAACACGTCAATACAAATTAGTTGTAGTTAACATGGAATAAACATTTATCTCAGCAGAAATAAGAGAGGTAGGCAGAGGAAATATGCATGGCCCAAATACTAGAATGGTACCTTTCATCTGCTGTATTGCTGTTAGCTTTGCCTGTGGCTAGCTTCAGTGAACATTGTTCTGCTTTTGTCCTTTTCTTTATTTGCTCTGCAAAGTGCTTTAGTTTAGGTCACTCATGCTTTACTTTGACCACAACATGATACCATGTCCACAAGTGATATAAGGAACAGAAGGCAGAGGAAGGAGTAGGTAACACAATATTCCTCATAGGCCACAAGAAGATACACACATATTACTTCCCTCCTGACCTTTACAGTAGATATGTAGTCAGATGTCAGGTGCGTTCTTGATTTCTTTTGATCTTTAATAATACTTTAATAATTTGTCTGTACACAGTAGGAAATATGAAACTGAAGCAATGTTACCACGAACACTCAGGAAGTGAAACAGTCACTGGCTAGTGTTGCTTGAGAATGATGTTTCTCTCTGTGTGTGTGTGTCTTTGAAAGAAAATAAAAAAGAGATTACATTTCTCTGTCTTACTCCCATTGTACATTGTGTTTGTTCACATTTTAACTGTGATTATTGATACCCAGCTTGTATGCAACATGGTTTCAACAAGAATCAATGAGGGCCTCAGAAAAAAGAAGAAATGCATTTATCATGACTTGACAGTAACTACAATATATCCTTATTTTTCAGGAATTATAGAATGGTATTAAGATTCCTACATGACATTAGTTTCCCCATCTATGGTGCAGTCAAAGGTTGAGATAGGATGCAGCACTGCGATATAAAACATAGAGGTGGTTTCTCTAAAACCATTAGTACCTCTGCCATATTTAAATAATGTTCCCACTTCTGGATATAAAATGTCTCAAAACATGCTTAGTCCAAAAGTGTAATCTATCTAAGTTATCTTGAGACATTCACAATATGTTGCGAAAACCCATTATTTCCTCTCATTTAGTAACGTCTCCTCACACACACATCCTGAGACGTTCTTCCTAGTATTTATTTTAAAAAGCGTGTTTGGTCTTCATTTTCATGCACTATTATAACCGGCCTCAGGCTTAGGGGTTACCTGAGACAGTAACAGACGCTGCACAGGCAATGAAGTCAGTGGAAGCAATGGAGACACAACACAAACCTTTAGTGCTTTGATTTCTGCACTGGCTGAGGAACGTAGCCTCAATAATACAACTCAGCAGTTGCATCTATTGGTGAGGTGAACTAACTACAGTTTCGTAACGATAAGACAATTGTAAAAATATGGCACAATGTTAAGAAAATAAGAGGGTAAAAAAACTATTCAGAGACTAAGTCAATTTGATATGTGGAGCGATTTCTTATCCTCTTTACATGTCAGCTTCTACTGTTGTTATTTCTAATAGCACAATAAAGTGTTTCATATACTTGTAATCTGCACACTTATAGCTATAACATTATTCTTGTGAGACAGTTTTGTCACACTTTAATGAATCATAATATGTAATACAAGGGGGAAAAATACTAAAAACGAATGTGAAAATGTTTGGCAATATAGTGATAAAACTACTCTAAAGGCACTGAATTAGACTTTCAACATACAGAGATTTAAGTTCAATTGGTATTTTATCAGTAAACATTGTCCATCATAAACAAAAAAATCTATTTTACATTTTATTTACACCATGGCCAACATCTGACCAAAAACATTAGACCAAAAACAATAAAAAAATATATAAAATGGTTATAAAGAACAAAACTAAAAGTTAATAACAATGCTAAAAAGGTCACCAGAGGGCAGCAGACACCCATTTATATTACAAAGGGTTTAGTTTCCCACAGCAGCTGGAAATAACATCACTCACAGAAGTAATTTGATAGACATCACACAGAATTTTGTTTTTAATGTGTGCCACTCATTGAAACTGTCTACAACCAGGCAGAGAGGCAAATTGCAGTCCTTGCACTTCCATGGTGTTTTGTTTTCCATTCCAAGTCCACGGCACCTTTTCCATCTTCAACGCCTTTTCTGGCCTTTTGAGTTGGGTCTGGGTCTATGTCATTCGTCCAAGGAACACGGATGTGGCCCGCACTATTGGGATGGGCACTGGTTACTTTAAACACACCACACAGCTCAGCTGTTTTAGCAAGACGATTTCGTGAGATATATTACGTTAAGTAAAATAATGTTAGAGTCTGAATCGAGAAAAAAAAGTAAACAACATTTAAAAACCGGGGACCATCCACAGACAGATGCAGTACCTGCTGCTCCAGACAGGAACTTGTGATTAATGAACTTTAGTGGGGGTGTCACAACATAAATATGTTTGAAGTGATTTTCTTTCTAATTCTAACCCAAACCGTAACCCTAACCTTAACCCAAGTGCTGTAATACCTCACCTTAACTCAAAGCCTAACCTGAACCCCAGAGCTGTGAGACCTAACCCTAATCAAACCTTAACCTAACCTTTTTTGTTTCCTAACCCTAGCCCAAACCTTAACCCTAACCTTAACCCCAGTGCTGTGATATCTAGCCTTAACCCTAATCTTAACCCCAGTGCTGTGATGGCAAACATTTATTTAACTTGAACGTAAAAATGCATTCATTACATATTCTAGCGGCCTTGGTGTTGCTGTTAGTCATCCTTGACTTACATATACAGTATGGAGCAATGGGTAGGGTAACTGCCTTCTGAACCAATGTTGCTGGTTTGAAACACATGCCGAACATTATGTTAAAATTCATAATTATTTATACGTTTTCATAACATTTGTAAATATCATTGGTTTTACAATGTCTGGCAACATTGTCTGGCGACATTGTAAACCAACATCAAAAAATAAAGTAATGCTTGATTCACAATATGACCATCATTATCGGGGAAAACAACAATCATAACAGCATAACAACCACAATAATAATAATAATAGGTAACATAAAATACGATGAGGAAGAATATAACTCATACAAATGTACCACCATATTAAAAATGGTGTCACTACTGTATTAATGTATTATCTGAGTCATTCCTAAAATCCATTGCCTTTTGACCTTTTAACTAAGTGTGGTCCAGCTCAGGCCATTTATGGGCAAATTATTCACACATTAAGTATCACCAATGTCCACCCTGTTATAGGACATATGTATAACTATTAGAAATGGTTTTAATGCCTCTTCATGACAATGTTCACATTTTCTATGAAATCAAGTGTCTCCCTACTAAACCATACTAATTTATGCTCATCAAAGATATTTTAAACAATAATTATGTCAGAAAATGTATGTTCTCTATGATAATGCCAAGCCACTTTTATCCTCTTTTTCTATAATAACATAAATTAAATGATGTTATTTAATTCATGTTAAATAACACACATATAAATAGTTAATAAGTTGATTTGATATGCCTTTTGTAAAACCACCACTAGCTTATTCTTGTTTGGAGCAGTGCAGGGCGCCCGGTTGGAGAGCGGAAATTTGCGTGATCGAAATACAGCCAAGCATTTATAATAATAAGTTTTTTCGAAATATATTTAAGGAATCCAATTGCAACACTTTGACATACATTTATCAAATGTATAGAGAAAATATATTTAAAATATCGGTAACTTGTTAATATTGAGAGAAATCCAACAAATTGAATTGGCAAACTAACGTAAAATCAGTTGCTTTGACTGGCTGTGCAAGCTAACGCAAACGTCGTTGCAACAATACTACACACTTATGTTAACCCAGGGGCGATTCTAGGGTCAGAGCTTTAGGGGTGCTGAGCACCCAATGAGCCCCACTGCCACTACCCACCCTCTTTTCACACAAAAAATATGTCTTATTGAAAAATAACTTTATCATTTGAACATTGGTTCAACTAACTCCAAAATCCAGATTTTTCTTATTTTTTTTTTTGACCTTTTCAGAGCACCAGCTTAATTGTGAGAGTTCACACAGACAGCCCCCTGTAACAAACACAAAACCTTCTTCACTCAGCTGGTTTTCCTGACCGTTAACTCCATGTGCCTCCTTTTGTATCAACAGTCATCAGATTGGTTAGATTAGATTCAACTTTATTGTCATTGAACAAAGTAACAGGTACTTGGACAACAAAATGTAATTCATCTTCTGTAAATTATTTACAAATGGCCATCTCTAACATATCTGGTTGCACGCCTGTCTGAACTTTCATAAACCAATATAAGTCATCAATAAATAATAATAAAACAAGCTTCACATCAAGAGCAAAAAAAAAAAAGGTAAAACCAAAAATTCCCTCTCATCCCTTATGGACTCTCCCTGTTGTTTTCCTCCTTCTTTATTATGAAAAAATGTGGTGTAAAATAATGTTACAAAAAGTAAATGTAATATAGGCTACTTAATGCCAATAAGTTAGTATAGGAGTATGAGTAGTTATTGTTTTGCTTGCCACTATTCTCTATATGTCAATTTATTGTTGTTGTTTCCTCACCTGGTTCTTCCTGCAGGCTCTCCCTTTCTCCTTCTCCATCTCCCTCTCTTTCCCTTGGCACTGACAATCATACACAAATACATTGTAAGCAGGAGAGTTGAGGTCAGTTTGTCATGTCACAAAAATGTTATGGAGACCATTTACAGATTCTAAGGATATGATCAAAAGGCACACAGAGGAGTGTCATTTTAAATGTCTTTATTATTATTATTATTGGGCTTAGAAACTTTTTTAAATCACAAATTTCTTTGTGGGTTTGAAATAAAAAAATTATAATAAAAGCAGGGGACCATTGCCTAGATAATTTGATACAACAACAGATAGCTGGTTTGCATTATCTGTTACTTTAGCTTAACACTTTTCAGAAGAACAAAAAAAACAAAAAACAAGACAGAGGTCATTATGGACTGTCCCTAGTCTCTCACCTGAATCTGTCTTTTTTCTTTTAAAGAACTGTCCTATGTCCATTGCTCACTGGCAGGCCGCACACACGCACACACAGAGAGAGAGAGAGAGAGAGATAGAGAGAGAGAAAGAGAGAGAGAGAGAGTAATGCTAGGAGTTCAGCCTGGTTCAGGTTAAATCCTCTGTGTTTGAGGAATGAATAAATACAGCAAAAGAAAAACATTAAACTTTCTTTTATTGTCTAGTTTGATAGTCAGCCACAACTGAAAAATAAAAGATATGAATCTAGGAATGAATAACAATTCATTTAAAAAGCCACACACACTGTTTTCACACATACTGTTGGTATACAGTGATATTTTTGTTTTCACTCTGGTACAAATGACAGGGCTTCATGTTTCCATGACGACTGACCAGAAAAGACGCACCTGATGTCATGTTTACATGACTCCCGATTGTTAAAATGAGAATCAAATTAACGATAAACTTTAACAGAGACACACGTACGCACTACACAGGTACGCAGTTCATTTTTCGCGCTGCTGTTTTTGTTTCACGCTCTAGCAGTTAATAAACAGAACTGCATGCGTCTTGCGGAAGAACATTGTAACCGGCGCTACTTCTCTCCGTTTATGACTATGGACGAGTCACCTAGGTCCTGTGCTACTCCACAGCGGCGGCGACCCGCTAGACTAAAATAGTCCGAAAAAAACACTCATTATAGGTGTACCGTGATTCAGGATACTGACTCCAGTACTCACCGATATGTTTTCGGAATCGGAACAACTCTAGGTAAAAGGAAAGAAATGTGAGACACAGCTTTGGAGCAACTTGGTTGATTCACAACACTACATAACGGGTTCTCACTCTGCGTGTGTTTCGTGCTGGATGACGGTCGTGCTGAGCGGTGCAGGTACAGAGAAGTAGAAGAGAAGAGGATGACACCATTTGCTAAGCGGGGATGTTTTCATTTTCATCCTTAACACATACATTTTAAACCACAAACTACGGAGTATGTTTTGGACATTATTTAACCTTGTCAAAGACGAACAAAAATGTTAGAATAACAACATTTCTTACTCCAAGTTTTAGGGGTGCTGAGCTCCATTTTAGGGGTGCTGAAGCACCCATAAAAAGGGGCTAGCCTCGCCCTTGTGTTAACCAACACAATAAATTTGCTTTTCTCCGCTGTTTTTTTCTTTTTAAAAACGAATGTATGGATGCAGATTCGCAAAGATCAAAAGGTTAATATTGCAGCGAAAATAAGCTTAGGTTACCAGACGCGTTTTGGAAGGAAGACTCAATGGGGAGAGAGGAGCAACAAGTCCGCGATATATCACACGCTCCGGTTTACAGAAATTCGATATGAGATCTATTCATCTATAATTCCCATCGCGTACCCTGTACTTTCTGTCCCAGGCGTGGCCAGTAGATTGTGATTCTAGCAACGCTAGAATCACAATACACCATGTGTTTCAACATGTCTCTAGCACCGTACAACCACCTGTTCAATCTGCTAATAATCATCACTAAAGGTAAGCTAATTATGATATTCTGCATTTGTCAGCTTTTTCCCTCCCAAATTTGGTGAAATCCAATTTAAGGCACCGCTTCATATCGGAAGCGGTGATGGTGCTGGTCAGTTACACCACCCTCTGTGAACTCTGGTTTGGAAATGTTACAGGTAACTGTGAGGCTGTGACTTTTTATTGACACACCATTGATGTTTCTGTTGATTTTCTTAATGAAATGTGCTCTCAACATTGTTCAAACCTGAATATTTCACTACATTCACTATTGAATTTGTCTAGGGTATGTATTAAATTATACGTTTATAATTATAATAATTATATTTATATAGCTAATAGGGGTATAACGATTCTTCAAATACTAATCAAATATTTTACTTTAGATTTTTGGGTCACGATTGGACTCTTTTTCATCAACATTAGTTTTTTAGTATGTGGCCACTTAAGGCTTTGTAAAAGTAAAAAAAAAATAAAAAAAATACGCTTTTTATTTAAACAAAATGTAGTATAAATAAAAATAACAAAAACATAGAACATTTCAATTAACACTGAATCTTGAACAAATCACAGAAATATAACCTCTATCAAGCTGTACAGTGGATATAAAATGTCTACACACACCTGTTAAAATGCCAGGTTCTTGTGATGTAAAAGGATGAGACAAAGAGAAATCGTGTCAGAACATTTTCCACCTTTAATGTGACCTATAACGTGAACAATTAAATTGAAAACGAATCTTTGAGGGGGAAAAATAAAATAAAGTTCAACCTTGATTTCATCAGACCATAACACATTTTCCCACAGTCTTTTGGGGGACTTGATGTTTGTTTTTGCATACTTCAGCCGGGCTTGGATGTTTTTCTTTGTAAGAAAAGGCTTCAGTCTTGCTACCCTACCCCATAGCCCATTCATATGAAGAATATGGGAGATTGTCACATGTAGCACACAGCTAGTACTTGCCAGAAATTCCTGCAGTTCCTTTAATAGGCGCCGATTTATGTTTTCCTCCATGGGTGCTCATAGGCGCACGCCATTTATATATATATATATATATATATATATATATATATATATATACACACACACCTATATACCTATATATACACACCTATATATACCTATATATACACCTATATATACATATATAAACGCACTACGCACACCTATTCATTTACTTATTAATAAAGCCGTAAAGTAGATCTTTCAAAATGTACCACTTATCACAAATACAGGATTGGAGATGAAAAGTTTAACTGACACGTAGGCCAGTTAAAATTTATGTTTTGCGCTATTATCTAAATATCGATTAAAAAAAACGACACATATAGTTTCTGGGAGTTTCTCCCTAATTTCTGCTACGAGTTTTTGATAGTGGCATTTTTTCATCTGAGAAACGCTGTGATTGGTGGATAGGGAGCACCCGGAGCAGGCGACTGGTTATGTCGCTGTCACTAACATCGACATAACCAATCACAGTGTGACAGACGCTTTACATATCACCAACGGCAAGTTTAATTTTAAATGAATTTAGCCTACTGGCGGTCTGGCACACATGGGTGCTCGTGCTCGGTATTTTCGTGGGTGCTCGCTATTTTCCGTGGGTGCTCGCTATTTTCCGTGGGTGGTCGAGCCCCGACCATGTTTTTTCGCGTATTTTCATCAATTTTGGTGGGACGCCCAATTCTTGATAATGGCTGTGGTGTGCCATATTTTCTCCACTAGATGATGACTGTCTTCACTGTGTTCCGTGGTATATCTAATGCTTTGGAAATTATTTTGTACCCTTCTCCTGACTGATATCTTTCAACAATGAGATCCCTCTGATGGTTGGGAAGCTCTCTGCGGACCATGGCTTTTGCTATGAGATGCAACTAAGAAAATGTCTAAATCCTACTAGAACAGCTGAACATTATTTGTGATTAATCAGTCACTTTAAACGATGTCAGGTGTGTAATGACTTCTATTTAACATGAGTTTGAATGTGATTGGTTAATCCTGAACACAGCCACATCCCCAGTTGTTGCAACCTGGTCTCAGAAGGATGACGTAGACAATTGTACACATTTTAGGCAGGAGATTTTGTAAAATATATTACGTGCCGAAAAATAACGTTAGAGTCAGAATTGAGAAACAAATAATGCTGTAACAGTGGTTCAAACCAGCAATCTTCCACATCCTAGACAGGCGCACTACCTGCTTCTCCAGTGAGGAACCTATAACCAGTCTGGGCGAGTGGTGTTGTCACAACATAAATATGTTTGAAGTGATTTTCTTTGTAATCCTAACCCAAACCATAACCCTATCCTTAACCCCAGTGCTGTGATACCTAACCTTAACCCAAACCCTAACCTGAACCTCAGAGCTGTGAGACGTAACCCTAACCAAACCTTAACCTAAACTTTTTTGTTTCCTAACCGTAGCCCAAACCTTAACCCTAACCTTAACCCTGGTGTTGTGAGATCTAACCCTAACCCCAGTGCTATGATGCCTAACATTAACAATAAAATGCTATAACATATTATAGCGACCTTGCTATTGCTGTTACTCAAATTAAATCCCCATGTCTAGTGTGGGGCAGTGGGTAAGGCGACAGCCTTCTCATCCAAATGGTGCTGGTTCAAAACGCAGGTCAAACATTTTGTTAAATAATCGTCTTTCATAGCGTTCGTAAACATAATACGTTTGTCTGGCGTTCGTATGTTATTTTACGTTTTAATAGCGCTCGTAACATTTGATACATTGTAATAGCGTTCTTGAGATATGTTACGTTTTAATAATTTCGTAATGTATCATACTTTTTGGTAGCGCATTGTAATGTAACCTAACGTAACGTCGTATATCATACGAAATCGGGTGCCATGGAATTTCGTAAAATAGTCTACGTAGGTTCCTGAGACCAGGTTGGTTATAAGAGGGTGTGCACATTTATGCAACCAGGTAAGCTATTTATTTTTTATTTTCCCCCCTCAAAGATTTGTTTGTTTATTAATTGAATTGTTCACATTATAGGTCACATTAAAAGTGGACTAAGTTCTGACATGATTCATCTTTGTCTCATTCTTTTACAACACAAAAACCTGGCATTTTAACAGGGTGTGTAGACTTTTTATATCCACTGTAAGTGTTCAATTTTTTTTGGTTTTCGAGTGTTAATTGCCATTATTTATTTCGCACAGGTCGACTTAATAGGTTGTTTGGCTCAAAATGTAGTAGGGATTCTATGTTGAGTCAGTGTTTTCTATTCACTAATAGCAATGACTTATTGATGCCTCCACATATGACGCCTTAAGCTTCGTTCACACAAGACACGGCAATCTTTATGCGTTCCGGCGGAAGTCCATTCATTTCAATAGAAAGCAATCCGCACCGCTGCGTCTAATCTACCGTACTCGGCCAGATTTGGTTGCGGTACGGCAGGTGTGTCGCATGAGTTGAAATTTTCAACTTGTGCAGTGCTTTTCCGTACGGTATCAGAAACGGAAGTTGATGTACCACCGAAGAAGAGCTAATATGTAGCTTTCAATTACGGGTTTATGGGATCGCAAAAATAGATTTGACAGCTCATTCATTATTTGTAATAGCCTACCAGATCAAAGTTTGAAACGCTAAATATTTGAGCGAGACATATCCTAGACCTGATTGGTTAAATCATATTTGAGGGAAAATATATATATATACAGCCTGGATGACGTTTTCATTTCATCTACTACAATGAAACATAAACTGAGAAAGCTTCTGCTCATGCTTGCATGGCTACACTTTTCCACGCAGCATTTTTAACATTTAGGTCTCGGTAAACGTCCGAGGTAGTATCATACAAACAAGGGTGGCTAGACACTAGCAAAATGAGGTTCTCCTCCGTCTTTGCGATACTGGTTATGAAGATGCGGAAGATTGATTGCGTTTTTTGCGTAGATTGATTGCGATGTTTGCGTTAAATTACCGTACGGTAATTTTATGCCGTGTCTGGTGTGAACGAGGCTTCAGAGACTTTTACATTCGACTACTCCCAAGTATAGGTATAACTGTCTTCTATTTCAAGTAATAAGCTACCAACTATATCATAAAAAGCCACAGTTCTGAAGACTGCATGTTGATATAGCCTTGTCTGACACTCGGCACTCAATGACAGTTTGACCGGTACATGGGAGTAGTCGAATGTGTGAATATGAAACTATCTTTATCCCTGTTTACCAGAAGAAGAGTACACCGCGCGTGGAACAAGCACAGAAAACTGAAGATCTATTTTGTCAATGACTTGTACAAAAAGTAGCACATTAAAAGCAATTACTGTAAACTTTGCCTGAGGGAATTGCCAACAGTTCAAATCTTTGTTTACCCAAAACACACAGGTTACCAGGGGAAACCCGGAAGCGAGAGAAAAATCCAAGCAAACCCGCCTTAGAAGAAAGAGGAACAGTAAACTACACTGCATTAACAAGGATTCAAGATGGCATAGAACACATGAAATCAGATTAATGCTATCACCTTATTACACACCTAGTTTATTCAGGAGACTGTATTGAGTGATTATATGCAGAGGGTACTGAACATTTCCTACAATACATTCACTGCGGCGTGTAGAATATATTTTTTTTGTATGAGTCAATACGTATTTCATATACATTGAGTTACATTGTGGCCAATGGTATGGGTGGAGTAAAATTGCAAATACAGTGCCCCTTAATTTTGCAGCATACTTGGAATCTGGACTCCCCTAGACATTTCCTACAATACATTCATTTTTCTGTATGAGGCAATATGTATCCCATATACAGTATATTAGGGTTTTGCCTTAATTGTGGCCTGAAGAGGGTGTGAAAAATATTGTGTTGCTGGGTGTAGCACACAGTTCCCACCTAAAACACATTTGATTTGATTTGTAGTAACTCTTCCTACAAGTAACATTTCCTACAATACATTCACTGCAGTGTATAGAATAGTTTTTGCTCTATGATGCAATATGTACCCCGTGTACAGTATGTGTTGCAATGGGGGAGGAGGTGGAAAGTACGGTGTTGCTGGATTTGGTGCAACGAGCCCATATATCACTAATGAACACCCGCAAATTAACAGGAATTACATTTATCAAGGAATCATCAACTCACTTTTAAAATATGATATTTTTACAACAATAGTTTACTCCATTTCCATTTCTCAATGTGCTCCACATTAGACTATGATTCATCCTTTGTGAAGTATTATTTAAACAGAATTTAGCTTTAGTTTATAATTCCTTTTATTATCTACATCTTTACAATATACACCAAGCTAAACAGCTAAATATATTAATATATTATTATTAACATCGCGGTTTTACTTTTAATTTGAAAGCAAAATACGAAAACTGGAAGTTTTATTGTTGCTACGGAATCTCTAATGTTGCCAGCATGACACTACTCACTAAATCACAGAACAGCAAACTTCTCTTAAATTTCACAGTTCAAAATCAAACCTAATAATTTTCGATTCTCAAACTAGAATTGAAATCGTTACACTCCTAATAGCTAAACTTATTTATTAATTGATACTTTATTCATGTTTAAACATTGTAATTGACTTAATTAGTGAACATAGCAGGAGGATGGAGCAATATCTTATATTTACTGAGGTTCATATTTTGTTACTTTAATAATGAATTCATATAATGCATAACTTTAGTTCTTCCTGCCTCCTCCCTTTTCTGACCATTCTTGGTACTACACCACCAAGCCACACTTGTATTGCATAACTGTGTTTTAGTATCAGAGTTTGTAATATACACTGCTCAAAAATAATTAGGGACCACTTAAATCACACATTGAGAATTGAAGGTAAGCTCAGCACTGAAGGAAACACATTGGATTTGGCTCACTACCAACGACTTTTGTTCCAGGAACGCTATGACTTCATGAATATTTCCTAAAAACATACAGAAAGCCCAACCTGCAGAAAGTCATCTGGGAGGCTGCCTTACACGCTACTAATCAACGACCCCCACTTTCCCCACCCGAGGCAGAATTTTATGACGAAGTAATAGTCGGTCTACTATACAGTTGTTTGTTGAGAACAAAATGATGTAACAACGGGTATTCCAACTTATAATGTGACTCAGCAGTGTGTATGTCCTCCACATGCCTGTATGCACACCTGACAACATCTGGGCATGCTCCTGATGAGACAGCGGATGGTGTCCTGTAGGGTCTCCTCCCAGACCTGGATAAGGGCATCACTGAGCTCCTGGACAGTCTGTGGCGCTACTTGGCGACGTCGGATGCACCAATACATAACATCCCAGAGGTTCTCAATTTGATTCAGGTCTGGGGAACATGAGGGCCAATCAATGGCATCAATGCCTTTGTCATCCAGGAACTGCCTACACACTCTGGCCACATGAGGCTGGGCATTGTCCTGCACCAGGAGGAACCCAGGGCCCACTGCACCATCCCGGTACTTCACAGCAATCAGGGTACCATTGAATAGCACGTGGAGGTCTGTGCGACCCCCAAAGGATATGCCTCCCCAGACCATCACTGACCCGCCATAAGGCTCTCATGCTACCCTCATGGAGTCTGATAGTTTGGTCAGAAACATGTACACCAGAATCCCACTGGAGGTAATTTTATAGGGCTCTGGCAGTACTCCTTCTGTTCCTCCTCGCACAAAGGAGCAGATACCGGTCCTGCTGCTAGGCTGATGCCCTTCTACGGCCCTGTCCAGCTCTCCTCATGTAATGACCCGTCTACTGACATCTCCTCCATGCTCTTGAGACTCTTCTGGGAGGCACAGCAAAACTACTTGCGACGGTATGTATGGACGTGCCGTCCTGGAGGAGCTGGACTTCCTGTGCAACCTGAAAGGGCTGCAGGTACCGCCTCATGCTACCAGTAGTGACACTAGCAAAATGCAAAACTAGAGAATACTTAGTCCGGAAAGATGAGGAGAGAGCAATTGTCTGTGGCCACCACCTGCAAAACATTTCCTTTTTGGGGGTTGTCTTACTGTTTCCTCTCTAGTGCACCTATTGTCACTTTCATTTGCACCAAAACAGGTGACATTGATTCACAATCGCTTATCAGAATCAGAAAGTGTTTTAATGCCGTGTAAGTTTTACAACAAACAAATAATTTGTTCTGGCCAATTTTTTGTGTTGAGGGCCGAGGGTTGTGTGTGAATGTGGAAGAGCGTTCCTAACTGGACAGATTGATATCCCTGACGTTTAATTGACTGAGTGTTATTCTGTGATGATAACGTGTAGTATGTAATGTGTTACTGTTTTCATTCAGGTCTCTCTCAGTTGATAAAAACCCAGCAGGTTGTCATAGTAACCCTGGGAGGAGATGCTCACTTCAGCTGCAGACTCATGGAACCTAAAGACGTCCTGCAAGTCACCTGGCAAAAAGAGACACCAGGAGGGAATGTAAATGTGGCCTCCTACAACAAACATTTTGGTCCTGAAGTAAACCCACCTTTTAATAGGAAAGTGGAGTTTCTAAATGTCGGACTGCAGAACTGCTCTATAGTCATCAGAGGAGTATCAAGAGAAGATGAGAGCTGCTACAAGTGTCTGTTCAATATTTACCTAGGTAGAGATATCAGTGGAAGGACCTGCCTTCAAACTATTGGTAATATGTAGTATGAGTTAATATAAGACAGGAACAGTATCTTCTAAACCTCCATGATCAAATGTGTAAATCATGATTTCTGTTGTTCTACAGAGCTGTATGGACCCACACTCATAGTGACACAAACCACTGACACTCATCCCCTCTTCTCTGGGTTAACTGTCTCCTGCTCTGCCACGGGACGACCTGCTCCAATAGTGGCCTGGAATGAAACCATAAAATTGGTTTTGGAAAACTCTACAACGGTCAATGTTACTCATCCTAATGGAACTGTTACTGTCACCATTACATCCATAGTTGAAGTTCCCAGTCTTCCTGACATTGACACCGTGGTTCGGTGTGTGGTGTCATCTGGCAGTGCCATCAAGGAGGGCTCCAGAAGGATTCCAACCTCTTTTACTGGTCAGAATTAGTTGGAGCTAATTTATTCATCATAACAATCTGGAACAAGTCATGCAGTTGAATTTTGTGTTTGTGTGGTCTAGGTCCAACTGTACCTCCAGTCTCCAATGATGGATGGATAAGGGGTCATGGTGTGTAGTTTTTCCAGAAAACTAATATCTGTTCTGTACATTTCATTCCCCTTTTTATATGTGAATTGTACTGGTTTCATTTGGTCATCTTTTCTATTCACAGGGAAAGTGGGTTTTGTGGTTGTTATTGCTCTAGTCTGCAGTATAGTTTGGTGGCTGCATAAGAGAAATCAAATGAACAGGTATGTTCTATCCTAGATGTCACAAACACATCCATTTATTTAGGGGTGTTTTAGGTACCGTATTTCAAGTTACTTTTCTATTTGTTTGTTTGTTTGTTTCATGTACAGAGAAGAAAGAAAACAGCAAGAGGATGCTGAAAACAGAGACTCTCGCAAGGACACCTTCATGTAGTGCAACAAAAATTTTTTTCAGATCTTCAGAGAGATCTTTGCCATGAGGTGCCTTGTTGAACTTCCAGTGACCAGTATGAGGGTGTGTGAGAGCGATAACACCAAATTTAACACACCTGCTCCCCATTCACACCTTAGACCTTGTAACACTAACGAGTCACATGACACCGGCGAAGGAAAATGTGCAAGGATCCACAATAAAAACGTCAAAAATGTAGAATGTCTACCTTCCAATTGCCTCGTATGTAAATCTTTACTTTGATTGTGACACACGTCTGTATAATATCAGAGCATCACTAGGTACTCTGACCATGTTCTCCTGCCTAGACCAAGAAGGGTGTCAGTCCTTTTGTTCCTTAGGAATGAGGCCCTTGGGGGGAAGTAGGAGCAATTGTTTTCTTTAGGTAAACGCAACATTATGGCAGGAAGGATAAGGGAGGGAGACAGCCCGCCCTTGGGGTAAAACCTATGTGACACAAGACAGATGGGCAGCATCTGACCACAACCCTTTTCCCACTATAAGTACTGATTGTCATGTATTAAGTTAGAGACTCCTCAGATGATTATTTTGTAAGCATTTGAAGCATCTCTCTATTTGCAAATAAACTGTTAATTGTGCCAAGAGAATTTTGTCTCTGTACTTACTCCTTTAAATGTTCTGATCGATGAAATTGCCCTCACAACTTTCATGGGGGACAGGGAAAACATTAAGCCACACTGACTACATATCAATTGCCCCAAACAGTAAATGTACATACCTTAGAAGCTACTAGCCACTCCCTTGTTCCGTCCATGCCATTAGATGCCAAGAGCTATCGACGGGACACCGATTTTAGTGAAGGGAAGTGGGTTGTAGCGAGTGGACCTTAAGACCCAGGTGAACACTTAAAGCATAAAGTTATAAAACAGGAAGCCAAGGTAGGATCTTCCTCTTTGCTTTTGTTTGTTGAAGGCCCAAACACCAGGTATGCCTCAGTCTGGGTTAAAGACGCAACTGTTTTATGACTATGTTCTAATGATTGTTATACAGCTCTGGAAAAAAACAAGAGACCACTGCACCTTTTTCTTTCCAAAAAAAGTTTTGAGTGAGGAATAGAAGCATTTAATTTGCAGTGGTCTCTTAATTATAAGCCTTCTGTTCCTCACGTAAAACGTTCCCCGGGTGCTAAACACAGTATAAGGAACTAAGGGTGTGCAGACTTTTGAACAGGGGTCAGTTCATTTTCTTTGTTGCCATGTTAGTTGTGCCATTCTGTAATAACCTACAGTTGAATGTGAATCCCATAAGACATGTTTTGCCTGCTCACTCATGTTTTCTTTACAAATGGTATATGTATTACCAATTCTCCAAGAGTATACAAACATTTGAGCATACGGTAGGCTTTCGTATTATTCTGAGTCGAGCTCCGCGTCGACGCGGAGGGAATACATTTGCATATATTTTCAAAACTATAATCGCTAGAATCATAGTTTTTTTTTTTTGAGAATATCTAGACATCTTCCTGAAGAGTTCGGTATATAGTTTATGTTGCTATGCCTTTTACAGCCAAGGGGCAAATTCTGAGGCTGACAAATGAAGCCTACCGGATGTGCCAAAAACTGCAATTCATCGTATGGCCAGTTGAGGCTTGCTGCAAGAGGGAGCAATCTCCATAGATCTCTAAGGCAGAATGTCCAACTTTACAGCAGAAATAAATGTTTACATCCTGGTTCAAAAACTGGTTTTGGTGTATATTGCTTATTTCCCCATTTGTGACAAGTGTGTGGGGGGGATACTTTTTTTTTAACTCATCTGTTTAAATTAAGTCTTATAATTAGGTGGGGTGGGCTATTGAGTGGCAGGTGCTGGTGCTGGTGCTGGTGCTGTCACTCGTGTCACTCCTAGCGGGTTGGCCTTTCTGGTATTGCCTCAACTAACTCCAGTCACTGGATGACTTGTAACCATACAGTCTGTGCTCATATATCAAAATGTGAAAAAAGTTTTTTACAGTCTATCATCTCAATATCTAGAGACAGCCCGGGATTTCACCTGTCTCTCATCTAACACGACTCTTTCATGTGACTTTTATTTCCATATTTGAGTTTCTCCTGCCCCAGTGTTTCTTGTTTGTAATTGTTTAATGTAACATCTTGTTTGACATTTATGTCTTGGAGTCCCGCTTGGATATAAAGACCTTTTGTTCATGAACCTCTGCACCTGTCACCTACACTAGTACAACATGTCAAATGTAGACCTATTCCAATAAAAACAGCCATTTTCACCATGTCTCTAGCACCGTACAACCACCTGTTCAATCTGCTAATCATCATCACTAAAGTAAGCTAATTATGATATTCTGCGTTTGTCAGGTTTTTTCCTCCCAAATTTGGTGAAATCCAATGTTGTGTTTAAGGCACCGCTTCATATCAGAAACTCTCAGTGGACTTGGGACAGCTGATATTATTCCGAAGCGAGAATATGTAAGGCATCCGTATTCTCTTACTAAACCTTCAAACCCTGATGGTGCTGGTCAGTTACTGCTAATCCGCAACGAGTTGAACTCTGGTTTGGAAACGTTACAGGTAACTGTGGGGCTGTGACTATTTATATTGACTCACCATTGTTGTTTCTGTTGATTTTGTTCATGAAATGTGCTCTCAATACTGTTCAAACTTGTTTACTTCACTAAATTCATAATTGAATGCAGTGAGAGGGGGAAAAAAAAGTATCCCCTGCTGATATTGTACGTTAGCCCACTGACAAAGAAATGATCAGTCTATAATTTTAATGGTAGGTTTATTTGAACAGTGAGAGACAGAATAACAACGACGGAAATCCATAAAAACGCATGTCATAAATAAGTATTTGACCCCTCTGCAAAACATGACTTAGTACTTGGTGGCAAAACCCTTGTTGGCAATCACAGAGGTCAGACGATTCCTGTAGTTGGCCACCAAGTTTGCACACATCTCAGGAGGGATTTTGTCCCACTCCTCTTTGCAGATCTTCTCCAAGTCATTAAGGTTTTGGGGCTTACATTTTGCTATTCAAACCTTCAGCTCCCTGCACAGATTTTCTATGGGATTAAGGTCTGGAGACTGGCTAGGCCACTCCAGGACCTTAATGTGCTTCTTCCTGAGCCACTCCTTTGTTGCCTTGGCTGTGTGTTTTGGGTCATTGTCATGCTGGAAGACCCATCCATGACCCATTTTCAATGCCCTGGCTGAGTCCATCATCCCTTTGATGTGATGAAGTTGTCCTGTCCCCTAAGCAGAAAAACACCCCCAAAGCATAATGTTTCCACCTCCATGTTTGATGGTGCAAGGCGCTGCAGGATTTCAGTCCTTCAAGGCGTAATGTGTCACCAATTGTTTTCTTGGTGACTATGGTCCCAGCTGCCTTGAGATCATTGACAAGATCCTCCTCTGTAGTTCTGGGCTGAATCCTCACCGTTTTCATGATCATTGCAACTCCACGAGGTGAGATCTTGCATGGAGCCCCAGACCAAGGGAGATTGACAGTTCTTTTGTGTTTCTTCCATTTGCTAATAATTGCACCAACTGTTGTAACTTTCTCACCAAGCTGCTTGGCGATGGTCTTGTATCCCATTCCAGCCTTGTGTAGGTCTACAATCTTGTCCCTGACATCCTTGGACAGCTCTTTGGTCTTTGCCATGGTGGAGAGTTTGGAATCTCATTGATTGATTGCTTTTGTGGACAGCTGTCTTTAATACAGGTAACAAGCAGAGATTAGGGGAACTCCCTTTAAGAGTGTGCACCTAATCTCAGCTCGTTACCTGTATAAAAGACACCTGGGAGACAGAAATCTTTCTGATTGAGAGGGGATCAAATACTTATTTCACTCATTAAATTGCAAATAAATTTATAACAAACGTACAAAATCAGCAGTGTATCAAATACTTTTTCTCCCCACTGTAAATATGTACCTAAAGTTTTATATATATATATATTTTTTCCTTTCCCCTCTTTTCTCCATTTTCCTCACTCACTTAACAAGATAACGTGGCTGTCTTTCAGGGTCAGCATCCAGGCATCCCCTGTACCTCCTTTGCCTTTCTGCAGCTCTTAATGCTGCAACTCCCTATAAAATGCATGCTGTCCGTATTTACTTGTTTAACAACATAAAAAAAATTATAATGATGAATTCTAACATATATTGATAGCAGTAATTAACTTGACTCATTTCTTTATATGTCTTCATGTCCATCTTGTGTCAAAATGTCCACCCTGTTACAATGCAAGGCATAACAGGGTGGACGACGGCGGACATTTTTAGCTAATGATGGCATGTGCTCCTCCTGTGGTGAAGAACATGCTAGCACATGGTTATCACTTGAGAAAGAAAATACTTTATTTATCAAACATATTCAATGTTAAAATTGTAATCCTTTCCATTTCAAATTAGCATAACAGAGTGAATGTGTCTCGCTTTACACCATACATTAAATGTTCTAAAACATTTTTAAAAATAGGTAAAATTATACTTACTTTGCTTTTCATGGTTGGCCTCCCAAGTCCATTATTTTACAGATTTTTCATCAGCATACCAGGGTGCACAGTAAATTAAGTGGCACAAGAAAATGAATTTTTTTTATAATAAAAAATGGAGGAATCTCAATACATCATGTGTAGTGTTAGAAATCGGCGGTTTCGTATAGTGGTCACATAATGTAGAACCCGTATCAAATCGAGGGAGAAGTTCGCTCACGTTTATTGGAAAATTGTGTACATTCATATTGTAATTGTTAATGCTCAGATTCCACAGTAGTTTGATTATTAGATAATTATTATTAAAAAGATTGAAATATTTTGGATTTTTAAAATGATATTTCTACCTGAAGGTGACTGAAAATGGTTGGGGACATGGCAATTCAGCTAGGATTAACTGACAACGAAGTATTTAATATAAATGTAATTTACATTGAGATACAAGTTTAATTTTATAGTAGATGGTGTTTAAAAAGTGCATAATTTCATAAAGTCATTTATAAAAAAATAAAAACATTTTGCTGAAGATATGTAGCACTTAATAATGGGGACACAAAAGGCACTGGATTGTAGGACTGACCCATCTGCATTTTCTGTTTCTAATTTCTATTGTTCATGCGTTTGTATAGTTTGTTTGTGTATTTAATGTGCTAGACAATTCAACTTGCTTTACCTTACTTTTCCTTAGTTACTCAGGCTATACTATCGACATACTTAAATGGTAAATATAATTTTGATGCCTGGCATCTTGATTAGCTAACAGGTCTTAAATTGACAAGTGAGAGTATTAAAAAAACAAACAGTGGTCCTGGGTCAGGCAGTTACCCTAATGGTGGCAGAAGTTGCTCTAGCTTCTTAAGGGCTCTAGGCTGAGACCTGAAAAAGGGTTCCGTAACTGCGCTTATTAACCTCGTGAAAGAGGTTAAATAGCCGTTTCAGGCTATAATTAATGCTGAAAGCTGTCAATTCAGAGGTTGATGATCGCCACACCCTCATTAATTACGGTTGTGTCATATAAATAATGACCAGTGACCAGAAGTCCCGGTTTGCCTGGGATTGTCCTGGTTTCAAGCTGGGTGTCCCGGGTCCCGACAAATATCTATAAAACACTAAAAGGTCGCGGTTTCCGACATTCACTGCCAAATTGTCCCGGTTTCCACACACGAGTCGGAGCCAAACAAACAACTTTGAACCGCGTAGCAAAGCATCAATTGTCATCAAATCTCAAAGTGCTCCACCATCCACAAGCACGCATGATGACCAAAATGTGAGCATAAGCGGATACATGTGCGCGTGCATTAACGTGCGGTAACTAAAGGCTCCCGGTTTGGGGGTTTGAAAATGTGGTCACACTAAAATAATGACAGGTGCAGCGCGTTCTCGCATCCACGGCTTTATAAAATACTTATGTATTGCTTTCATGTGATGAAGGACTATACAGGCAGAAATTAAACTGAAAAACATGAAACTGTTGATCATATTTCTCCTCCAGGTAATTTCTCTACCTGGTATTAAGATATCCAGATATCTATATCCGCCTGCTCAGTTACAGACATAGCATGGGCAGGATAGGCTATACAAATGGGACTTTGGTGACCCAAACAAACCAGTTATTTGTTTGAAATAACCTGAACATGTTGGGACTGAATGCACAAGCTGGGCTCAGGGGCATACCTAAGTTATTTTACATACTAAAGGTGCTGAGACTTCCTCACTAATGGTATTAGTGTGGTGAGATGATTTCAGGGTTTTCTGTGATGTACAAACCGAGTAATAAGTTTGAATCTAATGTATCCTTATTATGTTTATAATTATAAACAGTTCTTTCTAACATGTTCACTTGTCTTTGTGATGATTCAGGAAAATGTTGGCATGCCAGGGACTTCAACTCCTGGACAAGATCCTTGGCCCTATTGAGGAATGTGCTGGTTTCATTGCCAGAGAAGACAGACATGAGGATTTATTTAATTTCCTCCTTCAATGAAGGCCTATACTTTTTCAGGCCATCCAGAGTGATCTGAAAGACAGAGAGAGAATAACATTCAGTAATACAACCTCGTTTTATTAAGTCCATCCTAGATAAAAATGCTAGATGTTTTCATACCTTTCTAGTGAACTGCATAGATAGGTGACGCTCAACCTGCAGTTCATTGTGGAGCTCCTTTTCCATTTTCTCCAGGTTGTGGCACCTCTGTACATCCCAGGTCTGTGAATCAACCCAATTGTTTATGTTTTAACATTGATTCACATTAAACCAAGTCAATAGCAATAGTTTTTACCAGTTCAGCTACGTATGGCTTAATTGGATCTGTCTTTGCTGCTTCTTCTTGACACCTTCAGGTCTGAGCACATTTACTTCTGCACTGGCTGAGGACCACAGCCTCCATAATGCAACTGTTCTGTAAAATAATAATGTCTATTTTACAGATCATTTTACAGATAATTTGTAATGGATTACAATAATTTGTATAATACATTATTCATCCTTCATTCATTCATTCATCTTCTTCCGCTTCATCCGGGGCCGGGTCGCGGGGGAAGCAGTCTAAGCAGAGATGCCCAGACTTCCCTCTCCCCAGACACTTCCTCCAGCTCTTCCGGGGGGACACTGAGGTGTTCCCAGGCCAGCCGGGAGACATAGTCCCTCCAGCGTGTCCTAGGTCTTCCCGGGGTCTCCTCCCGGTGGGACGGGACCGGAGCACCTTCCCAGGAAGGCGTTCCGGAGGCATCCGAAACAGATGCCCAAGCCACCTCAGCTGACCCCTCTCGATGTGGAGGAGCAGCGGCTCTACTCCGAGCTCCTCCCGGGTGACCGAGCTTCTCACCCTAAGGGATCGCCCAGCCACCCTGCGGAGAAAGCTCATTTCGGCCACCTGTATTCGGGATCTTGTCCTTTCGGTCATGAACCAAAGCTCATGACCATAGGTGAGAGTAGGAACGTAGATTGACCGGTAAATTGAGAGCTTCGCCTTGCGGCTCAGCTCTTTCTTCACCACGACAGACCGATACATCGACCGCATTACTGCAGAAGCTGCACCGATCCGTCTGTCAATCTCCCGTTCCATCCTTCCCTCACTCGTGAACAAGACCCCTAGATACTTAAACTCCTCCACTTGAGGCAGGCACTCTCCACCAACATGAAGTGGGCAAGCCACCCTTTTCCGACTGAGGACCATGGCCTCGGATTTGGAGGTACTGATTCTCATCCCCACCGCTTCACACTCGGCTGCAAACCGTCCCAGCGCATGCTGAAGGTCCTGGTTTGAAGGGGCCAACACGACAACATCATCCGCAAAGTGCAAAGACGAAATCGTGTTGTCCCCAAACCTGACACCCTCCTGCCCCTGGCTGCGCCTAGAAGTTCTGTCCATAAAAATTATGAACAGAACCGGCGACAAAGGGTAGCCCTGCCAGAGTCCAACATGCACTGGGAACAAGTCTGACTTACTGCCGGCAATGCGGACCAAGCTCCTGCTTCGGTCGTACAGGGACCTGACAGCCCTTAGCAAAGGACCCAGGACCCCATATTCCCGAAGCACCCTCCACAGGACACCGCGAAGGACACAGTCGAATGCCTTCTCCAAATCCACAAAACACATGTGGACTGGTTGGGCAAACTCCCATGAATCCTCCAACACCCCGTAGAGGGTATAGAGCTGGTCCAGTGTTCCACGGCCCGGACGAAAACCACACTGTTCCTCCTGAATCCGAGGTTCTACTATCGACCGTATTCTCCTCTCCAGAACCCTGGCATAGACTTTCCCAGGGAGGCTGAGAAGTGTGATCCCCCTATAGTTGGAACACACCCTCCGGTCCCCCTTCTTAAAAAGAGGGACCACCACCCCGGTCTGCCATCCCAAAGGCAGTTCAGTGACCCCATATGGGCATTTTCAATGATTATCAGAATTTGAGGGGGGAGAAAATGGATGTGGAAGAAAATCATTTTTTTTTAAATTATTTTACACATTTAAAACCGTTCAACTTGTAGTTATTCTGAACCCTTGGGGGTATCCACATGTAATGTAAATGTAATGTAAATGTAATGTAAAACCAAAATTTGTGCACTTGCATTTTAAAACATTTCAAAAGTATCCCTCTTGTTTTACCTTTACAAGACACTTGGTCTCTAACCAACTCTCTTCTTAACTCACTCAGGAAGCAGCCCAGGTACTTTTCCTATTATGTCTGGATTATTGCAACTCATTCTTGTTGGGGCTCCCAACGTGTGCCACCAAACCCCTGCAACTTATTCAGAATTCAGCAGCCTGCCTGGTGTTCAACCTTCCCAAGTTCTCCTATGACACCTGCTCCTTCTCACTCCACACTGGCTTCCAGTTGAAGCTTGATTCTGTGCTTATGGTTCTTGTCTTTGGAGCAACAAGAGGACCTTCCCCTCCCTACCTTCAGGGAAACCACAACCATACATCCCTCCCTGGGCTCTTCATGCAGACACATCTGGGTTCTTGGACGTCCCACCCCTTTGGGGCTGTTCCCCGATCCACAACGTCAAAACTCGTATCTGTCCCTTGGAGGCTAGGATGGCAGAGTCAATTCTGGATTCGGTTGGCACTTGTTTTTGAATTCTAAAACACGACACCACATATTATCCAGAGTTTGGATTAATGAATAATTGACCATTTAATATAAAACCCGAATTTCTAAACCTAAGTTATGTGGCAGCTCTATTTATTTCTGTTCCGTTCACAGCTGATCAAGATAGTCATTGCTGATCTACACATCTGTATATCTCTTAAATTGTTGAAAATTATTATTTATTATATTTGAGCTGAATTGTGTTACACATTATTATTTTTGTACAATTCTGTAAATCATAGTTTGTTTATGTTGTAAAATGTTATGCTTACAGAAGGAATTTTCAGGTGAGTATGAATTAAATCAGCCATCTTTAACCAACTGCCTTCTTATTCCCTCACTTTTTCAGATTGTAGCAGACTCACATTATAACATGTACCATACGTCTGAAAATGCTGCTAAAATGAAGGTTGCCCTTTATCACTGATCTTCCTCTTTTATACAGATCAGTTCATGATTGTACCACCAGAGGTCGCCACTATCTCACGTGAGTGAGATGTAGGTAGGCAATATTTTAACAGTTCAGTCAATGGCATCCATGCAACAGCACTCTATCAATAGTCTGGACCCTCCACAGTCTCCACAGCCCTTCAGACTGCTTCCTCTGGCGCAACATGTAAAACAACAGTTGAACAACTGCTCTGCCTAAAGAATTTAAAACATGGATGTCATTAAATTCATGCACTGCTCAACATCAAAGCTAGTTTTAAACACAAGGCAAAATGCATGTTAGCATTGAGTTGGCATCTAATTGTAATTCTGGGACCTTTGTGACCCCAAGATCATTGGCGATTGGGTTACAGATTTTTTAAGTTTCTATAAAGAATTGTAACAATTCAACCTGAATTAAATGTTAATTGTTTACTAATTCAAAATAATAATAAGGACCATGTTATGCTCATGTGTTATGTTTGTGGTATTGTGATCTAGGTCAATCTTTGCCCCCAGTCACCAATGATGTCTGGATCAGTACTAGTGCTATGTAGTTGTTGAAGTGACTTTCCCCTTTTTATCTTTGATTTGTACTGGTCTCATCTTGTCATCTTTTCTTATTCACAGAGACAGTTGTTGGAGCTGTGATGGGTTATTGAAAATCTAATGTTGAATGACGAAAGGTCAAACTTGTCACATTCTCTGCCTCATGTTCATATTTTTACATCACTGTATATATCTTTCTTTTACTTAGTTTTACAGCTTCATATTGTATATATTTTTAATTATTGGACATAAAACATACAAAGTACAAATAGTACAGACACATCATTTTATCCCACTTTTAATGCCCTATCTTATTGAAATACCTCTACCCCTTCCCCTTGAACAAAAAAAAGTATTTAAATATATATAGATATGTACATCACTTGAAAAAGACTGTTGCACCATCCGTTTGCTTGCAGTTACAGCAATCACACTAACTTATCACCGGTTAACTGTCTATATTCTTGCATGAAATGTATAATAGACAGTTGTGGTCTTTGTTTCCTGTTCCAGGACTTGTAGCGGTTAAGTTGAGAAGGTCTTACTAGTTGAGATAGAACAAGGACTCAGACACTCAGAACACATCTGCTTTATTTAGCATCAGTACACTGCAGTCTGTGGTGGTTTGGTTTGTGCAGCGCAGGGAACTCATAGACTAATCAGATACATGGCTGTTTTTAACAGGGTTTTCTGATAATGGTTGATCGGTGATTGAAATGAATCACTATGAAACGCTCTTGTGACGCTTGTCCCT
The DNA here is from genome assembly GCF_011004845.1 of Esox lucius. Taxonomy (NCBI): domain Eukaryota; kingdom Metazoa; phylum Chordata; class Actinopteri; order Esociformes; family Esocidae; genus Esox; species Esox lucius. The sequence goes on from NC_047590.1 coordinate 19,211,830, forward strand.
CTAGGAGGGCCACTCTGACAGCACTGTTATTCTTAGTTGATACAAAATGTATGTGTTATTACATGAATTACATGGAAAATAAAGAAGTCCATCATTTTCGCTTGCAATGTTTATAGCCTAAACAAAGACTAATAGTTAAATTGGAGTCTGCATCAATGGGGCTGTGGAATCTGAGCATTAACAATTACAATGTGAATGTACATTTCATTGTAGGTGAATGTGCCTAGATAATGAGAACAACAGAAACCTCTCTGTTTAGATTATCTCTACTAACCCCAGGAATGTTTACATTGACCATTTGGCATGGGGGTAACTGTCTTGGAAACCTGATCTCTTGGAAAAACTTTCTAATGCTGCAATAAATAATATAATTTCTCTCTACCTTGACAAACGGGCATGCGATAATTATTACAACCACTATACGAAACGGTCGAATTCTAACAGGGCCCAAGTCCTCTACCAGGTCTTTACTGAGTTTTTACCTCATGATCACCATTTTTATTTCTCTGGTGTTCTGTTAATTCTTAGGAGCATTTAAGTCTTAGGAGTACATTGGACAGGACCTTGGGACTTACTGACCAGAGTCGTGGCTGTCCCTGCCCAGGGTCCACCTGTTTGTGTTGCACTTTTAGCAGGTTGTCTATGTAGCTGATCTGGATTTTGACTAAAGACTCTGGGCACAGCTCATTTGTGTTTGTTAATCAGTTGGTCATCTAAACATGCAATATTGATATAGTTATTCACTGTTGTATCCATAATTAGAACCTAACATACTTGAATCTTACTTAATTAGGGGCCAGATTTTTCAGACCTTTGGTTTTTAACAATATTGAACATGTGTGTATTTTAATTCACTTGTGTTTTTTGTTGAGATAATTCTGCAGAGTTTGGAAAAAATTGCTTGGTATAGATTGTAAGTGGGATGTTCAATAAAGTAACAAACGGCCCATTTAGTCTGCCTCCAGACAGTGCTGTGACTGTTGAACAGGACCGGTTCTAGGCATAATCGACATAAGCGGCCCCGGACTGATAAGTGAGAGGGGGCACCAAATCAAATTTTGTTTAGGGCCCCCGCAAAGGCTAGAGCCGGCACTCCTGTTGGATTTCAGTACCAGTCAAAGGTTTTCACACACCTACTAATTTAAGGGAATTTCTTAATTTTTGCTATTTTGCCCTTTGTAGAATAATAGTGAAGACATCAACTTTGTAAGTCTGATCACAGGAGTTAATGCAGATTTACAACGTTGGGGTAGTCTATCTTCCTCCTTAATTAGGAGTCTTGTGTTATTTTGGCCATTTCTGAGTACAGTATATCTGATTTTGCCTTTAAAACTACATAAAAAATGTTTACCGTACTAATGTTTGGAATCTTCTTTTGCCAACACAACATCACCCCTATGACCTGACAATTAGTTTTTCACTTTGACATACTGTAAAAACATACTTGACCCAAAAACACCCCAAAACACAAAATCAGATTTGAAAAATGATACATTTTCCGGCCATTCTTCTCAGTTTCATTATATGACAAAGAATGACGAATATATTAAAATAAATGCAACGCCTGTTCCATCCCATCTTGCATTCTTTTACGCATGCGTAAATATGATTTTTATATCAAATGTAAATTATCCTGATCTCTGTTTTTACTTGATCTATCAACATAAAACACAAACTAGCATGGAGTTTCAAGCCAACACTTTCGACAGAAGTGGACTGCAGCGCTCAACGTGACTTCATTTTTATGCTTCGACATTTTAAAACGGTCTTGTTTTAATTAAGTGTGGTCTGGCCCAGACTTGTGAAGTAGAACAGAAAGGCACTGGATTTAAAAGCATCCTTGCTCACTTTGCCAGGTAGGCTCTCATCTCCCCTGGGATGTCCTCTCTTCAATGCCTTTTGGGGGCGGAGTCACTGGTTTATATTTGTTCTCCGTTTCTGTTCTTGTGGCAAGGGTGTGAACGCTGATAAAGGTGTACTCACTTTTGTTGCCAGCGGTTTAGACATTAATGGCTGTGTGTTGAGTTATTTTGAGAGGACAGCAAATGTACACTGTTATACAAGCTGTACACTCACTACTTTACATTGTAGCAAAGGGTTATTTCATCAGTGTTGTCACATGAAAAGATATAATCAAATATTTAAAAAAATGTAAGGGGTGTACTCACTTTTTGTGAGATACTGTATATTGTTGTGCGACATGGTGGATAAATATTTCTGAGAGACAAAAATTGGAACTGAGCAATTGCTAGCGAGACTGACGATAAACTTTACACTGCCAAAACTATTTTATGGCACAACAATGTTCATTTGTCTTTCCTTCATGAATGACATTGATACAGTCACAATCAATATAGTTGTCATTAAATGACTTTTTCATCTAGCGAAAAGATAAGATATTTGTGGAAACCCCTCCTCTTTTACTGTGCAAGGGGTTGTGGTCTAGGTCTATATTACCCAAAATAGCATGCACTGATGCATACAGGTGCTGGTCATAAAATTTGAATATCATCAAAAAGTTGATTTATTTCAGTAATTCCATTCAAAAAGTGAAACTTGTATATTATATTAACTCATTACACACAGACTGATATATTTCAAATGTTTATTTATTTTAATTGTGATGATTATAACTGACAACTAATGAAAATCCCCAATTCAGTATATCTGAAAATTTGAATATTACTTAAGATCAATACAAAAAAATGATTTTTAGAACTGTTGGCCAACTGAAAAGTATGAACATGAAAAGTATGAGCATGTACAGCACTCAATACTTAGTTGGGACTCCTTTTGCCTGAATTACTGCAGCAATGCGGCGTGGCATGGAGTCGATCAGTCTGCGGCACTGCTCAGGTGTTATGAGAGCCCAGGTTGCTCTGATAGTGGCCTTCAGCTCTTCTGCATTGTTGGGTCTGGCAGATTTTCTATAGGGTTAAAGTCAGGCGAGTTGGCTGGCCAATTAAGAACAGTGATACCGTGGTCCTTAAACCAGGTACTGGTAGCTTTGGCACTGTGTGCAGGTGCCAAGTCCTGTTGGAAAATGAAATCTGCATCTCCATAAAGTTGGTCAGCAGCAGGAAGCATGAAGTGCTCTAAAACATCCTGGTAGACGGCTGCGGTGACCTTGGACCTCTGAAAACATAGTGGACCAACACCAACACCAACACCAACACCAACACCAACACCAACACCAACACCAACACCAACACCAACACCAACACCAACAATGCAAAATGTACTTTCATCAGAGAACATGACTTTGGACCACTCAGCAGCAGTCCAGTCCTTTTTGTCTTTAGCCCAGGCAAGACACTTCTGACGCTGTGTCTTGTTCAAGAGTGGCTTGACACAAGGAATGCAACAACTGAAACCCATGTCTTACATACGTCTGTGCGTGGTGGTTCTTGAAGCACTGACTCCAGCTGCAGTCCAGTCTTTATGAATCTCCCCCACATTTCTGAATGGGTTTTGTTTCACAAACCTCTAAAGGGTGCGGTTATCCCTATTGCTTGTACACTTTTTTCTACCACATCTTTTCCTTCCCTTTGCCTCTCTATTAATGTGCTTGGACACAGAGCTCTGTGAACAGCCAGCCTTTTTAGCAATTACCTTTTGTGTCTTGCCCTCCTTGTGCAAGGTGTCAATGGTCGTCTTTTGGGCAGCTGTCAAGTCAGCAGTCTTCCCCATGATTGTTTTGCCTACAGAACTAGACTGAGAGACAATTTAAAGGCCTTTGCAGGTGTTTTGGGATAATTAGCTGATTAGAGTGTGGCACTTCAATATTGAACCTTTTCACAATATTCAAATTTTTTGAGATACTGAATTTGGGGATTTTCATTAGTTGTCAGTTATAATCATCAAAATTAAATGAAATAAACACTTGAAATATATCAGTTTGTGTGAAATGAATGTATACATTATACAAGTTTCACTTTTTGAATGGAATTACTGAAATAAATAAACTTTTTGATGATTGTATAATTTTATGACCAGCACCTGTACATTCAGTACAGCCCACTGTGTTCCCCTCCTATGCATGGTTAGTCTACATGTCTCACCAGCTTTCTGTGAACTTCGGCTTAGAAAGATAAGATGTTTACTTTTTGATGATATTTTAATTTTAGGAACAGCACCTGTACTTGTACAAAAATCCACCAGAAATAGCACACATTAATTGGTTGTTACCTTTAAATTCTATTGTACACGTACATGAGGCAAAAATAAACCCCAAGTTCAGCCGTTGATATTGGCTGTCCCTTTTTCTTCAATTTGTCTCCGGTCTGTATAAAAAGCACATTTCCAATAAACTTCCTCTGTTGTAATACTGTGGTCACTGATGACTTTCCCAACCACAATGTGAAACCATCTAAGATAGCTTAATGGAAAATAATTTACAGGAAACGTTAGTTCAATTTGGACAGCGACAGAGCCGCAATAAGTTACATCTATATAGCTTCTCCACTGTTCCTAACTATAGATATCCAATTTATAAGGTCTCCTAAGAGAGTTTTATTTAAATGTTCTCTCTAATGAACCGATTTTTAAATTGTGTGTTTTTTTGTCCGATGAAACAAAGAATTTCTGCACAAACAATCATAAACCATCTTAACAACCACATATGTGTGCTCGTTGTCCTCACCAGAGTTTTCAACTGACGGCAGTTTGATGTTGTGACTGAGTTTAATTAGTAAATGCTCATTGTTGATGGTCACTGGCAATTTGGTGAAATGTGCTCTAAACGTATCCACAGGGGCATTGCCAGTCCAGATAGAATCTGTGACCCCCCCACTTCAAATGGTTTGTAAATTGATTTAAAAAAATGCCCCCTCAGTCATTTCATTTAGGACCCAGGCCTGTCCCAGTTTTAAATAAATATAATTGAAATTATTGCATATTGCTTTTATACATATGTTTGGTACCTTAGTAATCTTACTGTACTGGAAATATAAAACTGAAAGAAAGAAATGTTATCATGAACTCTCAGGAAGTGACAGACATTGGCCAGTTTGGAAGGTGAAAGGTGAGAGACCTTTCAATGTGTATCTGTACAAGCAGAGAGAGAGAGGGATGACACCCAGTTTATATCACTCTTTCAGACACACAGACAACACCAACACTCAGATGATCAGTCATTCTCAACCATCTTCACTTCCACTCTAACCTTTTCTTCAAAGAAGGTCCATGTGTTAGACATCACCATGAGGTCCAACCACCGCTGGTACCTGACCGGCCTGTCTCACTCCATCCTGGTTGGGCTTCTCCTCCTATTGGGCATCTACGGTAAGTTAGACAAAAAAAAACACTCATTATGAGTTCAAATTAGTTAACTTGTATTTCTTATTGATAAAGATTTAAAATGACAAAAAGGCTAAAGGATACAAAAAGGAAAAATGATGGGTGTGTAGCCTGTGCATCATCCAGGGCAGATACGTTGTAGGTTTAACAGTCTTAAAGAAGCTGTTTTCTGTCATGATGCTCTTGAACCAACTCTGTCTGCTAGATGGTAGTAGCTCTAACAGGATTCTGGTGGCTGACATTGGCGTTGATTCAGCCTGAGATTGTTGAGTTTGTAGTGGTTCTCTGGGTCAAACGGAATTTCTTCAGTCTCCAAAGGTTAAAGAGGTCATGGGTTTTCTTCACCATGGGATGCAGTCGGACTATTTCAGTGTCCTTCATTATTTCCTCTGTTATTGTAATATGTTCAAAGAAGGAGAAATAATGGGACCTAATTTCTGATATTCAAAAGCATATCCAGAAATTATTCTGGTTTATACCAATGTACATTTGAAACCGCTGGGAGTCATAGTATCAATGTTACTGTCACAGGTAAGAAAATTATTAACTGTATTTCCATTTGATTTGTTAATTTGTTAATGATGAATTCATTACTCATGGAAGCAAACTCTGCCTGCATCTAAGATCTAGTGTTTCATTTCAGAGAGTGTGGAAGGCACCACAGTTGTTAATCAGAAGAATGAAACAGGTAAGAGAGCAGATTTTAACACTTTCTCCAAGCATAGCATGCATAGCATACAAAACATAAAAGAGTTACAGAATAAATTGACCCTACAAACAAATGAAAGCCATTTGCTTCAGGTAGGCAATCAACGAGCATGCTCCCTCATTTTGCAAGAAATGGTTTCAAGGAGGACAAGTGTTCAGGGTTGTCCAGGATTAACCAATGCTGCAGAGTCCCTGTGTGCATTACATTTTACTGTTTTATCATATGAAGCAAGCTAGGCTGTTCATTAAACTAAATATACAGGGTGGTCCTTTAAACTAAGGAGTTTGTCAAATTCTTCCAATCCCTTGAAATAAACCATAACAGATGTTTGAGTAGCAAACACAAACTCTGTCGTACGAGAAACCCCAGATTATTTTTGTTGTGTCTGTATCACTAAGGCTCATTCTTAATGTTATTTATGCTATTTTAATAATTTTACTGACTATTTTATAAACACGCAGGTTGAAACATTTACATCCTGTCACTATGTGGACAAACATTTATTTAGTTTTTCAATTGTTTTTTTTTTAATTAGTTCAATTGTTTTTTTTTTATTATTTTCTGTAACAGCATGTTGATAGCCTATTAAAATCCACCTTTAGAATATGTCTATGACAGCTGTTTCTAAAGGGAAGGAACTGGTTTGACCCCTAATGGATTAACACTCAATCCACTGACAAACTGTCAAGACATGGTACAAGGCTTGGTGAGAGGACTAGCACCTTGACCAAATGCTCTGCCTTCTACCGTTTATAAATTAGAGCTTGCCCTTTACCTTTCTATTCCAGGACCACTCTTCATCACACAAAAACAGAGCAGGGCCCGAAATTTGTTTTATGTCTTTAATTCCCCCTGGGAACTGCAGACATAAACTGAAGTTGCTTTTTAGTCAGTCATTCTTTATTTCTTCAGTGTTTGGTCGCTCGGTAAGACACTATGCTCAATGTCTAAAAAGAGCAAAAGAGACTAGTAACTTTGTACAGTAAAACTTGTTAAGAGTTGTAACTTTATTTTTAGTGTTTGTAAACAAATATATATATTTAAACAATAATGCTGGAGGAAGTGTGGTAATATGGCCAATATCCAGAAGTTAAAACTGTCAAGATGCGATGTATGTAAGAACAGCTCTTAGCTGTGTAATAATGGAAATACACCACACCCCCTTGTAACTTATTGCCAAGTTATAAAGTCTCAGGTTTGAATCCTGAATACTGATTGGCTAATAGTTGTGGTATTTGAGACTGTCATCACATTGCTTTTTAGTCTACTATCTGCATTGGGAACCAATATACCACACCACCTAATTCCTTATTGTTTAAAAATACCACGGATATCAGCCAATCAAAATGTAATTCACACTGATTATAATCCGCTATAGCTTCAATTAATTCAAATGTCTGTTGGTTGTATGTTTCACCTGCTTGTAATGAATGCACACAGAACTGGTTGGTTGGATGGGGGGGTGGATCCAAGCACAGAACGCAAGACATTTATTAGGGAGGAAGGGGCAGAGCAAAGGGGACAGGCTGTAGTGAAGTGAAAGGGCAGGCAGATGGTCGGTAACTGATGAAGCAACGTAGATAGGAGGCTGAAGTACAATGGGGAAATCCAGAGAAGCGGTCAGTCGGCAGGCGAAAGTCAGGATACCAAACAGTCTTTTATGATACTTAGATCAAACTATGGAATGTTCAGGAAGAGAAGGTTCAGTAGAGTTGCAAACACAAACAATACCTCACAATTACTGACAGAAAACACAGAACTCATATATGGGGGCAAATGAGACACAGGTGCAAACGATAATAGTAAAAATAATTGGCAACATTCAAAACAATGAATGAAAACAGGGCACATTCAAGACCAAACCAAAACCAAACACAAAACCTCACACTGTCAGACATGGAAATGATGCCTTGGTTTGCCCAAGACACCACTGAGAGGCTGCCCAGGGACTGATGCTGCCTCCCTATGAAAGGAGTTTGTCTTTTGAGTTGGATTTCCCCTTCACCTCCTCTCTTTCACCTCCTCCCCGTTCTCCTCTTGTTAGTTAAATACCTATAAAGGCCCTCTTTGTCCATTCCCTGTGTCTCTCCCCGTTATACATTACATATATTTTTAATATATACCCTTCAAATTGTAGGTGTCTGTCCATCAAGACAACCAGAAATAGAGGAACAACCAGAGAGACAGGTAAAACAGAAATACACTTGATACCACTCACAATTACTTTGCTGTATATTTGCAATCTAAAGATTCTGAATGATCTTTCTATAGTTTCCATTATGTAACATGGTGGACTATTCAGGTGCTTGTCTTGTCTTGTACATTGTCTGTCTGTCCCAGGTGTGGGACATTATAATCAAGGGTGGGGTTTGAAATAACCTGAGCTTAAATACTGCTTCCTTGTTACAGAACATAGCTATACCACTGACTGAGCCAGTATCCCCACGACCAAAACCTAGTCCCCACCAAGCCCAGCAAAAGTGCTGGTCCAACTCACCGCCAGACAGTATATATGAAAACATAACTGCCAGTGACCATCTCACCTGTGCTGCAGCCAATCAGGTAGCCGCCCCTGTAGAAGATGACTGTACCGATGGCACCAGGAAGTGGTATGAGACCAACTTATAATATCAAATTAAGAGTTCTCTCTGCTGCACAAACCAAAAACCCCACATGCTGCAGCATATCCTGTGGACGCAGGTTTAAGTAAAGTGAATGTGTTCTGACTGTCCACTCTAAAAAGAACATTTTCTTAGAGTATTCTTTAAACTGGAACCCCCAATAGTTCTTCAAAATGTATGATTATAGTACAATGTATTAACCTCCTATTTTAGACCACAGACCATAAATTCAAGATCGGAGACTGAGATGGACCTTGCAAAAATGTTCTGGTCTGGAAACCATTTCTGTATTGCTCACTCAAATGTTTCTTCTAAGCGTAACTCAAAGTTAGAGAAATGTTCCCAATTACTCAAAATGTTTGTTATACTGACTTTTACTCAATAGTTTAAAATTAAAATGTTCCCAGCATGCTCTGCTTCAGGTTGCTATCTTGGAATTATTTTATTATCCTTTTTTCGCATGGACATTGAATGATTGATTCATCTTAGCTACATAAACATCAAACACATACATTTGTCTAAAATAATCCAATCATTTAGTCAAACATACAGTACAGGCCAAAAGTTTGGACACACCTTCTCATTCAATGTGTTTCCTTTATTTTCATGACTATTTACATTGTAGATTCTCACTGAAGGCATCAAAACTATGAATGAACACATGTGGAATTATGTACTTACCAAAATTGTGAAATAACTGAAAACATGTCTTATATTCTAGTTTCTTCAAAGTAGCCACCCTTTGCTCTGATTACTGCTTTGCAAACTCTTGGCATTCTCTTGATGAGCTTCAAGAGGTAGTCACCTGAAATGGTTTTCCAACAGTCTTGAAGGAGTTCTCAGAGATGCTTAGCACTTGTTGACCCTTTTGCCTTCACTCTGCCGTCCAGCTCACCCCAAACCATCTCGAGTGGGTTCAGGTCCGGTGACTGTGGAGGCCAGGTCATCTGGCGCAGCACTCCATCACTCTCCTTCTTGGTCAAATAGCCCTTACACAGCCTGGAGGTGTTTGGGGTCATTGTCTTGTTGAAAAATAAATGATGGTCCAACTAAACGTTAACCGGATGAGATGGCATGTCGCTGCAGGATGCTGTGGTAGCCACGCTGGTTCAGTATGCCTTCAAATTAGAATAAATCCCCAACAGTGTCACCAGCAAAGCACCATCACACCTCCTCCTCCATGCTTCACGGTGGGAACCAGGCACGTAGAATCCATCCGTTCACCTTTTCTGCGTCGCACAAAGACACGGCAGTTGGAACCAAAGATCTTTAATTTGGACTCATCAGACCAAAGCACAGATTTCCACTGGTCAAATGTCCATTCCTTGTGTTTCTTGGCCCAAACAAATCTTTTCTGCTTGTTGCCTCTCCTTAGCAGTTGTTTCCTAGCAGCTACTTGACCATAAAGGCCTGATTCGCGCAGTCTCCTCTTAACAGTTGTTCTAGAGATGTGTCTGCTGCTAGAACTCTGTGTGGCATTCAAGTGGTCTCTAATCTGACCTGCTGTTAACCCAAAGAAATTCCACTAATTAACCCTGACAAGGCACACCTGTGAAATTGAAAACCATTTCAGGTGACAACCTCATGAAGCTCATTGAGAAGACCAAGGGTTTGCAGCGCTATCAAAAAAGCAAAGGGTGGCTACTTTGAGGAATCTAAAATATAAGACGTGTTTTCAGTTATTTTACACTTTTTTGTCAAGTACATAATTCCATATGTGTCCATTCATAATTTTGATGCCTTCAGTGAGAATCTACAATGTAAATAGTCATGAAAATAAAGAAAACGCATTGAATGAGAAGGTGTGTCCAAACTTTTGGCCTGTACTGTATATTTTGCACCCAATACTGAAATGATTGTAACGATTATATAAACAATATTTCTGTCAGAACATGTGCTGGATGTCAATAAGAATTTTGCATTCCTTTGTAAGCCAGTGCCTTGTGGCAACTTATCAAAATACAGCACAGTGTATTTTGAGGACATTTAAAAGGAATAGTCCATGAACTAGGCAGTTTGCAATTCAAAATAAGGATTTATAGGATATATTAGGTATTCACAGTTGACTATTTCATAACAACCATTAAAGTGAACTTAGAGACAATCAATGTGTTCAATAACCATGTCTCTGTCATTAACAAATACAGTCATGGGTGGTAATTCTATAGTTCACTTGAAAGGGCAATGCATATTGGGAAATTATTTTCTTATATATTTTTATGTACAGTTAACTTGAAATATTTTTTTTTAAGTATTTTATTTATGAAGTTAATTTTTAAGTAATTACATACTTAACAAAATTAGTTAGTTGACTTAAATATTTAGATGTAATCAGTATCCACAAATGTTTTCTGAACTTGTTTGGGATCATTGGCCCTCATTCATGAAACGTGCATATGATAAAATTTGATCTTAAAATGATAGGATGATAATTTCACAGACAGAGCTGGTATTCATCAATATGATCTTTGTCCTATCCTTACGATCAAACTCATGTCCGGTTGGACACCGTGTAAACCAACATCAAGACATTAGATAATGCTTGATTCACAATAAGACCATCATTATCAGGAAAAACAACAATCATAACAGCATCAGTAACAACAACCACAATAATAACAATAATAGGAAATATAAAATACGATGAGGAAGAATATAACTCATACGTACCACAATATACACATTTTTATCACCACCGTATTAATTTATTATCTGAGTCATTCCTACAATCCATTGCCTTTTGACCTTTTAACTTTGTCCTAAACAAATGTGGTCCAGTTCAGGCCATTAAATCCTAAACGTTATGGGCAAATTATTCACACATTAAGTTTCACCAATGTCCACCCTGTTACAGGACATATGTATAACTATTAGAAATGGTTTTAATGCATCTTTATGACAATGTTCACATTTTCTATGAAATCAAGTGTCTCCCTACTAAACCATACTAATGTATGCTCATCAAAGATATTTTAAACAATAATTATGTAGGAAAACATGTTCTCTATAATAATGTCAAGCCATTTCTATCCTCTTTTTCTATAATAACATAAATTAAATGAAGTCATTTAATTTATGTTAAATAACACACATATAAATAGTTAATAAGTTGATTTGATATGCCTTTTGTAAAACCACCACTAGCTTATTCTTGTTTGGAGCAGTGCAGGGCGCCCGGTTGGAGAGCGGAAAGTTGCGTGATCGAAATACAGCCAAGCATTTATAATAATAAGTTTTTTCGAAATATATTTAAGGAATCCAATTGCAACACTTTGACATACATTTATCAAATGTATAGAGAAAATATATTTAAAATATTGGTTATCATGAATTTGGTTATCATTTTAGAATGTGTTTTTGACTGATAATTCATAAGTTTATGTTAATTTGCAGAGGAAGGATATTTAGTGATATTGTTCAGTTATAATGAAATAATTAATATGTAACAGGGTGGACTGAAGAGTAACAAGGTGGACATCACAGTATTAACTGAGGAAATATTTAATCAAAGAAAGGCATTTCATTAACATGAAAAACCAAAACAGGAACATAGATCAAACATGAAAATATAGAGACCTCTTTTGTAATAACACAAGCTGAAACGAAATTAAGAAGAATGTATCGTATCCAAAGAAGTTACAATACACTGGCATGTGGGTTACTGTGTAAATACACAGGTAATAGGGACACTTAATATGTGGGACCCAGACAAATGAAAGGGTCCCACATAAGACTAGGCATCCCCAAGCTCTATATTTACATAGCAGTTACACATTAATATGTATATTTTTATATGTAGTTTTCTTTTTCCTTTCCTCCCTGTCTTTTCTAAATTTTTCTCACTCACTTAAAAAGATAATGTGGCCGTCTTTCAGGGTCAGCATCCAGGCACACCCTGTACCTTCTTTGCCTTTCTTCAGCTCTTAATGCTGCAACTCCCTGTAAAATGCGCGCAGTCCATTTTAACAACATTTAAAAATATTTAATGATGAATTCTAACATATACTGATAGCAGTAATTAACGTCACTCAGTGCAGGAATCTCAATAAATCATATTTGATTTGAATTACATGTGTAGTTAGATAATTATTATAAAAATAATTTAAATACTATGGATTTTGTAAATGATATTTATAACAGAAGGCGATTGAAAATGTTGGGGACATGACAATTCAGCTAGGATTAACTGACAACAAAGTATTTAATATTAATTTAATTTACTCTGAGGTACATATTTAATATTATAATAGTCATAAAAGTAATTAAAAAAAACTGTTCTATACGCCGCAGTGAATGTATTGTAGGAAATGTTCAGGAGAATGGATAGAGTAATTATATGCAAAGAAATCAAGGGGCACTCTGTATTTGCAATTGTTGCTGGTGTTTTACTCCACCCATTCCATTGGCCACAATGTACCTTATATAGGCCAATGTATATTTCATATGCATTGAGTTACATTATGGCCAATGGGGTGGGCGGAGTAAAACACCAGCAACAGTTGCAAATACAGAGTGCCCCTTGACTTTTTTGCATATAATCATTCTATAGAGTCTCCTGACCATTTCCTACAATACATTCACTGCGGCGTATAGAATAATATCTTTTTTATAGGCCAATATGTATTTCATATCCATTAAGTTACATTGTGGAAAAAGAGGGTGTGGAAATATTGTGTTGCTAGATGTAGCACACTGTTCCCCATGATTAGACAGGTTTGTCTTACTCTACACATTCTCCTGGACATTTCCTACACTGCTTTCTCTGTGGAATATTCAATAGTTTATTAGTTATGAGGCAATATGTATTCCATATTCTGTCATTGGCACTGTCTGAATTTTACCCTTGGAACGTGTTTTAACACCCACTTTTTATCGAAATTACTCTTAAATATGATCATATTTGAATTGTTGTCAATGTTTTGAGAGGTACATGTTCTCAAACAATTAATAAACTCAATTTATCTCAGTTTTTAAGTAATTCGTTGGTCTCTTTTATTACACTTTCGAATCAGAGATATTTTCTGAGGTTTCATGAAAGAGGGCAATTCTCAATCTCCTGGAGGAAGTAACCAGGTGTAAGCTATAATGTCCTAGTGGAATTCATTGTAGGAAAATAGCTCCAAAGCATCAATGATAACCACCATATTTTGCTGTAGGTATGAGGTACTTTTCTGTGTATGGAAGTCCTTGTTTTGCCATCGTTCTTTAAATTTCATGACATTTTCATTTGCGTCACAATATGTTTTACAGGGAAATCTCAGGGAAAGACACAAATGTATTAATTAGCGACATCAATAATTTTATTTTGCAATTAAGCTTGCAAAAACGGGTTGCCAACTTAAGTAGTTGTAACATAGATGTGTGTACTGGCTAAAACGTGTGCACACTTTTAATTGATTTAATAGTCATAAATATTTGTATACTTGATAACTAACTTGATATTTGGAACCTTGCAACTTACGTAACACAACTACAAATGTAAAATATGCATGCACACTTGAAGATGCAAAATAAGCCTTAGTTTGTCTAAAATTTCGCTAGACCTGTGAGAACGTTTGCAAGTCGGGAAATCCACGATGGCTCTTTATCTTTAATGAACAGAGTGCATGGAATAAAATGGTTTGTGTTGTAATGAAAGTATACTGATCCCGCTAATGTTTGAGCCCAGACTATGACTCTTCGTTTGTGTTGTATATTTCTTGCATTAATTTGCCAATACAGTTAATTTTACCTAATGGCTGTAACCCAGCCGCTTATCGTTTTGATGTGTTTTCTTTTAATTAATGTAATTTGTTTGATAAAAAGTAGACTGTCTGAAATGGAAGAGAGTGTGTCATAGTTTTGTTTAAAAATAAATGTTTTACTTTGGAATTTGCAAATTCATGAATGTAATTTTTATGTATCGTAATTGAATACAACATCTCCGATCAAGTGTGTTTGTTTTAACATGCAGCAAGATTGAAAAATCTAAATCATTTGAAGATGATCATTATTGAGTGTATTATTTTATCAATAAAGAGTGATAATGTTGTTGGCACCTCATGGTTGTCTTTTGTGACTGGATGGTTTATGGGAGACAATCAAGGCGTATGTGAACAATGCAGGTTTGTTACATACATTTCCATAAACATGCATCAAGTGCCTGGGTGTTTATTATGAGTATTTGAGAGGGTGAATATCATGAGTATTGGTCTTTAAATACTAATGGATGTACTTTACATTGTTGATGATATTAGTAAACACGTCAATACAAATTAGTTGTAGTTAACATGGAATAAACATTTATCTCAGCAGAAATAAGAGAGGTAGGCAGAGGAAATATGCATGGCCCAAATACTAGAATGGTACCTTTCATCTGTTGTATTGCTGTTAGCTTTGCCTGTGGCTAGCTTCAGTGAACATTGTTCTGCTTTTGTCCTTTTCTTTATTTGCTCTGCAAAGTGCTTTAGTTTAGGTCACTCATGCTTTACTTTGACCACAACATGATACCATGTCCACAAGTGATATAAGGAACAGAAGGCAGAGGAAGGAGTAGGTAACACAATATTCCTCATAGGCCACAAGAAGATACACACATATTACTTCCCTCCTGACCTTTACAGTAGATATGTAGTCAGATGTCAGGTGTGTTCTTGATTTCTTTTGATCTTTAATAATACTTTAATAATTTGTCTGTACACAGTAGGAAATATGAAACTGAAGCAATGTTACCACGAACACTCAGGAAGTGAAACAGTCACTGGCTAGTGTTGCTTGAGAATGATGTTTCTCTGTGTGTGTGTGTGTCTTTGAAAGAAAATAAAAAAGAGATTACATTTCTCTGTCTTACTCCCATTGTACATTGTGTTTGTTCACATTTTAACTGTGATTATTGATACCCAGCTTGTATGCAACATGGTTTCAACAAGAATCAATGAGGGCCTCAGAAAAAAGAAGAAATGCATTTATCATGACTTGACAGTAACTACAATATATCCTTATTTTTCAGGAATTATAGAATGGTATTAAGATTCCTACATGACATTAGTTTCCCCATCTATGGTGCAGTCAAAGGTTGAGATAGGATGCAGCACTGCGATATAAAACATAGAGGTGGTTTCTCTAAAACCATTAGTACCTCTGCCATATTTAAATAATGTTCCCACTTCTGGATATAAAATGTCTCAAAACATGCTTAGTCCAAAAGTGTAATCTATCTAAGTTATCTTGAGACATTCACAATATGTTGCGAAAACCCATTATTTCCTCTCATTTAGTAACGTCTCCTCACACACACATCCTGAGACGTTCTTCCTAGTATTTATTTTAAAAAGCGTGTTTGGTCTTCATTTTCATGCACTATTATAACCGGCCTCAGGCTTAGGGGTTACCTGAGACAGTAACAGACGCTGCACAGGCAATGAAGTCAGTGGAAGCAATGGAGACACAACACAAACCTTTAGTGCTTTGATTTCTGCACTGGCTGAGGAACGTAGCCTCAATAATACAACTCAGCAGTTGCATCTATTGGTGAGGTGAACTAACTACAGTTTCGTAACGATAAGACAATTGTAAAAATATGGCACAATGTTAAGAAAATAAGAGGGTAAAAAAACTATTCAGAGACTAAGTCAATTTGATATGTGGAGCGATTTCTTATCCTCTTTACATGTCAGCTTCTACTGTTGTTATTTCTAATAGCACAATAAAGTGTTTCATATACTTGTAATCTGCACACTTATAGCTATAACATTATTCTTGTGAGACAGTTTTGTCACACTTTAATGAATCATAATATGTAATACAAGGGGGAAAAATACTAAAAACGAATGTGAAAATGTTTGGCAATATAGTGATAAAACTACTCTAAAGGCACTGAATTAGACTTTCAACATACAGAGATTTAAGTTCAATTGGTATTTTATCAGTAAACATTGTCCATCATAAACAAAAAAATCTATTTTACATTTTATTTACACCATGGCCAACATCTGACCAAAAACATTAGACCAAAAACAATAAAAAAATATATAAAATGGTTATAAAGAACAAAACTAAAAGTTAATAACAATGCTAAAAAGGTCACCAGAGGGCAGCAGACACCCATTTATATTACAAAGGGTTTAGTTTCCCACAGCAGCTGGAAATAACATCACTCACAGAAGTAATTTGATAGACATCACACAGAATTTTGTTTTTAATGTGTGCCACTCATTGAAACTGTCTACAACCAGGCAGAGAGGCAAATTGCAGTCCTTGCACTTCCATGGTGTTTTGTTTTCCATTCCAAGTCCACGGCACCTTTTCCATCTTCAACGCCTTTTCTGGCCTTTTGAGTTGGGTCTGGGTCTATGTCATTCGTCCAAGGAACACGGATGTGGCCCGCACTATTGGGATGGGCACTGGTTACTTTAAACACACCACACAGCTCAGCTGTTTTAGCAAGGCGATTTCGTGAGATATATTACGTTAAGTAAAATAATGTTAGAGTCTGAATCGAGAAAAAAAAGTAAACAACATTTAAAAACCGGGGACCATCCACAGACAGATGCAGTACCTGCTGCTCCAGACAGGAACTTGTGATTAATGAACTTTAGTGGGGGTGTCACAACATAAATATGTTTGAAGTGATTTTCTTTCTAATTCTAACCCAAACCGTAACCCTAACCTTAACCCAAGTGCTGTAATACCTCACCTTAACTCAAAGCCTAACCTGAACCCCAGAGCTGTGAGACCTAACCCTAATCAAACCTTAACCTAACCTTTTTTGTTTCCTAACCCTAGCCCAAACCTTAACCCTAACCTTAACCCCAGTGCTGTGATATCTAGCCTTAACCCTAATCTTAACCCCAGTGCTGTGATGGCAAACATTTATTTAACTTTAATGTAAAAATGCATTCATTACATATTCTAGCGGCCTTGGTGTTGCTGTTAGTCATCCTTGACTTACATATACAGTATGGAGCAATGGGTAGGGTAACTGCCTTCTGAACCAATGTTGCTGGTTTGAAACACATGCCGAACATTATGTTAAAATTCATAATTATTTATACGTTTTCATAACATTTGTAAATATCATTGGTTTTACAATGTCTGGCAACATTGTCTGGCGACATTGTAAACCAACATCAAAAAATAAAGTAATGCTTGATTCACAATATGACCATCATTATCGGGGAAAACAACAATCATAACAGCATAACAACCACAATAATAATAATAATAGGTAACATAAAATACGATGAGGAAGAATATAACTCATACAAATGTACCACCATATTAAAAATGGTGTCACTACTGTATTAATGTATTATCTGAGTCATTCCTAAAATCCATTGCCTTTTGACCTTTTAACTAAGTGTGGTCCAGCTCAGGCCATTTATGGGCAAATTATTCACACATTAAGTTTCACCAATGTCCACCCTGTTATAGGACATATGTATAACTATTAGATATGGTTTTAATGCCTCTTCATGACAATGTTCACATTTTCTATGAAATCAAGTGTCTCCCTACTAAACCATACTAATTTATGCTCATCAAAGATATTTTAAACAATAATTATGTCAGAAAATGTATGTTCTCTATGATAATGCCAAGCCACTTTTATCCTCTTTTTCTATAATAACATAAATTAAATGATGTCATTTAATTCATGTTAAATAACACACATATAAATAGTTAATAAGTTGATTTGATATGCCTTTTGTAAAACCACCACTAGCTTATTCTTGTTTGGAGCAGTGCAGGGCGCCCGGGTTGGAGAGCGGAAAGTTGCGTGATCGAAATACAGCCAAGCATTTATAATAATAAGTTTTTTCGAAATATATTTAAGGAATCCAATTGCAACACTTTGACATACATTTATCAAATGTATAGAGAAAATATATTTAAAATATCGGTAACTTGTTAATATTGAGAGAAATCCAACAAATTGAATTGGCAAACTAACGTAACATCAGTTGCTTTGACTGGCTGTGCAAGCTAACGCAAACGTCGTTGCAACAATACTACACACTTATGTTAACCCAGGGGCGATTCTAGGGTCAGAGCTTTAGGGGTGCTGAGCACCCAATGAGCCCCACTGCCACTACCCACCCTCTTTTCACACAAAAAATATGTCTTATTGAAAAATAACTTTATCATTTTAACATTGGTTCAACTAACACCAAAATCCAGATTTTTCTTTTTTTTTTTTTTGACCTTTTCAGAGCACCAGCTTAATTGTGAGAGTTCACATAGACAGCCCCCTGTAACAAACACAAAACCTTCTTCACTCAGCTGGTTTTCCTGACCGTTAACTCCATGTGCCTCCTTTTGTATCAACAGTCATCAGATTGGTTAGATTAGATTCAACTTTATTGTCATTGAACAAAGTAACAGGTACTTGGACAACAAAATGTAATTCATCTTCTGTAAATTATTTACAAATGGCCATCTCTAACATATCTGGTTGCACGCCTGTCTGAACTTTCATAAACCAATATAAGTCATCAATAAATAATAATAAAACAAGCTTCACATCAAGAGCAAAAAAAAAAAAGGTAAAACCAAAAATTCCCTCTCATCCCTTATGGACTCTCCCTGTTGTTTTCCTCCTTCTTTATTATGAAAAAATGTGGTGTAAAATAATGTTACAAAAAGTAAATGTAATATAGGCTACTTAATGCCAATAAGTTAGTATAGGAGTATGAGTAGTTATTGTTTTGCTTGCCACTATTCTCTATATGTCAATTTATTGTTGTTGTTTCCTCACCTGGTTCTTCCTGCAGGCTCTCCCTTTCTCCTTCTCCATCTCCCTCTCTTTCCCTTGGCACTGACAATCATACACAAATACATTGTAAGCAGGAGAGTTGAGGTCAGTTTGTCATGTCACAAAAATGTTATGGAGACCATTTACAGATTCTAAGGATATGATCAAAAGGCACACAGAGGAGTGTCATTTTAAATGTCTTTATTATTATTATTATTGGGCTTAGAAACTTTTTTAAATCACAAATTTCTTTGTGGGTTTGAAATAAAAAAATTATAATAAAAGCAGGGGACCATTGCCTAGATAATTTGATACAACAACAGATAGCTGGTTTGCATTATCTGTTACTTTAGCTTAACACTTTTCAGAAGAACAAAAAAAACAAAAAACAAGACAGAGGTCATTATGGACTGTCCCTAGTCTCTCACCTGAATCTGTCTTTTTTCTTTTAAAGAACTGTCGTATGTCCATTGCTCACTGGCAGGCCGCACACACGCACACACACACAGAGAGAGAGAGAGATAGAGAGAGAGAAAGAGAGAGAGTAATGCTAGGAGTTCAGCCTGGTTCAGGTTAAATCCTCTGTGTGTGAGGAATGAATAAATACAGCAAAAGAAAAACATTAAACTTTCTTTTATTGTCTAGTTTGATAGTCAGCCACAACTGAAAAATAAAAGATATGAATCTAGGAATGAATAACAATTCATTTAAAAAGCCACACACACTGTTTTCACACATACTGTTGGTATACAGTGATATTTTTGTTTTCACTCTGGTCCAAATGACAGGGCTTCATGTTTCCATGACGACTGACCAGAAAAGACGCACCTGATGTCATGTTTACATGACTCCCGATTGTTAAAATGAGAATCAAATTAACGATAAACTTTAACAGAGACACACGTACGCACTACACAGGTACGCAGTTCATTTTTCGCGCTGCTGTTTTTGTTTCACGCTCTAGCAGTTAATAAACAGAACTGCATGCGTCTTGCGGAAGAACATTGTAATCGGCGCTACTTCTCTACGTTTATGACTATGGACGAGTCACCTAGGTCCTGTGCTACTCCACAGCGGCGGCGACCCGCTAGACTAAAATAGTCCGAAAAAAACACTCATTATAGGTGTACCGTGATTCAGGATACTGACTCCAGTACTCACCGATATGTTTTCGGAATCGGAACAACTCTAGGTAAAAGGAAAGAAATGTGAGACACAGCTTTGGAGCAACTTGGTTGATTCACAACACTACATAACGGGTTCTCACTCTGCGTGTGTTTCGTGCTGGATGACGGTCGTGCTGAGCGGTGCAGGTACAGAGAAGTAGAAGAGAAGAGGATGACACCATTTGCTAAGCGGGGATGTTTTCATTTTCATCCTTAACACATACATTTTAAACCACAAACTACGGAGTATGTTTTGGACATTATTTAACCTTGTCAAAGACGAACAAAAATGTTAGAATAACAACATTTCTTACTCCAAGTTTTAGGGGTGCTGAGCTCCATTTTAGGGGTGCTGAAGCACCCATAAAAAGGGGCTAGCCTCGCCCTTGTGTTAACCAACACAATAAATTTGCTTTTCTCCGCTGTTTTTTTCTTTTTAAAAACGAATGTATGGATGCAGATTCGCAAAGATCAAAAGGTTAATATTGCAGCGAAAATAAGCTTAGGTTACCAGACGCGTTTTGGAAGGAAGACTCAATGGGGAGAGAGGAGCAACAAGTCCGCGATATATCACACGCTCCGGTTTACAGAAATTCGATATGAGATCTATTCATCTATAATTCCCATCGCGTACCCTGTACTTTCTGTCCCAGGCGTGGCCAGTAGATTGTGATTCTAGCAACGCTAGAATCACAATACACCATGTGTTTCAACATGTCTCTAGCACCGTACAACCACCTGTTCAATCTGCTAATAATCATCACTAAAGGTAAGCTAATTATGATATTTTGCATTTGTCAGCTTTTTCCCTCCCAAATTTGGTGAAATCCAATTTAAGGCACCGCTTCATATCGGAAGCGGTGATGGTGCTGGTCAGTTACACCACCCTCTGTGAACTCTGGTTTGGAAATGTTACAGGTAACTGTGAGGCTGTGACTTTTTATTGACACACCATTGATGTTTCTGTTGATTTTCTTAATGAAATGTGCTCTCAACATTGTTCAAACCTGAATATTTCACTACATTCACTATTGAATTTGTCTAGGGTATGTATTAAATTATACGTTTATAATTATAATAATTATATTTATATAGCTAATAGGGGTATAACGATTCTTCAAATACTAATCAAATATTTTACTTTAGATTTTTGGGTCACGATTGGACTCTTTTTCATCAACATTAGTTTTTTAGTATGTGGCCACTTAAGGCTTTGTAAAAGTAAAAAAAAAATAAAAAAAATACGCTTTTTATTTAAACAAAATGTAGTATAAATAAAAATAACAAAAACATAGAACATTTCAATTAACACTGAATCTTGAACAAATCACAGAAATATAACCTCTATCAAGCTGTACAGTGGATATAAAATGTCTACACACACCTGTTAAAATGCCAGGTTCTTGTGATGTAAAAGGATGAGACAAAGAGAAATCGTGTCAGAACATTTTCCACCTTTAATGTGACCTATAACGTGAACAATTAAATTGAAAACAAATCTTTGAGGGGGAAAAATAAAATAAAGTTCAACCTTGATTTCATCAGACCATAACACATTTTCCCACAGTCTTTTGGGGGACTTGATGTTTGTTTTTGCATACTTCAGCCGGGCTTGGATGTTTTTCTTTGTAAGAAAAGGCTTCAGTCTTGCTACCCTACCCCATAGCCCATTCATATGAAGAATATGGGAGATTGTCACATGTAGCACACAGCTAGTACTTGCCAGAAATTCCTGCAGTTCCTTTAATAGGCGCCGATTTATGTTTTCCTCCGTGGGTGCTCATAGGCGCACGCCATTTTTATATATATATATATATATATATATATATATACACACACACACACCTATATACCTATATATACACACCTATATATACCTATATATACACCTATATATACATATATAAACGCACTACGCACACCTATTCATTTACTTATTAATAAAGCCGTAAAGTAGATCTTTCAAAATGTACCACTTATCACAAATACAGGATTGGAGATGAAAAGTTTAACTGACACGTAGGCCAGTTAAAATTAATGTTTTGCGCTATTATCTAAATATCGATAAAAAAAAAACGACACATAGTTTCTGGGAGTTTCTCCCTAATTTCTGCTACGAGTTTTTGATAGTGGCATTTTTTCATCTGAGAAACGCTGTGATTGGTGGATAGGGAGCACCCGGAGCAGGCGACTGGTTATGTCGCTGTCACTAACATCGACATAACCAATCACAGTGTGACAGACGCTTTACATATCACCAACGGCAAGTTTAATTTTAAATGAATTTAGCCTACTGGCAGTCTGGCACACATGGGTGCTCGTGCTCGGTATTTTCGTGGGTGCTCGCTATTTTCCGTGGGTGGTCGAGCCCCGACCATGTTTTTTCGCGTATTTTCATCAATTTTGGTGGGACGCCCAATTCTTGATAATGGCTGTGGTGTGCCATATTTTCTCCACTAGATGATGACTGTCTTCACTGTGTTCCGTGGTATATCTAATGCTTTGGAAATTATTTTGTACCCTTCTCCTGACTGATATCTTTCAACAATGAGATCCCTCTGATGGTTGGGAAGCTCTCTGCGGACCATGGCTTTTGCTATGAGATGCAACTAAGAAAATGTCTAGAAAATCCTACTAGAACAGCTGAACATTATTTGTGATTAATCAGTCACTTTAAACGATGTCAGGTGTGTAATGACTTCTATTTAACATGAGTTTGAATGTGATTGGTTAATCCTGAACACAGCCACATCCCCAGTTGTTGCAACCTGGTCTCAGAAGGATGACGTAGACAATTGTACACATTTTAGGCAGGAGATTTTGTAAAATATATTACGTGCCGAAAAATAACGTTAGAGTCAGAATTGAGAAACAAATAATGCTGTAACAGTGGTTCAAACCAGCAATCTTCCACATCCTAGACAGGCGCACTACCTCCTTCTCCAGTGAGGAACCTGTAACCAGTCTTGGCGAGTGGTGTTGTCACAACATAAATATGTTTGAAGTGATTTTCTTTGTAATCCTAACCCAAACCATAACCCTAGCCTTAACCCCAGTGCTGTGATACCTAACCTTAACCCAAACCCTAACCTGAACCTCAGAGCTGTGAGACGTAACCCTAACCAAACCTTAACCTAAACTTTTTTGTTTCCTAACCGTAGCCCAAACCTTAACCCTAACCTTAACCCTGGTGTTGTGAGATCTAACCCTAACCCCAGTGCTATGATGCCTAACATTAACAATAAAATGCTATAACATATTATAGCGACCTTGCTATTGCTGTTACTCAAATTAAATCCCCATGTCTAGTGTGGGGCAGTGGGTAAGGCGACAGCCTTCTCATCCAAATGGTGCTGGTTCAAAACGCAGGTCAAACATTTTGTTAAATAATCGTCTTTCATAGCGTTCGTAAACATAATACGTTTGTCTGGCGTTCGTATGTTATTTTACGTTTTAATAGCGCTCGTAACATTTGATACATTGTAATAGCGTTCTTGAGATATGTTACGTTTTAATAATTTCGTAATGTATCATACGTTTTGGTGGCGCATTGTATTGTAACCTAACGTAACGTTGCATATCATATACGAAATCGGGTGCCATGGAATTACGTAAAATAGTCTACGTAGGTTCCTGAGACCAGGTTGGTTATAAGAGGGTGTGCACATTTATGCAACCAGGTAAGCTATTTATTTTTTATTTTCCCCCCTCAAAGATTTGTTTGTTTATTAATTGAATTGTTCACATTATAGGTCACATTAAAAGTGGACTAAGTTCTGACATGATTCATCTTTGTCTAATTCTTTTACAACACAAAAACCTGGCATTTTAACAGGGTGTGTAGACTTTTTATATCCACTGTAAGTGTTCAATTTTTTTTGGTTTTCGAGTGTTAATTGCCATTATTTATTTCGCACAGGTCGACTTAATAGGTTGTTTGGCTCAAAATGTAGTAGGGATTCTATGTTGAGTCAGTGTTTTCTATTCACTAATAGCAATGACTTAGTGATGCCTCCGCATATGACGCCTTAAGCTTCGTTCACACAAGACACGGCAATCTTTATGCGTTCCGGCGGAAGTCCATTCATTTCAATAGAAAGCAATCCGCACCGCTGCGTCTAATCTACCGTACTCGGCCAGATTTGGTTGCGGTACGGCAGGTGTGTCGCATGAGTTGAAATTTTCCAACTTGTGCAGTGCTTTTCCGTACGGTATCAGAAACGGAAGTTGATGTACCACCGAAGAAGAGCTAATGTGTAGCTTTCAATTACGGGTTTATGGGATCGCAAAAATAGATTTGACAGCTCATTCATTATTTGTAATAGCCTACCAGATCAAAGTTTGAAACGCTAAATATTTGAGCGAGACATATCCTAGACCTGATTGGTTAAATCATATTTGAGGGAAAATATATATATATACAGCCTGGATGACGTTTTCATTTCATCTACTACAATGAAACATAAACTGAGAAAGCTTCTGCTCATGCTTGCATGGCTACACTTTTCCACGCAGCATTTTTAACATTTAGGTCTCGGTAAACGTCCGAGGTAGTATCATACAAACAAGGGTGGCTAGACACTAGCAAAATGAGGTTCTCCTCCGTCTTTGCGATACTGGTTATGAAGATGCGGAAGATTGATTGCGTTTTTTGCGTAGATTGATTGCGATGTTTGCGTTAAATTACCGTACGGTAATTTTATGCCGTGTCTGGTGTGAACGAGGCTTCAGAGACTTTTACATTCGACTACTCCCAAGTATAGGTATAACTGTCTTCTATTTCAAGTAATAAGCTACCAACTATATCATAAAAAGCCACAGTTCTGAAGACTGCATGTTGATATAGCCTTGTCTGACACTCGGCACTCAATGACAGTTTGACCGGTACATGGGAGTAGTCGAATGTGTGAATATGAAACTATCTTTACCCCGGTTTACCAGAAGAAGAGTATGCCGCGCGCGGAACAAGCACAGCAAACTGAAGATCTATTTTGTCAACGACTTCTACAAAAAGTAGCATATTCAAAGTAATTACTGTAATTTTTGACTGGGGGAATTGCCAACAGTTCAAATCTTTGTTTACCGAAAACACACGGGTTACCAGGGGAAGCCCGGAAGCGAGAGAAAAATCCCAGCAAACACACCTTTTTTTGTATGAGTCAATACGTATTTCATTTACATTGAGTTACATTGTTGCCAATGGTATGGGTGGAGTAAAATTGCAAAAACAGTGCCCCTTCATTTTGCAGCATACTTTGAATCTGGACCCCCCTAGACATTTCCTACAACACATTCACTTTTCTGTATGAGGCAATATGTATCCCATATACAGTGTATTAGGGTTTTGCCTTAATTGTGGCCTGACGAGGGTGTGAAACATTTTGTGTTGCTGGGTGTAGCACACAGTTCCCACCTAAAACGCATTTGATTTGATTTGTAGTAACTCTTCCTACAAGTAACATTTCCTACAATACATTCACTGCAGTGTATAGAATAGTTTTTGCTCTATGATGCAATATGTACCCCGTGTACAGTATGTGTTGCAATGGGGGAGGAGGTGGAAAGTATGGTGTTGCTGGATTTGGCGCAACGAGCCCATATATCACTAATGAACACCCGCAAATTAACAGGAATTACATGTATCAAGGAATCATCAACTCACTTTTAAAATATGAAATTTTTACAACAATAGTTTACTCCATTTCCATTTCTCAATGTGCTCCACATTAGACTATGATTCATCCTTTGTGAAGTATTATTTAAACAGAATTTAGCTTTAGTTTATCATTTTTTAATATGTTGATATTTCCTTTTATTATCTATATCTTCACAATATATACTAAGCAAAACAGCAAAATATATATATATATTATTATTAACATTGCGTTTTACCGCCAACTTTTAATTTGAAAGCAAAATACGAAAAATAAGATTTATTGTTGCTACGGAATTTCTAATGTTGCCAGCATGACACTATACTCACTAAATCACAGAACGGCAAACTCCTCTTAAATTTCGCTGTTCAAAATCAAACCTAATAATTTTCGATTCTCAAACTAGAATTTTAATCATTACACTCCTAATAGCTAAACTAATTGATATTTTATTCATGTTTAAACATTGTAATTGACTTAATTAGTGAACATAGCAGGAGGATGGAGCAATATTTTATATTTACTAAGGTTCATATTTTGTTACTTTAATAATGAATCCATATTATGCATAATCTAAGTTCCTCCGGCCTTCTCCCTTTTCTGACCATTCTTAGTACTACACCACTAAGCCACACTTGTATTGCAGTACTGTGTTTTAGTATCAGAGTTTGTAATATACACTGCTCAAATTTTTTTTGGGACCACTTAAATCACACATTGAGAATTGAAGGTAAGCTCAGCACTGAAGGAAACACATTGGATTTGGCTCACTACCAACGACTTTTGTTCCAGGAACGCTATGACTTCATGAATATTTCCTAAAAACATACAGACATCCCAACCTGCAGAAAGTCATTTTCTGGGAGGTTGCTTCACATGTTACTAATCAACGACCCCCCCTTTCCCCACCCGATTGAGGGCTGGTTTCAAACACACACCGAAAATCGAATTAAATAATTGAAATCACAGGCTGTTCCAACTTGTGTAAATTTCATCATAGCAACTCATAATGTGACTCAGTAGTGTGTATGTCCTCCACATGCCTGTATGCACTCCTGACAACATCTGGGCATGCACCTGATGAGACAGCGGATGGTATCCTGTAGGGTCTCCTCCCAGACCTGGATAAGGGCATCACTGAGCTCCTGGACAGTCTGTGGCGCTACTTGGCGACGTCGGATGCACTGATACATAACATCCCAGAGGTTCTCAATTTGATTCAGGTCTGGGGAACGTGAGGGCCAGTGAGTGGCATCAATGCCTTTGTCATCCAGGAATTGCCTACACACTCTGGCCACATGAGGCTGGGCATTGTCCTGCACCTGGAGGAACACAGGGCCCACTGCACCAGCATAAGGTCTGACGATGGGCGTGAGGATTTCATGCCGGTACTTCACAGCAATCAGGGTACCATTGAATAGCACTTGGAGGTCTGTGTGACCCTCATAGGATATGCCTCCCCAGACCATCACTGACCCGCAATAAGGCTCTCATGCTACCCTTATGGAGTCTGATAGTTTGGTCAGAAACATGTACACCAGTATCCCACTGGAGGTAATTTTCTAGGGCTCTAGCAGTGCTCCTTCTGTTCCTCCTCGCACAAAGGAGCAGATGCCGGTCCTGCTGCTGGGCTGATGCCCTTCTACGGACCTGTCCAGCCCTCCTCATGTAATGACCCGTCTACTGATATCTCTTCCATGCTCTTGAGACTGTTCTGGGAGACACAGCAAAACTACTTGCGACAGTATGTATGGACGTGTCATCCTGGAGGAGCTGGACTTCCTGTGCAACCTGAAAGGGCTGCAGGTATCGCCTCATGCTACCAGTAGTGACACTAGCAAAATGCAAAACTAGAGCAATATTAGTCCGGAAAGATGAGGAGAGAGCAATTGTCTGTGGCCATCACCTGCAAACATTTCCTTTTTGGGGGTTGTCTTGCTGTTTCCTCTCTAGTGCACCTATTGGCCCTCATTTATCAAAAGTGCGTACACCAAATTTCCAGCATACACATGGCGTACACCCAAAACCACGGTGACTTTGAGATTTATCAATATGGACGTTGGCGTATGGCACTCTCAAATCCTACGCCAGCTCAGGAGGTGGTGTACGCACGTTTTGAGTTAGTGCGGAAATGTGCAGAAAAAAAAATACTAACGCACTGACAAACTAAAAGATATGATATACATAATTACATAATTACATACTTCAGTGTTTATTTTTGTGGAACATGGACTTCAAGGTTTCATTTGTGTGACTTTACCAAAGCATTTGACTAATATGTATTCCTTCAGATGCGACCCTGTGCGCTTTACATGACGTTTCAGGGTTAGGCCCGACAGTTGCGCATGGACTGGGTTCAGTAATAAAATGCTTTAAATTACCAAAATATAATTCAGACTGACAAAATAATAAAAATGACATTCTTCTTCTTTTAAATAATAATATTAATAATAATAATGACATTCTTCTTCTAAATAACAATAAACGTCATTAATAATAAATATCATGAAATAATAAGACGAATATTACAAATTGTCATGCAATTATTAATGTGAATGAATGGTACTCCACATCACATCATCATCTTTTATTCCGATTTTTAAACTGCCAAATGAAAATTTTTATTTCTTTCTACCTCCCTGATGATCGTCTCAATCTCCACTTCAGATAAGTTTCTCTTTTTTGCCGTCTTCCGTGTGTCCATGGCGTAAAATGAGGGCGTGGGGGAAGCGGAGACTTGAATATATAGGGGCGTGTTATTCTAATGACGATCGTTTTCAGCCGCGGCATTTATCAAGGGCAGGTATTGCGTACACCTGGATTTTAAAGATACGCACAGCTTCATAAATCAGGCGGTGAGAGTAGTGTAAGCAAAATCTTACGCCAACATATACGCCCGTTTCTACGCAAGAATGATAAATGAGGGCCATTGTCACTTTCATTTGCACCAAAACGGGTGACATTGATTCACAATCGCTTATCAGAATCAGAAAGGGTTGTATTGACTTGTAAGTTTCACAACAAACAAGGTATTTGTTCTGGCCGTTGGTACAATCACTACTAAAAGGAATAAGGGAATTAAAAAACAAATAAGAACAGTGGACCAAGCAAAAAAATTTACTGGGCATTCATTAATTACTACAAATGACTAAGTAAGTATATGTAAAGTGCAAGATTTAGTGTTGAGGGTTGAGAGTTGTGTGTGAATGCGGAAGAGCATTCCTAACTGGACAGATTGATATCCCTGGCGTTTAATTTACTGAGTGTTATTCTGTGATGATAACATGTAGTATGTAATGTGTTACTGTATTCATTCAGGTCTCTCTCAGTTGATAAAAACCCAGCAGGTTGTCATAGTAACCCTGGGAGGAGATGCTCACTTCAGCTGCAGACTCATGGAACCCAGAGACGTCCTGCAAGTCACCTGGCAAAAAGAGACACCAGGAGGGACTGAAAATGTGGCCTCCTACAACAAACGTTTTGGTCCAAAAGTAAACCCACCTTTTAATAGGAAAGTGGAGTTTCTAAATGTCGGACTGCAGAGCTGCTCTATAGTCATCAGAGGAGTATCAAGAGAAGATGAGAGCTGCTACAAGTGTCTGTTTAATATTTACCCAGATGGATCTATCATTGGAAGGACCTGCCTTCAAACTATTGGTAATATGCAGTATGAGTTAATATAAGACAGGAACAGTATCTTCTAAACCTCAATGATCAAATGTGTAAATCATGATTTCTGTTGTTCTACAGAGCTGTATGGACCCACACTCATAGTGACACGAACCACTGACACTCATCCCCTCTTCTCTGGGTTAACTGTCTCCTGCTCTGCCACGGGACGACCTGCTCCAATAGTGACCTGGGATGAAACCATAAAATTGGTTTTGGAAAACTCTACAACGGTCAATGTTACCCATCCTAATGGAACTGTTACTGTCACCATTACATCCATAGTTGAAGTTCCCAGTCTTCCTGACATTGACACCATGGTTCGGTGTGTGGTGTCATCTGGCAGTGCCATCAAGGAGGGCTCCAGAAGGATTCCAACCTCTTTTACTGGTCAGAAATAGTTGGAGCTAATTTATTCATCATAACAATCTGGAACAACAAGCAGTTGATTTTTGTGTTTGTGTGGTCTAGGTCCAACTGTACCTCCAGTCTCCAATGATGGATGGATAAGGGGTCATGGTGTGTAGTTTTTCCAGAAAACTAATATCTGTTCTGTACATTTCTTTCCCCTTTTTATATGTGAATTGTACTGGTTTCATCTTGTCATCTTTTCTATTCACAGGGACAGTGGGTTTAGTGGTTGTTATTGCTCTAGTCTGCAGTATAGTTTGGTGGCTGCATAAGAGAAATCCAAAGAACAGGTATGTTCTATCCTAGATGTCATAAACACATCCAGTTACTATGGGGGGTGTTTTAAGGACAGTATTTCACTGTTTTAAGTGACTTTTCTATTTGTTTGTTTCATGTTCAGAGAAGAAAGAAAACAGCAAGAGGATGCTGAAAACAGAGACTCTCGCAAGGACACCTTTATGTAGAGCATTCTTCGCCATGAGGTACCATTATCTTAACAAGGTAATGGAACGTTCACCGAATGACATCTTTGCGGCAATTTTCCAATAAACTTGAGCGAACTTTGATACAGGTTCTATATTATTTGACCACTATACGAAACCGCCGATTTCTAACATGACCAATCAGGTCTTATTGTTCCTCAAATAAAAATGAATGTAAATGACAATTGACACACCACACTCCGACACAAAGCTCAATGTATGACTGTCATCAATCCCGTCCACACCTCAGATTACAGGTGCTGGTCATAAAATTAGAATATTATCAAAAAGTGGATTTATTTCAGTAATTCCATTCAAAAAGTGAAACTTGTATGATATATACATTCATTCCACACAGAGTGATATATTTCGAGTGTTTATTTATTTTAATTGTGATGATTATAACTGACAACTAATGAAAATCCCAAATTCAGTATCTCAGAAAATGTGAATATTACTTAAGACCAATACAATTTTTTTTTTTAGAAATGTTGGCCAACTGAAAAGTATGAGCATGGAAAGTATGAGCATGTACAGCACTCAATACTTAGTTGGGGCTCCTTTTGCCTGAATTACTGCAGCAATGCGGCGTGGCATGGAGTCGATCAGTCTGCGGCACTGCTCAGGTGTTATGAGAGCCCAGGTTGCTCTGATAGTGGCCTTCTGCTCTTCTGCATTGTTGGGTCTGGCGTATCGCATCTTTCTCTTCACAATACCCCATAGATTTTCTATAGGGTTAAGGTCAGGCGAGTTTGCTGGCCAATTAAGAACAGGGATACCATGGTCCTTAAACCAGTTTCTGGTAGCTTTGGCACTGTGTGCAGGTGCCAAGTCCTGTTGTAAAATGAAATCTGCATCTCCATAAAGTTGGTCAGCAGCAGGAAGCATGAAGTGCTCTAAAACTTCCTGGTAGATGGCTGCGTTGACCTTGGACCTCAGAAAACACAGTGGACCAACACCAGCAGATGACATGGCACCCCAAACCATCACTGACTGTGGAAACTTTACAGTGGACTTCAAGCAACCTGGATTCTGTGCCTCTCCTCTCTTCCTCCAGACTCTGGGACCTTGATTTCCAAAGGAAATGCAAAATGTACTTTCATCAGAGAACATAACTTGGGACCACTCTGCAGCAGTCCAGTCCTTTTTGTCTTTAGCCCATATTCAAATTTTAGGACCAGCACTTGTATATGGGTCAAGAAAAATGTTGACATCAACAGGCTACTATCAGTGTTAACGGTGTTCAGCAGAAAATATGACGAAAAAATTACATCATGATGAAACATTCCCCCAAGTCCATTGAACAATCAAACCCCCCCCTTGTCCGTATCTCAAGATCCATGCTAAAATATCATACAAAAGACTTCTATCCTGTTGCACCAGTGAAAGATTTTACCTTTAAAATAGGGAAAACATCTACCTTTGACAGGGACCACCTATAATAGGGAACAATTCACTGTCCAAACAAACCATGATAGCCGTCATAATGTAGATCATTAAGCATCATCACAAATACGCTGAAGTCCAATATTGGGATTGTCATCGTACAGAGTTTCCCACCTGTCTTGCAAGAAACAAACCTTCATACATATGAAATCACCATATCGGTCCATTTAGGAAAATCTTAGATTGTAAGTACAGAAGTTAGTTTCCAATCAAGTGTCCTTTAGTTCTTGTCTTCAGTTTCTTTGTCTTGCATCAGTGATAAAAGTTCAAAAATCAGTTATTGCTGTGATGTGGACCCAGCAAATTGCCTGGTTGTCCTAACAAGTCAGTGTAGGTGTATAATGGAACAGTGAGTTTCCAAAACTTCACTAATTCTAGATTAACACCATAACAGTGTCTTCCACTGTGATGGGACCATGTGACCTTTACAGTCAAATGTCCCGTGGTACTCTGACCTGTAGTATGTGGAGTCCTTTAGGACTCAAGTGGATTCTCCTCTCATCTCGCTATCGATGATTCATCTAGAAATGGAGTGTGAAGCCAAGTGATCTGACTCTGGAATCGT
Organism: Esox lucius; assembly: GCF_011004845.1. Taxonomy (NCBI): domain Eukaryota; kingdom Metazoa; phylum Chordata; class Actinopteri; order Esociformes; family Esocidae; genus Esox; species Esox lucius. The sequence continues at coordinate 19,244,583 of NC_047590.1, forward strand.
TTTGCCATGTGAGTGGTCAGGAAGATTTGGAACAGATTGGACCTGTGTGGTTGTAGAAATCATTCTTGAACATGTTGCTGGTACTCACACACTCAGTTGTCTGTGTCCAGTCAGTGACGTGATGTATCATCAGAAATGGGGTTGTGATGTCCTGATCTGTTGAAAGTATAACTGCAAAACAACGATTAGTGTGGTTCAACAGTCGAACAGACTTCAACTGGGTATGGTTCCGTCAACTCCCAACAATGAAGACAATAGATCAGTCCTGAAAACTTGTGGATCTCAGAAGTTCCATCATCAGAGTGAAGTGTACACCCTATTCAGACAAGTTTCCATAAAAGTCTATGTCAAAGTTCCTTTTCCATCCAGAACTGGCTTGGTTGTTGTTTGACTCCTTGTGCTATATTAATGCCCAATAGCAACTAGAAGTGGAATAGGATTGTCAGACTTGACTTTGCTTAGCCAAATCAGAAATGGTTAGATTTATGCTATTCAACCATTAAAATGTTAGACGTTACATCAAATAAAACAATTTCCAAATAAAACAATTTCCAAAAAAAACAATTAAAATGGAAATGGAAAATGTAAAACATAACAGATACCAATGCTCTGTTATAACTATGCAAACAGGAAAAACAAAAAAATTTACATAGCTCCTCATAAATACCTATTTGATTTGCCTTGAGCCCTAAGCTCAACTCTTTCCAATCACAATCAATTATCATATCATACATTCCCCCGCCTTCACTTCATTAAGTCAATGGAAAATTACACCATGAGTGTGTAATGACAAATACGGCCACAGGTTGTGCCATCCTGAACCCGCATTGGCCATCTTTTCAGGATGTCCTCTTGTTGTATCTGTACAACTGGACGGCATTATATTTTTACTTGTACAAGTCACTGTATAACCCCCGAGAAATACAATATCACACACTAATCCTCAAAAGGAAAATGCTGTCTCATCATACTATGGCGACACGAAATACAGTTCAGCACTGAAACACAGTTCAACGCCCCACTAAATACAGTTCAGCACTGAAACACACCGGTCAATGCCCCACTAAATACAGTTCAGCACTGAAACACACCGGTCAACACCCCACTAAATACAGTTCAGCATTGAAACACACTGGTCAACACCCCACTAAATACAGTTCAGCATTGAAACACACTGGTCAACACCCCACTAAATACAGTTCAGCACTGAAACACACCGGTCAACACCCCACTAAATAATGTTCAGCACTGAAACACACTGATCAACGCCCCACTAAATACAGTTCAGCACTGAAACACACCGGTCAACACCCCACTAAATACAGTTCAGCACTGAAACACACCGGTCAACGCCCCACTAAATACAGTTCAGCACTGAAACACACCGGTCAACGCCCCACTAAATACAGTTCAGGACTGAAACACACCGGTCATCACCCCACTAAATACAGTTCAGCACTGAAACACACCGGTCAACGCCCCACTAAATAATGTTCAGCACTGAAACACACCGGTCAACGCCCCACTAAATACAGTTCAGCACTGAAACACACCGGTCATCACCCCACTAAATACAGTTCAGCACAGAAACACACCGGTCATCACCCCACTAAATACAGTTCAGCACTGAAACACACCGGTCATCACCCCACTAAATACAGTTCAGGACTGAAACACACCGGTCAACACCCCACTAAATACAGTTCAGCACTGAAACACACCAGTCAACACCCCACTAAATACAGTTCAGCACTGAAACACACCGGTCAACACCCCACTAAATACAGTTCAGCACTGAAACACACCGGTCATCACCCCACTAAATACAGTTCAGCACTGAAACACACCGGTCAACGCCCCACTAAATACGGTTCAGCACTGAAACACACCGGTCAACGCCCCACCAAATTGAGAAGGACTCTCCGCCCCCACAGACAGATTCCACGCAATAAAAATCACGGCCTAGTCGGGTTGTCATAGGGCTTCTTTGACAAACTAACGCTTGCAATCTTGACAGTTCGTTCTACGGCAGAGTTTTACGACTCACTGTTCAGTTGTTCTCAGCAACCAGTAACCGGGAAAAACAACTTCTTCCTCGCAATTGCAAATCGAGCCCCCAAGCTCTCCAGCCTAGGTTCAGCAGAATCATTATAACATATCCATCCGGTCGCGGCAGCATCATGTTAGAAATTAGCCGTTTCGTATAGTGGTTGTAATAATTATGGCATACCCGTTTGTCAAGAGAGAGAGAAATTTATATTATTTATTGCAGCATTAGAAAGTCTTGTTCATGAGGTTACGGACCTGGTCTTCCTTACACAACCTCAATCTCATCTCACTCAATCTCTTCTCACTGTAATGTTGGTTACAAGCTGATATATACATTGAAGGGTGTGTCTACCAAGCAAAGATCAGGTTTCCAAGACAGTAACCTTATACAACCTTATGCAATACAACCTTATGATTGCACTATAACGTTCAATGAAGTCATGTCCACACTTAGTTTGTAAGGCAAGTTTAATTTCTGTTGCCATATGAAGTGATTATAACACACAGACCATCTCAAATGTGAACCAACTTCAGTATATAAAAAATCAGGACCGCACATTAAACACAATACTAGGTTTGGACGATAACTACTATATAAACAATTATTGATAGCTGTTCATGTTTAAGCATATTTGAACATGTCACACATCTCTGGAGCATGGCAGTGCACAATACTGCAGTGCTCTTAGTCAAGTGGCCTACTGTTGACATAACGTATGTGGCACTGCATAGAATTCCAAATTCTATACAAAAGCTGTAAAAATATGGTTCAGATGGGACAATAAATTAATACCCTACGCATTGCTGATATTGCCATTTGAACAGGAAAAGTCCCATCTAAATTGCTTTTCTATTTTTTAAATATGAAGAAATATATGTTTTTACAGCTTTTGTAAGCTGGTCAATATAAAAGAGAAATGGCGGCAGAATTCTTCACAGTGCACTTTTAATGTAGTGAATATTGTAGAAAGAGCTGATTGCCTAAACGGGATCAAATGTTAGAGACCATACATGATTTCCCCCCTCATTTTCAGTGTTGGGTGACCATGGCACTATAGCAGACAATCTTTTTTTTTTTTTTTTGGCATGTAATTTTCATCTGGCTTATGCTTCTGAAGGTGAAATGTTATAGTCTATTCTATGTGCAAATTCATCGTAAATTAGATACAATTGTTCCCAAGTGTTAAATTTACTGGTGGTTGAATTCATTCTTCAAATTAAACGTTTTATTTGAGTATTGTTTTGCCTGAAAGAACTGGGAGAGACCTACCTCAATCTAAATAAACTGACTTTGTGACTAAAATGTTGTATTTGGAAAAATTAAAACACCCCAGTTGAGGTAGCATGACTGAACAAGGTGTAGCCCAAATTGGTCCCTATAAGTCCTTATAATCTGGACTGGAGTCGGTCTTGTGTATTATAACACTGCTTGCATGGTTGATTTAAAGCATTGTGTGCTCGTTCAGATGTGTTTCTGATGGCACTAATAATAATAATAATAATAATAACTTATACTTATATAGCGCCTTTCATAATACCCAAGGTCACTTAACAAATGAGGGGGGAGGGGGGACTTGGGGGTTAGGGATCAAAGGACTTATTGAAAATAAATGTTTTAAGGTGCTTTTTGAATATGGGCAAGGATGGGGCAGAGCGGATGTGGAGTGGTAGACTGTTCCACAGTTTAGGAGCATTGGCAGAGAAAGCCCTGTCTCCAAAAGTCTGCAACCTGGTACGGAGGGTGTCCAGTAGGTCTTTGTCAGAGGACTGCAAGGAACGTGACTGTGTTTAGGGGTGGAGTAGTTCTGTGAGGTATGTCATGGTATGGGGTTGGTTTAGCTGGCATTCAATGGGACCCCTGGTACGTTTATATACGTCTCTGACAGGCGAATGCTGTGTGCATCCTTTCTGACCAGTTACACCCATTCATGTCCTGCGTTCATTCTGATGGGTTGTGCCTCTTCCAACAGGACAATGCGCTGCCACACAAGTCTAGACACGCCCACTTATGGTTAGAGGAACACTCATCTGAGTTTAGGGTCTTGCCAGTCACCAGATCTCAACGTTATCGAACACATCTGGGATGCCATGCAACGCGCTGCGGAACACGGAAATCCTACACCTCAGAATACAACAGAAGTGTGGACCGCTCTGCAGGACATATGGTGTTCACTGCCTACAGAATACTTCCACAAGCTCATGGAGTCCATGCCCCGTCTTATTTCTGCAGTTTTGCTCTCCCAAGGGGAGGCCTACCAAGTATTAGACTGGTGTACCAGTTTCTCTGGCTCTTCAGTTAATATGCACTGGCAGATACAACCAATGATGTGCCTAGGTGGTGTTGCTATGTATTTTGTATGGGCTCATCTGCACCAGTTTTTCTGGCACTTCAGTGTATGTAACGGTGTGGATATGCAGGAAAGAGGTGCAGAGGTGGTGGACAAGAAACTTTACTCAACAGATTTGTTGTAATAATATAAGAACCACCTCAACAAGACATGTCACATTAAATAATGACCCACAAATACACAGGAAACCACCAGGGAAACTGAAAAGGTAAGTGACCAGGAATACAAGACACAGATGACAAGACTAAACAGGACACAGGTGAATTCAATCAATTTGAGGGCTTGACACCAGAACATAGAAACACACTGACTAGACTCAAACCACATTAAACATAGAAATGTTCATTGTGCAATGCCCGGCTGTTATGATATAGTAATTTCCTACTACTTTTCATGTTGAGAAATACAGCCCTGGAAAAATGGTGCATTGGTCAGTGCAATTTTTTTCTTTGTGAGGTATTGTTCTATGTTTGGGGTTGTAAAGAGTGCGCTATTGCCACATTTCATTTTGCGCTTGTACGCTTTTCCTTTGGTACGTGCATTTACTTTAAATAAGAAAGACATTTCTACCTCCCTGCGTTTGGCTCCCTTCCTCGCACACCACGAAAACAACACACTGACTCATATCAGGTTGTTTTTAATGAAACCGTTAAAAAATTCCACTGTGATAAAAACACACTATTTTATTTACATAGCCAGGAATTATAGGAAACTTTACAAAGTTTCAATATCTTTAATTCTTCCCATTCTAGCGGTTTCTAGTTAATATAGTTTGGGGACCTTTTCATGAATCATTTTGCGAGTTTAACACCCACTTCTAGGGTGTAGAAGTGAGTGTTAAAGGTCACCAAGCTTTTCAGTCTTCCAGTCTCAAAATTATGCAAAGGGGGGTACCCCAAGCCCAGCACTCCACTGGACGCCCCCCTGTGATGTACTTTATACACAATTATATTATAAAACATTATAATACATATAGAATTTCACTTCTAGTTTCGATTCTCTTTGTCTATCACCAGGGGCGGACTGGGACAAAAAATCAGCCCTGGCACTGTAGCCCACCAGCCCAGATTACCACGCCTGCACATCCCCACCCACAGACACACACGTTCGCTACTTATGTTTGTGTACAGATGGTAGTGCTACTAAAATAATATATAAGTAGTTGTGTTGACCCACAAGTAAGACCGAAAGAGACATTCACCAGGGGACTGTACCTTTAAGGGAGAGTTGCTGGGGAATTCCAGTTAACAAGGGTGGCCGCGGTTGTTTCCAGCAAAGTTCAATGGCAATAAATGTACAGGTAGTGAACAATGTTACAATATAAATATCATGTGCTGAAAAAAGTTCATTCAAATGTTATTTCCTCTGACATTTTAAACTTCAAGATTGCATTGTGCTCAAATTCAATGATGTAGTAGAAAACAATGGAAAGCTCTTGGTGTCTTTTACATAAAACTAAATGTCAACTATGTGGGCCATTCAACCTGACTTGCTAATATTTTCAGAATACAGATAGATAGCTATCTAGGTAACACATATAGGTTTTAAAGTTAATTATGAAGTAAAAGATATTAGAGATCGATGAAGTCCAGCAAATGCTGCTATTGTTAACCAGATAGAATGTATTATTTGCTCTGTGTTTTAGGTGTTGGTGTTTTGGTGTTGATAGAAAAGTGTCTGGTAATATTTTGTTATTTTGATCTATTTTTATGTAACAGTGGCTTGTGGACCAAAAGGGGGACACAAATGAAGGATAGGAGAAGAGGGACAGAATAGAGGCTGGGGCATCATTTTGTAGTCACTAATACATGGGGCCACATGAGCTTTATTATATAACTTTTCTATAGTAGTTGCTTATGTTTTTTTAACCAATTGTTTTGAGTTTCGAGCTATGGTTTTGAATAGTTTGCTTGATTGGCTTCAGCTGCCCTTTGCCCCTAAAATCTCAGAATGCAGTCCCTGCCCCTCAGAAGAATTTCTTAGACCAAAATTCAACTTTCAACATAATGTGTTTTTGTGAATCAGTGTTGAAATAACGGACCAAATGTTTTTCCACTGTATTTACAACAATACATTTTGGAATGATATGTATGATTGGTTGGAAACAAAAATATTTCCACTATCTCCATTTACTAGAAACAACATACATTGTTGGTATAATGATAAAAGAAGAATATAAACTTTATTTTTAATGTCGTCATTTTTATATGGGCAAGTTTCATATTCATAAGAGTAGATGCATTAAAACCAGGCCGTTGATTAAGTGTAGTCTGGTCTAAGAGTGTCGTAATCCATAGTTTTAATAATGCAATTATCTATAAAGTGCAGCCTGGGAGTTGCATGTCCCAATGGGAGGATTAACCTCTATGGCCAAACCCTCGGGGGGCACCTCCTAGTTATTATGCCAGGGAAGTAGCATGAATAGGCATTCTTGTGAACTCAAAAAGAATGAAATGATCCGATTTCCCATAATTTTTAATCCATAATCACTGGTACTATTGGGTTTAAATGATTATGTCATGTGGAAACACGATTGAATATGAGCAAGCCCATTCAGACTATCGATAATATAATAATGCTAGATATATGCTGCTGAAACAAGTAACAACCGAAAACAGCAGAAGGAGCGGTTCTTAACACTTAGACAATAATCATTAGGGGTGTAACGATCCATCTACTACATCGATGTATCGATTTATATTCCTATGATCCAACTACATCGATCTGTGCTCAGCAAGTTGGCCTTCCGGACGATATATATCGATCTAACATCGTTTTAAAATGTAATCAATCGATTGTATCGATACTAGGAAATAACCCATTGGATTTAAGCACGTCAGACTTTATAGGAATGTTTTTTCTTAGCACTTTTAATGATAAAGGCGATAAACGTTACTCGATTCAGTCTGCCTATCCGTGACGTCATCGCCCCGGGACAGCAGCAGCGCAAAGACAACAAAACAGCATGGCAGATGGCAAAAGGAGAAGCCGACGAGCGAGAAATTATCAAGCCACCATTGCGGTCCAGTGTGTGGAAAGTGTTGGTTGCACATCATTTTTGATATCAGTACTGTATTTGTATTATTTCTATGTTGAAAAACAACAGAAAAAGTAGCAGGTAAACCTACTGTTAATTCAACGTGAAGAGATGTTGGTTGCCCTTTATTTTTGATATTAGTACTGTATTTGTATTATTTCTATGTTGAAAAACTACAGAAAAAGTAGCAGGTAAACCTACTGTTAATTCAACCTGAAGAGATGTTGGTTGCACTTTATTTTTGATATTAATATAGTAGTATTTTTATGTTGAAAAACAACAGCAAAAGTAGCAGGTAAACCTACTGTTAATTCAACCTGAAGAGATGTTGGTTGCACTTAATTTTTGATAGTAATATAGTAGTATTTTTATGTTGAAAAACAAAAGCACAAGTAGCAGGTAAACCTACTGTTGAAATGTTGGTTGCACTTACTGTACTTTTATTGAAAATGTATTGATTATTGAAAATGAGAGCAGAACATTTTAACTTCCTGTTAATTCAACCTAAAGTGTTGGTTGCACTTTATTCAAATAAAAGGTGAATGCATTTGCCATTCATTGTCGTTTACTTGTTTGTTTATATCCATAATTAATTGATACCTGATTCCCTTACAAGAAACAACAGGAATCTAGGAAACTTCACCTGCACTGTCCAGTATCTAGGTATTTATTTCAGTCAAACGGGTTGAATTTTTGGCTGAAAAGATACTGAATCGATTTCAAGTCACTGAATGAACCATTATCGGCCTTGAATCGTATCGACAACCACGAATCGTGATACGAATCGAATCGTGGTTAAAATGAATCGTTACACCCCTAATAATCATATATTTTGTGCTGTTACACTGATCAACAGTGTTACAGTGATGACAAGAGGAAGTTGTTAAGAAGAAACATCGACAGTTTCCTATCTGTTTATGTGGCTTAAATATTTTTAAGGCATGGGTATGTATGTCTCCCACTGGAACTGCCTCACTTGTCTTAATTGGTTATGTAACTCAATCAACACTTTGTCTGCCCCAATACAAGCAGGTGATTGCCAAATTCAAGGATTCATGTATTTCTACTTTTGTAATCTCAGTTTTATTACTTGTGTAACACAAGCACAACATTAACATGTCATCAGCATTTTGCTTTCCACAATTGAATTTCTGAGTCCTCATCAGAAACAGTTCTCTCTGCAAACAAATCCTTAATTTCTGTCAGCGGCCTACCCTACAGAGCTAGGCTTCCCCCAAACAAACAGCTGTAGTGGTAATTGTCTGCCCTCTGTTCGTAGACCATGATGGTTCCACTGGTTGCAAAATATCCTCAGGTCCCTATTTGTTCTGGGAATGTAAACATAACGCAGAGCACAAAGGTTCATCACATTGTCAATGCCTATAATGTCCTCTGATTCCAGGAAGATATCATGGTAGTCATTAGTGAAGCCATGCCAAACGTCTGCCCAGAACATTAAAGATTATGCAATTTGCAATTATGCTGATTACACTGCTGTTAAGACTATTGGCCCTTTTTTGTAAATAAAAAAGAATAGCTTTTCATGAAAAAAACGTTTATTTTAATACAATGTAATAATAACAAAAATATAGAACATTTAAATGAACACTCAAACTTGAACATCTCTCAAAAATAGAACACTTACCACTATTACAATGTAACATTGTTTTTAGTTGGTGGCAACTCTGTCCAGCACGTGATGCCTATTTTAATGTAACTATTTACACCTTGGCATTTATTTGGCAAGGCTGCAGATCCATTGCTGTAAACTTTGAATTAGCTATTTCATTTGTTATTTCTTTGGCACAAGTAGAGTTTATTGGTAGTTTGGCTCAAAATGTAGCTTGTATAGTAGGTTGAGTGAGTGTTTTTGCCCCCCACTTATATCAATTTCTTTGTAACGCTCACTCTCAATTAACCATTTTCTAAAACTGTTCATGAATCACCTACCAGACTCCTAATAAGAGCCCCTAGCTACTAACTAATTATGCAATATGAATGCCATGTACAGGATAGTGCTGCATTTGGGGTTAAAGAATATATTATATTATCGGGCTGGTAGGTTAAAATCTTTCTAACCAGGCGACCAGGCGTCCGTTAGAAAGCTAAAGATGAAGAGGAAGTTCACCTTTCAGCACGACAACGACACAAAGCACACATCCAAATCCAAAAAAGCATGGAATGGACCAGCCAGAGCCCAGACCTGAATCCAACTGAATATATGTGGGGTGATCTGAAGAGGGCTGTGCACAGGAGATCTGACAGATTTGGAGCGCTTTTGCAAAGAAGAGTGGGCAAATATTGCCACCTCAAGATGTGCCATGCTAATAGACTCCAACCCAAAAAGTGATGTAATAAAATCAAAAGGTGCTTCAACAAAGTATTAGTTTAAGGGTGTGCAGACTTATGCTACCAGGTTATTGTGAGTTTTTTTTTTTTTTTTTTATTCCCTCAAAGATTTCCGTTTGTTTTTCAATTGAATTGTTCACATTATAGGTCACATTAAAGGTGGGAAACGTTCTGACATTATTTATATTTGTCTCATTCTTTTACATCACAAGAACCTGGCATTTTAATAGGGGTGTGTAGACTTTTTATATCCACTGTAGTTTCAAACAGTTTACATAATAAGATTATGGATTATGTAATACTGCTAGGCTATCCTGTGAGTCAACCCACAGAACTTTGAAGCAGAAAACAGCATACTCAAAATGACCATCAGCATATTAATATATATAAATATATAAACATTACATATAAATATACAAACAATGTTTTGGCACATCAGTGTTCGTTTGTGATATAATTGTATTTTATGGTGTTTCATTTGCAAAATGTAGTTTTGCTTTGTGTATTTCAGACTCATGCTTTAAAACCTAGTTTTATTTCCTCTAATGTTCTAAAGAGGAAATTATACTTTCAGCTTTTTTTTATTTGAATAAATGTCAAGATTGTTAGGTGCTCATAGTGAGACCGAGCACAACTAATTGAACTGTCATATCTTATTACCCTTTAATTATCTTATTAAAGGGTAAGATCTCCATCAAGTCCAAGCATAAAATAAATATAGGCCTACATGAATAACAAGTTTGAACAATTGAGTAATGTGTAAAGATGACTGCTAAATCTTATAAAAGCACTACCACGGGTGAGGGGGTGCAAAAATTTAAATACTGCAATTTATTTTTGCTATATTTTATAGGACTGTGTATGTTGTCTTTGTATGACTTCTTTATCCTCCTGTCCAACAAGCTGTAGGGGAGTCTCTTTTTGTTTTAAATTAGAACGTTCAGAACACATTGGTGCTACAGCCCCCTGTAGGAAAAGCCAGGTTGAAAAAGCCCTAAAATATAGCCTGTCATTTATTTAAAAATACAGCAAGCAGCTTGGATATGAAGGAATATTATGAAACCCGCCATCTTGACAAACACAAGAAATAATAATTTAAATGTATACTGTCCCGCCTTCTTGCTGCTGGGACTGTCATTGGCAACACAAGTGTTAAAACTCTATCAGGCTTTAGCACAAGAACCTTTGCATACCCCAATGGTTTTTGCATCAAGGTCTGAAAGCACCCATCTGCAAAATGTGCTCTACAAACGGTTGACTTAGAGGTAATGTATAGGATGAATTGGACAACAATGGCTTGTTTAAGATAGCTATAAAATGATCAGTTGCTTAGTGAATTGTGAATGACAGGTAATGGGCAGTACACATTTGAATAAGGGTGAAAACTGAAAATATAAAAAGCATATAACTGGACGTATTAAAATGAGATCAGCCAGTACAGTTTTGGAAGAGAGTTTTGGGAACAGAATAGACAAAGTTGAACCTTTATCAAAGTGATGGGTAGGCAAAAGTGTGTAGAAAAAAAGGAACTGCAGATGATCCAAGGGATATCATGTCATCTATGAAGCATAGTGGAGGTAGTGTCATGGATCAGACATGCATGACTGCCTCTGGAACGTGCTCACTCATCTTTATTGATGATGTCATGAATAATGGGAGTGGGTGAAAGTATTCAGAAGTATACAGAAGCATCTTGTCTGCCAATGTACAAGAACATGCCACCACACTCATTGAGCAACGCTTCACGGTGCAATAAGACAATGACCCAAAAACTGCCAACCCCATCAAGAAGTTCATCAGGGGAAGAAATTTGAACTTTCTAGAGTGGACTAGTCAATCTCCTGTTTTCAATTCAATTTAACATGCATTTCAAGTGCTGAAAAGGTGACTGAATTCAGAAACTCCCCAAAACAAGCAGCTGCTCAAAATGGCTGCAATAAAGGCTTGGCAGAGCATCTCAAAGGATGATACCAAGAGTTTGGTGATATCAATGGGTTGCAAACCCATTGTGTTTCTGCGCTGTACCAGATTTGGGCAAAGATTCATCAACATTTATTTTAAAATAAAATACCAAATACATTAATTTTAAGTGTATTAAAATAAATTACAAAATACAGCAGCCACACCATGTATCAAAATGAACTACTGTGTTTTTGTATTTTAAAATCTCTCTCTACAAGGGAGAATGAAATCACTTCACAAACTTTCATCTATCAGCCTTTTTGATCTATCTTTTCACCAGTACACTAACTCAGTTGATTAACGAGTCATGCAATATATCTAACATATGCAGTTATTAGATCAAATGTGAAAGAACTCAGGCACAGGGGTGTATGTCGCATGTCACTACTTTTCAGGAGAGCCTTTTGTAAGAAAAAAAACATGTTCTGGGACATTTTGTCTCTTTTGCAGAAATGCCTTCTTGAAGAAGCAAATCCTTGTTCTCCTTTTGGCCCAAGTCTCAAATACGGGCATTCTTTAGCTTAGGTGTCCTACAGTCTTAGGATTTGGAGCATTAAGATGAGAACCATGTAATAAACTATTAGAATTAAAGTATTGGTTTCCTATAGCATTTATAATTGAGAAATTAGAATTAAGTGGACTCCACCCTCTTGAGAAGTGGAAAATAATTATCCGGAACACTTTGTTGCATAGTGATCAAGTGTTCAAGTTTGTTAATAAGTTACCTGATTGACTGGTCATTCATACAGGTGTGTGATTATGCCTAGCTATTATGTTTACATTGTCTTCACTAAAGTGAGAAAATCACTTAGTTTGATAATAAGCTACCTAATTCAGATTCTGATGCTTGATGTGGACAACCCAGTCCAGTACATTAAGAATTGCTTTATTATTATTATTTGTTAGCTAGAACATAATGTAAATTGATAAAAACAAATGTAGCCAAGGCTAATGAAATGAACAACAAAACTTGACATGAACTGTAAAAAAAAATTGGCTTCTTGCAGTTGATGGCGATTTGTGGGATGCACATCCAGGGCATGAAGCTCCCGTTCCACCACATCCCAAAGATGCTCTATTGGGTTGAGATCTGGTGACTGTGGGGGCCATTTCAGTACAGTGAACTCATTGTAATGTTCAAGAAACCAATTTGAAATGATTCGAGCTTTGTGACATGGTGCATTATCCTGCTGGAAGTAGCCATCAGAGGATGGGTACATGGTGGTCATAAAGGGATGGACATGGTCAGAAACAATGTTCAGGTAGGCTGTGACATTTAAACGATGCCCAATTGGCACTAAGGGGCCTAAAGTGTACCAAGAAAACATCCCCCACACCATTACACCACCACCACCAGCCTGCACAGTGGTAACTGGGCATGATGGATCCATGTTCTCATTCTGTTTACGCCAAATTCTGACTCTACCATCTGAATGTCTCAACAGAAATCGAGACTCATCAGTCCAGGCAACATTCTTCCAGTTTTCAACTGTCCAATTTTGGTGAGCTTGTGCAAATTGTAGCCTCTTTTTCCTATTTTTAGTGGAGATGAGTGGTGCCTGGTGGGGTCTTCTGCTGTTGTAGCCCATCCGCATCAAGGTTGTGCGTGTTGTGGCTTCACAAATGCTTTGCTGCATACCTCGGTTGTAACGAGTGGTTATTTCAGTCAAAATTGCTCTTCTATCAGCTTGAATCAGTCAGCCCATTCTCCTCTGACCTCTAGCTGCATACTGGGTGTTTTTCCTTTTTCACACCATTCTTTGTAAACCCTAGAAATGGTTGTGCGTGAAAATCCCAGTAACTGAGCAGATTGTGAAATACTCAGACCGGCCCGTCTGGCACCAACAACCATGCCACACTCAGAATTGCTTAAATCACCTTTCTTTCCCATTCTGACATTCAGTTTGGAGTTCAGGAGATTGTCTTGACCAGGACCACACCCCTAAATGCATTGAAGCAACTGCCATGTGATTGGTTGATTAGATAATTGCATTCATGAGAAATTGAACAGGTGCTCCTAATAATCCTTTAGGTGAGTGTAGGTCATCTCTCTTCATTTCTATTCTCACTGATTTGACATGCACTTTTACATTCAGTATTTACCTATTACTTATGCAAATAAAAAGAAACATTTAGGAAAAAATAAGAATTCACAAATTATGTGGCATTTGTAGGCTATAGTTATATTAACTATTGACTTCGCATTCCAAGGGATGTGACTGACGTGAGTCCTTCTTGAAGTGGATGACTGAAGCTTCTGTTGAGCCAATGCAAAGTAATTGCGGTAATCATTATATGATCTGCTATTAATGATTTCAACCAGTAAGTGCCCTAAGTCAGCTCTGTCTAGATGAGGCATAGAGAAATTAGCCTTTTAGCGAAGCAATGAGCTGGAAAGCCTAATCGATTCAACAAGGCCTCGTTTGGCCATCACTACGGACAGTGAGATCCAACAGCTTCACTCTCTCATTTGGAGCATGGACCCCTTTTTTTCATTCATTCATCTTCTTCAGCTTATCCGGGGCCGGGTCGTGGGGGCAGCAGTCTAAGCAGGGACGCCCAGACTTCCCTCTCCCTAGACACTTCCTCTAGCTCTTCCGGGGGGACACTGAGGCGTTCCCAGGCCAGCCGGGAGACATAGTCCCTCCAGCGTGTCCTAGGTCTTCCCCGGGGTCTCTTCCCGGTGGGACGGGCCCAGAACTCCTTCCCGGGAGGGCGTCCAGGAGGCATCCGGAACAGATTCCCATGCCACCTCAGCTGACCCCTCTCGATGTGGAGGAGCAGCGGCTCTACTCTGAGCTCCTCCCGGTTGAACGAGCTTCTCACCATATCTCTAAGGGATCACCCAGCCACCCTGTGGAGAAAGCTCATTTTGGCTGTCTGTATCCGGGATCTTGTCCTTTCGGTCATGACCCAAAGCTCATGACCATAGGTGAGAGTAGGAACGTAGATTGACGGCAACGGGTCAGACTAAGAGCAGTTAAAAAACACTTTAATGATGGACCGGGACGTCGCCCGATATGGCGCAGTCGGGGCCCCACCCTGGAGCCAGTCCCGTGGTTGGGGCTCGTATGCGAGCGCCTGGTGGCCGGGCCTTTCCCCATGGGGTCCGGCCGGGCTCAGCCCAAAGGAGCAACGTGGGGCCGCCTTCCCGTGGGCTCACCACCTGCAGGAGGGACCATAAGGGGTCTGTGCGTAGAGGATTGGGCGGCAGTCGAAGGCAGGGGCCTAGACAACCCGATCCCTGGACACGGAAACTAGCATGGACCCCTGTTTGTCATTATTAACCTCACCTGTGTTCCTTATCATTGTCAAAGTTCTTCCATTCCCAGTGCACCTTTTCAGTCTTTGTTTTGGTTTTCACACTAGTGTTAGGAGACACAAAGCTTTTCGAAACATCAACCCAATCGAAACAATTGCGTCCAAAAAGGTTCACTGTTTCGAACTACTTGAAACATCACACGCTGGCGACAGCTGCTGGACAAATACATGTAATGCAACCGGAAGACTATAGAGCCAAATTGAGCTCAAATGTATTGACTGTAAGAAAAGAAAAACTATTTCATAATATGAAAAACGACATTCAATTCTATGACATTTTTTTATTCAAGCATGGAAAAAAGTGTATGCTAAAATCATTACATGGATTTTCGCATCCAGTCTTAAAATGTCTTCATTCAAACAAGTTTTTTCCACTTTCGCTTCTTCTTACGATTACAATTTCTTGGCTCCTTAGTTCGAATCAAGTTTTCTCAAAACCAGATTTTCAGCCTCTATTGACGTGGAGGCGGGGCCTTATCTGGGTATTGAATTCTCGCACCCGATTTGCCATGAGTCACCCCATTATAAGGTGAAAATCATAGCCTTTCCATGCACTGCTTTCCCAATGCAACCTGTGGAGAGAAGTTTAAGAATTGTATAAACTAGGCTAAATGTGCACATTTAAACAGAATAATGAACTGTTATTCACAGGTTGTATCGACGTCACTGTTGCGATGGTCACAGAAACAGATATTGATGAAAGTTTAACGTGTTCAAGTGACTGTGGCATAGAAGACTCCCAGAAAAAAAAACTGACCACAAAAGTGGTGTAGTGAGTGGTATACGCTGGCATTATGTATAGGTCTAAACACTGAAGAGTAGTGATGGGAAGTTCGACTCTCTACTGACTCAGATCTTGTTGAGTCATTCAGTAAACATGTTTACTCTTTCGAAGTCATTTCGTTCATTTGAGTCAGCAATGCCTACAGCGTTCTCTATGAGAATGTCAAACTAACAGCTGTTGGACCGAGAGTAGGCATCTATCTCTGCCAGGACCTGACTATGACCCCCAGCACAGAGATGGCTCTAGGGGCATAGTCAAGGACATGATAGCTGGTGGACCAGGTGATCATGTAATCCACTGTCAAACGTTCAAATGAACGAAACAAAGTAACTAGAAAAAAGGACGTGTGTCCCAAGTCAATACAAATATTTGTTAAAAGCTAACAAGTCGTTTTGCGAACTACACATCGTAAATTGATAAATCACCAGTTAAGTGGAGGTAGATGCAGTATCTACTCAACATATCACAAATGTTTAGCTTATAATGTTAATAAAGGAGCAGGAACATCTTAGGCGCAGCTGTGTGTGTGGTGGGAGATGTGAGCAAAAGTTTAGTTTTCATGCAAGAGATGATTTCATAGACAGATATGGAAATATCCGTTAACAAAAACTGACATGAAACAATATCACAATGTCAACGATGTTACAGATAATTTCCTTAAATACTTGAGTATTAAAATACATAACTACACATTTGTATGGTTATGCTTTAATAATTGTCATTTGTGTATAACGTAGGCATGTGTGCCAATAGTATAGGCTGTATAAAATACCTGATGTTGTATTTGTGGGCTTTCAGCCATAAGGTGACATTTATATGCTAATACGTTAATTTGTGAATGAAAGTTGTGTATGCAAGTTGTAGTAGCCCAGTTCTTGCTATAAAATCGTGCATTTCACAAGGTTACGTTCAACAAACTGAAAATGTTCCCACACAGTGGGTATTTTTGTGTTCCCTCCACTTCTCCAAATTAACGGAATTATTCTGATAATAATGTATGTCATTCTCTGCTTCATCAAACAACTCTCGAAATCTGGCCATTTCATTGGCTTTTATTTCAGGGACTGGCTAAGTTTATTCATCAGGTGATCAAAACCTGATCGAAACAGTATGACATAACCGACACTTTGTTTGCTTAGATCACTGACTTGGCCACTTCAGCATTATGATTGAATCTCAAATCACATAGTACATAATATGGACTACCAATATGTACTTTGCGGATGATGGGGAAGCACATTCTGTTTAGTATATAGTAAGCTAGTATGCCAGTATTGGGGCCGATTGGGACATACAACCTTGTCATAAAATTGTCTCAACATTAGATGATTTTGTCATGTATTAACATCAGGCCAAGTTTGAATTTTTAGCTAGACACCGTTAAGCATTTTGTTCAACTAAATAACGTTTCCTATGAAGTTTATTTCCACCACAAACAGCATGTATGAACTGTATGGCTTTTCCATTTTAACAGCTTATTAGCCAGTAATAGAGCTAGTAGCATCTTACTACTGTAAGGTTTAGAAGTGGAGTTAATTCATATTTGAAAGTTGTAAGGCTCAGAATTTAATATAATTTATATTTAAGTTCATTTACGAGAAATGTATTTACAATGTTTAGTCAGTTAATCATTTACATATTTGTTACACATTTATTAGTTACATATTTACATGTTCACATATTTTACACAGTCAGGATATTCTGTTGAATCTGCCTCTCTGATTCCCTCACGTTTACCTGTCTACGTTCTCGCTTCTGATTGGTTAGTTCAGTCACGTGGAAGGTTGTTGGTTGTTGTGAGTGGTGTTCAGTAAAGTAGTTCAGAAAGTCACCCGTCTCCATCCTGCTGTTTATTCTCATAAAGAGTGATCCAACACCACACACCGAACCCTCACGTTACACTACTTAGTCAAATACATTGAATAGTCATAAGAATTGAGTAATTTCTAGCGAGACTGAAGACAAACTTACACTGCCAAAGCTATTTCATTTCATGGCGTTACAGCTGTTATTTCATTTGACAAAAAAATATTTTATAATTCCTTCATTTGAATAAAGCTTACATTTTCCATTTTTGATATTATAAAGGGCAGTTTTGCATAGTATTGTACATTCAGCAGGATCCATATTTATATATTGTGTTAGTTTATTCAAATCAAGAAATTGTAACGGTAGTAGTATTTTTCTTGGTTTCCATGTTCAGTTGGATTCCCTTTAGTTCTGTCCACCTGTTTGTCATCTAACCCTCATTACTTCCCTATTTGAGTATCTCCTGCCCCAGTGTTTCTTGTTTGTCATTGTTTAACCCTGATGGTGCTGGCCAGTTGCATCACCCTCTGTGATGCTTTAGGCTAATCCTGCAAGGATTTTAACTCTGGTTTGGAAATGTTGCAGCTAACTGTGAGGCTTTGACTGTTTTTATTTACACAACATTTATGTTTCTGTTGATTTTCTTCATTAAATGTGCTCTCAATACTGTTCAAACGTTTACTTCAATTGAATGTATCTAGTGGGTATTCAATTGTATGTATAAAATATGAATTGATTAATGTTTATGTTTTAATGTTATCATTGAAACTGACTTAGTTAGTCAACACAGCAGCAGGATGGAGCTATATTTTATATTCACTGAGGTTCCTATTTTGTAGTTTTGTACTTCAATAATGAATCCATATTATGGAAAACAAACTCCTGCTCCTGCTCTCTGCACTCTTCTGACCATTCGTAGTACTACACCACTATGCCACTTGAAATGTAAAGATCAATGGAACTGTGTGTTTGTATCAGAGTTTGTAATATATAAAATTTTTCTGTTCAGGTCTCTCTCAAAACCCAGCAGGTCATCATAGTATCACTGGGAGGAGATGCTCAGTTCAGCTGCAGACTCATGGAACCCAAAGACGTCCTGCAAGTCACCTGGCAAAAAGAGACACCAGGAGGGAATGAAAATGTGGCCTAAAAAGATTAATGAGGATTCACTTGTCAGGAAAAGGAACTTAATCCTGAATATATATTCACAATAGACTCTGTGCACCAGTGTAATGACGAACTTCCGCTTTTGTCTAGAAGTCGGTTTTGCTAATACTCATCCGCATTAGTAAACACCTAAACTCACAACAAGATGAGCTTTTTTGAGGCTATGGAATTTTAAGCTTCATTCAGGTTAGAAGAGGCTGAATGAAGGTTTGTTTCAATTCACTTGCTATGGGGACGCGCTAGCGTTCCAGCTCAGCCAGCGTTCTTTTGCCGTTTTTGAGGCTAGGGTGAATTTTTTTGCCTAATACTACACTAATAAGGAACACGTTGCTAACTAGCTTAGCCGATAGCCGGCCAGCACACCACAGTAAACTACTTACCCTTGTAGTTGTGCAGATAACTCGATACCTAGAGTTTTAATCCCTTGTTCCGCTTGCTTGTTGGAGCAGGGGACCAGGCATCAACAATTCGATGGACATCACTAATGCTTATTTTAGGCAGGTCTTGGAGACATCTACTAAAAACTGAAATTTTGGGGGATGCGGGTGATCGTCTTAAGTAAACCGGAAAATGATATGCCGACATCTGGCTAAAGCAGAAGTTCGTCCATACACTTGTGCACAGAGCCTATTCTCGTATTTCTAATTTGTTTTTATTTTACCAAGATGGGCATTTTGTTTTTTATAAATGCTTTTGTCATGTTTTTCACCACACAGTTCTGATATGTATGCTACTAATGGATTGTATTAACTCTGAATAAAAATCCCTTTTTAGCAAGTTGTGCTTGGTATAGCCATGTAAGTCCCCCAGCCAGAAGTTAATTAATGTCACGCCTGCATCTTCCCACATCCCAGTTTCCAGTTCCACTCACTCCTTACTGGTTTCCAGGCTCCCCTGTTCCCCGTTCCCCTTTTGTTACGTAACACTCCTGTGTTCAGCTTTTGATTTTATTATACCCTTTTTTTAATGATAGTTTTTCTCAATCGCTTTGGCTCACTTTTTGAAACAGTCTTAACATTCTCTAAACTGTAAGTACAATCGTCACAACTGTTTCATGAGATATCACAAATGTATGGCATGTATGCAAAATGTATTAACTCACCCAAAACGTTTAATTCATGCTTCAAAACCTAGTTATTGTGTCGTTAAAATGGCCAGTGCCACCAAAATGAAAAGTTTATTTCTCATTATGTGAACCGTACTGGTCAAAATGTCTAGATGTTTTTCACCATGGCAGTCAACCCTAGAAATGATTGTTTTTCATTGCAATCCTGTAGTACACAAAAGGATATGCACATTTGTATGTATAAAGTAAATTTAGTGAAGGGTTACATGTAAAAATAAATCACCTTTGCATGTCAATTTTAACTTATATTTTCACATTTAAAGTAATATATAGTAAGCAGAAAATTCACCACAAAATGACATCAGTGAAAACAAGCAACATTGAAAAACCCTTTTTTAGTTCTGTAAAAAACAATGAATTGTACCTCCTCATGGTACATAACACTACAAGTTCCCATCTTCTTGGTGGACATCCTGTCACTGTTGTTGGTCTGGCAAAACATTTTCATCAATATCACATCTGATGTTTTCCAGTGTGATCTCCTGGAGATTCCTACTTCATTGTTATGTCACCTGGCAGGTCATTTGACATTTTAGCAGATATCACCAACATTCCATGTCATAGATATTTATGGAATATACATGTATGACAGATTTTGATAATTGAATAGATCATTTAGCATGTGGTAGCTCAAGAGTGTGACAGAAGAGTATGACAATTTCCCTGAGAATCAACTCATCCGTTTTGATCATCAAGCCATGTGCATGTAGGGATTGTACCTTGTAGACAATTGTACTTACTCTTTTGCACACAGTTGCCAAAACACATGCAATTTGCTTAAATGAATGAGAAATTCTAATCTGGTGTGAGCAAGAAACAAATTGTTCATAGATTTTAATGTATTGTTTTGATAAAAAAAAATCTAATTTGAGAAATGAGCCAAAACAATTGAGAAAAACTGTAAACCCATTTGGCATTTGCATCCAGGGCTGCAGAGTGTTTCCTCTGTTGTGGTGTCACAATTAACCGTAGGACACAGAGAGCCTCTTGGGAAATGAGAAGTTCCTGAACGTCATCAAGAGAGATGTTTCCTAGATGGTGGACCAATGGTTGAGAGTGCTGCATGGTTGGAGTTATCCTCTTTAATTAAATGGAGTGATGACGTGGGTTAAACAACAGCAGTGTACCAACCGGATCCATCCTACTTATTGAACCAATGTGGACTGTTCTGGACTGTATTGTTTTACTTGGTAATTCAGGACATTTTCAGGATATTTTGGCCTTCAGATTTGTTGTGACGCTGGCCAGCAATTGCAATTTTAAGTTGTGTTTGAATTATTGACTGTAAAAATATGTAATTGTTAAATAATCTGTTTTTAATGCTTGTATCGGTGTGGCCCAGGACCCAAAACAGGCTAAAATGGCACATAACTGTTCTAGTCAGGAGGATTCTATAGCCTCTCCACCTGTCATCTGTGTGGCTCTGTTCTGTTTAGATTTTGGTTTTTGAACGTAGGCAGTTCTGTTTGGTTTTCTTTCTTATCGTTATCTCTTTCACCTGTGTCTTGTTTGCCCCCTCTTTATGTCCCTGTTTAAGTTCCTCCTGTCCTAGTGTGTTTTGTCAGTCATTGTATGTCACGTGTCATTTGCGTTATGCCTTGCTATCTTCCTGAGTCATGCAGTAAAAAGTACGTTTGTTCCTAAGCCTCTATGCCTGTGTCCTGGGGCCTCATGTATCAATCTTGTGTACGTTTCTAAGCCCTATTGACTATGTAATTTCAGTCAATACATAAAGCATTGTCAGAAAAAATTACAAGAAAATACAGTTCCCATAACAAGATCTCCAAATAATATATTCTGATATAGAATCTAAAGACAAATCCATTTTCAAAATGTATTATTTTGTTGTAAATAAAATAAAGTGGTCAGAGATCAATCAAGGTGGACATGAGAAATGGATCGCAGGCATCATTGGGGAGATCTGAGTGGAAAAGTCCTAGATTGGGACACCAACATGTCACTGTGGGATGGTTGCAATAAGACATTATTTGCCATTAGTCTAATCCTTATATTTCAAATTAATATTCAAGAAACATCAATAAAAACATAAAATCTACGCAAATTGGTCAAGCCCAGTTCAAATCATGTGGGCCTAGGAGCTGTTAATTTTGCTACAGACCAAATATCTGCAGAGGTATACCAGAGAACGTTTGCTCTACGTGTTTTGCAGCATTCCGTATGGTTTTGAGTAGTGATGGCCATTCAAGGCTTCATTAGCATTATTTTAGCTGCAGGGTATTATGCTGGCTGAATTTCTAAGGCAGTATAGTTAACATTCTGATCTGTGACCCCCTGTGGCTCCTGGTCTTCTTCCTCCGTCGGCTCATGGTCCTCTTCCTCCCCTGGCTCCTGGTCCTCTTCCTTCTCCGGCTCCTGGTCCTCTTCCTTCTCCAGCTCCTGGTCCTCTTCCTCCTCTGGCTACTGGTCCTCTTCTTCCGCCAGCTCAGTCTCCTTTTCCTTGCAACAAGGCGGAACCTCCACCCGTTCCGGTCCCCCAGTCCCGAGGCTGAGCCTTCGCTTTGGTGTCACACCCGCCCTCCCCTTGGGTATTTTTTTGTGCGGCCACGAGTCTTCACCTGGGGGGGGGTGCTGATACCTCCCTTTGTGACAGTCAATACAATGAATATTATCTCATGGCTTTGGCCTTAATGAATATGCATTATCTCATGGCTTTGCCCTTAATACCACAAGATCAGGAAAAATCTTTATTAAATAGTTAAATAAATATAAAACAAGTTTCTTTCTCCTTCGTTCTTAAATCGAAATCTTGCCCATACAAGCACTTTATGAAAAAAATTCCCATCCACATGAAAACACAAAAACATGCCGTCAAGCACTGTCAAGAGCGTGCCAAAGCAATAGGTGACGATAGATCCTTAAACCTAAAACCATGTTGGCCAATCAGAAGCCTGAAATGTTATTGCCGGTTATGGTAGGCTGACATCAATGACGCGAGTATTTGATGTAGCAGTGACCTCCATAGTGCATTCTAGTTTCTCAATATAGTGGAGAGTAACTTTTGTTTAAACATGTTAGAAGTCCTTTTTGGGTACTGTAATAAGAAATGTCTGTTGAGGAAGAGTAGAAGTGTATTTGACGAAGAGGAGCGTCTGGTCCCACCAAGTCTCCAACACAACCTTGGGTTCAACTACAGTGAAGCACATAGTCATGTTATTTAACTACAGTGAAGCACATAGTCATGTTGTTGAACTACAGTGAAGCACATAGTCATGTTGTTGAACTACAGTGAAGCACATAGTCATGTTGTTTAACTACAGTGAAGCACCTAGTCATGTTGTTTAACTACAGTAAAGCACCTAGTCATGTTGTTTAACTACAGTGAAGCATCTAGTCATGTTGTTCCAGGGTAATATTTCTAAATTATGATCATCTCATCTTCATCCGCTTATCCGTATCGGCTCGCGGGGGCAGCAGCTCCAGCAGGGGACCCCAAACTTCCCTTTCCCGAGCCACATTTACCAGCTCTGACTGGGGGATCCCGAGGCGTTCCCAGGCCAGTGTCGAAATATAATCTCTCCACCTAGTCCTGGGCCTACCCCGAGGTCTCCTCCCAGCTGGATGTGCCTGGAACACCTCCCTAGGGAGACGTCCTGGGGGCATCCTTACCAGATGCCCGAACCACCTCAACTGGCTCCTTTTGACGCAAAGGTGCAGCGGCTCTACTCCGAGTTCCTCAGGGATGGCTGAGCTTCTCACCCTATCCCTAAGGGAGAAGCCAGCCACCCTTCTGAGAAAACCCATTTCAGCCGTGTGTACTCGCAATCTTGTTCTTTCGGTCAGGACCCAATGCATTCATATACCTTGCTCTCTAGTAGATTTTTCTCCCTCTTTAATGTCCTTGTTCTGGTTGTGTTTTTTTATTTCACTCTCTCTCTCCCTCTTTAATGTCCTGTTCCTGTTTCTGTTGCTTTCTCTCCCTCTTTAATATCTGGATTCTGTTAATTTTCTCTCTCCCTCTTTAATTTTCTGGTTCTGTTTTTCTCTCTCTCCGATGTCACTCCAAAATGCTACAAATTCACTCAAAATATGCCCAATCGTTTGTGTTCCGTTTGTGCCGGTTAAAATATAGTTTTTGCTACTTTCTTGCCAAAACAGTTGAAGTCATAAGCTATAGTGGAAAGAGAGTAATGCGCTATCCAGTAGAAAAATAGGTTATGGACCAGAAACTGTACCAGCACAAACGACTGAGCCTATTTTGAGTCAATCTGGAGCAGGTTGGGCGGCTGGCACAAACTAAACTTTTAACAAACGAAGCACAAAGACTATTTTGGGTGTATTTGAAGTGTGTAGGGGGACTGAGTGAACTCAGAATGACCAGTGAAATATTCTTTAATGTCTAAAAGATGATAGCAGCAAAAAATTACATTTTAACAGGTCAAACCAGTAGTTATGTGTTTTTATTGCCCTACCTGCATTTTAACAGTAACACATTCCCACATTTATATAAACACGATTCGTCATACAGAATAGACGGCAATACTTTTCCCGAAATTCTAACACTATCCAGACCAGTGTTTGAACGGGGGCGGTACCGCACTTCAAAAGGCGTTCAGAGGACGACGTGGGCGCTGGAAGCAATATTTCGGAAAGCGGGGCGTTGAGGTGCCCTGGTGGGCGTTTGTTTTAAGGCAAGTTTACATTGAATATTCACAATGCTTGATCATGTTGAAAGTTTGAGAGCCAATGAGCTCGTGAGTTGCTTGGTAATTTCCCGCCTCCAACATCGTCCTTTCTGGACTTTACTGTAGACTAGTCATTTACTTCGTGTTAGCTATCAGAGGGACATTTGGAAAACCGCATAAAGTATATTTCATCTGGATTTAAATTGATATTTCCCACTGATCGATTTAGAAGAATTAAGCATAGGTTTTAGTTATATGTTTTTATTGCCTTACTTGCAATTTAACATGATTCCATCGCATCTTCCACTTTTTACAGCCGGTTGATGGCCGCGGCTAGAGCTGGTAGTGGATAGCGACATCAAACGTCCTGCTGAAATTATTCGTTATTTACTTACAGCTATTTATTGTCATCATACAGAATAGACGGCAATACCTTTTCCGAAATGTAAACACTATCTTAATAGGGTGATGGAGCATTGTAATACTTATACCTATAACATACAATAATAAATCTATAAAAAAAATACCACTACAATCTCGACATGATTAGTCATTCAGCCACCGTTGTAGTATTACAATTGTAAATTACTGTATTCATTATACTTGTATATGTAATTGTATTATATGACGATATAATACAGTAATGACTATTGTATTGCAGTCATTGATAACGTGCGTGTATATTAATGTAAACCCCACAGAAGGATGGAGTATGTCCACAACCCTTCTTTCAGCATAGAGCCCTCTGGTGAACTCACCCTGAGGGCATCTGATGAAGCAGTCATGGTTGCCAGGGCCAACCAGGAGAGCAACTACGCTTTTGTGGCTGAGAGGCCAGGAAAGGAGTTGGCTGATGCTGAAGTTCTGGTGGGAGCCTCTGGAGGAGACCTGGATGATGACCGACTAGTGGCCAGTGAGAGTGCCCTTCAGTTCGGTCAGTTTCATGGCAGAACCTTCCGGTGGCTGCTGAGCCACGATGTAGGCTATGCCGTGATGATCCTGGCTTCTCACCAGCAGGAGCACAGTGTGGTCTCAGAGTTGTCTCCTGAGATGGCAAACAGGGAGCGCTTAAATTGGTAGGCTACTTTTTTCTCTGAAAATACTAGTACGATAACATACGCACACACACAGACACACACACTCTATATCAATCTGCATTGAACAAAATGTGTCATTATCTCAACCACCTGCACAGCGATTGCAGCTTGGTCCCCGAGGTCCAGAGGGCAGAAGAGGAGCGCAGGGTTCTGGGTGGAACCATGCCCCCTCAACCTGACCTAGACCACTCACACCTTTTTGGCTTTGGTGAACACAATAAACTCACCTACAAGGAGCTTTATGAGGCAACAGACAGGGAGAGGAAGAGGTATAGTGACATGAATGCTAACATTAAGTTAGCATTAAATTTTTTATATAATGATTTATATATATATTACTTTCTAATGCAGCTATTTGACCTGGTTCCGGAATATACATGTGTAGCAGGGGACGTCAATGGCTTGCTTCAAAGACTATATCCAGTGCAGAGACAAAACTGCTGCTGAAGCATCTCCAAATCAGGGTAACTATATATTCTGATCTTGACTTTGATGTATTTTGTTTCAGTCATACAAGCTGTAAATGAAATAGTGCAGCAATTTAGTGTGTGTGTGTCTCTCTGTCTGTCTGTGTGTGTGTATGTGTGTAATTTCAAAGCTCTTAAGCTATCTGATCAGGAACTACTGGATGTCATCATGGAACTGGAACAAGGAATGTTTCTGTGAGGGAACTAGTAGAGAAGAATACTAGCATCAAATTAACTGTGACCTAATCTTTTTGTGTTAATCTCATTGTTAGCTATAACAGGTTACACTTTAAAGTGGTATAGGTAAGTGGTTATTTCTAAAACGCCTAGTAGTTGGCCTTAGAAATCTTTGTAGAATGAGTTGTTTGTTTTGCATGGGGTTTAATAGCCATTTCAGTCTTTTCTATTGTAATCTGCGCATCACTTCGGGTAATTCGTTGCTTGATTACTTGCTCTATCACTGTCTTCTGTAGCTTATTAAATGTACAGGTGCTGGTCATAAAATTTGAATATCATCAAAATTTCAGGAATTTATTTCAGTAATTCCATTCAAAAAGTTAAATTTGTATAATGTATACATTCATTCCACACAGACTGATATATTTCAAGTGTTTATTTCTTTTAATTTTGATGATTATAACTGACAACTAATGAAAACCCCAAATTCAGTATCTCAGAAAATTTGAATATTGTGAAAAGGTTCAATATTGAAAACACCTGGTGCCACACTCAGCTAATCAACTCAAAACACCTGCAAAGGCCTTTAAATGGTCTCTCAGTCTAGTTCTGTAGGCTACACAATCATGGGGATGACTGCTGACTTGACAGCTGTCCAAAAGATGACCATTGACACGTTGCACAAGGAGAGCAAGACACAAAAGGTCATAGCTAAAGAGGCTGGCTGTTCACAGAGCTCTGTGTCCAAGCACATTAATAGAGAGGCGAAGGGAAGGAAAAGATGTGGTAGAAAAAAGTGTACAAGCAATAGGGATAACCGCACCCTGAAGAGGATTGTGAAACAAAATTCACAAAGAGTGGACTGCAGCTGGTAAGCCAGACCCAACAATGCAGAAGATCTGAAGGCCACTATCAGAGCAACCTGGGCTCTCATAACACCTGAGCAGTGCCACAGACTGATCGACTCCATGTCACACCGCATTGCTGCAGTAATTCAGGCAAAAGGAGCCCCAACTAAATATTGAGTGCTGTACATGCTCATACTTTTTTTTGTATTGGTCTTAAGTAATATTCAAATTTTCTGAGATACTGAATTTGGGATTTTCATTACTTGTTAGTTATAATCATCACAATTAAAATCAATAAACATTTGAAATATATCAGTCTGTGTGTAATGAATGAATATAATATACAAGTTTCACTTTTTGAATGGAACAACTGAAATAAATCAACTTTTTGATGATATTCTGATTTTATGACCAGCACCTGTAGATTTGTATGCAGCCAATATTCAGTTCTTCTAACGCTGATCTAACTACATTAAAGTGCATGGTTGTTTTACAGGCTTTTTATCTGAAGCTTTATTGTAAACAGTAATGTCATCGATGGGACTTTTTGTGATCCTAATTTTTTATGCTTTATGTTGCAGTTCCTACTGTGCCAGCGCCTACTGCCCCTCCTCAGACCCGGTCCCTCTCCCAGCCAGGAGGTGAACCAGTTCTGCCAGATTCTGGCAGTTCGGTAAACACATCAGCTGAGCTTCATAGCATATTTTTTGTGAGGTGCAGGGCTCGACAATAATGATGGCCCGGGGCCAGTAAAAAGTAACGTTGGGACAGTAGAACTAGTTGTCCTGATCAGGCCAGTGCAAAAAATATTATTGAATTTATTTTACAATCACATTATAAACTCAACATCCTGCAGTTGTTTTGCATCTCTTGGCACCCACCGTTGGCCAATCAAGAGTTGAGCAGTGATGTGACGAGTGGTTGTCAAATGTTATTTCTCTAATCTCAATACATTATTTTAAACAACTGGCGGGAGACACTGAAAGTGAACATGGCAGCAAAGGATAATTATGAGCTCAAACAGAAGCGCAACTTTTTACCTCAGTTTGAGAAAATGATTTACCTGGTTGACTTTAGTCTGTGTACCCCGTGGACAACCTTATAGAACCTTAAACAGATTAATGGATAACAGTTTCTACTGGTCGTTATTACAGACTGTAAAAAAAATATGGACGTAGTAACCGTGACGTCACCCATAGGTGTCTGAAGACCCATTTTGAAGCACATTTTTGGCTGAGATGGTTTTCGCCATCTTGGCAGCGCGTCACTCGGCCGGATACCCAAAAATGGAAAAAGAAGTGGGGCGTGGGTGCAGCTGAGGTGCCTGGTTGCTTAGCCTTTGCTAACATTACCAAGTTAGCAAAGGCTAAGAAGCTAGGCTAAATGCTTACACTTGAGGCAAGTTAACCTGAAACTATACAACAAAACATGAATGCTTAAAATGCTTCAGCATTTTTGTAATATATAAATGTGGTAATTTTGCAACTGTAGATTTTGTTGAGATGATAGACTGTAAAAAATAGGTAGAGACTTGCAGATTATATATTAGATTTTCACATAACTTTAGTTATGAGCATTGACTGTATGGCTATGAGTCATTTATTTGGATGTCACTTTTATAAAGACTGGAGTTAGCTGGGGCGCTGCCAGAAAAGACAAACCGCTAGGAGTGACACGAGTGACAGCACCAGCACCACACCTGCCACTCCATAGGCCGCGCCCCTTAAAGATGTTTATTTATTCATGTTTTTTATTTCTGCTGTGAAGTTAGACATTTTACCATTGAGGTCTATGGAGATTACTCCCTTTTGCAGCCAGCCTCAAGTGGCCATTCGACAAATTGCAGTTTATGGCACTTCCGGGTAGGCTTAATTTTTCAGCCTCGGAGTTTGACCCTTTGATCAAACCTCTCTGTTTTGCAAGGTACGTTCATGAGCAACTGGGAGGTCGGAAAGTTCCAACCCCTGAGTGGGAAAATACACTTTTTGAATGCTCCGATAAGTAACGTTAGGTTTAACATCACCTGAGTTGGCAGTGTTTGGAG
This sequence comes from Esox lucius, assembly GCF_011004845.1. Lineage (NCBI taxonomy): Eukaryota > Metazoa > Chordata > Actinopteri > Esociformes > Esocidae > Esox > Esox lucius. Next base: position 19,273,811 of record NC_047590.1, read on the forward strand.
TGGAAGATTAAAAAACAAAAAAAAAATTGATCCACGTACAAATAAACCACTATATTTTTTTATTTGGGTCATACTCATTTGCGTAGATTGTGGATGCTTCGTGGCAGAGCTGTAGTACTCGAGGCCGGTCTAGGTCAAAGTGACTATTCACCTCAGGCCTTATCGTTTAATACAGCAGCTAATATTTCATATTTCAGTTTAAAGTCATGAAATGGGGTATGGGTTTCTCTCGGTACCAGCCCTCATTTTCTTTATGCTTTCTAATCTGGGTATGTGTGGTTCTGCCCCCCCTCCCCCCAGACGAGGGCCAGTTGGTGTCGGCCCTACGGACATCATGCCTGGTGGATTGCGCCGTGATGCAGGACAGCCCTGATTGTCTGGTCCAGACCCAGGCTATATCCTGTCTGCAGCAGATGCACGTGTTTGCCCCGCGCCACGTCAACCTGGTTAGCCTGGTGCCCAGCCTGTGTGTAGGTATGGCCTAAGCTACGGTGTCTTTCTGAAACTATTCAGACCCCTTCGCTTTCTCCCCATTTTCTTGTTTTATATTCATTTAGAATTCATAACATTTATTTTCATTTGCCATCAGTCTTGTTAGATTCTGTCCATTTTTGATCCATGAACAAAATTAATGCAACCGGAAGTCAGGGGAGAGCCTTTATTCAGCATGAGTCCAAAATGTTAACCTTCCATAATTCTTTCATTTTTCTCTCCAATGATTACAACTTAAACACAGTCTTTTATACCAGGACACACAGGAGGTGGTCCAGTGTTCATAGCCAACCATTACACACACTATTATAAGAAATAGTTTATCTTACAAAATACCCTTGTATGGTGTATTCCAACCTATGACCCAAGGGTCTATTCACAGAGTCCTATGACAGTCACACAGTTCCTATCATGTGGTATATGGACAGGGTGTTTGGGACCCATCAGTAATGGGGCATCACATTTCCTACCTAGTGTCCTTCGTACAGAGATAGTTAGTACTCTCAGACAATGTGTCAAGCTTAATTCAATAAAATGCTCAATATCTGTCAGTCTACACACAACAAAACATGTTTTTAGAAATGTGCCAATTTATTAAAAATAACAAAAACAATCTCATCTGCATGACGTCCGGTCATTAACGTTCAGCCGTCTCTCCTTTTAAGCTCAGCGTGTTCCGATGGACTCTGAATGATAAACGTGCGTTCGGATATAGCTTCATGGCCTGTAGAACAGTCTTGTTGTCACCACTCTCTCGCTCTCTAGTCAGATGTGACCATAAAGGAGGTTGTTTAGCCTGCTGGATCGGGAGTCAGACAGCAGGGTGTTCTCAGTGACCTGAGGGACCTGAGGAGAGTACACCAGCTCCTGGCCTCTTCTCTGGTCAAGATCCAGACAGGGAAAGAGGTGCCCAGTCAAGTGTATCCTGGATACATCACAGCTGATCCCTTATTCCTCATAGATATAGTTTGCACCTAAACTGTTCATTTAATTAAGTGTCCTCACCCAGGTTTACATTGTAGCCAGAGGGCTGGGGCTGCCGAAGCTGGTCCAGATAGATCTGGCTGCGCTGAGCCGCCTGTGGCTGGCCGCCCTGCAGTACTACGCTGTTCTCACGCGGCTACAGACGCTGGTGCATTCCGGAGCCACCAGGGGTTCCAGGCATCACACTGGATGGATAGCGTGGGAGGAGCGTGCTCTGCTGGTAATAAACATGTCCTGGAGAAACGCCACAGCACCGAAGGTGAGTGGAGCAGGAGGAGCTCGGTCAGTCATTCGATGTAATAGCAGTGTGTTCAAGTTATATGCCCACTTGCGGTTCTTATATCTTTTTGAATTTTGTCAGAACATCTCTTTCTCTCAGTGGATGTCGGAGCGGAGAAAAAGGAAACAGTGTGTTCTGGGAGAGCCGGGATATCGGTGGCTGGGTTCCAGGAAGGTCTCTGGTGTTTGGGGCCCTGAGGCTGTGCCTGTGTGTACTGGTGTGTAAACCTCCCCAGCTCGGCCCCAAGCTGTCCCCATGGCTGTGTCCCAAGGCTGTCCCCCCCTCCCCCTCAGCTCAGGGAGGGTTCTCCTCTTCTACATCCTGTGTATTATCCCCATCTTATGCTGCCTCTCCTCTGTCCATCTCCCCTTTTCTACCTCCCCCCCTCCCTAATTCCCTCCCCCCTCCATACCTCCCTTCCCTCCCTCCCCCTCCCTTCCTATCTCCCCCCCACCCTCCCTCCCTCCCCCTCCCTTCCTATCTCCCACCCACCCTCCCTCCCTCCCCCCCCCCTTACTATCTCCCCCCTCCCTCCCTCCAACTTTCCTCTCCTACTTCCCTCCCTCTCTCCCCCCCACTGGAATTTGACTAAAATGCTGATCATTTCCAGAGCATGCTCAGGAAATGACGGTAAGAGAAGCAGCATTCCCTGTTCATGTCTTGATCTTCATCCGTGGTGCAGCCCTTCTTCCTTTTGATGGAGCTCTGCAGACGTCTCCAGATGGACTTCTTGGCTTGTTTGTCCTCGACATCCCCGGACAGATCATCAGCCACCTGGAGAGTCTCCTCAGGGATGCTGGCAAGGGTCTGTCTTGACTGGGCCCAGATTTTACCGGAGCCTTTTCTCTCCACATCCAGGTCCTGGGCTGGACAGGGGAGTACCCTGATTAGGGGGGTGCATCTTGGCCCGTCCCTGACGGTCACCCAAGTGTCTGTGGCCAGTGGGTGATCCTCAATGTGGTTCTCCACAGAGGAGAGCACATCCACCTTGTTGTGCCTTTTGAAGTAGGTTTTCAGCCTCTTCCAGAGGGACGTCCTGGCCTTCCTGGGTGCAGCATCCCCAGCCAGCTCAGTATTCAGCTGGAGATCCTGTTCTGAGGACACTGACCGGGCCAACCGGGTCCGGGGATTACCAGACTGCTTTTTCTCAACCTCCACAGATGGTACCCTCTTGTGGCGGGGAATGATATATTCAGACATTGGGTAAATGCTGAAGGGCCAGGAGTCCTCAAGGCAGTTACTGGATCCTTGGCTGGTCAGGTTGCCTTCTGCTTTGTCCAAGGCGGCCATCAAAGTGGGTGGGGGGGCAGGTGGGCAGATCATGGTCCGGCCCCTGGTAGTTCTGGGCCGAGCTGATCGGCAACGTGTGTGCATAATCTCAATGAAATGGTAAGCTAGAGTATTGGCTGGATATTCAGAAAAACACTGGCTGTATTGGTTGAGTGATAATAATGTTAGGCAAGACAGTTGTTCAGCCTTTTCATAGTGCAGCCCATTATGATGCAATAATCCATGTTTAGAACCTACTGTTTAGTTCTGCTTCCACACCCCACCAGGACCAAAAACATGCTTGTTTCTCTATTTAGTTCTACTTCCACACCCCACCAGGACCAAAAACATGCTTGTTTCTTTATTTACTTCTACTTCCACACCCCAAAAGGACCAAAACATGCTTCTTTCTCTATTTAGTTCTACTTCCACACCCCACCAGGACCAAAAACATGCTTCTTTCTCTATTTAGTTCTACTTCCACACCCCACCAGGACCAAAAACATGCTTCTTTCTCTATTTAGTTCTACTTCCACACCCCAGAAGGACCAAAAACATGCTTGTTTCTCTATTTAGTTCTACTTCCACACCCCACCAGGACCAAAAACATGCTTGTTTCTCTATTTAGTTCTACTTCCACACCCCACCAGGACCAAAAACATGCTTCTTTCTCTATTTAGTTCTACTTCCACACCCCACCAGGACCAAAATAAATGCTTCTAACACTTTTTTGTTGTATTCTCACCTCCCACCACAAGTAAAAAAGCAGTGTCAAAACACCATTGGTGTTATCTACGGTGCTGTTGTTAACCTGAGGCTGATTGTCATCTGTTTTCTCCCCCATAGGCAGTGTGTCCATCCTGCCTACAGTATTATACCTGTTGATGGGTGTGCTGAGGGAGTTGGCGCAGCAGTCGTGTCAGGGTGGGGCTCTGGACCTGGTTGTCAGGCAGCCCTGCAGGCCCTGAGAACCGTGCTGTCATCCCCGATAAGTTGCTCGGAGAAGAGCCGCGGGGCCTGGGCCCACCTCCTGTGCTGCGCCCTCAACACCCTGCTGGACTGCTGGGACTCCGGTACGGGAGAGCCACCAGCACACTAATACCACACAGGAGTCACACAGCTGACTGCAAACACCACAGCCTTTGGTTTGCAAGTTTATACAAACGCCACCCCATCATACGTTTGTTCATTACAGAATTTGGCCTTTGGCTTTACTAGTCAAAGACCGTCTCTGAACGCTCTGAAGTTGGACTACGGTCAGTCAGACCGTTACTGGATGTTAGATTCTCTTTGTTTTCTCAAGGCCAGCCCTGTGTTAGATGAGGCCAGTCACTTCCTGCTATCTGCCAGTCCTGAGGTCACCACAGTCCAGCCCCTGCAGGCATTCTGCATAGACAAGTTTAAAGCCAATCAAGTTCACCATAAGAGCGAGAACCTGCAGACACTCCACACTCTGTGGAACCAGTTCAACACCTGTGGGCTACAGCATTGACAGTTACATAATGTTAATTCTAGCTAGCCAGAAGGCTAACATTACCTCAGTGACACAAAAGTAAACCTCTAAGAGCTGTGTTCGAGACCACCTAAAGCGAGACCAAGTCAAGACCAAGACCGGACCAAATCGAGTCTGAGTCAAGACCAAGACCAAAGGGAGGGAAGACCGAGACGAGACCGAGACGGGAACAACAGGGAATGGGTTGAGTCCAACAGTAATCTGACATGATGGACTAAAGAATTTCAAGAGAGGACTGCATGCAATACCAGTGATTAATTTGTGTGTCCATAGCAGACACCTTTTAAGAATCACATGCACCAAGACACTGTGAACTGTAATTACAGCGCTCAGTATCTAATAACGTTCATTTTATGAAGATTCAAGAGACCTGTGGCAAGACATCAGAGGAACAGAATATATTTGGCATGTCGACAGACAAATGAATGCCAATTTGTTTTTGCTGTCGTTTGTTTGTTTTACATCTCTTTCTCAGGTATGTAAGTTCCATCTTTATTGGGAATAAATTTCTCTCAATGACAAAAAAAACTCAATCTCTGGATTATACATGAGCAATCAGTCAGATAGAACTGAGCAGGTAAAGGTTGGGGTAATGGTGTGTGAAGGTAATATCACTGCATGCTACAAAGCAACTGCAGTGCTGAGCAGAGGCACATAAAATGATCCCTTTTGCTCACAGATCCAATAGGTTTCAATAGGTAAAGTGGTCCTTTTTAGGAAAATATGTTTGATTTGGTCGTACTGAGAAGGAAGGGTAGTACACATCTGCAGTAAAGCACTAGGATAAGACCTCAACTGGCAGCATGGATATTAAAGAACCAGTAGGATTTATTTGTGTTGATATTGGTTGGAAATAGTTTTAGCTATTAAATCACTTTTATTGAAGTACAGTTGGTAAGACTGAGTAAAGAAAGAGAAAATCATCGGAACTTAAATAAAATAACACGTAAAAGAAAACATAATAACAATTGGAAACTTGAATTTACTATTGGGTGAGTTGTCTTGATATGCTTACATAGAAAGTGCACATTATAATGCAGATCAAATTAAAGAAAGGTTACAAAATAAAGAAAACCCTTAGTAAATGAGTGGAGGAAACTAACGAATGCAGATGCATACATAGATACATTTTCCTGTCATGGTTTGTGTCCATGCGTCACCTTAGAGCAAAGAGTAATCAGCTTCATCCCATTGTGAAAGATTAATATCCTCATGGGAGGGGTCTCTTCCAGGATTACAATGCCCCCATTCACAGGGCACAAGGGTTAACTGAATGGTTTGATGAGTGATGAAAATGAAGTGAAAATAGACATTTAGGAAAATGATGTGAAACACAAGAACTCATCCCAATTGAACACCTATGGGAGATTTTAGATAAACTTGTCACACAGCATTCTTGATTGATTGATCCCATGCTCAACTGTGCTCCATCAACCCAGATGAATGCACATCTGTGGACCGAACAAAAATTGCCTGCACGCTAAATGGAAGTGATGATCAGGCAAATACAATTTAAACAAGAAGCTATACACACGATAACTGCCTTGTTAGACACACAATTTCCCTGAAGTTGGCTACATTATATAGTAGCAAGCCAAACCTTACCGTTATAATTACCTGCTGTACGGAGCTTCAAACGGCACTGTAAGATTTTACTACCGACTTAACCTATTTGAGTAGTTATTAACAGTAGCTGTTTAGATTAACTTAAAAGTTCCTCCCCTAGCAAGTCTTTCCTGTCACGGCATTAGCGTTAATGCTAACTAGGTTGTTGCACCTATTAAGTATTTCCAGCCACAACACAAACGTTAACGATAGCTTGTTGCTCTCGTTATAAACTAAATAAATAAACGCAACCCATTCGGAAACCCTGCCCACTTTAACTTCTCTTGCTGTAGCAATAATAGCAATACAGACAGAAATGTTAACTGCCATGTATTAAAACATTAAAATCATTAATAGTCCAGCTATCTACAGAACAATTAAAACACTGCACCGAGGTTCTTGAAAGGACATTGCACTTTGCATACTGTTTAATGTTATGGCTATATCCAGTCAGACAACAATTCAAACATTATCATTATAACTTGGTACTGTATTATGGTAACTTAAACAACATTAAATAAAATAGCTGCATAGGGCTCCAGTTATTCAGCGGTCAGTATGCATCATTACTTCTTGCATTTACTTGCGTAATCCTCTTTGTTATTCATCACAGTTCATGTTAAATTTCTCTACAAATGTATTCTGATCGCAGAGTGAAAGAATATGTTAAAATATTGTCTAGTCTGTGGTCACTGATCAAAGATGTGGTTTTATAAATTGATGTGTTTATTGATGGTATGTAAACAAATGTCAATCATATAGTGGAGTTTCAGAAAGTTAACACTACAAATTTAAGTGTTTCTGCAATAAAAAATACATCTGGTACAGAGGACGCTGTCCTGCTTTTGGCTTAGGCTGTTAGGCACTTTACAGTAGCTAGGAAGATACTGTAAAATTCCAGCCTATATGTAATGTAACCTGGCCATTTGTATTGTAAACTGTACAAATGAAAATATTGGTTGCAATGAACACATTTTCTAATGAATGTGGATGAATAAAGCCTGAAATTCTTTGAAGAATTTTTTGTCTTTTTTGTTGCTTCGTTTTTCTTTGTAACACGAGGATCTGACATCATGCAGGTAGCTACCTCCTGGAGGTCCAGGTACAAGAATCACCTATCAGAGCTTGTTTGTTCGTATTGTCACTCATCTGTTCACCATGGTTTCCGCGGCTCCCGGGAAAGTAGTTTGTCTCTGCGGGTAACCAGCTTAGGAATTTCACCGTGGCCGTTGTCCTTTGCTCTGTCTGCATATGCCCCGAAAATCATTGTACGTCCTACGGCCACCATGGCCTTTGTGTCCCTGTCAGTGGCGTTGTTAGGCCTGGGCGTACAGGGCTATAGCCCCGGGTCTTTTATGAATAGCCCGGATCTCAAATTGACCAAAAATAATAATAATAAAAAATTGCTCATCTATACTTCCGATCGCACATTATGACAATGTAGAAGTGTTGGCCGCTAGCATGTACATCGGAATTTTCCGCATGTACATTCAAAACCCTATACTTTCAGTCCCGGGCGGGAAGGGAGGGTGGGCTAAGCCCCGAATGTATTATGATCCTATAGCCCCGGATGCCTAGGCCTAACGGCACCTCTGATAGTAGCTCTTGTTTCTTCGTGTGTCAACAAGTTTGGTTGCTTACTATTTTTTGTTTCTTCGTTTATCCTCAAGTTAGGATGTTTTGTGCTTCTTCGCATATCAACAGTTGAACAGGTATGGTAACATCGTTAGCTAACTTGTCTAAATCGTGTTTCTTAGTGTATCAACAAGTTAAAATGTTATATGTGCTTACTCCTTGTAACTTTTATCAACTGACACGCAACGTTAGCTAAATCGTGTTTCTTTGTGTAACGTTATCCACATCATGTGGATAACATTACTCTTGGCAGTAAATTTAGACTAGCTAAGCCTGCACTTGTTACAATTCCGTTACTGAGGATTCTGTGTATCCACATTGTACTTAGCTAGCCTGTGTGTGTCTTATGCTGCCGGTTTTTTAAACCTCTTTTCTAAACATTGCTTTCAGGTGTTGACATTTTCTGTAGTTTTGTTCCTGGAGGAGGATGACTGTGTGGCAGTAGTTCCACTCCGGTGGCTCAAAGGGGGACTTTGTTATTGGCCACCACGATAAGCTCATCAAGCATGCAGGTGAATTTGAAAACGTAATAACATTTGAAACTTGGAATTAAAATATGTTTTGCAGGGTAAATGCTTACAAAACCTTAACTTTTCCTAGACACGTGAGAGACCAGACGTGTGTATTGCCAGAGGAGCGAAAATCATTCCAGCCTGGGCCAACAGGTGTGTGAGGGTCAACAGGTGGGCTGCCATCCAGAAGGACTACAGGAGCATCAGGACCATGGTGCTCAGGAGCCCTCACCTGAGGGCCCAAACGAGGCAACACAATGTTGAGTTATTAATGCATTTGTGTGCATTTATTTGTTTTACAGGTACAACGCTCAGGTGATCTCTATGGAGATGGTGACCCTTCACCAGGGCCTGGACAGCATTACCGCAGACAGGGAGGAGGTAGACTCCTTCCAACCTTCGGTCAGGACCGCTGCACCGCTGACTGCGCCTTCGACCAGCAGCACTTATCAGCCAGCGATTCCTCCACTGTCCCTGCCTCAGCCTGCCACCGCCCTCCCTGTTGCTTCAGACCTGCCCTCAACTAGCAGTGCTCTGCCGCCCCCCGATGCAGGAGCCAAGGCCTCCAGGAGCACAGAATGGAGGGCCAGAAAAAGACTGGAGTCGGGTCAAACAGTGCGTGCACACAAGCCCTACAAAGTGTACATCCGTAGGAATTGTGGTAAGCCCAAAACTAAGGAATTTGGATACAGCATGTTCAAAGGACAGGTTTTGTGCCACTACATCTGCCGGCCAGACTGAGACAGCGTGGCTGGAACTGATGAGGGCCCAGCATGGCGGTGGTCAGGGCCAGTAGACCCTCTTGCCTGACTGTCTGCTGACGGTCGTACAGCAAATATACTTCACACAGAATTCTCTTCCTCCGGGATGTCTAATGCCATCTCCATTTTTCACATCCCCTTGCACTAATCTCTGTCCTGTAGAGAAAAGGATCAGATATCAATAGGGGACAGCAGGGTGTCTAGGGTGTGAACTACACACACCCAATCGTCTCTGGCCACTGCCACCACTCACAACTCTATTTCTTGCCAAATTTTGACGTGGCCTCAGTATCCCAAAATCTTGGATAGATGGAGAGCGTCATTTCAGAGTGAAGTTTTGGACCTCGTTTAAAAAAGAAGCTGACTGTGATATACAACTCGTCACGCCTTGAACAAAGAAGGTAAGTTCTTAATAATAATAATTGATTTGATTTGGAGAGATATTTTCATTATTTAGAATAATCTCAAAGTGCATAAGTTCTTAGACTACAATTTGGTATACTGTGTCATACATAAGTTCTGTGTACAGACTAATTATGTTGTTCATCCCAGCTACATAGGTTGGATATGACAGGTCACCACTTGCCAGGTTAAAGGATGCATGCTGTCGTAATGATAGTCTGCCAAAAGGACCAGGAGAGGAGGGAAGCCATGCACCGTATGACAGGTTAGACTGGTTAGATACTAACTGCATTTCGTTTTACTATACTTTTACTGTTCTATGACAATAAAGTAATCTAATCTAAACAGTGCTCACGAAATCCAGTCAAGAGAGGGCAAGACGGCAGACAGCAATGACAAGGACCCAGAACAACAACAGAAATTCCCAGTTCAACAGACGAGTCCCTCTGAAGGAAGGAGAACACACTCCACTCCGGATCCCCTCTCATGCAACAGGAAATCCTGCCGTCGTTGTAACCTGTCCTGGATAGTCACTCCCCAAAAAGGGAGTTTTTACCACATATACAGCTCTGTAAAAAATTAAGAGACCACTGCACCTTTTTCTTTCCTTTCCAAAAAAGTTGAAAAGGAAAGTTTTGAGTGAGGAACAGAAGGGTTAAAATTAAGAGAACACTACATTTTTGTGTATATTACCTGCAGACAATTTCATTTCAGAGTACGAGTTTAATAGGATCTTAGAACTGAAGTTCAGTTTTTGTTTTCTTTCTGTAGACAAGAAGCTGACAGACACCACCTCCAGAACCAGCAAGGGTGCTGTGAAGAAGAGATGGGCCCCAACAAGCAACCTCCCTACCAAGAGTCGTCAGTGCTGCCTGACTGTGGACAGCCACGAACAAGAACCCACACAAACAACAGACGACTCCCTCCAAAGGAAGGAGAGCACACTCGACTCCGGATCTAAGGAACAGGAAAGAGAAGGCTGGTGACAGACCTGCTAGGAAGAGGAGGCAACCGGTGGTTTTCCCTTGTACAACTTGTGGCAAACCAAAAAGAAAATAATTTGGCCACAGTCAGTACAAGGGGGAGTACTACTGTGAGGTAGCAGGTGGTGGTAAAACAGTTAAACAGTGGGGGACCAGGACCAAGGGTTCAGAGGGGCATAGCATGGAGACAGCGAAAAACATCGGAGGCTTTACACAAAAGTTCATAATGAGTGAGATTTTGTACAAAGAGTTTGTAAATAAAAAAGGTTGATTTAACGTTCAAAATACTTTTTATTGCACAACAACAACAATAGTCAAAGTATTTTTTATTGTCAAATGCACTGTGAAGGCCATAGCATATGATTCAAATCATTTTCATACTCATCAAACCATTCAGTGACTCCTCGTGCCCTGTGGATGGGGGCGTTGTCATCCTGAAAGAGACCAATCCCATCAGGATAGACATGTTTTACCGTATTAGTTCTGGTTGCCATGGTGCCTTTATGGCAGCCTAGGCTGATTGTTGTGCTCTTTTAATAACTTTTTATTGATTTATGTATAATTTATGTTCATTTATCTTGAATGACTTTTTGTTTTTCTGTTGCTAATCAAATGCTCATCAGTTTTATATAATAATAGTTTTATTTCAATCCTAAAAATTTAACAGAAATTGTACTCAAAGGGCAATCAACTAATTGGAGCTAGTTGGTTGTTTTCTGAGGTTTCACCTATTATCTGGAGATCTACAAAGGACTGAAATGAAGGACATTCAGATCGACTCAGGAGATTCTTTATAGTTTTGGGAGAACTGAACAATTCTATTAGTGATGAGCAAGAGGAACGACTTGCGCAACTTAGAATCCTTCAGAAAAGGCCAAACATTGAGGAAGACATGGTGTGAGTGGAAAGTGAGTCAGCAGCTTTGGAGAAGCCGCTGTTAGATGGCTGGTGAGAGCAAGAGCTGGGTGAGCTGTACTGCCTGCCTGCCTCCAGAGGACCTGCTTGTCTACCTGGTTGAACACATTGGTGCTCATTCTGCTCAAGCCATGTTCTGCTTGATGGTCATTATACCTACTGAAAACCTTCAGCTCTGTCAGAAAGTTCTAGTCAAGACCTACTCTATCATAGTCATTTTACCTTATTTTGCTTGTTCAAGCGCTTTTTGATTATTTTCTCAAATGAAAAGCACTATAGAAGTTGAATCAATTATTATTATTATATGGTAATTGCAATCACTCAGAATAACTTTGTAATCATTTGGAGTGACCTTTCACTCTAAGGTAACAAGCGGACCCAAACAATTCCAGGAAAAAGCCTCACACCGCATAAAAGAGCCTCCAGACCCCCTCAATGTAGGGGTCGATACAAGCCTGTGCCAATCTCTTGGTGAACGCTACACATGCACTTGCCCAGATGTCAAGAATATGATGAAGGATGACTCATGTGACCATATCACTTTTTTCTGTGGACCAGTGCCTATGGTTTTTGCACCACTGAACTATCAAATGCACATTTGTCTTTGTAATGTTGGGTTTATGCACTGCACCCCTACTATGATAACCCTCTCTGTGTAGTTCTCAACAGAATGTTCTTGCTGAAGCTCCAGCCATCAGTGTCCCAATAATGAACCGTCTTTAAAAAGTCACTTAGATCCTTTTTACATTTTGATCCAAGATTGAGGTCAGATGGGCCTGCTCAGCATTTATTTGCATTATGTTAATTACAACATGTAGTCCACCCGTATTGAAGCATCTGCATTCCGTATGTCCCTCCACAAATTTATTCAGGTTTTGCCTATAATTTGTCACCTGTCTATATGGTCAAAATCCTCCCTATGAAACCATTGGGAAATGTACACTGCTGTTCCATGTTATACAATAGCACAATGAAAAAAGTAACTAACAAAAAAATACTTCTCACAGGCTACTGCCAGAGTGCAACCCACAGGTTTTATTTGGCTTGCCCGGTAGTGGCTTGACCAGAAACAATAAAAACATAGCATTGGAGAAGATAGCAATTGAGGTAAATTCTGCATCTTTTTAATGCTGGTCAGTCACATAAATTAAGAAATTGTTTGATTTGAAGCTAAATGCCAAAAGGCAATCGCATCTCACAGGTGGGAACTTACATAGAGGGCAAACTGAGACAAGCTTCACACATTTAGAAATACGAATCGTAGGCGATATGGAGCTTTCAGGGATACTACCAGAGGCTGACAGTGACCCCAGTTATTATATTATGAATTTTGAATCTCTCTATAAGTGTGGGCTGGGGATAGAAAATAACAGCATGGCGTTTGTAGGCTCAAGATAATGCAAATTTATTACCAAGAGTGACTTATACCTCATTTCCACTGGTGCCAAACACTGGTGTTTTACCCTGAAGTCCAGAAATGTTTCTGTTTCCATTGACACGGCAACGGAAAACCAAATCGCATTGATAGTTTACTCCTCCCTCCCCAAGTGAGCCCCTCCTGAAGTCCTTGGTACCAAATGTATAGTGGAAGCAGAAAAGTCTGGAGCCAACATTAGCATAAATCATCGGTGTAGCCCTGGTACCAGGGTAAAGCACCAGTGGAAATGTGGCATTACAGTGATCCTGTGACAAAACCACCCATGGCGTGTCTGTCCTGGCCAGTGCCTCCGCAAAGCAGGGGTGCCAAGGGTGCTGGAAAGGCAAGATCCCCGGAGAGGCAAGATGAAATCTACAAATCCACCCTGAAATAATTCATTGACTGTATTCAATAAATGTTGCATTACAACAACTAGTCTCCTATGCAAAACAATTGTTCAATGATGCATTATTTAAACTTCATTCATATGAACAAATTGCTTTGACTACAAAATCATAATAAGCTAAATAGGCTTCACAGAGGAGGTTTGATGTGGCGTTGTCAGATCAAAATCCTCCTGCTGTAGCATTACAATATTGCATGACTTTCCAGGTTGATTTTCTAAAGCACCCCCAGCATAGGAGAAACGTCACCAATGACAGGCAATGGCCAATATTGCTGTCCAGCTGAATGGTATGTTCCACCTGGCCACCTTGCCCTGTCATTAAGCAGCGTCTTTTGTGCATTACATTTTCAGTCCACACAGTTGAAGATGGTTTGGAATGGGGCATTCATAGCAATGTGTATGGCTATTATTTTGATAGTACCGGTATTTTGGAAACTGCTGCTGAAGGGAAACCAATTGGCACTGTTTGTATGCATAAAGCCTATTTAGACTGTTGCTGTGCTGTGTGGTGAAATGCATGCATGTGCAGCGATTTGCCCAGACCACTGACCTGGAAAGCATAAGAACTCTTGTAACCTTGTTAACCATTTAATTAACATGGTGGCCTCTGTTCTACAAGTGTTTAGCTGGTGATAGTTTCTGTTTGTTGAATGTTGTTGAATGTCATACAAATGGGTTGGCTCATTTTGCCTCATGTCATGTCGTTTGACTGACAAAAGAAATATGTAATAATATTTTCTGACAAAAATCTATATAATTGTAGTGTGATCATCTCATCTTCATGAGGGTCTACTCCTACATATTTCCACTAGGATCTACATCAAATGTCTTCTAAGTTTGCCCATTAAGATTGGTGTCTTCTGGACAGCTGAGAGTCAATGGCTTTGGGTACCATACACCTCTCTTAAAACTTACCTGGATTAAATGGGCACGGATTTAACATAGAATTATGTTGGATCGTGAAATGCACGTTCAAATAGGTTACATTTAATCTGTTTAATCTTTAGATTGCCTACTGTTTTTTTAATTGCCTTTACCCTAGTGGAAAAATGCATGTGGAATACAAAGACACTCTCCACACTTGATTCTACGGTGTGGGCATAACATCTCTAGTGAATACCTTTTCGTCACATCTGCAGAGAATTGTTTGAGCAAAGAAATGTAAGAAACCAAAGAGCAAAATGATCGTCTCCTTTCACCAGTGCGATTCGATTCCCGATGTTCACCAAAAACAGGTGTTCCAATAACTAGAGCCAATCATTCGTGAACGATCGAGCCATCTGTCAGAACGCTCTTGCCATGTGAAAGTCTTCGGTCTCCCTAATCTGGAAAAGGAAACGATTTCATCCCCATACAGCGCGTCGACACCCAGACTCATCCACATGTCACAATGTGTGGGATGGTGGCCAAAGTGAGTGTATCATGGATAGTACATCATTGCTTGTTGCTTATAGTTCATCCTATGTATAGCATACTGAGTTTTGCCTTAAAAGCACCGTGTTATGAAATGTAGGTTAGGTGTATATCAGGAATACACTTTTTTCTCACTGTCCAAAAAGACTAGGCCTACATGCCCAGACATAGGCTAGTTTCGTTTTCAGTAAACTCGCGAAGATGAAAAAGTGTAATTGAGCCTATCGTTTTATCTGTAGACTAGAGCCGCACCATATTGCTGGACATGTTCTGTTCACCATTGCAGGTTCTCTTTGATGAATAATTTAACCTAGAATGAATAAGTTAACCAAGTATTTTGAAAGGCTTTTTTTTTGGTTTTACCAATTCAGTTGGTATGTGCTGTGGAAACTCATCAATTTAGTATTATTTGACAAATATCCTATACAAAATGCAAATGTGATAATTCAACAATAAGAGTTGCAGTGGTAGAGGAAAGCCTGTATAATGGTCGAATGTTAACAATTGTTACAAAATGTTGTCCGACGACTTTTCCATTAAAATAAACAAAGACGGAAATAGATACTTTAAAATAAATTCCTATTTTCTGACTGAATCAATTCCTATTTTCGTATACGTATTGTTAGTGATACCATTGGTAAGATGTTTGACAGTTGTTCCAAAAAAATGTTTTATCCCCTAGCATGCATGCGCATTTTAGTCAGTGCATGCTATTGTCATCAGTTGAGTGGTAACTCGGCGTCTTCCCTCACTGAAAACATATGCTAGACATTCTGCATGTTTATATGTTAGCGTAGACCTGATAGTGATCGACATATGGACTTATTAACCCGCAACGCTACATTCACAACGTTTTGTAATCAAGGAGAAGGCGAGACCTCAAGAGGAGACCTCGAACAAGCGTAGGCCGGCGTGGGAAATATGCCATGGTAATGTCAGTGATATATAGTTAAATGCTTCGTAGTTAGCTATTAAATTAGGTTACTAGCTAATTCAAACAGTAAGTCGAACATTATTTTTGTCACTAGTCCAGCAGAACTTAATGGTAAGCAAATTAACATTACGACTGATTAGCTAGCTAAAATACAGCAAAATGGCCTACTTGATGTGAGGCTAAAACATTAATTGATATCTGTATTTTAGTTGACTAAAAATGACTAAACGACGTTTTTAGAGATGACTAGGGACATAGCTAGTTCCAGTACGTCATACTAGGCCTATATAATTAGGTGTATGCACGTGCATATTATGCAGATAGTGTTTTACGCTAGCGCCATTTTGAAATAAGGGCGAGTACGGTTCGGTAAAACTAGGACAAAATAACCGCAACGTCAGACAGTGAGTATGTCCTTTTGTGTACCGGGTGAAGACGACCGGAGTAATGGCTTTCATTGTTTATGCGTTGTTCCAAAACTTTGTCTGAACTGGTTCTTTAAAACGAGCAGGGATGTAAGGGGTGCCATATCAGGTAAGCTACATTTTCTTTGAGTAGATCAGTCGGCTAAGCTACTGTAATGTGTTAATCGTTTTCCGGGGACAGTCCCCGTTTTTGGTGGTCTGTCTCCGGAAATGTCAAGTTTTAACTGTGCGTTAAAAACAGACCGCAAAGTGGAATAATAAATGGCAGCAGAGCATACTGATTGACTGTCTCGATGGCGTTATTTGTTCTGGCCAACAGTGTGCTGCTCGCTAGTTCTAACTACTTGCGCGCACTCGTATTAGAGAACTGCTGTGCTATTAAATAGGTGTGTGCGGTAACACAAATGTTCCGTTCGATCCGATACCAAATAATAAAGAGCCAGAATTACCAATACTTTTTATTGTTAAAAGTGGCTTAGGTACTTTCATGTAGGGGAGAGCTTCTTGGTATATCCAGAGTTTTTGGGGAATCACCTAGGTAAAATAACAAAAATAATTATGTCATAGCCTATGACAGACTCCATATTTCAGGTTTGAGATATATTGTTTTAAATTCCATTAAAATAAGTCATTTAGGTAAGTTTCAATGGGGTGAATATTCTATTTGTATGTTTGAATATAGTCTATATTTCACAAAATGCTTCTCTTTCATTCAGCCATGGCTTCATGCATGCAATAAATGTAGGCCTATTGGTTGGATTGGCAGTTGGCGCCACCAGTCAGTGTGGGCGTTTGCCTGATGTTAGTTTACGCCTTGGCCAGACCAAATCCGTCATGCATATTAGTAACAACGGAAGTTTAGTCATTTCCAATGAACATATGCGTTATGATGCAATGACATGCAGCACCTTAGACATAATAAAAAGTAGACGCCGCATCGACCGCTACTGCCTACTGGCGCAGACGAGCCGTGGGACTGCCATCTTGGACCGGTCCGCCACTCCACTCAATGTAATCTGTTTTGGCAGGTGAAACGAGCTGTCAGCGCATTTAATTAATCATGCGGGTTTTTTTGCTGCAAAGGTCATACATGTAGCTATGATACAGGACACATGTATTTTAATATTTTAATATTCATAGTTTTATATTCTTTAAAACTGTGAACATAATCCCCAAAAAGGGAGAAAATCAGGAACATTTCCAGTTTGACTATCATTCTGATTGAAACACCTAATGTTTAAATAGTGGCAGTAAAGTCAGAAATATATATTTCTCTCTCATTTCACAGCCCCCATCCCAACATACACACATGGGTCCCAGTCTAAAATAGCAGGATGAAATGAAAAGTGACAGTTTTTATTTAAACTGCACATTTACTTTGTTGAAACTCCTTGGAAAGTCTGCAAACTTAATTAATGTAGCAATTTTCAAAACACAGTTACAAGTGCTTTTCAGAACCCAGAGGGAAAGAGATCAGGGCTAAGACAAACACAAGGACATAATGTGAAGATAAACTTCATTATACACAAGCTCACAAACCCAGTGTAAGGCAAAGGAGACCAACATTTGGATTCCTGGAGACACACACCATGAGGCTAGAGTTCATGAAACACAAACATATTTACAGACCCACCAACACTTACAGCAGTATTCACATAAAATGTGACAGACCACTGTTTTCAGGCAGTTTTAAGCCATTGCTTTCAGTTTCAGTGTTAATCTTGTCAGAATGATGACAGATATGACATAAAGATACTATGTGTGATGAGTAAGGTTAAAGTACAGATATAAAGCTTAGAATTAGTTTTGGGATGCTGGAATTTAGGATTAAAGTATTGAATTGTCGTGGAACCACACACATGCACACGCTCTAAAACCCCTGAAAGAGGACAGTTCTTCCTCGTGCTCCCTTTCTGCAGTTCAAGAGAGGTGAGTTTGGTAATGTGGTGCAGCCTTATTTTGAGAAACACAGACACAACCAATGACAACAAGTCAGAATGATGGTTGTTGATGCCAAACTGAGTCTCCTCAATGTGTTCCCCAAGCAGAAAAACATCCTCTGTTCCAATCTCCTCCCGGACGATGTCTGTGACTGTCAACACCTTAGGAGCTGGCATTGGTGAAGCTTGGCGGATCACCCTCTCTGCAGCACTCAGCACCTTATTAAAATAATAATAAAAAAAAATACATTATATTTATATAGTGCTTTACACAGGTGAGACACCACACCGAACCATCAGGCGGCGGAAGATGGCCTGGAAGTGCCGATGGATTGTTATTCCAGCCTCCTTATATGGAAAACAGGCACACAATACATACATTACTCACAAGACATAAAGATATTCATTAGGTATATTTTCAAAATTGTAATTAAAAGAACACCAACCCTACCTGACGCTCTGATTGAATTAAATAGGAGCTCCAAGTGATCTTGGCTGAACCTGTAGGTGAGCACATACCGCTGAACTAAATAATAAGCTTGTTTGAAAACCATTCTACTATCAGATGTTCTGTTGCCTTTATTTTAAGTAGGGTGGGTATAAGACATGAGAGGTAACTTACTTTTGTTATGGTGAATTACACGTGAATAATACAGTGTGGGGCAAGTTACTTGGAAATATCAGTGACCTAAGCTATTAGTTACTCTGTCATGAATAAAGCTTCACTACACAAAAGCTACCACCCAGTCAAATGTAGTAAGCTAAGTAACACAAACACAGCAGTAGGCTAGTTCATTACATAGGAAGCTACTTTAAGTTGTGCTAATTTCACATGACAAGAGAAGTAGCTTGTGTGGCCAAGCTACTTGGTAAATAAAGGAGTTAGTACTACTGAAAAGTTACTTGATTCTGGAAATAGTGAAGCTACCACCAAAATACTAAGTTACTAGCTAAGCTAGTACTGCCCAACAATGATAATACCGTCTTTTATTCATATAAATATAAAATTAGCTGGCCAATGTTATACCAGTAATATTTGCTTTATTTCTACAATAGCATTCTTGAGTCAGTTATAATAAGTCATTGTTATAGAATATGACTTATCAAGTCTCAGTTCGCTGGGTGAACACCGGCTGGTGCAGTAAACATAGCCTAGCTAGCTGGATACGATTTCAGTACAGTAATATCAAAGATCCTTGCTCCTTCTCAACTCTCTGGTAATATTCTAGTCACAAAATACAACCAATAAAACGGTAATGTTAAATCTTACTTGTGAAAAGTAATCCCCCGAGCCCTGCTTTCGATGGTCTGCCGAACTGAGCAGGTGTATGCTCCACAGTGCTCTGGCATCGTTGCTTCTGCTGCTACGCAAATAGGAGTATGACCGGTCAAAGATGGCGGCCGAATTTCTCGTGCCCCAGCAGCCAATGCGGCGTCTACTCTTTATTATGTCTATGTGCAGCACTATTCGTACCCTTTGCGGATGCATGGCGTTTGGGGTGTTGCATGCATTGGATTTTTTCTACTTTTGCGCCAAAACGTGTGCGTTATTCAAACCGGAAACTTAGGCATCTCATCTCCTCCAAAAAGCATTGTCAGAACGGAATTAAGTGAATATATTTGTAAATATATTAAATATTATTTGTTAAAATTATGGCCTACATAATTATAATTGCAATGACTAAAACGAACAAAAAGCTGCCAAATACACTGCTCTACACACATTGAAACTACCTATACTGCTTGTAGCTGGAACAGAGTTTGTATGTAGCTAGCAAGTTATCCTAAAGTGGCAAACATACAAGCTGAGAAACGTGCATTTGCTTACATAACAAAACCTTCAGAACTTTTGTATAGCCAAAAAGTTAAAGTTACTGAGCTGATTATCAGATGAAATCTTCCTCCATGCATTATTTGTATCATTAATGTCTATAACTATCGTCTGACAAATCGAAAAGGGCAGGATAACCAGCGACTGCACATATCAGCTTCTATTTAAAGATGCGTCGTAAATCACTAAATAATGTGCAGTTATTTGGAAAGGGTTTGCAACAAAACACTGCATTCACAACACAATTGGTGGATCTGGTCTGGCCAGGCCATTACACCGGGCATTTCTGCAGAACGTTCTGGCTCCGATGAGGTTTCCATCTGATGAGGTTCCGTCCTCCACGCAGTGTCATATCCCACCGGGAGCATTTCAGAAGCAGAGCGCTGCAAGGAAGCTGTATTGGTGAGATCACAAGATTAACAAACAACAATAGCCTAAACTACTTTGCATGTCCGACATGGACTTCCTTTTGTTTTTGTATTTTGTCTTTGATTTTCGGGGTTCTACAATGAAGTTATTCTGTAGTTCCAGAATTGTAAAACATAGGCAAGTATCAAAAGGTTAAAATCTATAAGTTGGCTACTTTTCAAAATCACATAGAGCTCTTATAAGGAAGATAATTGGGTTATAGCACTCACTTTCTGTACTCACTTATAGTTCTCACTTTTTGTATTTAAACTGTGCGGTTTGCATGGTGTCCGTCAAAAATAGACAAGGCGCCTATCTTTAGCGTAGCAGAGCAGAGAGCCTCTTCTGAAATGAGCTGTGGCTTGTCTGGTGGAATCACAACCATTGACTAGAGTGGCCGCGATCAGCTTCGGCGGCCGTGTCGGAGCCAGAATGTGCTGCAGAAGCGCCAAGTGAAATCTATGCTTTATGACTGATGTCCACCAGATATGTCAAAATTAGTACGTTATTTTTGTTGGATGTCCTGTACGTATTTTTTCATACTTGACGCACATGTTCTTTCAAAAGGTGTACGGATGGAAGCAAGGGAGGAGATTATTTTTGCAGTTTCTAGAGAACCTGCTCTATACAACCAAAGGGTTCACATTGTACAGTAGTTCGACACAATGCTGGCTAACAACAGTCAGCTAGCCTATCTACTTAATTAGTTTTTGAGTTGGTTAGGTAGGTTACTGTAGCCACTTGAATTATTTTATTTAGCAGATTATCAAATTTAGCTTGAACAATGTAGATTTGACATTGTAAATAATATAATGTTTGATAAACCTGCCATTTATATGTGGGCCATGGTCATGCTATGTGCCACTCGTTGCCACGTACTCCTTTCATTGTGATCTTGAACCTCTGTCATATCTTCACAACAGTAAACCATGTACAAGTTGAAATTATTGAACGCATGTGTTATACCAAACGCACCGCAATGTAACATCGCATTGAAATGGGTAGAACTTAGAAGAAAGAAACTGAAACTGGTATCGACCCTATTGAGGCTATAATCAATCTAGAAAAACAAGACATAATATCTGTAATATCGATATTTTTAGGATCAATGTCTCCGCCCCTACTGCGGAAAACTCGTCCTGGAGATAGCAAGTGTCAAGGGGAATCCACAACATCACCACAAACATCTTTTCAAGCCAGGTAAGTTACAATCGTTTCAGATACTAGTTAGGGATGTTATAATGACACTATATTATATGGATAGAGTTTCTGCTCTATAAGGTTTTGAATAGGTTATCCTAGTTAATGTTAGCTATGTAGACTAAGCTAGCTAGGTTAGCTAGCTACCGTCATGGGAGTAGTTAACACATGTTTACATGTAAACATGCAGTGGATGGGAGGTGTACCACACACTGAGATGAAGGTGTGTGGGCCACCTTCACCTCAGGAGGCTGGTGTCCATCTCGATGGATGGGCTCAATGTGAATTACATATTTTGAACTTCTTCCACAAGACCATGCAGAACAGTATGGAGGTGCTTGTTGCTGTGGGGAGCTGTGGGCTCCACACATTACACAATGCTTTTAAAAGTGGCTTGTCCATGTGGCAGCTGGGAAAACTTTTGAAAGAGTCCATTACTTTTGAGATTCTCTTTTGACAGGTTCTACTTAGACGCTTTATCAAGAGATTGCTCCTTTAGGAAATCACTAGACTGTAGCTAATTAAGTGGACATAGCAGAAAAGAAGAACTGGCTCCAACCACAGGACATTGACATTGGCTTGGGTGCTGAGACAGTCCTCAAGATAGTTTGGTAATTTAGAAAGATAATTTCATAAATCATGGTCAGGATGCAAGCATCAAATATAATTTTATTGTAAATACTATTTACGGCTTACTATTCCCGTGTCAGAGCAGAGTCCTTGAGTTTAGAAGTGACTGCATGCAGGGACTGTCAAACGTTGTCAGAGAAGTGCAGGAGAAGGTCCCCCTCAAATATCCAACGGTTAGACAGATGGAGCGTTTGGACCCCTCATGTTTAAGGACCCAGACTGGTGCAAGAGACAGATGAAATGTCTTGTTCAGACGTTTCTGCAGGGCAAAAATAAGAGGTCTGCACTGAATATGTGTTAGAACTGTTAAGTGGAGTTCTGTAAACGCTGTCAGTGTGTTACAGCCAGGCTTTTGCTCCACCTTTAAAGCTGAAGGATGTAACTTTCAAAATAGGAAGTATTTCCGCCTAATTTTACCAGAAATCTCGGCTGTCGCTGGCGTGATGTCAGTTCACTCTTAAAGCCCCACACGTTATCTGTGCACTTTATTTAGCTCATGTAAAAATGAAAATCTTCATCCGACCAGGTGAGTTGACATACAATTATTTCAATTATATGCCAAAATTAAACTAAATGTATCTGATTTACAGTGGATATAAAACATCTACAAACCCCTGTGATAAAGATAAATCATGTCAGAACTTTTTCCACTTTTAATGTGAACAATTCAATTGAAAAACCAACTGACATTTTTGACTGGAACCATGTCCTGTTGTCTGATGAAACCAAGATAAACGTATTTGGTTCAGATGGTGTTGAGCGTGTGTGGCGGAAACCAGGTGAGGAGTACAAAGACCAGCTGCATGAGTGTTGCCGTCACTGGGGAGCTACAGTTCATTGAGGGAACTGTGAATGCCAACATGTGCTGTGACATGCTGAAGTAGAGCATGATCCTCTCGCTCCCTCACATCCAAATCCACAAAAGCATGGCTTCACCAGAAGATAAACGTTTTGAAATGGCCCAGCCAGAGCCCAGACCTGAATCCAATTGAACAACAAAGTATTAGTTTAAGGGTGTGCACACTGCAACCAGGTTATTACAGTAGTGTTGAATTTCAGTGGCTAGGAAAAACTCTTGAAGAAGGCCGAAATTTAGGAAGAAACCTAGAGAGGACCCAGGCTCAGAGGGGTGACCAGTCCTCTTTTGGCTGTGCTGGGTGAAATATTAAGAGTCCAATTGGAATAATTAATAAATGCATATGGGCTAAATCCAGAATCTACTCCACAGGTGTGGACCAGGATCTCATATCCTCCTAAAGTTTCAAACGGGAGGAGACTGGGAAAATTCAGAAAATGCATTCCTCATTTCAACAACGATTTATAGTGGAGAAGGAGAACTTAGTGGGGAAGGAGAACTGACCCTACTCCCCCAGCACAATAATATAGCAGCGTAAGATCTTGGGACTGAGACAGTGGGGGTCCGGCGACACTGTGGCCCTACCCGGGGGAGGAAATCAATCCACCCACACTGCCAAGCATCAACCAAATGGACTTCTTTATTTTTCTCCCTCAAAGATTTCAGTTTGTTTATCAATTGAATTGTCCACGTTATAGGTCATATTAAAGTTGGTGTAAGTTCAGACATGATTCATGTGTAGACTTCTTATAGCCACAGCCCCACCTGTTGTCAACAGAAAGAACTGCAACAAAATTATTTTTATTTCTCTAATAAAAAAAACAAATAAACAAACAAATAAATGACTTCCTATAATTCATTATCTTTGAATATAGCATCTTCCTAAATTGCATGTCATTTGGTCCCTGCCTTGCTGCTTCAGACGGCGTTCTGCCAATTCGAGTTCGCATTATTAGCTCATAGGCTAAGCATGAATGTGGGGTTAGCCCTTGTCTCACAATGTAATGTACTTTGTATGTGTGAAAATATTAATACGCATGCTCAGAATGCTAATGTGGTCAATGTTGATCACACAAATTTGATGCCAATGTGGGGCTGACAGCCGGTATCCCCACTACAGTGTAATTTCATATTTCAGACCTGATTGGCTGTTTGTCTGTCTGGCGCCAACATTAGTCAGCAAGACAAGCGAGGATGGTAGATTGTCTTAGCTAGCTTGTTTGCTTCACAAATGCCTGATAACTTGAGAAAATGCATAGAGTGAATTTCATACTCGAGTACCAGTTTGAACCCCTTAATTTGGAGGAGAAACTTGAAGTAATGCGACTTGGTGCCCATCAGCCACAGGATTTTGTCATCACTCAAACTGCTGGTAAAAGTAACTGTGGGTTTAACGTGGAGTGTTTTTTGAAGAAAAAGTGGCTAACGGTTAGCATACAAAAGAAGGCACTCTTGAGGAAGAACCACCGTGACACCTTTCTCCTCAAGTGAGCCCTCTACCTTGGTGATTGAAAGCGTATTTTATCATCCTTCCTTTGTGGTGCTGGTCCTTGCCTTGGTCATATTTCTGTGCTGGAAGCAGAGCAATTACACAAGAAGGTCTCTCTCCAGTATGTGTACTACAAGCCGGTCTGTCGTTAAGTGTTTTGTGGAGCCACGCTGTTTGTTCATGTGTTAATTAAACACATCAGTACCAAGAGGGAGTTTTGTAGCTTTACTGGTATGTATCCTATAATTTGAAATGGTTTATGCACCACCAATCTTTCACATATAAAAACGCCACTGTCTTACTACTAGTCTTAACTTGCCCTGGTAATGTTTTCCAATTACAATACTACTAGCTGGGCTAGTTACCAACGCAAACAGCATAAACAGGCTGCGAGCTGCCGAAATATCTGATGTAGCATACATAGGAAACATGAGAATAGCCAGCTACAAGTCTATACCCGCCCTGGTAATGTTTTCCGATTATAGCACTACAAAGCAAACAGTATGTACAGACGGCAGCTCGCCTCTATCCACAGAAAGTTAGCTAGTTTACCAAATTGGCCAATTGTTTTTGCCTGGTAATTAGTTATAGCCTAACAACAGTGTGAGGTTATTCTATGTGGGTAACATTGTCCTTACTAGCAAGCAGACATTATTAGAAGCCAGTAGTGGTAGCAAAACTTGTCTGCTGGATAGATGTACAGTCAGTAACTATAGCCATGTGTGCTCTGTATAGGTAGCCACATTAACAGCAATAGGGCAATTACTAACAACAGTGTGAGGGGAGCTAGCGTTTTAGCTAACATTACTTACTTATTGAACAGAAGAATTTCCACATCAGCGTCTAAGTTTAATGCATTTTGCTCCATGAGTTCCATCCTTCTTGGATAGGCAACTAATCCAATGTTCACTCCGAATGACATTTATCTGCCTCTTACCAGATTTGCTTTCTTTTGATCCAAACCGTATTTTCTTAGGTTCTGTTACGTTATGAACTTCTTCAGTTTTTTTTTATAAAGTTGGCTTGCGTCTCTCTCTACTTGAGGCACAAAATGAGAGTAGCCACTTTCTTATTTTGTCCAGCCTCAGCTCTTTGTTTGATAAGTCAAACGCATCACTTCCTGTGCGCAGGATAACATTTCCTGCCACTGCGAGAGCCGACCACTTCTTTCCTTATCAGCAGTACGTCGTATATGATGGTTTTACAGATGCAGGCCTGGGACCATCTGATATGGTAGGAATTCTTCCATCATCCAGATTAATAGAGTAGCGATGTGTTAATGGAAAAAGTGTATGTATTTCAGCTTTAAGTAGACACGTTAGTAACAGACCAATCACAAACATTTATCTTAACTGAAGACATTTTTCTACAAGTTTCTACATTTTCAGTTGAGCTACATTTTTTTTTATTTTCTCACTTTCTAATCCAGGTAATATTTTTGAATGTGAATTGTTTTCTCTTGTCATGGTCCTGCGCGTGTTCTGTGTGCAGTTGCTTGCTTGTTTTATTGAAATGGGCTTTGATGTTTTTATACCATTATAACTTATTACAACAATGATTTTGTTCACCATTATAACCATAACAGGTTGTTGGTATAATGTAATGATTTACCAATATATTTTCTTCACTTTTTCCTCAGTTTTGTTGTAGGGGATGTCATTCTCCAACAATTTGAGGCCTTTTTGTCCCTTGAGAGCAGAAACGACAAGTTCCTCTCATTCTCGCCAATGCAAAAGAGGCTGGACATCATCTTGTGGTTTCAGTAGCAAGGCTTTGGGCTTCCTGTCAGAATGTGCTCATTTTGTCCCATGGACAGGCCGCTGTGTTACCCAGGTTCCCCTCACACTTATGGCGCTTTTCCACTGCATGGTACCGGCATGACTTGCCTCGCCTCAACTCTCCCTGCTTTGGGAGCTTTTCCACTGCATTGGAACTCGGCTCGCCTATTTTGCTTTTCCACTGGCCAAAAGTTGGGATAGTACCTGGTATCAGATACTTTGTTTAGTATCTGCTTTGGCGAGGTTCCAACCGAGCTGAGGCGATACCAAAAGGTGACGTGAAAACACGGAAGACTTCGGATTGGAGAAGAGTGACTCAATGCGTGTTAGCCGTCGAGTGTCAGAGAATGTTTTTGTAACGAGAACGGTGCCTCTTTGTGCGTCTGTGCCAGGAGTCCTTGCATTGAAATTGGTTAATTTCAGTGCCAGTGCACAGGACCAGACTCGTAGTTTAAGCAATTGTATTTTCCCATAACTCCTCGGTTTGGACCTACGCACTGGTGTTGAAATCAACTCTGTATCTCCTTGAGACCCACAGGATGCACTGTTTTTGTAAATCCTCTGGGTTTTTCTATGGGCTAGCTGGCATAAATTGCCCTGGTCAAAGTAGTAATGTCATGTCAAACAGAAGCAGCCTACCAAGCTTTCTAACCATTTTAGCAGTCTGCAATGTATTGAGACCAAAGATATTGCTCACGTGTGCTTCCTCCCTACTACCAGTATAAACACTGCCTTGTGTAGCCTACAGTATGCTACTCTTGAGTCAGCCGCCGTGGTATTATAGCTGGCAATTAATAAAGCAATTATTTGTATATTTTAATCGAGATGGAGGGGTTATGAAGTTTTTTGTGTTTTGGCGTTGAAATGTTAGGTGTAAAAGCTTAAATCTAACAGAACATTGCAGTTACATCATCATTTATACTGCAGGGCGATAATTCTATTCAACCTTTTCACTGTTTTTCAATCAGGGTCTGTGACCATGTTATCCAGATATAGTTTACTTCTGATTTGCCACGTTTAACATTTAAAAGAAAATGGATGGCGTTCATTCAATAGAATTTTCTATTCACTGCAGGGTTTACAGTCGTATGAAAAAGTTTGGGCACCCCTGACAATTTCCATGATTTTCATTTCTAAATAATTGGGTGTTTTGATCAGCAATTTCATTTTGATCTATGATGGACCTGATGGACACAGTAATATTTCAATGGTGAAATTAGGTTTATTGGATGAACAGAAAATGTGCAACATGCATCAAAATGTAATTAGACAGGCGCATACATTTGGGCTTCCAAACTGAAAAATCATGTCACTATTTAGTAGAGCCTCCTTTTGCAAATATAACAGCCTCTAGACGCTTCCTATAGCCTCTAATGAGTGTCTGTATTCTGGATGAAGGTATTTTGGACCATTCCTCCTTACAAAACATCTGCAGTTCAGTTAGGTTTGATGGTTGCTGAGCATGGACAGCTCGCTTCAAATCATCCCACAGTTTCTCAATGATATTCAGGTCTGGAGACTGGGATGGCCATTCCAGAACATTGTACTTGTTCCTCTGCATAAATGCCCGGGTAGATTTTGAGCAGTGTTTTGGGTCGTTGTCTTGTTGAAATATCCAACCCCGGTGTAACTTCAACGTTGTGACTGATTCTTCAACATTATTCTTAAGAATCTGTTGATATTGAGTGGAATCCATGCGACCCTCAACTTTAACAAGATTCCCAGTACCGGCACTGGCTACACAGCCCCACAGCATGATGGAACCTCCACCAAGTTTTACTGTGGGTAGCAAGTGTCTTTCTTGGAATGCTGTGTTCTTTTGCCGCCATGGATAACGCCCCTTGTTATGACCAAAAAACTAAATCTTTGTTTCATCAGTCAACAGCACCTTATTCGAAAATGAAGCTGGCTTGTCCAAATGTGCGTTTGCATACCTCAAGCGACTCTGTTTGTGGCGTGTGTGCAGAAAAGGCTTCTTCCGCATCACTTTCCCGTACAGCTTCTCCTTGTGCTAAGTGCGCTGAATTGTTGAACGATGCACAGTGACACCATCTGCAGCAAGAGGATGTTGTAGGTCTTTGGAGTTGGTCTGTGGGCTGTTTTTGACCGTTCTCACCATCCTTCGCCTTTGCCTCTCCGATATTTTACTTGGCCTGCCACTTCTGGCCTTAACAAGAACTGTGCCTGTGGTCTTCCATTTCCTCACTATGTTCCTCACAGTGGATACACTGACAGCTTAAATCTCTGCGATAGCTTTTTGTAGCCTTCCCCTAAACCTTAATGTTGAATAATCTTTGTTTTCAGGTCATTTGAGAATTGTTTTGAGGCCCCCATGTTGCCACGCTTCAGAGGAGAGTCAAAGAGAACAACAACTTGCAATTGGCCACCTTAAATACCTTTTCTCATGATTGGATGCACTTGTCTATGAAGTTTAAGGCTTAATGTTCCAATTAATCAGTGCTAAGTAGTTACAGGTATTCAAATCAACAAAATGACAAGGGTGCCCACATTTTTGCATAGCTTATTTTTCACATCTGATTTAACTTAATATTGCTGCACTAAAATTCTTTGTCTGGAAAATATCCCAGTACTCAGTTTTTTAGAAAATTAATGGCATGCCACTGTGATAATTTTCTGTGAAGACAGAGTAAATTATTATGCAGCCTCAGAGGGCCTAAACATTTTCATACTACTGTACGTTAGTTGGCAAATGCTGTCTTGTCGCTGGTATTAGGTGTACAATATCTCCATTGTTGTTCTCGTGTGTGTCACGTTGGAGGTGGAGTCAAGGAAGTTTTCCAAGGTTCCCCTCACATGAAGGCTTGTTTATGATGATGTCACTCTGCATGGAGGGTCTCATCAAGGTTCCCCTCACACCCACGCCTGTTTGTGATGATTTCTTTTTGCATGGGTGGATTACTTGAGTTCCCCTCACTTACAATCCTGTGTTTTCTACACAGGGGTTTTGCCAAGGGTCCCTTCACACGCAAGCTTGTTTGTGATTATGTTACTACACATGGGGTGGTGGTTATCAAGGCTCCCATCACACACAAGCCTGTGTGTGATTGTTTCTTTTCACAGGGGAGTTAGGAATCCCTCCCCTAGCCACTCTGGTTTATTCTCTTGTTCCCAGTCTTTTTATTGTGGTCCCCCGAATCAATCTTCAATTTATGATAGCTTGTGAAACAAGAGCCCCCAAATCTATTGTTTAACATTATTGGAACTTGCAAAGTAAGTGGCAACAGTTTCAAAGTTCAAATCTAGTTTATTCTTATTTAGGACACAACTCCTCCCACAGCATTTATGTCGCACACACTGTTTAAACTTTAAAATGTTCAGGGCTTTCATGACCAGATAAAGCTAAGAATCTTTCAATTTACAATGACCAAACCAACTGTGTTACACATGTTTAGGAGATGCCAACTCTAAATGCTTAAATGTATATGATGGCAGACATAAGTCAGTGGAAAAATAGCGTATTTTGAGCTGTTCTAGCTGTAGGCACCACCAACATTGTTTCACATATTTAGGCTATATCTAAGGTGTTCGATGTCACTCAATTGAATACATATGCGTAGATTTGTACACATTTGCCTACATGAGCATATATTTGCATAATTACATGCGTATCAACCATAATTGTATAGATTTGCGTACATTTTCAGTTAACCCTAAAACTTAATGGTTCATCACATTCATCTACAAATTTGCATGAATGTGCATATTTGCATACATTTCCACATATTTGCCTAAATATGCACATATGGTTCATACATCGGCATGAATTTGCCCAGATTTGCATAAGTGTGCATTTATTGCATAGATTTGCTCAAATTTGCTTAGATTGTAATTTTGCATACATCTGTATGCATGTGCATATTTGCATATATATTTGCATAAATGTGCATATTTGCATAAATCTGTATGAATGTGCATATTTGCATAATTTTCCGCATATTTGGCTAAATATGGCCACATTTGCATGCATCGGCATGAATTTGCCCAGATTTGCATGTGTGCATATTTTATCGCAAATTTGCTTAGATTCGATTTTCTTTTTGCTTTAGTTAACCTTAAACATTCTTTTTGTGGATGGGGGGGTTTGAAAGGGGGTAAAATAAGGAACGCTTCACGAATTTGCGTGTCATCCTTGCGCAGGGGCCATGCTAATCTTCTCTGTATCGTTCCAATTTTAGTATATGTGCTGCCGAAGCAAGCACAATAATGCCCTAGGAAAGACCCCCTTAAATATGGAGCAAGACCCTGGCTGGTTTATCTTCATGGTTGGCGTTTAAGAGCTTTAAGTAGACCCTCAGAGGTACATAAGACTCACAGCAAAACAGTGTGATATATTAAACTCATTTAGAGATTGTTGTATTATTTAGGCGCTGTCTCGTCTCTTCTGGTCTTCTAGCTGCTGATTTGCAGTGCGTGCTGGTTGTTATGCAGATGTACCAGACAGCCTTTGTTGTTGATTGGGTAGAAGAAAAGTGCATCCCAAACCCCACCCAGGCACTCTGCTTTGGTCAGGTTTCTCTTTCCCCTCCCCCAGTCAT
Organism: Esox lucius; assembly: GCF_011004845.1. Taxonomy (NCBI): domain Eukaryota; kingdom Metazoa; phylum Chordata; class Actinopteri; order Esociformes; family Esocidae; genus Esox; species Esox lucius. The sequence continues at coordinate 19,304,445 of NC_047590.1, forward strand.
TACACAGCCATTTCCACTCTGCCACATGGCCTTACCATGGAGGTACTAAAACAGAAAAGGAAAACCATCCAAGAGATGGCTGAGGGCAAGGCTGGCAAACTAAAAACATTTACTCCAAAAATTACATATTTGTGTTCCTTGAACCGTTCAAGACCAAACAAACTTCCTTTCACATGTTTAGGCTAAGCCAACTTAGAATGCTTAAGTCTCAACCGTGTCACAGGTTTACATACATTTGCTTAATTAGGATGAATTATTTCTGAAACATTATGTTGTACTATTCAAGCTTGAGACCAAACCAACTTTGTTTGAGATGTTTGGGCTATGGTAATTCAAGGATGACACGCTTATTTAGGCAAACATTTTTATTTTCCCCCTTTTCATCCTCCACAACCACACTGGTTGATTGGATAGAAGGAAAGTGCAAACCAAAAGCAGTTGCTTCAAACCCCACACACACTCTGCTCTGCATTCATTTTCATAATTAGCCTAAATCAAACGGAGAAATAGCGTATTTTGAGCTGTTCTAGCTGTAGGCACCACCAACGTTGTTTCACATGTTTAGGCTATATCTAAGGTGTTTGATGTCACTCAATTGCATATATACGCATAGATTTGTACACATTTGCATGAATGAGCATATATTTGCATAATTAAATGCGTATCAACCATAATTGAATAGATTTGCGTACATTTTCAGTTAACCTTAAACTTAATGGTTCATCACATTCATCTACAAATGTGCATGAATGTGCATATTTGCATACATTTCCACATATTTGCCTAAATATGCACATATGGTTCATACATCGGCATGAATTTGCCCAGATTTGCACAAGTGTGCATTTATTGCATAGATTAGCTCAAATTTGCTTAGATTGTAATTTTGCATACATCTGTACGCATGTGCATATTTGCATATATATTTGCATAAATGTGCATATTTGCATAAATCTGTATGAATGTGCATATTTGCATAATTTTCCGCATATTTGGCTAAATATGGCCACATTTGCATGCATCGGCATGAATTTGCCCAGATTTGCATGTGTGCATATTTTAGCGCAAATTTGCTTAGATTCGATTTTCTTTTTGCTTTAGTTAACCTTAAACATTCTTTTTGTGGATGGGGGGGTTTGAAAGGGGGTAAAATAAGGAACGCTTCACGAATTTGCGTGTCATCCTTGCGCAGGGGCCATGCTAATCTTCTCTGTATCGTTCCAATTTTAGTATATGTGCTGCCGAAGCAAGCACAATAATGCCCTAGGAAAGACCCCCTTAAATATGGAGCAAGACCCTGGCTGGTTTATCTTCATGGTTGGCGTTTAAGAGCTTTAAGTAGACCCTCAGAGGTACATAAGACTCACAGCAAAACAGTGTGATATATTAAACTCATTTAGAGATTGTTGTATTATTTAGGCGCTGTCTCGTCTCTTCTGGTCTTCTAGCTGCTGATTTGCAGTGCGTGCTGGTTGTTATGCAGATGTACCAGACAGCCTTTGTTGTTGATTGGGTAGAAGAAAAGTGCATCCCAAACCCCACCCAGGCACTCTGCTTTGGTCAGGTTTCTCTTTCCCCTCCCCCAGTCATTACACAGCCATTTCCACTCTGCCACATGGCCTTACCATGGAGGTACTAAAACAGAAAAGGAAAACCATCCAAGAGATGGCTGAGGGCAAGGCTGGCAAACTAAAAACATTTACTCCAAAAATTACATATTTGTGTTCCTTGAACCGTTCAAGACCAAACAAACTTCCTTTCACATGTTTAGGCTAAGCCAACTTAGAATGCTTAAGTCTCAACCGTGTCACAGGTTTACATACATTTGCTTAATTAGGATGAATTATTTCTGAAACATTATGTTGTACTATTCAAGCTTGAGACCAAACCAACTTTGTTTGAGATGTTTGGGCTATGGTAATTCAAGGATGACACGCTTATTTAGGCAAACATTTTTATTTTCCCCCTTTTCATCCTCCACAACCACACTGGTTGATTGGATAGAAGGAAAGTGCAAACCAAAAGCAGTTGCTTCAAACCCCACACACACTCTGCTCTGCATTCATTTTCATAATTAGCCTAAATCAAACGGAGAAATAGCGTATTTTGAGCTGTTCTAGCTGTAGGCACCACCAACGTTGTTTCACATGTTTAGGCTATATCTAAGGTGTTTGATGTCACTCAATTGCATATATACGCATAGATTTGTACACATTTGCATGAATGAGCATATATTTGCATAATTAAATGCGTATCAACCATAATTGAATAGATTTGCGTACATTTTCAGTTAACCTTAAACTTAATGGTTCATCACATTCATCTACAAATGTGCATGAATGTGCATATTTGCATACATTTCCACATATTTGCCTAAATATGCACATATGGTTCATACATCGGCATGAATTTGCCCAGATTTGCACAAGTGTGCATTTATTGCATAGATTAGCTCAAATTTGCTTAGATTGTAATTTTGCATACATCTGTATGCATGTGCATATTTGCATATATATTTGCATAAATGTGCATATTTGCATAAATCTGTATGAATGTGCATATTTGCATAATTTTCCGCATATTTGCCTAAATATGGCCACATTTGCATGCATCGGCATGAATTTGCCCAGATTTGCATGTGTGCATATTTTAGCGCAAATTTGCTTAGATTCGATTTTCTTTTTGCTTTAGTTAACCTTAAACATTCTTTTTGTGGATGGGGGGGTTTGAAAGGGGGTAAAATAAGGAACGCTTCACGAATTTGCGTGTCATCCTTGCGCAGGGGCCATGCTAATCTTCTCTGTATCGTTCCAATTTTAGTATATGTGCTGCCGAAGCAAGCACAATAATGCCCTAGGAAAGACCCCCTTAAATATGGAGCAAGACCCTGGCTGGTTTATCTTCATGGTTGGCGTTTAAGAGCTTTAAGTAGACCCTCAGAGGTACATAAGACTCACAGCAAAACAGTGTGATATATTAAACTCATTTAGAGATTGTTGTATTATTTAGGCGCTGTCTCGTCTCTTCTGGTCTTCTAGCTGCTGATTTGCAGTGCGTGCTGGTTGTTATGCAGATGTACCAGACAGCCTTTGTTGTTGATTGGGTAGAAGAAAAGTGCATCCCAAACCCCACCCAGGCACTCTGCTTTGGTCAGGTTTCTCTTTCCCCTCCCCCAGTCATTACACAGCCATTTCCACTCTGCCACATGGCCTTACCATGGAGGTACTAAAACAGAAAAGGAAAACCATCCAAGAGATGGCTGAGGGCAAGGCTGGCAAACTAAAAACATTTACTCCAAAAATTACATATTTGTGTTCCTTGAACCGTTCAAGACCAAACAAACTTCCTTTCACATGTTTAGGCTAAGCCAACTTAGAATGCTTAAGTCTCAACCGTGTCACAGGTTTACATACATTTGCTTAATTAGGATGAATTATTTCTGAAACATTATGTTGTACTATTCAAGCTTGAGACCAAACCAACTTTGTTTGAGATGTTTGGGCTATGGTAATTCAAGGATGACACGCTTATTTAGGCAAACATTTTTATTTTCCCCCTTTTCATCCTCCACAACCACACTGGTTGATTGGATAGAAGGAAAGTGCAAACCAAAAGCAGTTGCTTCAAACCCCACACACACTCTGCTCTGCATTCATTTTCATAATTAGCCTAAATCAAACGGAGAAATAGCGTATTTTGAGCTGTTCTAGCTGTAGGCACCACCAACGTTGTTTCACATGTTTAGGCTATATCTAAGGTGTTTGATGTCACTCAATTGCATATATACGCATAGATTTGTACACATTTGCATGAATGAGCATATATTTGCATAATTAAATGCGTATCAACCATAATTGAATAGATTTGCGTACATTTTCAGTTAACCTTAAACTTAATGGTTCATCACATTCATCTACAAATGTGCATGAATGTGCATATTTGCATACATTTCCACATATTTGCCTAAATATGCACATATGGTTCATACATCGGCATGAATTTGCCCAGATTTGCACAAGTGTGCATTTATTGCATAGATTAGCTCAAATTTGCTTAGATTGTAATTTTGCATACATCTGTATGCATGTGCATATTTGCATATATATTTGCATAAATGTGCATATTTGCATAAATCTGTATGAATGTGCATATTTGCATAATTTTCCGCATATTTGCCTAAATATGGCCACATTTGCATGCATCGGCATGAATTTGCCCAGATTTGCATGTGTGCATATTTTAGCGCAAATTTGCTTAGATTCGATTTTCTTTTTGCTTTAGTTAACCTTAAACATTCTTTTTGTGGATGGGGGGGTTTGAAAGGGGGTAAAATAAGGAACGCTTCACGAATTTGCGTGTCATCCTTGCGCAGGGGCCATGCTAATCTTCTCTGTATCGTTCCAATTTTAGTATATGTGCTGCCGAAGCAAGCACAATAATGCCCTAGGAAAGACCCCCTTAAATATGGAGCAAGACCCTGGCTGGTTTATCTTCATGGTTGGCGTTTAAGAGCTTTAAGTAGACCCTCAGAGGTACATAAGACTCACAGCAAAACAGTGTGATATATTAAACTCATTTAGAGATTGTTGTATTATTTAGGCGCTGTCTCGTCTCTTCTGGTCTTCTAGCTGCTGATTTGCAGTGCGTGCTGGTTGTTATGCAGATGTACCAGACAGCCTTTGTTGTTGATTGGGTGCATCCCAAACCCAAAAGTGCATCCCAAACCCCACCCAGGCACTCTGCTTTGGTCAGGTTTCTCTTTCCCCTCCCCCAGTCATTACACAGCCATTTCCACTCTGCCACATGGCCTTACCAAAAACACCTATAGAGAACAGGAGATAAATCGCTAACTGCCCAGTCGGGAGAGAAAAAAGCACAGTTGGTAGAGAAGACGTAAGTAATGGCCAGAGAAAGGATGCAAATGCGAAGAAGAAAAGCACAGAGTCACAGTGATGATATTCACAGGTCTTTGACTGGAGGAGCGAGTGTGGGGTGACTATTGCAAGGTTTGTGTTGTCACTGTCTAGTGTTACAGTAGGAGTTGGTAAATTTGCTGTTTTGAGAGAGAAACAAAACTGACAGTGAATGTTTGACAACTTCAGCAGAGACCTAAAACCTTAAGTTTACCTCATAGTCTAACCCATATGGAGTTGGAAAGGTAACCATCTATTTTAAATGCAATTTGAAAGGGGTACTGTTCAGAATCCTGACTCAAATCCTCCATTACCGAACGTGACCCGTATTGTTATTGCGAGTGTATGGAGATTGAAAGTAAATGTAAACAGATTACCGAGCCGCAATAATGTTTAAATGGGGAGTGTGTTAGTCACTCTGATTTATTTTTGTAGAAAATATTTTGAAACATTAATTTAATCCAGATTAGGTCATTTTTGCTTATTTTTGTGCTAGTTGTACATTACAAATTGTACATATTGCCTCTTAAACCTATTTAAAATATTGGATAAATAGGGGATGGGACGGGAGATTGACAGACGGATCGGTGCAGCTTCTGCAGTAATGCGGTCGATGTATCGGTCTGTCGTGGTTGCGGCGAAGCTCTCGATTTACCGGTCAATCTACGTTCCTACTCTCACCTATGGTCTTGAGCTTTGGGTCCTGGATACAGTTGGCCGAAATGAGCTTTCTCCGCAGGGTGGCTGGGCGATCCCTTAGAGATAGGGTGGGAAGCTCAGTCACCTGGGAAGGAGCTCAGAGTAGAGACGCTGCTCCTCCACATCGAGAGGGGTCAGCTGAGGTGGCTTGGGCATCTGTTTCGGATGCCTCCGGAACGCCTTCCTGGGAAGGTGTTTCCGGTCCCGTCCCACCGGGAGGAGACCACGGGGAAGATCTAGGACACGCAGGAGGGACTGTGTCTCCCAGCTGGCCTGGGCATCTCTGCTTAGACTGCTGGGACACTACCCACCTTAACTCATTAGTGCAACCCACAGGCCAGTAGGCTACTGCAAATAGTTAACCTCTCATTCTGATCAGGCGATTTTCCTAATGCTTTGAAAACAGCTGTCATTAAGCCTGTTAAAAATGCGTATTCTAGACCCTTTAGTAATCGACAACTAAGCCCCTGGCTGCGCATGACCCTGTCGTCGGTTCACCGCTTTTCCTTGGACCACTTTTGATAGGTACTGACCACTGCAGACCCACAAGGGCTGCAGTTTTGGAGATGCTCTGACCCAATCGTCTAGCCATCACAATTTGGCCCTTGTCAAAGTCACCCAGATCCACACACTTGACCATTTTTCCTGCTTCAACTTTGAGGACAGAATGTTCACATGCTGCCTCATATATCCCACCCACTGACAGATGACATGATAATGAGATTATCAGTGTTATTCACTTCGCCTGTCAGTGGTCATAATGTTATGGCTGATCGGTGTACTGCAGAAGGACACACAATAAAGACCTAGGAAAGACCCTGATGTATACGGTATAAGACCCTGGGTGGATTTTGTCATGGTTGGCGTTTAACAGGATTCAAGCCAGTACACTATCTGATGTCATGTAAGCCCCTATACCTTACAAAGGAGCAATTTAGCATCACTCTTACCTCAGACTTGTTCTAAACCAGCTCAAAAGAATCACATGGTAGAAATTGCATATAACTTACCACTTTCATGCATATAACGCATATATTTACTTTTCAGAATATTAACAAACAATAATTATTTTTAAATTGTTTTCAATTACTTTGAGAGTAAGAAAATTTGTGATTACCATCTGATGAATAAAAACATGACACATTAGTACTACACACAGTAAAATGTATATTTATTTTCTATGAAAAAAAACGAATTTTACATTGTAACATATGGATATAGATGCAAATATTGTACTTCCATTTCATTGTACCAATGAATTCACAAAGCTTAGACTTAAACAATGCATATTGTGCAGTTCAATCTGATAGTAAAGACATGCTTTATATCTTCGGACCTGCCTTTGTCGTTGATTTGGTAGAAGGAAAGTGCGTACCGCAAGCCGTTCCAAATCCTACCATGGAATCTTAGATGTCATGTGTTACATGTCTGTTTCAGTATTAACGGAAACCCCAAAAAAATTATATATTTGTGTTTGTTTTTAATACAGCTATATGACCTGCTTCCAGAAGGTCAAAGTGAAGAGGGAACATCAATGACTCACTTCAATGTCTATCTCCAGTGCAGAGACAAAACTCCAGCCAAAACACCTACTAATTCTGGTAAGTATATATTCTGATGTCATTGGTTTCAGTACTAATAATAATAATAATAATAATAATATCAAATGACCTGTGCCCCAATCTTTTGTGTTTTATGTCATTGTTAGCCACGGTGCAAGTGCTACAGGCTAACACGTTGCAGGGTGTACAGGATTGCCCGGAAGGTGCTTGACATCGATGGATGGTATTAAATGGGGATGGATTACCTAGAATGCAACACCTGTGAAAAGTTGGCAGGTTGGTGACTGGATGTCCTTAACCCGGTGGACACAAGTTCTCAGCAATCTTGGCTTATCGGTTAGTAGTTCACAACTCTAACAATCAAAGTACTTAACTTCCCCTGGTGAGAACATTTCTGTGTATCAGGCTGCCCTGTGACCGGAAGGTAGTCAGAATAGATGAGGGAAAATACACTGACTCTTCCTTACCTCAAGAAGGCCGCTCCATTGCCCCCTACTGTCTGTCAGGACCTGGAGGAAGATGTAAGTGCATATCCACATCACAAACTGCTCACGTTGCCATTTCCTTTTTTTCATATCCAATAATCCAACCCCTTGCAGTTACACCTCATATTTCCATGCAGTACCTTGGACCAGGAGTGGTTGTCGGGTATCAAACGTTCTCCTGGCCAAAAGTCTGATGAGACTCCTGGAGAGGCCGTCGATCTCGACTCGGCATGCTCAAGAGATAATCGCCCTGTGGGAGAATCTTCCGGAGGCGAGCAAGAAGAGTCTCCTACCTCGAGAGGATCCAGGAACGAGCGGGGCATTTTAAAAACTCAAAGAGCACAGCAGTCAAGGGAGAAGAGAGTATGAAGCGGTAAGTACTGCACTTTGTGCTGAAATCACTTTCTCACTAAACAGTGTTTTGTGTTTCTCATAGATGTTGTCTTTTATAAATTTAATATAATTGGACAAGGACCTGCCCAGTGGCCCAACACTAGCAGCACAGAAGAGGCTGTCTTTTTGAAGCTTTGCCAAAAACATCCTGCTGGCCAGACTGTTCTTGGTGTGAGGGTCAACAGATGGGCTGTCATCCAGAAGGACTTACAGGAGCATCAGGACCATGATGTTGGGAAGTTCACACCTGAGGACCCAAACATGAGGTTGCTAATTATTAACACAGGGACCATAATGTCTACATGTATCATCATCATCATCATCACCTTACTATTGTGCGACGGTCCTGACTTCCTCTGAGCTCATAGACCATGATGTTGGTCTGGGACATCAACCCTGGGCTTTTCAGCACTGTTTCTCTGACAAGATGAGCGCCCACCTGCACCTCTTAGGGCCACATGGATGCAGGTGGCAGAGCTGGCTGCAAATGGCCTCAACCAAATAGCAGGACCCGGGTTAAGTCTGAGAAAGCAACTGAAAGACAAAGTTTTGAACAAAGAACACCTGTTAGTGTTGGTAGTGGATGGTAACTTTGTAATAATTATTATAATAACCAAATACCATTAAAGGCTGTCCTTTCCAGCATTTCAGCGGTTTCCCCGTAATCGCTTTGTACCGCCTGCACTCGATCCTGTCCTGGTGACGGAAAGGGTAGACCACTCCTTAGGCTGCGGTAGTATTTGACAGTCTACCCTTCGATCCGTGAGCCCCTGAAGACCCACTTGGCCAGCCTGCAGACCTGCGGGGATCTGGCCTTTGGCACTCCTCCTGAATTTTACAAATAAAAAGAAAGCCTTTCAGGAAACATTTCGTTTAGAAAGTCATGAAAAATTGTGTGTGCAACGTTAATTCATATTATACTGTAGCAAGCTAGCTGAGACCGTTCATTTAAAAAACAAACAGAATTCTGATACTGCAAAGTTACATAGCTCAACAGCTAAGGTTAGGTTGGATTGACTTTCTTGTTGATTGATTAAAAACATGGTATGTAAAGTTAAGTATGTTATCATACATTTCTACACTAATTACTGATGCGTGAATGTTTCCCACCTCCTATGTATCGTTTATCCTTTTTCTGGACCAAATTACCACTGCACAATATACAACCATGACTAGTGTTAAGTGGCTTGACTTTTCCAAACTGGTCCCATGTAAGACGGTGGAGCTATTGAGACGTCAGGTAGAACTACATGTCCCATCAATGCTTCATATCTATGGTCTCTGCCCTGTACCTGTGGAGGCCAACAAGGGTGTGGCCCTCCTGCCCAGACTGTGAGGCATTAGAGTAGAGGGCCAAGGTGTCCTAGCTGACAATCAGCGGAGATCTGGAGACGCTGTGCTTTCGCTCCTGCTGATGGCTAGCCACCAGCCCCACAACCTAGCCCATGTCGTTCTCCAGAAGTCACTTAAAGGTCTGACCCCGGTAAATGCTGAACTGAACCATATACCTGCTCAGAACCAGCATCTCTGCATCAGGGTCACCACCCTCAAAGACGACACAGGCCCACGCCTCTGCTTCGGCTTCTTGCACACCACAGCCTGGTCTTGGTCTGGCTTGGTCCTGATGAACCAAGCCTCAGGTGTGGCGTGCAAGGCCAGCTGGTTCCCCCTCCAAAATGTTGGATTTCCCCATCTAGTATTCAAATGGTAAAATACAAATAGGAAAACAGTACAATTAACAATGCAGATTTCTCATTCATGAGAATTCATAAAATGTATAGGGAACAGATGCTAAACAATAACATGGCTAAATAATAATAATGTAACAGGTAACTATCCTAGGCTGTACTGTAAACCATAGCCTACATGACGTTCAAACAAATGTATCCTGTTAACAACAAATGCAAAACACGAATTTAGGTGATTGCATGAAGTGAAATAGAGATGATGACCAGCTATACTTCACTACTGTGCTACATGCTGAACATGCTAAGCGCTAATGACTAGCGATGCTAATTTAGCTAACGCCAATAGCGTCAACATAAATTCTGATTGGTGCCGTACGTGGCACTCCAATATGTTAACATTTCTTGGCCATTGTCCAGAGGTGTTAACATTAATGTAAATAGTTAGATTGTATACAGCAGTACAGTAAAACTGTGCTACATGCTGAACATGCCAAAACAATAAGGGTTAGTGACGCTAATTAAGCTAACGTCAACGTTACTATGTCAAACTAAACCCAGACGCAAAACATACATGACATCGTAATGTTTACACTGCAAAGATTAGTAACCTACTTGGTGAAGTTTGACTTTAGGGTGCAGTTTGAGAAATTCTCTGAAATTCTAATGACTACCGTAAGCCCGATGAAAACAGTATGGAGTCGGGGCTTCTTCTCTGGGGTTAATGGCGGATCGCAATCAACTTTAAAGTGCATACCGCCACCTACTGTACCAGAGTGTGTAACATAATTTCATTTTCCCAGCTCTTAGATTTTAACTGCTAGCCCTGTATTAAGAAAGTAAAAAGTGCCTCCCTGGCGACTCTCACTCCCTCTGTTCCCAGAATTCCTAACAGATTCCACTCTCTGCCCACCCTTTTAACACAACTCTCTTTCCTCTTCATACCTAGGACTGGAGTGGGGGCTGAACTCAAGGGGCGAATGTGATTGGACCATACCTGAAAAGTGAGACAGTGATTGGCCCGTGGTATTTGAGACAAAGCCCTATCTTTTCCATTTATTTTTTGTGTGTCTTCCTGATAATTGAGACAAGCGTCGACTGGGATTGGCTGACGGATCTATCAGTCGTTTCAGAATACTGAAACAATTGAGAGAGCGGAACGTTCTCAACCGAATAAAACAACGATTCTACATTATTGAATTAACATATTTACTGATTCTAATACATAACATTAAGCCTCCTTAAGACCTGCAGGGGGAGAACGGGGCACTGGGCGCAACTCCTCCTGATCACGTGGCTTAACATACTTAAACCCTGCATTTCAGTTACACATACCTCGAATTTGCACGATTGCACACTCAGAACTGCCATTTGTACATGCGTTTGCCTCAACTACTCACTTCCCACTTTTACATACATTATACAATATACCTAATACCCTCCCCTGTTTGACCTTATGGCTCATTTAGATTTGCCATTTGCACTGTATATGCATTGCACATCTATACTTTCAAGTTTTCATGGTTCATTTGTCAAATGCACCGAACAACACAGTACAATGAAATTCCTTTGACATGGCACCTGACTATGGAGGACCAACCCTGCTAAAAATAAATGAATAAATAAATAGATGTATCAAGAAATGTATTTATCCATAAAAATATAAGAATAAATGTAGTAATCAAATATTATTTCCAGATGTATTATTCCTTGATCATTTCAGTTATTTTTATTCATTTCCATTATCATACATTTCTGTTTATGTTTATTTCTGTATTTATTTATTTTAATATTATTTTATTTATGTATTTATTTATTAGAGTTTTTTTATTTCCGCGTGTATTTTCTTTTCTGTATTTCCTTGTCCTTAACCACCACTGTTACTCTTCACCCTGTTACATTTAATTATAATTTAAAAATATCACTAAATATCCATCCTCTGCACATTAACATAAACCCATGAAGTATCAGTCAAAAACACATTGTGAAATGGTAACCAAATTCTAGTTTAATTTGTGTTATTATAGAAAAAGAGGATAAAAATGGCTTGACATTATGATAGAGAACATGTTTTCTTACATAATTATTGTTTAAAATGACTTTGATGAGCATAAATTAGTATGGTTTAGTAGAGAGAAACTTGATTTCATAGAAAATGTGAACATTGTCATAAAGATGCATTAAAACCATTTCTAATAGTTATACATATGTCCTATAACAGGGTGGACATTGGTGATATTTATGTGAATAATTTGCCCATAACTATTAGGATTTAATGGCCTGAGCTGGACCACACTTGTTTAGGACAAAGTTAAAAGGTCAAAAGGCAATGGATTGTAGGAATGACTCAGATAATACATTAATACAGTAGTGACACAATTTTTAATATAGTGGTACATTTGTACGAGTTATATTCTTCCTCATTGTATTTTATATTTCCTATTATTATTATTATTGTGGTTGTTGTTACTGATGCTGTTATGATTGTTGTTTTTCCTGATAATGATGGTCTTATTGTGAATCAAGTATTATCTAATGTCTTGATGTTGGTTTACACGGTGTCCAACCGGACATGAGTTTGATCGTAAGGATAGAACAAAGATCATATTGATGAATACTAGCTCTGACTGAAATTATCGTCTGATCATTTTAAGATCAAATTTGATCATACGCACATATGTTTTACAATGTCCATCTCCGTCTCCAAATTTGAATTAAATTGTTCTGTGGTCTAAAATAGGGGGTTAGTCCACCTGTGCAATCTTGTGTAAGGGTACATTTTGAATAACTTGGGGGTTCCAATTTAAAGGATACTCCAAGAACATTTAATTTTTTAGAGTGGACAGTCAGAACACATTCACTTTACTTAAACCTGCATCCACAGGATATGCTGCAGCATGTGGGTTTTTGGATTGTGCAGCAGAGAGAACTCCTAATTTGATATTATAAGTAGGCCTCATACCACTTTCTTCCTCCGGAATGTTGGTCCGCTCCTCTTCAACGGCTGTGCGAAGTTGCTGGATATTGGCAGGACCAGGAACACGCTGTCGTATACACCGATCCAGAGCATCCCAAACATGCCTTTATAGGCATTTTACTAACATAAGGAGAATGGAGAGGAGGTGAAGGACAAACTCCTTTATAACTCAAAAGACAAACTCCTTTCATAGGGAGGAAGCATCAAGCCTGGGGCAGCCTTTCGGTGGTGTCTTGGGAGGAACTGGTGCTGGTGGTTGTATTTTTTTCAGTTGCTCCAGCACCCTCCCGGCCATTTCCTCCTCCAAATATCAAGATACTTGCAGGTATCCTTGTAGGTGTCATGACACAACACTGAAATAATTGATTGATTGTGCGGTGGTCATTGTGAGAATCTTACCTTTACATCCATGTTTCAATAGCATGAATATTGTTAGAACCATGATGACAAACAGCACAAGCACAGCCGACTTGTAAACATAAAAAGAAAGAAAAGTGGAGCAAAGGCATCATGTCCATGTCTGACAGGTGAAACATACAACCAACAGACATTTGAGTTAATTGATGCTATAGCAGATTATAAGCAGGGTGAATTAAATTCTGATATCTGATATCCGTGGTATATTTAAACAATGAGGCATTAGGTGGTGTGGCATATAGGCAATATATCACACACCCCCGAGATGCCTTTCAGCTCTTATGAATTGGTTCCCAGATAGAACAGTAAAAAGCAATGTGATGACACTCAAATACCACAGCTTTTAGCAATCAGGATTCAAACTTGAGGCTTTATAATGTGGCAATAAGTTACAAGGGGGTGTGGTGTATTTCCATTATTACACAGCGAAGAGCTGTTCTTACTCACATCGCATCATGCAGGTTTTAGCCACTGGATATTGGCCATATTACCACACCTCCTCCTGCATTATTGTTTATATATATATATATATATATATATATATATATATATATATATATATTTGTTTATAAACATTAAATATAAAGTTACAACTCTTAACAAGTTTTTCTCTACAAAGTTACTAGTCTCTAGTCTCTTTTGGTCACTCAGTACAACACTAATCAAGTTAAACTTGAACACAGTTGTTCACTGAAAAAGGTTACAACATCACACCATCAAAAGGGAGACACTAGGAGGGCCTATTGTTGATCCTGGTGGCATTCCTATGGTCAACATCAGGGGCGATTCTAGGGTCAGAGCTTTAGGGGTGCTGAGCACCCAATGAGCCCCACTGCCACTACCCACCCTCTTTTCACACAAAAACAAAAAATATGTCTTATTGAAAAATAACTTTATCATTTTAACATTGGTTCAACTAACTCCAAAATCCAGATTTTTCTTTTTTTTTTTTTAGACCTTTTCAGAGCACCAGCTTAATTGTGAGAGTTCACACAGACAGCCCCCTGTAACAAACACAAAACCTTCTTCACTCAGCTGGTTTTCCTGACCGTTAACTCCATGTGCCTCCTTTTGTATCAACAGTCATCAGATTGGTTAGATTAGATTCAACTTTATTGTCATTGAACAAAGTAACAGGTACTTGGACAACAAAATGTAATTCATCTTCTGTAAATTATTTACAAATGGCCATCTCTAACATATCTGGTTGCACGCCTGTCTGAACTTTCATAAACCAATATAAGTCATCAATAAATAATAATAAAACAAGCTTCACATCAAGAGCAAAAAAAAAAAAGAAGGTAAAACCAAAAATTCCCTCTCATCCCTTATGGACTCTCCCTGTTGTTTTCCTCCTCTATTATGAAAAAATGTGGTGTAAAATAATGTTACAAAAAGTAAATGTAATATAGGCTACTTAATGCCAATAAGTTAGTATAGGAGTATGAGTAGTTATTGTTTTGCTTGCCACTATTCTCTATATGTCAATTTATTGTTGTTGTTTCCTCACATGGTTCTTCCTGCATGCTCTGCATGCTGTATACAGGTGTATTTAATAAAAAATAGAATATTGGTTCTTCCTACCACCATTCTACTAGAATAACTACCAGTTGGAGGAGTGTGTTCCTGAGTTAACACTTTATGTCCCAAATATCTCTTGGAGCCTAGACACTTTTCATTGTAAGCGGAGAGTTTGCATGGCCATGAAGGCCTGGGGTCATCAGTCAAGCCATGTTTGACAGTATATCACTGGATAATCCCCCCCCTTCCCATATGTGGAAACAACCTCTACAGTTCCTGCTTGTTTTTGGTGCCTTTTGCCCTCAAAAATGTCCATGCAGGTCAGATGATTGACAGGTGCTTTTTTCTACAGTCACATCATTGGCAGCCATACATGCACATGCCACAACACTTCCTCCACCACACTTCACAGAACAGGTGCCACAACACTTCCTCCACCATGATTAACAGAACAGGTGCCATAACACTTCCTCCACCACACTTCACAGAACAGGTGCCACAACACTTCCTCCACCACACTTCACAGAACAGGTGCCATAACACTTCCTCCACCATGCCTCACAGAACAGGTGCCATAACACTTCCTCCACCATGCCTCACAGAACAGGTGCCATAACACTTCCTCCACCACACTTCACAGAACAGGTGCCACAACACTTCCTCCACCATGCTTCACGGAACAGGTGCCACAACACTTCCTCCACCATGCTTCACAGAACAGGTGCCACAACACTTCCTCCACCATGCTTCACAGAACAGGTGCCACAACACTTCCTCCACCATGCTTCACAGAACAGGTGCCATAATACTTCCTCCACCATGCTTCACAGAACAGGTGCCATAACACTTCCTCCACCATGCTTCACAGAATAGTTTATTTGTATTTTTTATGTAACCTTTATTTAACCAGGTAGCCCGATTGAGAAAGATTCTCCTTTGCAATGGTGACCTGGCCGAGACAAAGCGCAAACGTGCAGGACAACATACAGTTACACACTGTACACAAAGTACAAAAATACAAAATGAAGTAGAGTCTGTAAGAGGTGCCATAACACTTCCTCCACCATGCTTCACAGAAGAGGTGCCATAACACTTCCTCCACCATGCTTCACAGAAGAGGTGGTATGCTTTGGCTCATAAGCAGATGCTCACCTTCTCATTACTCCTCCCTTCCCATCTTTCTTTTAAGTCGCTGAGGGTTTACTGGTCTGGCCAAGAAGGGGTTTTTATTGAACTGGGAAATAATTATTCTGTCATCCACCTCAGATATCTTTTGTAGGCTATAAGATTCTGCTCAACTTGAAAATCTGTTTAGGAGATTCAATTAATCCTTGTACATTTTCAATACGGCATTCCAAAATGCAACATTGCTTAAATATTAACAAAATGCGTTCTGAACCTTGCGCTCAAATTAGCTTGTAAATAATAATACATTCAAGGAATCATTGCACTCCAATCCAATTTTCAGATGAGAAATTACATTGAGAAACACAGAAATGCGTATACAAAACAGGTAATTTACAAACATGCAAAATGGTAAAAATCACAATATCAACTCTCAAGGGACAGAACAACTGTAGCAATATCAGCCACATCTGGAGCAGGCATGATGCAGAGGTTTATTAAGCTGACCAGTTCTACAAACATATACTGCCAAGGTCAGCCAGACATGGACAGAGACACCCAAGTCTAACTAAATTGGTAATTGGTTTATAAGAGTGAAAAGAAATCTCTGGGGTTTGTGAGAATTGCTTATATCCACGGTATATCCAAATCTTGTGTCAAGGCACTGCACGATGCATGACGCTTAAGTTCTTAGCTGTGGTACAATGATCATGTACCAAACCCGCTTGTGCCTTATTCCTTACGTATACCGATTTACTGTGATGCCAATTAAAGCAGAGAAAGAGCAAAGAGAAGTTATATTATGGTTTGGGGTGGCATTCATGCATCAGGGCCGGGCCAACCTGCCATAATGGAGTCAATCATGGATTTAACATTTACATCATGCAGCAGACGCTTTTATTATTGTAACGTTACTGAAGCTATTGGTGTACTTTCAATAAGTGCTCCCTAAAGAAATTGCATTTCTGTTTATTTTTGGAAAGTAAGTGATTGCAAAGTATTAATATCTCAGTGTCAGTTGTTGAATTAAGTTGCCTTTATCTGTTCAAGTTCGAAGTGTTTGTATTTGTCATGAAATGCTTAGTTTCCTTACTCCGTAACAGAGCAGATAAGAATAAAAACGGTATGATCTAAAGAAATTCATGTTAATGTATGATCTGTTCATATCTGTACACATCTGAGCAAAAAACAAATTTTCTGGGTGTGTACATACCTATATAAAAATGCACCTTTAGCAGGATATATTCTGATTAACCATGTATTTTGATCCATAGTAATACCACATCATTTGTGGTGTATTATTTTTTTCTTTTATATTTTACATTTCTATTTTATGTAATGTCTGTTAATGTTTTATAATTGTCTTACTACTGGCGCCGTAGGACGTTTGCCTGATACACCATGTGGCTAAACAAGTGAACTACACACAGACTGATTACAGCTGTACATTTAGATTTTGGATTTAGCTGTAAATAAGCGGTGATCACTGTACATTTCATTGTATTCTGTAATATTTACTCTTTAGTATTTTCATGAATAGAGAGTGTATGTTTCGGCTCAGTGATATTTTGACAAAGGCATGTGTTATCATTTTATATTACTAGCTATTCAGACAGTTAACCAAGCAAAAATATGAATACCTGTTAATATGAGTAGAATTCCTTATGTTGTAATATCATGTTGTTATAAACTATTTGTGTGACAATTATTTACACTGACTACACTAGTATTTTACAAATATGTTGAAATCTTTATTTTCCTACACTCACGGCGGCGACGTTCAGACATTGCACATAGTTAATCACTCACGGCGACGTAGCACATTGTTGAACACTCACGGCGACGTTCAGACGTTGCACATGTGAATTCACTCACGGCGGCGGCGTAAGAAATTTTGACAACGTCTGTAACGCCGTCGCCGCCGTGAGTGATTTACATGTGCAACGTCTGAACGTCGCCGCCGTGAGTGTAGCAAAATAAAGATTTAACATTTCAATCATGGGGGTATAACAACATATTTGTAAAATAATTAAAAATAATAAAATAATTGTTTACTCTCTTTCCACTATAGCTATGTCACTATCAGTAAGAAAGCAGTGGTAAGAAAGCTGTTGTAATAACAAACCTTTATCGGCACAAAAGGAGCACAAATGGTTGAGCCTATTTTGAGTTAATTTTACCTATAAAATATCATTATATATCTAGCAGCACAAACAAAACATTTTACGGCACAAACCAGCACGAACGATTAAGCCTATTTTGCCATAGATTTGCGCTGGATTGGGGACCATCTTTACCCAGATAAAAACCTTTAATCGCTTCTACTCCAGTTGTGCTGCTGTCATTTTAAGTATTATTCCTAAAAAATATTTTATAGTTAATTCAAAAAATATTTTATAGTTAATTTATAGTCACTCCGCCCCCCAAATCCTCCAAATTCACCCATAAATGATTTTGTTTGTGCCGTTATAGTTTTTGTGCTGCTTTCATATTTTAAATATTAAATAATATGTTATAGATCAAATTCACTCAAAATAGGCTCAATCGTTTGTGCTTCTTTTGGGTCGGTAAAATCCTTCCTTTTCAACTTTTTTTGGAAAGAAAAATGAAATGTCTAATATATAAAACGCTGCTTCAGTACAATGAAAAATGTAAATGCACAAATGGAGAACAATTGAGCCTATTTCGATGGAGTTTTTAGCATGTTGTGGGGGCTGGTGACACCATACCCTATAATTAAATATCTAATATTTAAAACACCGAAGCAGCCAAAATTAAAATTGTAACGGCAAAAAGTGCTGCTATACTTTTTTAGATATGAAATAATATTTTATAGGTCAAATTCACTCAATAGGCTCCATATGTGCTCATTTTGTGCCGATAAAGGTTTGTTTTTGCGTAATATATACAACGCTGCATCAGCACAAACGAAACTTTTAACGGCGACCTAAAGCATAAGAGATTCACTCACGGCGACGTTAAGCCAAAGAGATTCGCTCACGGCGACGTTAAATGGGAGCAAGTTGACGGTAGGTCGCTTATCTACATCTCCGTGGCAGAATCCACCCCCTATACCCCCCATAGTTTTTGACGGGTCACCTAGGTCCTGTGCTACTCCACAGCGGCGGCGACCCGCTAGACTAAAATAGTCCGAAAAAACACTCATTATAGGTGTACCGTGATTCAGGATACTGACTCCAGTACTCACCGATATGTTTTCGGAATCGGAACAACTCTAGGTAAAAGGAAAGAAGTGTGAGACACAGCTTTGGAGCAACTTGGTTGATTCACAACACTACATAACGGGTTCTCACTCTGCGTGTGTTTCGTGCTGGATGACGGTCGTGCTGAGCGGTGCAGCCTTGCAGGTACAGAGGAGAAGTAGAAGAGAAGAGGATGACACCATTTGCTAAGCGGGGATGTTTTCATTTTCATCCTTAACACATACATTTTAAACCACAAACTACGGAGTATGTTTTGGACATTATTTAACCTTGTCAAAGACGAACAAAAATGTTAGAATAACAACATTTCTTACTCCAAGTTTTAGGGGTGCTGAGCTCCATTTTAGGGGTGCTGAAGCACCCCTAAAAAGGGGCTAGCCTCGCCCTTGAGCTAGAGCAAGCTTTGCCATCATTAGGGTAACTGCCCGACACAGGATCAGTTTTCTTACACTCTCACTTGTCAATTTAAGACCTGTTAGCTCAGCAAGATGCAAGGCACCAAAATAATGACCATTTATGTTCTGAGTAACTACGGAAAAGCAAGGTGAAGCAAGTTGAATTGTCTAGCGCATTAAATACACTTACAATCCTTACAAACGCACGAAGAACAGAGATAAGACAGAAAATCCAGATGGGTCAATCCTACTATTTACTATGCCTTTTGTGTCCCAAGGATTTATTGCTACATATCTTCAGCAAATATTTGTTATGACTTATGCATTTTTAAACTCCATCTACTATAATATTAAATATGTACCTCAGAGTAAATTAAATGTTTATTAAATACTTTGTTGTCAGTTAATCCTAGCTGAATTGTCATGTCCCTCAACATTTTCAATCACCTTCGGTTATAAATATAATTTACAAAATCCTAAATATTTCAATAATTTTAATAATAATGATCTAACTACACATGTAATTGAAATCAAATATGATTTTACGATACAATACAAATTCTAATTTAATTTATGTTATTATAGAAAAAGAGGATAAAAATGGCTTGACATTATTATAGAGAACATATTTTCCTACATTATTATTGTTTAAAATATCTTTGATGAGCATAAATTAGTATGGTTTCGTAGGGAGACACTTGATTTCATAGAAAATGTGAACATTGTCATAAAGATGCATTATAACCATTTCTAATAGTTATACATATGTCCTGTAACAGGGTGGACATTGGTGATACTTAATATGTGAATAATTTGCCCATAACTATTAGGATTTAATGGCATGAACTGGACCACATTTCTTTAGGACAAAGTTATAAGGTCAAAAGGCAATGGATTGTAGGAATGACTCAGATAATAAATTAATACGGTGGTGATACATTTTTTTATATTGTGGTACGTATGAGTTATATTCTTCCTCATTGTATTTTATATTTCCTATTATTATTATTATTGTGGTTGTTGTTACTGATGCTGTTATGATTGTTGTTTTTCCTGATAATGATGGTCTTATTGTGAATCAAGCATTATCTAATGTCTTAATGTTGGTTTACACGGTGTCCAACCGGACATGAGTTTGATCGTAAGGATAGAACAAAGATCATATTGATGAATACCAGCTCTGTCGGTCAAATGATCGTCTGATAATTTTAAGATCAAATTTGATCATATGCACGTTTCATGAATGAGGGCCTGTGATCCCAAACATACACTGTAAAACCTAATAAATTCAGAAAACATTTGTCGAAACTGATTACATCTAAATATTTAAGTCCACTAACTTAATTTTGTTAAGTATGTAATTACTTAAATATTTTTTTTTACATTTTATTTCAAGTTCACTGTACATAAAAATATAGAAGAAAATAATTTCCCAATATGCATTCCCCTGTCAAGTGAACTCTAGAATTACCACCCATGACTGTATACGTTAATGACAGAGACATGGTTATTGAACACATTGATTATCACTTTGTTATGAAATAGTCAACTGTGAATACCTAATATATCCTATAAATTCTTATTTTGAATTGCAACCCACCTAGCTCATGGACTATTCCTTTTAAATGTCCTCAAAATACACTGTGCGGTATTTTGACAAGTTGCCACAAGGCACTGGCTTGCAAAGGAATGCAAAATTCCTATTGACATCCAGCACATTGTTTATATAATTGTTACAATCATTTCAGTAGTGGGTGCAAAATCTACTGTATGTTTGACTGAATGATTGGATTATTCTAGACAAATGTTGGGTTTGATGTTTCTGCAGCAAAGATGAATCAATCATTCAATGTCCATGCAAAAAAAGGATATTGAATGATTGATTTGGATAATAAAATAATTCCAAGATAGCAACCTGAAGCAGAGCATGTTGGGAACATTTTCATTTTAAACTTATAAAAATTGAGTAAAAACATAAACATTTTGAGTAATTGGGAACATTTCTCTAACTTTGAGTTACCTTTAGTAGAAACATTTGAGTGAGCAATACATTAGGGTTTACAGTGTACATCAAAATCAATACAGAAATGTTTGCCAGACCAGAACTTTAATTTATGGTCTGTGGTCTAAAATAGGAGGTTAGTACATTGTACTATAATCGTACATATTGAAGAACTATTGGGGATTCCAGTTTAAAGATTACTCTAAGAACATTTTATTTTTAGAGTGGACAGTCAGAGCACATTCACTTTACTTAAACCTGCATCCACAGGATATGCTGCAGCATGTGGGTTTTTTGGTTTGTGCAGCAGAGGAAACTCCTAATCAGATTTTATAAGTTGGCCTCATACCACTTCCTGGTGCCATCGGTACAGTCATCTTCCACAGGGGCGGCTACCTGATTGGCTGCAGCACAGGTGAGATGTTCACTGGCAGTTATTTTTTCATATATACTGTCTGGCAGTGAGTTGGACCGGCGCTTTTGCTGGGCTTGGTGGGGACTAGGTTTTGGTCGTGGGGATACTGGCTCAGTCAGTGGTATAGCTATGTTCTGTAACAAGGAAGCAGTATTTAAAACCCCACCCTTGATTATAATGTCCCACACCTGGGACGGACAGACAACGGACAAGACATGACAAGCACCTGAAGAGTCCACCATGTTACATAATGGAAACTATAGAAAGATCATTCAGAATCTTTAGAGTGCAAATATACAGCAAAGTAAATGAGAGTGGTGTCAAGTGTATTTCTATTTTACCTGTCTCTCTGGTTGTTCCTCTATTTTTGGTTGTCTTGATGGACAGACACCTACAATTTGAAGGGTATATATTAAAAATATATGTAATGTATAACAGGGAGAGACACATGGAATGAACAAAGAGGGCCTTTATAGATATTTTACTAACAAAAGGAGAACAGGGAGGATGTGAAAGAGAGGATGTGAAGGGGAAATCCAACTCAAAAGACAAACTCCTTTCATAGGGAGGCAGCATCAATCCCTGGGCAGCCTCTCAGTGGTGTCTTGGGCGGACCAGGTGTTGGTGGTCACATTTTTGTCAGCACCCTGCTCCTGCACCCAGCAACCTCCAGTACCCAGCACCCTCCAAATACCAAGCTACTTGCAGGTATACTTGCAGGTGTCATGACACAACACTGATATAACTGTTCGTGTTTGATTGTGCAGTGGTCATTGTAAGAATCTTACCTTTACATCCATGTTTCGATAGCATGAATATTGTTAGAACCATGATGACAAACACCACAAGCACAGCCGACTTGTAAACATAAAGCCACAGCCCCTCCAGGAAACTGTCCCTCTGACCTGGTGTGATGTCTGTATAGAAAAGTGGAGCAAAGGCATCATTTCCATGTTTAACAGTGTGAGGTTTTGTTTGGTCTTGAATGTGCCCTGTTTTCTTTCATTGTTTTGAATGTAGCCAATTATTTTTAATATTATCGTTTGCACCTGTGTCTCGTTTGCCCCCATACATGAGTTCTGTGTTTGCTGTCAGTAATTGTGAGGTATTGTTTGTGTTTGCAACTCTACTGAACCTTCTCTTCCTGAGCATAGTATGATCTAAGTATCGTAAAAGACTGTTTGATATACTGACTTTCGCCTGACCGCTTCTCTGGATTTCCCCATTGTACTTCAGTCTCCTATCTATGTTGCTTCATCAGTTACTGACCATCTGCCTGCCCTTTCACTTCACTACAGCCTGTCCCCTTTGCTCTGCCGCTTCCTCCCTAATAAATGTCTTGCGTTCTGTGCTTGGATCCACCCCCCCATCCAACCAAACAGTTCTGTGTGCATTCATTACAGGCAGGTGAAACATACAACCAACAGACATTTTAATTAATTGAAGCTATAGTGGATTATAACCAGTGTGAATTACATTTTGATTGGCTGATATCCGTGGTATATTTAAACAATAAGGAATTAGGTGGTGTGGTATATTGGTTCCCAATGCAAATAGAAGACTAAAAAGCAATGTTATGACAGTCTCAAATACCACAACTATTAGCCAATCAGTATTCAGGATTCAAACCTGAGACTTTATAACTTGGCAATAAGTTACAAGGGGGTGTGGTGTATTTCCATTATTACACAGCTAAGAGCTGTTCTTACACACATCGCACCTTGCCAGTTTTAACCTCTGGATATTGGCCATATTACCACACCTCCTCCAGCATTATTCTTTTACAAACACTAAAAATGACAAATTTTACTGTACAAAGTTACAAGTCTCTAGTCTCTTTTGGTCACTCAGTACAACACTAATCAAGTTAAACTTGAACACAGTTGTTCACTGAAAAAGGTAACAACATCACACCATCAAAAGGGAGACACTAGGAGGGCCTATTGTTGATCCTGGTGGCATTCCTATGGTCAACATATTGGTTACAAGACCTTCCACATATTGTGGAGTCTCTTGGTAGTTCTGTGGAAGCCCTTTCCACCCCTGGTTATAGGGTTTCAGAGATGATGTGCCTCATCTTAAGCAGATTTTTAGATATTGAGCTTAGTGACTTACTGAGCGACAAAACACTGAAGAAATAAAGAATGACTGACCAAAAAGCAACTTCAGTTTATGTCTGCAGTTCCCAGGGGGAATTAAAGACATAAAACAAATTTCGGGCCCTGCTCTGTTTTTGTGTGATGAAGAGTGGTCCTGGAATAGAAAGGTAAGGGCAAGCTCTAATTTATAAACGGTAGAAGGCAGAGCATTCGGTCAAGGTGCTAGTCCTCTCATAAAATTAGTAAAATTATTCAAATAGCATAAATAACATTAAGAATCAGCCTTAGTGATACAACAAAAATAATCGGGTGATTCTCGTATGACAGTGTTTGTGTTTGCTACTCTTAACATCTGTTATAGTTTATTTCAAGGGATTAGAAGAATTTGACAAACTCCTTAGGTTAAAGGGCCGCAATGTATATTTAGCTTAATGAACAGCCTAGCTTGCTTCACATGATAAAACAGTAGAATATAATCCAGATATGGCCTCTGCAGCATTGGTTAATCCTGGACAACCCTGAACACTTGTACTCCTTGAAAAACATTTTGTGAGGGAGCATGCTTGCTGATTCCCTACCTGAAGCAAATGGCTATCATAGGTTTGTAGGGTCAATTTATTCTGTAACTCTTTTATGTTTTGTATGCAATGCATGCTATGCTATGGGAAAGTGTTAATATCTGCTCTCTTACCTGTTTCCTTCTTCTGATTATTCATTGTGGTGCCATCCACACTCCCTGAAATGAAACACTAGATCTTAGTTGCAGGCAGAATTTGCCTCCATGAATAATGACTTCATCAATAACAAATTAACAAATCAGATGGAATTACAGTTAATCCTTTTCTTACCTGAAACAGTAACATTGATACTATGACTCACAGCGGATTCTAATGTACATTGGTATAAACCAGAATCATTTACGTCTATTCTTTTGATTACCAGAAATGAGGTCCCATTATTGCTCCTTCTTTGCCATTTGATATCAATAAGAGCAGTTCTCTTGACAGGAACCCAATTTGATCCATTCAAAAAGGGCTTTATAAATAAATTTGATTGATTGATTGATCACACCATCAAAAGGGAGACACTAGGAGGGCCTATTGTTGATCCTGGTGGCATTCCTATGGTCAACATATTGGTTACAAGATCTTCCACATATTGTGGAGTCTCTTGGTAGTTCTGTGGAAGCCCTTTCCACCCCTGGTTATAGATTTTCAGAGATGATGTGCCTCATCTTAAGCTGATTTTTAGACAATGAGCACAGTGTTTTACCGAGCGACAAAACACTGAAGAAATAAAGAATGACTTCAGTTTATGTCTACAGTTCCCAGGGGGAATTAAAGAGGTAAAACACATTTGGGGCTTTGGTCTGTCTGTGTGTGATGAAAAGTGGTCCTGGAATAGAAAGGTAAAGGGCAAGCTCTAATTTATAAACGGTAGAAGGCAGAGCATTTGGTCAAGGTGCTAGTCCTCTCACCATGCCTTGTACCATGTCTTGACAGTTTGTCAGTGGATTGAGTGTTAATCCATTAGGGGTCAAACCAGTTCCTTCCCTTCAGAAACAGCTGTCATAGACATATTCTAAAGGTGGATTTTAATAGGCTATCAACATGCTGTTACAGAAAATAATAAAAAAAAAACAATTGAACTAATTGAAAAACAATTGAAAAACTAAATAAATGTTTGTCCACATAGTGACAGGATGTAAATGTTTCAACCTGCGTGTTTATAAAATAGTTTTACAGTCAGTAAAATTATTCAAATAGCATAAATAACATTAAGAATGAGCCTTAGTGATACAGACACAACTAAAATAATCTAGGGATTCTCGTATGACAGTGTTTGAGTTTTCTACTCTTAACATGTGTTATAGTTTATTTCAAGGGATTAGAAGAATTTGACAAACTCCTTAGTTTGAATGTTTTGTATGCAATGCATGCTATGCTATGGGAAAGTGTTAATATCTGCTCTCTTACCTGTTTCATTCTTCTGATTAACAACTGTGGTGCCTTCCACACTCTCTGAAATGAAACACTAGATCTTAGATGCAGGCAGAATTTGCTTCCATAAATAATGAATTCATCAATAACAAATTAACAAATCAAATGGAATTACAGTTAATCCTTTTCTTACCTGAGACAGTAACATGGATACCATGACTCACAGCGGATTCTAATGTACATTGGTATAAACCAGAATCATTTACGTCTATTCTTTTGAATACCAGAAATGAGGTCCCATTATTTCTCCTTCTTTGCCATTTGATTTCAATGAGAGCAGTTCTCTTGACAGGAACCCAATCTGATCCAATAATTTTCCTCCATAAGATAAATGATGATGAGTCGGGACATAAAATAACAGTGCAGTTAATCTCCAAGTAATCTCCAGGTGAAGCCTTCCAGACAGTGTTCCTTTGTACTCTGAGCTCTGGGTAACAGTCAGATTTATTATCCTGTCCTGGAAAAATGGAAATCAGTGAAAGTCCATCAGCATCACTGACACAACCACACGTGCTTACATTTCATGAATAGCAAACGTGACATTGTATATAATTACTTTAAGCCTCAGAATTAGAGGGAGTGAACATATTACAATAACAGAGGAAATAATGAAGGACACTGAAATGGTCCGACTACATCCCATGGTGAAGAAAACTCATGACCTCTTTAACCTTTGGAGTCTGAAGAAATTCCGTTTGACCCAGAGAACCTCTACAAACTCAGCACTCTCAGGCTGAATCAACGCCAATGTCAGCCACCAGAACCCTGTTAGAGCTACTACCATCTAGCAGACCGAGACGGTTCAAGAGCATCATGACAGAAAAAAGCTTCTTTAAGACTGTTAAACCTACAATGTATCTGCCCTGGATGATGCACAGGCTACACACCCGTCATTTTTTTGTTTTAAATCCTTTAGCCTTTTTGTAATTTTAAATCTTTATCAATAAGAAATACAAGTTAACTAATTTGATCCCATAATGAGTGTTTTTTTTTTTTTGTCTAACTTACCGTAGATGCCCAATAGAAGGAGAAGCCCAACCAAGATGGAGTGAGACAGGCCGGTCAGGTACCAGCGGTAGTTGGACCTCATGGTGACATCTAACACATGGACCTTCTTTGATAAAAATGTTAGAGTGGAAGTGGAGGTGGTTGAGGATGACTGATCATCTGAGTGTTGGTGTTGTCTGTGTGTCTGAAAGAGTGATATAAGCTGGGTGTCATCCCTCTCTCTCTGCTTGTACAGATACACACTTCCAAACTGGCCAATGTCTGTCACTTCCTGAGAGTTCATGATAACATTTCTTTCTTTCAGTTTTATATTTCCAGTACAGTAAGATTACTAAGGTTCCAAACATATGTATAAAAGCAATATGCAACAATTTAAATATATTTATTTAAAACTGGGATTTATCCAGGCCTGGCTCCTAGATGAAATGACTGAGGGGGCATTTTTTTTATCAATTCACAAACCATTTGAAGTGAGGTGTCACAGATTCTATCTGGACTGGCAATGCCCCTGTGGGTATCTTTAAGAGCACATTTCTCCAGCTTGCCAGTGGCCATCAACAATGAGCATTTACTAATTGAACTCATTCACAACAACCCTGGTGAGGACAACGAGCACACATGTGGTTGTTAAGATGGTTTATGATTGTTTGTGCAGAAATTCTTCGTTTGTCTAAACTCGCAGTTTCATCGGACAACAAAACACGCAATTTAAAAGTCGGTCCATTAGAGAAAACATTTAAATAAATCTGTTAGGAGACCTTATAAATTGGATATCTATAGTTAGGAATAGTGGAAAAGCGATACACATGTAACTTCTTGCAGCTCTGTGGCTGTCCGATTTGAACCAACGTTTCCTGTAAATTATTTTCCATTAAGCTATAGTACCTGGTTTCACATTGTGGTTGGGAAAGTCATCAGTGACCTGACCTAACAGTATTACAACAGAAGATGACTTCCATGCTAGTAAAGGGCTATGCATATTTAACACTAGCTTTATCTTGAAACCATAGAATAAATATAAAGCCGTTTTCAGGTTAGGTTTTCACTGTCCTGAACTGAAACTTCTTATTTCCCAGTTTCAGTAGGATGTTGTTAAGAGATTCAGTGTGGTACCAACGTAATCCCATTCAGGAACCAGTTCTTCTCTGTTTTTTTAAAACACCTATGCTACATTTCACAAATATCTTGGTTGGAGAAAATCATAAAATAAATAAATGAACAATATCTACTCAGGATTACATATAATTGATATATAGTTAAATAATAAATACATAAAAATCAAATACTATAATAATATTTACTGTGTGGACTTGCAGTTTGAAATTGATATACCAGTAAAAATGAAAGTAGGGTGTCTTGTCTGTAGAGGTGAACAGAGGGGTAAAAAAAAACCTTCACAGATTTTAATTCTTTGGAAAGTTTATTGGAAATGTAATAAAGGTAACAACCAATTACTGGCCTATACACACTAGTCAATTACATGGATTCCTTTATTCGACTATGTGGAGTCATTGGTTTTACAGCACTGCTGTCACATTCATGGGCAGTTGACTAGTTTCCTAGTGGTTCAATTTATCTACAAGAACATCAGTCAATCAAATGTATTTTATAACAGCCTTTTATTTGGACAGCTTAAGCTGAGCAGGCAAAGAAGAGCAAATGTCTCTTACTGAGTGAGTGGTTGGCTGATAACCCCTTGTTAAATAGCGTAGTGGTTAGAGACACAGCCTGCCATGTGGATGACTGGTGTTCCATCCTTGCCACAAACAGGACAAAGTATGTGTTTTGGAACAGACAAAAACTTATATGGTTTCAAGCTTCAGTAGCTTCATTATAGTAAGCCTAAAATAAAACTGTTTAAGGTTATTTTTCTGGTGGATTTTTGAAGTATGCGTCAGTGCATGCTATTTAGGGTAATATAGACCTAGACCACAACCCCTTGCACAGTAAAAGAGGAGGGGTTTCCACAAATATCTCATCTTTTCGCTAGATGAAAAAGTCAGTTATTGTCACCTATATTGATTGTGACTGTATCAATGTCATTCATGAAGGAAAGACAAAGGAACATTGTTGTACCATAAAATAGCTTTGGCAGTGTAAAGTTCATCTTCAAGAACTGCCACCTTAACGTGGTGGAGGGGTTTGAGTACCCGAGTGACCCTAGGAGCTATGTTGTCTGGGGCTATATGCCCCTGGTAGGGTCTCCCAAGGCAAACAGGTCTTAGGCGACGGGTCAGACTAAGAGCGGTTCAAAACCCCTTAATGAAGAATTCAATTTTGAGTACCGTGACGTCGCCCGGTATGGCGCAGCCGGGGCCCCACCCCGGAGCCAGGCCCGGGGTTGGGGCTCGAATGCGAGCGCCTGGTGGCCGGGCCTTCCCCCATGGGGCCCGGCCGGGCTCAGCCCGAACGGGTGACGTGGGGCCGCCCTCCCGTGGGCTCACCACCCACAGGAGGGACCATAAGGGGCCGGTGCAAAGAGGATCGGGCGGCAGTCGAAGGCAGGGGCCTAGACAACCCGATCTCTGGACACGGAAACTGGCTCTAGGGACGTGGAATGTCACCTCGCTGGCGGGGAAGGAGCCTGAGTTAGTGCGTGAGGTTGAGAGGTTCCGATTAGAGGTAGTCGGGATCACCTCTATGCACGGCTTGGGCTCTGGAACCACACTCCTTGAGAGAGGATGGACTCTTCACCACTCTGGAGTTGCCCATGGTGAGAGGCGGCGGGCTGGTGTGGGTTTGCTCATAGCTCCCCAGCTCTGCCGCCATGTGTTGGAGTTTACCCCGGTGAACGAGAGGGTCGTTTCCCTGCGCCTACGGGTCGGGGATAGGTCTCTCACTGTTGTTTGTGCCTACGGGCCTAACGGCAGTGCAGAGTACCCGACCTTCTTGGAGTCTCTGGGAGGGGTGCTGGAAAGTGCTCCGACTGGGGACTCTATTGTTCTACTGGGGGACTTCAACGCCCACGTGGGCAACGACAGTGATACCTGGAGGGGCGTGATTGGGAGGAACGGCCCCCCTGATCTGAACCCGAGTGGTGTTCAGTTATTGGACTTCTGTGCTAGTCACAGTTTGTCCATAATGAACACCATGTTCAAACATAAGGGTGTCCATCAGTGCACGTGGCACCAGGACACCCTAGGCCGCAGGTCGATGATCGACTTCGTTGTCGTCTCATCTGACCTGCGGCCGTATGTCTTGGACACTCGGGTGAAGAGAGGGGCGGAGCTGTCAACTGATCACCACCTGGTGGTGAGTTGGATCCGATGGCGGGGGAGGAAGCTGGACAGACTCGGCAGGCCCAAGCGTACTGTAAGGGTCTGCTGGGAACGTCTGGCCGAGTCTCCTGTCAGAGAGATCTTTAACTCCCACCTCCGGCAGAGCTTCGACTGGATCCCGAGGGAGGTTGGAGATATTGAGTCCGAGTGGACCATGTTCTCCACCGCCATTGTCGAAGCGGCCGCTCGGAGCTGTGGCCGTAAGGTCTCCGGTGCCTGTCGAGGCGGCAATCCCCGAACCCGGTGGTGGACACCGGTAGTAAGGGATGCCGTCAAGCTGAAGAAGGAGTCCTATCAGGCCTGGTTGGCTTGTGGGACTCCTGA
Organism: Esox lucius; assembly: GCF_011004845.1. NCBI lineage: Eukaryota > Metazoa > Chordata > Actinopteri > Esociformes > Esocidae > Esox > Esox lucius. Next base: position 19,334,967 of record NC_047590.1, read on the forward strand.
GGCAGCTGACGGGTACCGACAGGCCAAGCGGGCTGCAGCCCGGGTGGTTGTGGAGGCAAAAACTCGGGCCTGGGAGGAGTTCGGTGAGGCCATGGAGAAGGACTTTCGGCTGGCCTCGAAGAGATTCTGGCAAACCATCCGGCGCCTCAGGAGAGGGAAACAGTGCCCTACCAACGCTGTTTACAGTAGAGGTGGGCAGCTGTTGACCTCAACTGAGGATGTCGTCGGGCGGTGGAAGGAGTACTTCGAGGATCTTCTCAATCCCGCTGACATGTCTTCCATTGAGGAAGCAGAGGATGAGGGCTCAGAGGTGAACTCGTCCATCACCCGGGCTGAAGTCACAGAGGTGGTCAAGAAACTCCTCGGTGGCAAGGCACCGGGGGTGGATGAGATCCGCCCTGAGTACCTCAAGTCTCTGGATGTTGTGGGGCTGTCTTGGTTGACACGCCTGTGCAACATCGCGTGGCGGTCGGGGACAGTGCCTCTGGGATGGCAGACCGGGGTGGTGGTCCCTCTTTTTAAGAAGGGGGACCGGAGGGTGTGTTCCAACTACAGGGGGATCACACTTCTCAGCCTGCCCGGGAAAGTCTATGCCAGGGTTCTGGAGAGGAGAATACGGCCGATAGTAGAACCTCGGATTCAGGAGGAACAGTGTGGTTTTCGTCCGGGCCGTGGAACACTGGACCAGCTCTATACCCTCTACGGGGTGTTGGAGGGTTCATGGGAGTTTGCCCAACCAATCCACATGTGTTTTGTGGATTTGGAGAAGGCATTCGACTGTGTCCCTCGCGGCATCTTGTGGAGGGTGCTTGGGGAATATGGGGTCCTGGGTCCTTTGCTAAGGGCTGTCAGGTCCCTATACAACCGAAGCAGGAGCTTGGTCCGCATTGCCGGCAGTAAGTCAGACTTGTTCCCAGTGCATGTTGGACTCCGGCAGGGCTGCCCTTTGTCACCGGTTCTGTTTGTAATTTTTATGGACAGAATTTCTAGGCGCAGCCAGGGGCCGGAGGGTGTCAGGTTTGGGGACCACACGATTTCGTCTCTGCTCTTTGCAGATGATGTTGTCGTGTTGGCCCCTTCTAACCAGGACCTTCAGCATGCACTGGGACGGTTTGCAGCCGAGTGTGAAGCGGTGGGGATGAAAATCAGTACCTCCAAATCCGAGGCCATGGTCCTCAGTCGGAAAAGGGTGGCTTGCCCACTTCAGGTTGGTGGAGAGTGCCTGCCTCAAGTGGAGGAGTTTAAGTATCTAGGGGTCTTGTTCACGAGTGAGGGAAGGATGGAACGGGAGATTGACAGACGGATCGGTGCAGCTTCTGCAGTAATGCAGTCGATGTATCGGTCTGTCGTGGTGAAGAAAGAGCTGAGCCGCAAGGCGAAGCTCTCGATTTACCAGTCAATCTACGTTCCTACTCTCACCTATGGTCATGAGCTTTGGGTCATGACCGAAAGGACAAGATCCCGGATACAGGCGGCCGAAATGAGCTTTCTCCGCAGGGTGGCTGGGCGATCCCTTAGAGATAGGGTGAGAAGCTCGGTCACCCGGGAGGAGCTCAGAGTAGAGCCACTGCTCCTCCACATCGAGAGGGGTCAGCTGAGGTGGCTTGGGCATCTTTTTCGGATGCCTCCGGAACGCCTTCCTGGGAAGGTGTTCCGGTCCCGTCCCACCGGGAGGAGACCCCGGGGAAGACCTAGGACACGCTGGAGGGACTATGTCTCCCGGCTGGCCTGGGAACGCCTCGGTGTCCCCCCGGAAGAGCTAGAGGAAGTGTCTGGGGAGAGGGAAGTCTGGGCATCCCTGCTTAGACTGCTGCCCCCGCGACCCGGCCCCGGATAAGCGGGAGAAGATGGATGGATGGATGGAAGTTCATCTTCAGTCTTGCTAGACATTGCTCAATTCTATTCCATGTAGTAAGTAAATACTAGTAGGCCTATTACTGGCTAATAAAAGCCACACAATTTATAGATGCTATTTGTGGTGAAAGTAAATACATTTTAATGAGAAACGTTGGACAGTTTAACACAAAGGTTAATGGTGTCTAGCTAAATATTCACAGTTGGCGTGATGTGAATTTGTGACAAAATGATCTAAAGTTCAGACAAAACCTCATGATGATGCAGTATGTACCAATCGGTCCCAAAACTGGCATTCTAGCTTACTATATTCAAAACAGAACATACTTCACCATCACCTGCCAAGTAAATACTTGCAGTATGTTGTATGTAGTATGCAATTTGAGATTCAGCCAGTGCTTTCGATTTCCTTCGTAGTTCACATACCGTAGTGCTTAGCTATTCAACTGTTATTGTATGGGTGTCCATTTACAATAATCTTTGTACAAGAGTACACTTTAGCCCACGTTAATTCAGCAAAAATGTTATGGCTGGGATAAAAGTTCAATGTATGGATAATACTGAACTGAACTCAGTACAAGCGGCCCGCTGTTCTTGTCCCAGACATTCAATATTTTGACCCAGTTCAATTTCCCTCTCAGACGTTCCAAAATATTTATCCACTCTGTACTTTCCAGCCATCGCACAACAATATATACAGTGGGGAGAACAAGTATTTGATACTCTGCCGATTTCGCAGGTTTTCCCTCTTACAAAGAATGTAGAAGTCTGTAATTTTTATCATTGATACTCTTCAACTATGAGTGACGGAATCTAAAACAAAAATCCAGAAAATCACATTGTATGATTTTTAAGTAACTGATTTGCATTTTATTGCATGACATAAGTATTTGATACATCAGAAAAGCAGAACTTAATATTTGGTACAGAAACCCTTGTTTGCAATTACAGAGAGCATACGTCTCCTGTAGTTCTTGACCAGGTTTGCACACACTACAGCAGGGATTTTGGCCCATACAGACCTCCTCCAGATTCTTCAGATTTTGAGTCTGTCGCTGGGCAATATGGACTTTCAGCTCCCTCCAAAGATTTTCTATTGGATTCAGGTCTGGAGACTGGCTAGGCCACTCCAGGACCTTGAGATGCTTCTTACGGAGCCACTCCTTGGTTGCCCTGGCTGTGTGTTTCGGGTCGTTGTCATGCTGGAAGACCCAGCCACGACACATCTTACTGAGGGAAGGAGGTAGTTGGCCAAGATCTCGCGATACATGGCCCCATCCATCCTCCCCTCAATACGGTGCAGTCATCCTGTCCCCTTTGCAGAGAAGCATCCCCAAAGAATGATGTTTCCACATCCATGCTTCACGGTTGGGATGGTGTTCTTGGGGTTGTACTCATCCTTCTTCTTCCTCCAAACACGGCGAGTGGAGTTTAGACCAAAAAGCTCTATTTTTGTCTCATCAGACCACATGACCTGCATTCCTCCACTGGACCATCCAGTTGGTCATTGTCAGACAGGCCTGGACATGCGCTGGCTTGAGCAGGGGGACCTTGTGTGCGCTGCAGGATTTTAATCCATGATGGCATAATGTGTTACTAATGGTTTTCTTTGAGACTGTGGTCCCAGCTCTCTTCAGGTCATTGACCATTGTTTTCATTATAGGTACTGTACAGCTATTAGCTAGCCATCTACAGCCATCTCAGTACAAGAGTACACTAGTTTTGTTAATAAACGTTCTGATGTCCATGTTATGTCAGCAAAGATTGTAATGTCTGAGGTAAAAGTTGCATTCCAGCTGTTTAAGTGTAATGGTTAAAGACACATTCTGCCTTATAGAAAACCATGGATCGAAACCAGTCAGGGAAATCAACATTCATCCCTTCTAATCACAGGCTGGCTGAACTAGGCTTGCCTGGTTCCATTTCTGGTCAGCAGTTTACACAAGGTGCTTTTACAGATACCCAGCCTAAAACCCCAAAGAGACTTAATGAACAGTGGCTAGGAAAACTACCTTGTAGGTTGGAACTCAGGAAGGAACATAGAGAGGAGCCAGACTCTGAAAAGTGTTTGAAATTCTTACGACATGGCACGCGACAAATCATATAAGCATGTATAAGAGTAAGATTATGTAAGCAAAAATATAGTTAGACAGAAAATAATAATAAAATGAAGCAACAATATACATAACACTGTACACTAGCAGCAATGTAGAAAAGAGCCCTGTAAACTAGCAGCAGTCTGGGTATTATTTGGATGTAGCAGCAATCTGGGTTGTGTTATTGAACATTCAGATATGGCAAGTATGGCAGTAATATACAAAACAGTGTGACCTAGCAGCAAGTGGCAGAGTTATTGAATATTATAGATACATATGAGTGTAATAAGCTTGTGAATGGTGGCATTCTTAATTCTCACTACAGCTATGTAGAATTAAGAAGAAAATGTACTCCCAGCAAAAAAATATTAAGAGGCTAAAGCGATAATATACATAACCCTGTACATAGCAGCAGGTTGAAAAGAGTACTGTAGATTAGCAGCAATATTGGTAGTAGTATTGAATATTGTAGAAATGGCAAGTATGGCAGTAATATACATTAAAAAAAAATTCAACATTCTAATGGCCATTAAATTACCTGAAAGTACACCAGAGCATCTGGAATGTTTGTGTGTGATCATTATTATCATAGATCAGTGTTACTGATTGAGGAGCCTTACGTCCTGAGGGGGAAAAAAATATTTTGAGTCTGCAAGTGCATGCTCCGATGCTCTGGAAGCATCTACCAGATGGCAGCAGTGTGAACAGACCATAGCCTGGGTGGCTGTGATCTTTGATGATGTTTTGTGCTTTCTTCCGGCAAGTGAATGGTAGATGCCTTGCACTGAGAGGTTTAGACTGGTTCTCAGCTTAATTGGCAGATCATTCCACAGCAGGGGAGCTCTATGGGAGAAAGCCCAACCTACATGTCTTCGTATAGAAACTGTAGATACAATAAGGATGCCTTCTTCTTGTGATCTTAGAGCAGTGTTTTTCAACCCTGCTCCTGGAGGCATCCCGCCCAGCATGTTTTAGATCTCTCCCTGCCCTCACATACCTGATATAACTCATCAAGGGCTTGAGAATGAGCTGATAATTTGAATCAGGTGTGACAGAGCAGAGAGAGATCTAAAACATGCAGAGCGGGGTGCTTCCAGGAGCAGGGTTGAAAAACACTGTCTGAGAGCATGTATGTATGTATGGCTGGACCAATACAGATAGGAAAGTAGGAGCAAGTCCAAGTAGTGCTTTGTAGGTTAAAAGTAAAACCCTTAAAATCAGCCCTTGCCTTAACAGGATGCCACTGTAAACAGTTAAAACATGTACAAAAACTGGTTTTCTTGTAGTTAACTGTCTATATTCTTGCATGAAATGTATAATAGACAGTTGTGGTCTTTGTTTCCTGTTAGAGTGCCAGTGGCTTTGTAGCGGTTAAGTTGAGAAGGTCTTACTAGTTGAGATAGAACACGGACTCAGACACTCAGAACACATCCTCTTTATTTAGCATCAGTACACTGCAGTCTGTGGTGATTTTGGTTTGTGCAGCGCAGAGAACTCATAGACTAATCAGATACATGGCTGTTTTAAAAGGGTTTTCTGATAATGGTTGATCTGTGATTGAAATGAAATGCTCTGGATACACTTGGCTCTCTAGCAGGGCCACTCTGACAGCACTGTTATTCTTAGTTGATACAAAATGTATGTGTTATTACATGAATTACATGGAAAATAAAGAAGTCCATCATTATCGCTTGCAATGTTTATAGCCTAGACAAAGACTAATAGTTAAGCTAGAGTCTGCATCAATGGGGCCCAAGTCTTTATCAGGTCTTTACTGAGTTTTTACCTCATGATCACCAGAAAAAGAGACTTCTTCTCTTGAGCCACAGTCCTTAACTTTACACTACAATAGTAAATGTGATACAGGACTAGAATCAATTTAAACTCTGTTCTATGTTGACGGATCCTACTGTAAGTGCTCCCTGTTATTTATCTGGTGTTCAGTTAATTCTTAGGAGCACTTTGGACAGGATTTTGGGACTTACTGGCTGGGTGAGTCGTGGCTGTCCCTGCCCAGGGTCCACCTGTTTGTGTTGCACTTTTAGCAGGTTGTCTATGCAGCTGATCTGGATTTTGACTAAAGACTATGGGCACAGCTCATTTGTGTTTGTTAATCTGTTGGTCATCTAAACATGCAATATTGATATGGTTATTCACTCTTGTATCCATCATTAGAACCTAACATATTTGAATCTTACTTAATTAGGGGCCAGATATTTCAGACCTTTGGTTTTTCAAGATTTCGAAAATGTGTGTATTTTAATTCACTTGTGTTGTTTGTTGAGATTATTCCCCAGAGTTTGTAAACAATTGCTTACCATGGATTGTAAGTGGGATGTTCAATAAAGTAACAAACGGCCCATTTAGTCTGCCTCCAGGCAGTGCTGTGACTGTTGGACAGGACCGGTTCTAGGCATAAGCAACATAAGCTGCCCTGGGCCTATAACTTAGAGGGGGCCCCAAATCAAATTTTGCTTAGGGCCCCAAAAAGGCTAGAGCCGGCACTGCTGTTGGGTTACATTACCAGTCAAATGTTTTCATAAACCTACTAATTTAAGGCTATTTCTTAATTTTTACTATTTTCCATTTTGTAGAATAAAAGTGAAGACATCAAAACTATGAAATAACACATGAAATTAATTTGAAACTAAAAAAGCGTTAAACAAATCAAAATGTACTTGTATTTTAGATTCTTCATAGTAGCCACCCTTTTGACTTCACATCTTTGCACACTCTTGGCATTCTTACAACAAGCTTCATGAGGTCAACAATGATCTATTATATATTACTAACCCTGTTAGCTCTCGATAACGAAGTGCATATTTTAAATACATTTGGATCATTTTCAGGTTAAAACTGAACATTCAGAAAGGTTAATGTTTTTCGATTAACCTTGTTGCTAATCACATTTTCCCTGGGGCCCTGCCTTTCCATTTGTCTCCCTCTGGATTTTCCTATTTAGATCTTTGGCTACTCTCCATTAAACTAACTTTGTAAGTCTGATCACACGAGTTAATGCAGATGTACAACTTTGGGGTAGTCTACCTTCCTCCTTAACTGGCAGAATCCAATCTGTTGAAATTACAATTTTACCTAGGTTCCTGTATCTTTTTTAATGTGTCTTCCAATCTATCTGACAAAATACTTTTTGACTATGTTAGCCTGGCTGATTAGCTCTTTTATCTAGGCGGGCATATCCCCTAGGACAGTGGTTCTTAACTCCAGTCCTTGGGACCCAAAGTACTGCTGGTTTTTCATTGACTAGTTTAGACTTGGAACACCAGGTAAATGCAATGAACTATCAGGCAGAATAGAAAACAAGCAGTATTCTGGGTCCCCAGGCATGGAGTTGAGAACCCCTGCCCTAGGATATGTAGAGAAATACTTGAAAGAAGACAAGATGGAGGACTGACACTTCCAAATTTCCAGTTTTACTACTGTGCAGCCAATATTCAAGAGATAATGGTCTGGTGTAATGCTCCCCCTTAGTACCAAGTGGTGCTCAATAGAAGCAGATTCTTGACAATCATCCTCCCTTCTTGCTATTTCCTGTTCCCCACTGTCTTTGGGTCCTTCCAAGTCTACCAGAAACCCTATTGTGCTCTCAACTCTGAGTATCTGGAGAAAAAAATTGTCAGCATTTAAAAAAAAATTCCCCTTCTCTTAATCCCTAAGCATAATGCGTTTAGATCATGATGGGAGTTGAACACTGGACCTGTTGGTCTGTAGTCCGTGTCTCTAGCCACTACACTATTTAACAAGGGTTGCCCTGTGACATTTGCTCTTCTAGGCCGGCTCTGCTTACTCGCTCCAACAAATAGTATTACAAGGGATTGTAATGGATGGGATGGATGGTTCATGGATCCTGCCTTCTGTTAGTGTCTGGCCACCTCATCCACATCACAGGCAATGTCATCCCAGACTAGGCAACAGGGAAAATATCACCTTGTGTCCCGTATCCAACCCTGGAGGGACCCCACCTCAATGTCTCCGCATGACTCTTCCATTGCTTACAGAAGAGGCAGGAGATTCACCAAAGTGGCCCTCAGGTTGTCGGAAAAATGTCTCTGTCTATCGCCTGGTCCCCTTCATTGTTTTTCTCCTCTTCCTCCTCCTACTCTTCCTCTCTCTTCCTCCATGTTTATCAAGTTTTCACAAAAGGGGAGAGTTAACCTGAGGTTTATTTGTAGTGCTTAAGCTCAGACTCGTTGGTGATCAATTAATGTAGACATTTTTTCGTGTGTGTGTGTGTGTGTTTGTGTGGGTTCCCTATTTCAGGTATGTTTTGCATTTTGAATAGAAGTGTTTTCGCAAGGATTGCTATAGATGTCATTTTTTAATGAAGTGTCTAATGTAAGAAACAGTATGTGTGTTGCAGAATTCCAAAGAAAGTGTGAAAAAAAGTATTTTGCAGAATTGCTAAAGTTCATAGCAGAAAATGTGTTTGTGCTTTTGGTGCCTGTGTTTAAGGCATGGTTACAAAAGAGTTTTGATGCTTTTGTCTAAGCATTCACTTTCAGTTTGAAAACCCCCCACTCTATCAGCCTGGTTGAAAGAGCTAAAGTCTTTCCTGCATATAGAAAGAAATTTTTCCTTTTTATTTTTGCAATTATGTTTGATCTGGAGTAAGAATTTTCTCAAACAGGGGATGTGAGATGGCAGGGTTGGGAAGGGATAGTACTTTGTGATGTATATTGTGATGAATATTGGAGATTGTCAGTGTAATAAAACCGGTGATAAGCTAGTGTAATTGCTGTAACTGCAAGCAAACGGATGGTGCAACAGTCTTTTTCAAGTGATGTACATATCTATATCTTTTTAAATAATTGATTTAATTAATTCATTTTTGTTCAAGGGGAAGCGGTAGAGGTATTTCAATAAGATAGGGCATTAAAAGTGGGAAAGAAGAATGTGTCTGTACTATTTGTACTTTGTATGTTTTATGTCCAATAATAAAAAATATAAATAATATGAAGTTGTAAAAGTAAGTTAAACTGTGAAAGAAAGATAAAAACAGTGATGTGAAAATAAGGACATTTTGATATTCAACATATTAGATTTTCGACAACTCATCACTGCTCCAACAACTGTCTCTATGAATAGAAAAGATGACAAGATGAGACCAGTACAAATCAAAGGTCCCAGAATTACAATTAGATGCCAACTCAATGCTAACATGCATTTTGCCTTGTGTTTAAAACTAGCTATGATGTTGAGCAGTGCATGAATTTAATGACATCCATGTTTTTAATTCTTTAGGCAGAGCGGTTGTTCAACTCTTGTTTTACATGTTACGCCAGAGGAAGCCGTCTGAAGGGCTGTGGAGACTGTGGAGGGTCCAGACTATTGATAGAGTGCTGTTGCATGGATGCCATTGACTGAAACGGCAAAATATTCCCTACCTACATCTCACTCACGTGAGATAGTGGCGACCTCTGGTGGTACAATCATGAACTGATCTGTATAAAAGAGGAAGATCAGTAATAAAAGGCAACATTCATTTTAGCAGCATTTTCAGACATATGGTACATGTTATAATGTGAGTCTGCTACAATCTGAGAAAGTGAGGGAATAAGAAGGCAGTTGGTTAAAGATGGCTGATTTAATTCATACTCACCTGAAAATTCCTTCTGCAAGCATAAAATATTACAACTAAAACAAACTATGATTTACAGAATATTACAAAAATAATAATATGTAACACAATTCAAGTCAAATATAATAAATAATAATGTACAACAATGTAACATAATACAGATGTGTAGATCAGCAATGACTATCTTGATCAGCTATGGACGGAACAGAAATAAATAGAGCTGCCACATAACCTAGGTTTAGAAATTTGTGTTGTATATTAAATGATCAATTATTCTCTCATCCAAACTCTGCATAATATGTGGTGTCACGTTTTAGAATTCAAGACCAAGTGCCAACTGAATCCAGAATTGACCCCAGCCCTACAATAGTCAGTGCTGGAAAGAAGACCATACCAGGAATAAACCCATAAAATGTAACAAAAGGCAACAGGCAGAGGTGGAGGCACCTATTTTAAGAACTCTATAAAAGGGTGAGTTTCTAGAATGTTTTTTAAGATGGGTAGAGACCGCCATCCTAGCTTCCAAGGGACAGAGAAGAGTTTTGACGGTGTGGATCGGGAACTGGTGAATGGAGGAGGGCATGATGTTGGGCGGCCATCACTAGCTCATGTGGTAAAGAGCGGGGAAAAGTGGTTAACACAGGGCCAAGTTTGAAGTGTGAGCAACCAGTGAGCTCGCAAGGCTGAGGGAATGAGGTATGGATATCATCCACTTTGTTTTGCAGAGAGGGAAGATGGTGGGGGAGGGGGGGGGGTGTTAACAAGTGAGGGAATGTTTATCTAGGGGTTAGAGGAAGAAGCCTGGTATTTCAGGGATAGAAGGTGGCTATAGCAACAGAAGGGGGAAGAGGAGGTAGCAAGTTGGCATTAGAAGGATGCCAGGTCATTCTGAAGTGTTGTTTTCCTAAAGTTTTACTCAGCTGCCTGAAGTACACTCCTGTGAGCTTGCAGTGAGTCACTTAACCACAGAGCTGGAGGAGCCTTAATGTGAGCTGCAGTCAACGTCCCTAAGGGAACCCCTTAGTGACAATGAAATGTTATGTGGGTTAAAATCGTTTTTGATGTGTTTTAGAATTTGAGACAGGTGCATATACAGTGGGGAGAACATGTATTTGATACACTGCCGATTTTGCTGGTTTTCCCACTTACAAAGCACGTAGAAGTCAAATTTTTATCAAAGGTACTCTTCAACTGTGAGTGACGGAATCTAAAACTAAAATCCAGAAAATCATATTGTATGATTTTTAACTATTTGATTTGCATTTTATTGCATGACATAAGTATTTGATACATCAGAAAAGCAGAACTTAATATTTGGTACAGAAACCTTTGTTTGCAATTACAGAGATCATACGTTTCCTGTAGTTCTTGACCAGGTTTGCACACACTGCAGCAGGGATTTTGGCCCACTCCTCCATACAGACCTTCTCCAGATCCTTCAGGTTTCGGGGCTGTCGTTGGGCAATACAAACTTTCAGCTCCAAAGATTTTCTATTGGGTTCAGGTCTGAAAACTGGCTAGGCCACTCCAGGACCTTGAGATGCTTCTTACGGAGCCACTCCTTAGTTGCCCTGGCTGTGTGTTTCCTGTCATTGTCATGCTGGAAGACCCAGCCACAACACATCTTCAATGCTCTTACTGAAAGGAAAGGAGGTTGTTGGCCAAGACCTCGCCATACATGGCCCCATCCATCCTCCCATCAATACGGTGCAGTTGCCCTGTCCCCTTTGCAGAAAGCATCCCCAAAGAATGATGTTTCCACCTCCATGCTTCACAGTTGGGATGGTGTTTTTGGGGTTGTACTCATCCTTCTTCTTCCTCCAAACACGGCAATTGGAGTTTAGACCAAAAAGCTCTATTTTTGTCTGATCAGACCACATGACCTTCTCCCATTCCTCCTCTGGATCATCCAGATGGTCACTGGCAAACTTCAGGGGCGCAACTACCCAGTGTTAGGGGGGTATGCAGAAACAATTATTATTATTTTTTTGTAAATAAAAATGTGTGCCGGACATCATCATGTATGGGCTTGAAATAATAAAGGTTTATTTTAAAAGTATATCAGACAGCCACTGTAAGCCTACCATAAGTATATGGTATATGTACACAAATATAGACATTTTATTAACAATGTTAACAAATAATAAAATGTTACAAACAGAATAAACAGTTACAAACAGAATAAACAGTTAGAACTAGTCAGTCACCGGTTCTCGATGCCCAATATAGTAACAATGTTGCTACCAAACATTCAAAAGCGCAGAAGCGCTCTTTAGTTTCCACTAAATTGTAACATGGCGTGCTTTTTCACTTGCCCATTTATCTAGTATTGCATCGAATTAAATGGTTCGTGCCATACTGTTTTCAATTGAAATGACTGCTAATTGGGTTAAGCGATCATTACTCATGTTGGAACGAAGGTATGTCTTTATCAGTTTTAGCTTGCTGAATGATCTCTCCGCAGAGGCAACTGTCAAAGGCATTGTCAGGAAAACTCTCAGGGCTACTGTTACATTTGGAAAAACCAAATCAAGGTTCTCCTGTAGGAGGTAATTGAATTTATCCAGAGCCTTTTCATGACCCCTAAGTAGACGGCTCGCTGGATACATTTCCTGAATGATATCCCTTGAAACATCATTGGTAGCTAGGGCATATCTTGTCACTGATTCCTCCAACTCAGCTTGTGTCATGTGTTCCATTTTAAAAATGAACGTAAACTTTTCAGACACAAGCTGAAGATTGCAAAACCTGTCAGACAACTCCTGAATTACTGTGTCAACAATTCGCCTTATTCACCCCGCCTCCATCTTGAGATCCAAAACGAGGCTAGGGGGTACACTCTAAACCGGAAGTTAATTGACAGAGTGCAGCAGCGGGCGTCTGTCATCATGGCGATGCCTGTGTGGACATCAAATATTTCATGTCTTCCCGAAATAACAGTGGACTATGTTGAAAAATAGGCCAATAAGGACTGCATGATTCCCCGGGCTGTTTAGCTGAAAGGATACAGCAACTGGATTGAGGGATATGTGCACGACGTGGAAGGTAATGCACGGACGATCACAGCTTTTTTTCTGAAATCAACATTAGTTAACGTTACTTTTAAAGTTAGCTTGTTAGCTAGATAAAACAACAGGACGTGACAACATTACAAGCTGATGCTAAGAATTGTTAAGATATATTAACCACACCAAACTGACTTATTTTGAGTGTTAACAATAAAATATTTTACCGACAGTCAAGACGAGTGAGACAGTCAGTGTAAGAGCTAAGTCTTTTCGCTCAATGCGAAAAAACGAGGCACCTTACAACATTCAGGTATCATGACTGTGGATAAACTGCTCCGTTTGCGGAGTGGTGCCACTGCTAGAACAAATACGCTTGCTAAACGTTCAAATGTTCATCTTGATCGTTCATATCAACAGTTCATCTTGATCGTTCATATCAACAGGTCATCTTTCCCTGCTAAACTAAAAATAACATGTTATGTGCAGTTGATGTGATCTTTAGCTAAAAGTGTATTGGAACCATCAGTCAAAATAGCTTGTTTCCAATGTGTCACTACAAAGCAAGGCAGGGTGCTACTGTTGGTTATTAAAATTAATAATATTAAGTATAAGTTAATTTGTTTACAGGCATGGGTTGCTCAGTTCACATAGCGATGTTACGTAGGGTTGGGGAAGGTACTATTCAGGTCTCACAGGTAACAGAGATGCTAACAACGAATCAGTAATGTCATCTACTGGGATGCACAAACCCAGTAAAATGGATGTTACTGTTTATACGTAGTTGTGTGCTTAACATGGTCTAGATTAGCAATGGTTATTATCATAAACAGGCACAGATCACGTCTTGTTTATATTTTGCTGTAAGACATGGCTACCCATGGCAGGACGTTAGCTGACCAGGCTAGAAAAAAGAGCAACAACTTGCTTAACGTTACCGCCCTTCGCTTGTTATAATTCAAAAAGGACCGGTTTGTGGCTAATCAAGTCATGGCTATTTAGCCAGAAGGTTTAGCTAGCTATCTCTATGACAGTTAACGTAAATATACCTAACGTTAGCATCGTAAACTAATGTTAATATCTTACCTTGAAATAGCGACCGGGATCTCTTCTTATTTTATGAATCCATTCACGGCAAAGTACAGGATCTTTGGGGAAATGATGGAAGGTTTGACCTGTATAGGATTTCTTTCTCTTTGAAGACGTACATTTGGGAACACAACAATGCGGCGGCATTGTAGGTAACTTTATGACAGAAGTCTACAGATGGGCGGGCCAACGTTACTTCCGTACCCCACAGCCTCGTTTTGGTTTAAAGGAAGTGCCGTAGGTGAATAAGGCGAATTGCATTGAAAACCATGCACCTAAAATGGGTCTCAGATTCCTGTTCATAATGGCCAGTGCTGGAATCATCACCATGAAATCTCTTTTGCTTTCTGAAACGTCTCTCTCTAAACTCAGGGGAAGCATGCATCTCAATGGCTATTCGGCGTGCAATGTCAAGGGATTTCTGAAAGCCCTCAACTCTATACTTAAGCAAGAATTTTTAAGAGGCTCTATCATTCTAATGGCAGGGTCCATCGAGATGTTCACTGCTTGCATTGCCTTGCTGACATAGGTGATCTCTGACAATAGATCATACCAAACCAGGAGGCACATGAGGAACTCCATGCTGACAATCTCGCTAGACAGCGACTTTGCCTCTGAGACGATTTTGCTGTCTTTTTCCATTTCCTCAAGCTTTTCCAAAGCATCAAGAATCCCCCCTAACTGGAAACGTACAGCTTTGACGGAGTCTATTTTTGCTTCCCACCTGGTATCACTCAGAGGCTTCAATGTTATGTTCTTTCAGAATATCCCACCTCTTCACTGAAGCTGAAAAAATGGTGAACAGTCTTTGGAGAGTGACAAAAAAGGTTAGACAAATTCTGTTTGATGGCGCAGCATCACATAACAGATGGTTCAGACTGTGGCTACAGCAGGGGATAAATAGCGCCTCTGGACACTTCTGCTGAACCAATGCTTGCACACCCTTGTGTAAACCCCTCATATTTGAGCCATTGACATAGCTCTGCCCCCTACAGTTAGCCAACTCCAACCCCAGTTTATCCAGCACCCCAGTCAGTGTTTCTGTGAGGCCTTTACCAGTTGTGTCTTTCACGACTGTGAAGCCAACAAAAGACTCATTGATGGTGGCATTCTTCTTGTCGTCTGTATGAACATACCGGATTATTAAAGAGGCCTGCTCCTGCTTTGAAATGTCAGGTGTGCAATCCAACTCCACAGCTAAGTACTTAGAGGCTTTGACCTGGGCACAAATTTGACCAAGTACACATTCTGAAATTGAATCTAAAAATTTATTTTGAGTGCACCAGGAAAGATATCCTGTGGTTTCTTTAGAAGCTACCTTCCTAAGATGCTTTGCTAGTCTGACATCATATCTTGCTATGACCTCAAGGACACCCAGGAAATTTCCATTTTTAGGATCTCCTAACTTAGCATTATTCCGCCTTATTGGCAAGTTCCTTTCTGCAAGGAATAGTATGCAGTCAATCACTCTCGTTAACACACTTCTCCAATGTGCCTTTTCAGCGTCCATGGCTTTTTGCAGTGTTCTGTCAATAGTTTTACCAAGACGTAAGTGTGATGCTAATTCTTTCCACAACAGATACGCATCTATGTGATCACCACTGGTTTCATGGTGCTGCAGTGTTTTTGAAAGACACTGCCAGTTATTGTACCCCACCACAGAGCGTGTGTCAACAACTCTAGCTCCACCAAAAAGCTTACATGCAAAACAATACACTTTATTTGTGCTTTTGGAGTACAGTAACCAATCCCGCTGCACTTTTTCTCCATTGGACATTGAACGAAACAGTTTGCTTTGGAAAAACACCTTCTACTCTTGTCTGATCTTGGTCTAATGTTAGACCTACCTGTTGCCTTCCCCTGTCTTTCCTGATTCACCATCCTCACACCTGAATAATATAAACATGCTGTTAAATATAGCAGCCTAAATTAAATTTTTAAATCAGCCTAGTGATGGCATCAGATAAGACAACTATTATGCAGTAAGGTTGTGCTGCTGTTGAAATTACATTAACATTCTGGACTTTAAAAAGTACAAATATGGCACACACATATATAGAAAAGTAATTACAGGGTCACATCTCTCTCTAAAGGTCTGTGCTGTGTATATATATACATATACACACACTCACCTAAAGGATTATTAGGAACACCTGTTCAATTTCTCATTAATGCAATTATCTAATCAACCAATCACATGGCAGTTGCTTCAATGCATTTAGGGGTGTGTTCCTGGTCAAGACAATCTCCTGAACTCCAAACTGAATGTCAGAATGGGGAGGAAAGGTGATTTAAGCAATTTTGAGCGTGGCATGGTTGTTGGTGCCAGACGGGCCGGTCTGAGTATTTCACAATCTGCTAAGTTACTGGGATTTTCACGCACAACCATTTCTAGGGTTTACAAAGAATGGTGTGAAAAGGGAAAAACATCCAGTATGCGGCAGTCCTGTGGGCGAAAATGCCTTGTTGATGCTAGAGGTCAGAGGAGAATGGGCCGACTAATTCAAGCTGATAGAAGAGCAATTTTGACTGAAATAACCACTCGTTACAACAGAGGTATGCAGCAAAGCATTTGTGAAGCCACAACACGCGCAACCTTGAGGCGGATGGGCTACAACAGCAGAAGACCCCACCGGGTACCACTCATCTCCTCTACAAATAGGAAAAAGAGGCTACAATTTGCATGAGCTCACCAAAATTGGACAGTTGAAGACTGGAAGAATGTTGCCTGGTCTGATGAGTCTCGATTTCTGTTGAGACATTCAGATGGTAGAGTCAGAATTTGGCGTAAACAGAATGGGAACATGGATCCATCATGCCTTGTTACCACTGTGCAGGCTGCTGGTGGTGGTGTAATGGTGTGGGGGATGTTTTCTTGGCACACTTTAGGCCCCTTAGTGCCAATTGGGCATCGTTTAAATGGCACGGCCTACCTGAGCATTGTTTCTGACCATGTCCATCCCTTTATGACCACCATGTACCCATCCTCTGATGGCTACTTCCAGCAGGATAATGCACCATGTCACAAAGCTTGAATCATTTCAAATTAGTTTCTTGAACATGACAATTAGTTCACTGTACTGAAATGGCCCCCAGTCACCAGATCTCAACCCAATAGAGCATCTTTGGGATGTGGTGGAACAAATCTCCATCAACTGCAAGATGCTATCCTATAAAAATGGGCCAACATTTCTAAAGAATGCTTTCAGCACCTTGTTGAATCAATGCCACGTAGAATTAAGGCAGTTCTGAAGGTGAAAGTGGGTCAAACACAGTATTAGTATGGTGTTCCTAATAATCCTTTAGGTGAGTGTACCTTGTTATTGCACGCACCTGGTGTCCATTCCCTCATTATGTGACCTATATTAGTTCCTGTGTTCTTGGGCGTCTTTGTGAGGTATTGTTCTATGTTTGGTGTTGTACTGGAGAAGCTCTTGCAGGCTTGTTTTTGTGCTTTTGTTTATTACTTGCCATTTGAAGGATATAAACCAAAGCTACGTTAACCGCCTCCCTGCATTTGGCTCATTTACTTCTACACACACCACGACGACACCCTTGTGACAACAACTGGAAGTTCGTTGAGATGAGATCGAGTTTTTAAGGCCGAGTCTGTAACGTCATGAACAATAGACTATCAAATGCTGCAATAAATAATTGAATTACTCTCTCCCTTGACGACTGGGTACACGGTCATTATTTCAACCATTATACGAAACAGCTGATTTATAACAGCATGGTGCTGTGACCCGGATGGATCATCTTATGGATTCTTCTGAAGATCTACTGTTTCTTCAGAACTTCTGAGCTAATTGGCTAACCAAAAGAGTTCACGGTTTTGGATACACCGTATAACGAACTGTCAAGATTGCAAAAGCGTTTGGTAGTCGAATAAGCCCTAGTTATTTCCCCTGACTAGGCCACGATTTTTATTGTGTGGAATCTTTCTGTGTGGGTACGGAAAGTCTGCTCTAGTGGAGTAGGGCGTAGACCGGTAGCTCTGTGTTTAGACCACGTAGAGTTATTACGTGGGTGAACCTCTCTTTGGGCTATAATGAGAGAGTCTGCACTAGTTGAGTGGTGTGCAGAAGCTTAACATTGTTATTCACGCGAGATCATAATGCAATATTGTGTTTTTTGCACTTATACAGTGACTTGTACAATTAAAATAGAATGCCTACCAGTTGTACAAAATACAACAGGATGAGGACTGAAGCCTCGGGCATGATGTGTAAATTCCATGGCACGATTAGGACCCCACCGAGAACGAAAAAGATAATTAACAACAATGCCTGGAATCGGAATGGACAGAAAGAAAATGTTTTCTGGCCAAACAAGATGGATTTTGAGGAAGCTGTGAATGTGTACAGACGAAGTTGGAACAAAGGAAACAGAGAGAAGACAACAGTCGTAAGGCAGGAAAAAAGACAAAGGAGACAATCAAAATGGATGTTGATTTGCTTTGTTTGACCACCTGGCCGACAGATCATACTCACAAGATGGAGTCTCTGTCATGGGACCCCCGAATCATGGCTGATATAAGAAACTGACATGAGCTTTCATAATCATTGATTCAGAGTTCTTAAATGTCAAAAAATTACTCGTACCTAACCATTAAATGAAGCTGGAACTTAGCAAGAAAACCTGATTACTTTCCGCGATACTTGCCAGGCTTATTTAATTGAATATTTCATGCAGGGCTGGAAATTAAGCTTGCCCGCTCGCCTGAGGCAAGTAATTTATATTTTGGGCGAGTCTAATTTTAAAACCATTAATCCGTGTGAAATTTTGCCAATTTGTTCGAGGGAGTTTTAAATGCGGTGACTGAAGATAATGAGTCGTTAGCCCTTGTATTATGAGTCTCATAATCACTCCGCCAGACTCGCCTTAAAATAAAGAGTTAGAACCTTCGCAATGCCCCACCCCCTTGGTTACTGTAGCTACAACTGTATAGTAATATCTAATATCTTTGTCTCTGTACAAAACACGAAACACATCAACCATTTTAGAAATAGATTAGTGCAAAAACAGTAAGGATGCTTTCAGTAGACTGAACATTTGCAACCTGTTAGTGTGTTTTATACATATGTGTCATGATCACTATTAAATACCACCAGTAGTAATATCATGTTCATTAGTCTACTAGCTGCTGTTAACGTTTACCGAATGTAAATTAAATGTTATCCTGAATGCAGCCTATGTTTGAGTAAATGCTTTTGTATGCACTATTTAAATAATTGTGTTTTTTTGCTAATTACACTTGGATGGATATTTTTGGGTGACTTGCAGTAACAAAACTGTTCTCTCATTCAAAGTGGTTATATAATATTGTGCACAGACTAAAATGTAACATGAATTCTGGAAAAAACATTTATAAACTACTAGCCCTGTTCGTTTCTCTATAAATTGAGTTACAAACACGACTAGTAATATTTTACCTGGGCTAGTGGAAATGTTCACCTACTAGCCCGGCTGGCTAGTGCCAAAAATAAAAAATACAGCGTGCTAAACTGTTAGCTACAACACGTGGGGAAATATAAACCAAGCGATTCATTTAAGATGATTTTCGAATCTGGTAAAATAGTCTCAGGTTTTCTTACAAAAGGTTAAAATATTGTTTTATCTCTCCTTGTTTATTGTATAAGTGGTAGAATTAAGAATCCACATGGTGATAGTCTTTAATGTTAAGGAGACACACTGTGTCCCATGAGGACTGAATTTAAATCCAATATAGTCATAGCCTACAAATAAAAGTGAATCAAAGTTGGAGAATTTCCCTTAAATGTAGACGGTTAATCAAGACATTGTCATGAGGCAGTTTGTCCATTGCCTGTAAAAATGCTATATTTAGGTGCTGTAGATATGCCAATACAATCACTCTGGTGGTTGCCGCAGGTAAACCACTGCAACATGGGGTGGAGTTTTTCTCTCCTACAATTTAGTTGTCCAGCTTCTCCCCTAGAGGGCAAACCAATTGGGTTGGACATTTACCAAGAAACTACAGGAGTTGTATAAATGCATGATTTATGCCAATTTCACAGATCTGTGGGAAGGTACTGAGGTAATCACTTTTGAGAACTGTTTAGCTTTGTTAGACGAATTTGTCAGGATGTTATATGGTTTATAATTCCTTCACACAATCGATTGTGTTGCACATTTATGTCTTTGATTGTGTTTGTGAATGTTTGCGTTTTTATCATTTTCAGTTTCTTTGTTTTGTTATGAAGATAAAGTATGCAACTCCTTATTGGATGGATTCCAGATCCATCCCTATTACCAATTCTCTATTTTTTCTTGTCTGTCCTTTAATGATGGCCAGTGCAGGTTCAGGATGGCGCCTCCTGTGGCCGTATTTGTCATTGTTCTGCATTCACTCATGGTGTCACTTTCCATTGACTTAATGAAGTGAAAGCAGGGGGAAATGTATTATATGATCTTTGATTATGATTGGAAAGAGCTGAACTGGGAGTTCAAAACAAATCAAATTGGTACTTATAAAGAGTAACATGAGAAAACTGTTTGCATAGTTGTAACGGAGCTTTGGCATCTGTTATGTTTCACATCTTCCATTCAAAGGATTTGTTTATTTGGAAATTGTTTTGTTTGATGTAACGTCTAACATTTTAACAGTTGAATAGATCTAACCATTTTTGATTTGTCAAAGCAAAGTCAAATCTGACAATCTTATTCCACTGCTAGTTGGTACCGGGCATTAATATAGCACAAGGAATCAAACATCAACCAAGCCAGTTCTGGATGGAAAAGGAAACTTTTGAAACTTTTTCTGAATAGGGTGTAAGCTTCACTGTGATGGAACTTTTGAGATCCACACGTTTTTGGGACTGATATATTGTCCTCATTGTTGGGAGTTGACGGAACAATACCCAGTGGATGGTAGATTGGACAGTTGAACCACACTAATCATTGTTTTGCAGTTATACTTTCAACAGGACATCGGGACATGACAACCCCTGTTCTGATGATACATCACGTCACCGACTGTGTGTGTGAGTGCCAGCAACATGTTCAAGAAGGATTTCTACAACCACAGTGGTCGAATCTGTTCCAAATCTTTCTGACCACTCAAATGGCAGAACGATGCCAGGGTCAGATTACTTGGCTTCACACTCCATTTCTAGATAAATCATCGACTGCTAGATGAGGAGAGTCCACCTGAGTCCTGAAGGACTCCACATAGTACAGGTCAGAGTACCACGGCCAGTTGCCTGGAAAGGTCACATGGTCCCATCACAGTGGAAGAAACTGTTGTGGTGTTAATCTTGAATTGGAGTAGTGAGTTTCCAACACTTCACTATTACACACCTACACGGATTTGTTAGGTACACCAGGCAATTTGCTGGGTCCACATCACACTGACTGCAATAACCAATATTGTAACTTTCATCACTGATACAAGACAAAGAAAATTGAAGACAAGAACTACTGTACAACTACAGACACTTGATTGGAAACTAACTTCATTCCTTACAGTCTAAGATTTTCCTAAATGAACTGATATGGTGAAGATTTTCCTAAATGAACTGATATGGTAATTTCATATTTATGAAGGTTTTTCTCACAAGACAGGTGGGAAACTGTACGATGACAATCCCAATATTGGACTTTGGCGTATTTGTGTTGATGCTTAATGATTGTTTGTTTGGACAGTGAATTGTTCCCTATTTTAAAGGTAGAATCTTTCACAGGTACAACAGGATATATGTGAGTCTTTTGTACGATATTGCAGCATTTATCATGATATGGACAAGGGCGGTTTTGATTGATCAGTGGACTAGGGGGAATGTTTGATCGTGATGTAATGTTTTAGTCTGATTTTCTGCTGTCAATACGTTTCTCGACCCTTATAATCTGTGGTGGGGATGGGATTGATGACTGTCATACATTGAGTTATGTGTCAGAGTGGGGGTGTATCAATTGTGTCTTGTCTACACTCATTTTCATTTGAGGAACAATAAGACCTCATTGGTCACTTACTCCTTGTTTGTTTTGTCTTAGTCATTTGTAACATAAGTGCATGGGCCTTTTTTTCCTTAGGAATTGAATTTTACTTGTAATCTTCTCAAACATGTAATGTTTTTCTTTAAATGTTTGATAGGGTGGGATGTCGAAGTGTATGCTTGTTTATGTTTAGATAGCAAAAGACCACCTGTTTATCTGTACACAGGAAGTCACGTTCATTCAAAGCGTGACAGTAGGTATAGCCCATGGGTTTACAGTAATTCTGTCCTCTAAGTCTATATAGGTGAGGACAACCGGAAGTTTCTTTGAGATGAGATTGAGTGAGCTTGAGTTTGTAAGAACGAGTATCGAGCCTGTAACATCAAGAGCAATTGACTATCAAATGCTGCAATAAATTATTGAATTACTCTCGCCCTTGACGACTAGGTATGCAAACATTATTTCAACCACTATACGAAACTGACACAACGGTGCACGGGTGGGGACCCAAATGCGGACACAGAGGCAGAGGAGGGCGGTCCAAAGTATTTATTGAACTACCAGGCAGTGGGCAGGCTCGTAGTGGTGGACAGGCAGTGTTCGTTATCGGACGATCAGATGGTCGAAGGCACAGGAGAGGGCAGGCAGGCTCGTGGTGGGGGACAGGCAGTGTTTGTTGTCGGGGGGTCAGATGGTCAAAGGTACAGGAGAGGGCAGGCAGGCTCGTAGTGGGGGACAGGCAGTGTTCGTTGTCGGGCGGTCGGATGGTCGAAGGTACAGGAGAGGGCAGGCAGGCTCGTAATCCGGAAAACAGGCAAGGGTCGTAACCGGGGAATAGAAGGACAGGTAGACTGACTGATGAACACATAGAACGCTGGAAACGACTGTACGGGACAAGACGATCTGGCAACTGCCAAACAGAGAACAGGGTTTAAATACACGGGGCTAATAGGGAACCGGGAACACCTGGTGAGGGGCGGGGACCAAACAACAGGTGAAACACATCAGGGTGTGACAGAAACGGCTGATTTCTAACACTGATGGGAGCAGACTGTAGCTTGGTGTTTTCCTTTTCTTGTTTGGATGTAGCCTTGTTATCAGCCAACTGCTGCTGCTGCTCCGCATGTTTACAATGTTCAGTCACAGTCTGTAGAGGTACTGTGTCCCACCCAATGCAAGTCAGTTTCACAGTTTTGCTCATAGCAGGCTGGAGGCCATGTACCAGGGCAGCCTTTAACCGGCTAGTATAGATCTCAGAGCTGGTCAGGCCACTGTATTTCCTGAACCACTTCTCCAACCTGTCTCTGTAGTCTTCCAGGGATTCTTAAGGACCCTGTACACAACTGTGGATCGCAGCCCAATCGGTCACTGTGGGGTAGGCGGTCTTAATTCTCTTCAGGAGACCACTAAGTTAAGTTTGGTATGCCCCCTCTGCGGACCAGAGAAGGTCCTCATTGAACCCCTCCTGGACGTCTGCCAAGCGTAGTTTCATCCTGGAACGCGTGATGTGTGCGATCTCTGCTCCCGATGGCTTGTACAGGCGCACCACCTTGATCATGTGAATCCCAAACTCAGACGAGTCCTTGGTGGGATCTGGCATTTCATTAGCAATATCTTTCAGTACATCCTGTCTCCAAGTCTTTTGGATGTTGACCTCAGGCATCCATTCTTATTGCCCACCTGTCACTGGCCATGGGTTAGGGTAAGCCACTAATGGAGCCAGAAGGAAAGCCTTGTCAGGGCAGATTATATCAAATTCTTTGCGACAGCGATGGCTGTGGCATGTTTGCATGGAAATGCTTCTACCCACTTGTAGAATGCATCCACCTTTACTGGCAATAGTTGTATACCTGGCATGGAGTCAACTCATTGAAATCCATCATTAAGTGCTCAAACGGCCCCTCAGGCCTTGGGTGGGCCGACGTTGGCATCGGTGTGCCCCTACCCACATTGTGTGTCATACAAATCACACATTTTGCACAGACATTTTCGGGCATATAGGGAAAATCCTGGTGCAAACCAAAAGTTATGTACAATATTCACAACCCCACCCTTGGAAACTTTGCAACATGAGGTAACAGGAGCGAAGAAGGACAGACCCAACACTTCAGCTTCTGGTCAAAGGAGCATTTCAACCCCTTCTGACGAGAGACCTCCAATGTGTCAGCGCCTGATTGCGAGTCAGAAACGTCATTACGAGAGAAAACATCAGTTGGAGGCAGAGAAACCATCTGAAAAATGGGGGAGACAGGAGACGTGGCAGTAGCACACCCTGATCCTGTGTCAGAACAGAAGACATTAACCCATTTTTTGGGGTTTGTCAATGTTCCAAACTATTTTCTCACATGGATGCACTGAGCAGGCTAGATACTGAGCCATGGGGAGCAGAAAATAACTGTCAAAAGACCTACGTAACAAGGTAATGGGGGATCTCTTGAACAAAATTTGGGGATCTCTTGATACCAAGCCCAGGTCAGGTAGACCAAGAAAGATTTCAGCCAAAACTGCCAGAAGAACTGTTCGGGATACAAAAAAAACCCCAGGTAACCTCAGGAGAAACACAGGTCGCTCTGGAAAAAGACGGTGTGGTTGTTTCAAGGAGCACAATACAGCGATACTTGAACAAAAATTGCCTGACAACACCTTGACACGCAACATGTTACCAGAAAAAACTTGCAGAGAATTTTAATTTTTCTGCACAAAAGCTGCGCATTGGATGTTCTTGGACTTTCTAGCACTACAATGACCCTAAGCACACAGGCCAAGTTGACCCTCCAGTGGTTACAGCAGAAAAAGGTGTAGGTTCTGGAGTGGCCATCACAGTCTCCTGACCTTAATATCGTCAAGCCACTCAAATGTGCAGTTCATGCAACATGACCAGGGACTTTGCATGACCTGGAGGGACTTTGCATGACCTGGAGGCATTTTGCCAAGACGAATGGTCAGCTATACCACCTGCAAGAATTTGGGGCCTCATAGACAACTATTACAAAAGACTGCACACTGCCATTGATGCTAAAGGAGGCAATACACAGTATTAAGAACTAAGGGCATGCAGACTTTTGAATACTTTTTTGTTGCCATGTTTTGTTTTATGATTGTGCCATTCTGTAATGACCTACAGTTGAATGTGAATCCCATAAGAAAAAAAGACATGTGTTTTGCCTGCTCACTCGTTTTCTTAACAAATGGTACAATTATATATTACCAATTCCCCAAGGGGCATGCAAACAACTGTATATGCAACACTTGATTAACAAAACTTGATGATGTTATTTCCAATGTTGGTCTGATTTAACATGCAGTCATAAACCTGTGGGAGAATAAGCAGGAAGATCATTAGAAATAAACAGCCTAAGATATATGGGCACACTCATGTATTACGATACAAGACAGATTAAACAAACTATTGAGCCAAGCACCTAGGTGGCTAGTTACATTTTCTCAGATTCTGCCACATATGAATGAGCAGCACCAACACTTTAGTCTTTTTAAAAAGCTATAACTGCAACTTTCCTTGTTCAAGAGAGGAGTGATCTTACACACTAATTATCTCATGTATCTTCAGGGAGTGTACCCTGCATTATAAAAAAGCTAATTTCAACCTCTAGAACAAGGAGACACCCTCTCCCCAGGAACATGTCCATAGGGTCCTTATGAAAGCACTGCAATACATATGTCAATAGATTTGGCACAATAAGGGGAAAAATTTAAAATGTTTTTCCCAAAATCTGTGAAATTCTGCTCACAACAATATTTCCAGGTGTAGATTTAGAGGAAAACCCTAAAAGTAATGTTCTGATACCACTCCAATTTTGAAATCACATAATTCAATGTAACTAATTGCCCTTTAATAGAGCAGCATACTGCTCCTGCCATTTCTGTGTTTTAAAAATATAGTTAAGCAACACAGTTACAACAATGTTGGGTGTAGATGTGAGCGATAGCGAGAGAGAGAGAGAGAGAGAGAGAGAGAGAGAGAGAGAGAGAGAGAAAGAGAGTGTGTGTATGTGAGCCCGCACTAGAGAATGTAGTCTTCAGATTTCTTCCTGCAACTGCCCCAATCCACATTGCTTCATGGGACAATTCTATCTACCACACACCAATAACATCTGTGTATTTAGCTAATGTTTCCAGTCCAGAGAATAGACAACTCCTTTTCCCTGCGTGAAATTAATTTGTCTGCCTGCAAAACTAATACTCAGGTAGATGTTTACCCAATAGCAGTAGCAAACATTTATGAATCATGATCTGTAGCCCTGTTAGCATATTTACCAAAAGTAATTAGTAATATGCACGGATATCAGTCCACACGTGTTAACACCATACCAGGTGTCTGGGTTGACACAGATACTGTAGCCTTCAATGTTTACTCAGCTACCAAAAGTAATTAGTGGTGTGTGTATTTGAATATTTATAATCAAATCCATTTCATAAAAACACACTTTGAAATCAACAAAGCTAACTTCATGCCTGTACGCCAACACTTGAGTGTAGCAGCCACAGCAAAGAGGACAACGTCCAATGTGTTTCAATGGGCTGTTGTCGCCTGCTGGGAAAAATCCACGACTTCAAGTCTATCTCAGAAAGTCTGGTTGTAGCACAGGAGCACAGTAGAGGAGAGGATGAGGAAACGTGTGAATGCATCTTAATTATCAAACTACAGACTTGTAATGGCAAAATTACAAAATGCTGAATTTTTGTTATAAGGAATAATTAACTCAACTAGATAACTCAATTACATTTATAATTCTCACCACTCAAGACCACAGATGATGTGCCATTTGTGATGTCATTAAGAAACATTCCATTAAACATGACAATAAAGTAGTTCAGCAGAAAAAAAGGACTCAGAACTCAACTATCTCAACTATTTTCTATACACATTTGCTCCTGCTTAAATAATGACTTCAAGAATATTTACTGCATTTTGCCTCCTGGTGATGTTGACGGTCATCAAGTTTGAAAATCTTCAGGATTTCCAGGACACCTTGATGCCACCAATGGTACCCAAACAATGGGCTAGCACCCCACCCCTGCAGGGGGACTTCTTTACAGACCTGGGCCATCTTGTTCTTGAGCTTTCAGAGACCACAGCCAAGATCACTAGATTATTGAACAGCCAGAGGACCAAAGAAGCCCAGGAAACATTTCTAACTGGTGCCCAAAAACCTCTCCCAACACCCGGCATGGTACAGCAGAAATCTCTCCCAACACCTGACGTGGTGCAGGAACTTCTCCCAACACCTGGCGTGGTGCAAGAACCTCTCCCATCACCCGACATGGTACAGCAGGAACCTCTCCCAAAACCTGGGGTGGTACAGGAGCCTCTCCCAACACCTGGTGTTGTAAAAACTGAGCCTCTCCTAAAAGCCAGTGTGGTACAGCCACAGACCGGGCCTCATTGGATGAGTGGGATAAATAACCACCAACAGGTGAGAACCAAGGTGGCCTTGATTTATCCCCCATCCGGAAGACTGTCACAGGCCCCACCTAGGAACTGGTCCAAGATTTGGGTCTGGGACATTCTCTCTGTACTGGATAGTTTTTCCAAAAGACTGATAAGCCTGACTATCAGAATAAACCACCACTACAAGGAATCCAGGGAGCTCTGGATGGGAAATGAAACATGTCTCAAGACTGCTTTCCCATAAATAAACCTACAAAAAAAGTAGATATTGAATTAGGGACCCTAGCAGCTGAAACTATGACATCAGTTAATCTTCTAGAATCACGACTGGCCCAGAGACCTTTGGCCCAGGAGCCCCAGACCCACCAACCTCTGACCCAGGTGACCAAGCTACCTCTGACCCAGGTGACCAAGCTACCTCTGACCCAGGTGACCAAGCTACCTCGGACCCAGGTGGCCAAGGAACCTCTGACCTAGGTGGCCAAGCTACTTCTGACCCAGGTGACCAAGCTACCTCTGACCCAGGTGACCAAGCTACCTCTGACCCAGGTGACCAAGCTACCTCTGACCCAGGTGGCCAAGGAACCTCTGACCCAGGTGGCCAAGCTACTTCTGACCCAGGTGACCAAGCTACCTCTGACCCAGGTGGCCAAGCTACCTCTGACCCAGGTGGCCAAGGAACCTCTGACCCAGGTGGCCAAGCTACCTCTGACTCAGGTGACCAAGCTACCTCTGACCCTGGTGACCAAGGGACCTCTGACCCAGGTGACCAAGGGACCTCTGTTCCTGGAACTTTTACCCACTGTACTCTGTCCTAGGAACCACTTGCCCAAGAACACCTAGATATGGAACCATTGATCCAGGAACCACTGGGCCAAGAAAACCTAGACATGGAACCACTTGCCTAGGATCCTCTGTACATGGAAAAACAGACCCTGGAGCCTCCGACCTGGGAGCCACTGACCCAGGATGCTGTGGACATGAAGTCTCAAGCCCAGGAACCACTGTCATTGATGGAAGGCAGTGAGTGTCAGGCATACTGGATATGCTTAATTGTCGCCTGCCTGCTAGGGACCTTCTGTCTTCGGAAGATCACCCTGAAGAGGCCTCAACAGGTATGCTGCAGCAATATGAAAGAACTACAAATAATAAATACACAAGCATTACTATAAGAGAATCTAACTGAAATATCTTGATTCCACTCTTTAGACACCCAAGAAAGCCCTACTGCGAAAGGCAACGAAGAAATGCTGCAAAGACTGTTAATATCCTTGTACTGTTGTCTTGGTCAGAATGTCTGATCAGACAATAAGATGAAGGAAGCCGGCTGTCGACACTTGAGTTAATACATGTTTTATATCTGAATTATGGCATGGGCAACATTTTCTTTCTGACTACACAGTACATTGTTTTTGTAAAATAGGTACATGTTTTTGTTTATATTTTCCACTAAAGTATTTGTAAGTAGTAACTAGCGCGCCACCCCATATGCATGTCTTTTTACATAACTGAGGGTAAATTAGAGACGTTGTTGTCTCAAGCGGTTTAATGCCTAAAATTGTATGGCATGATTAAGAAATTAAATATTCAAATTTCAATCACGTGGAACTAAGTGCCATTTCAAATGAGAATGTAGCAATGTATACACTCAATTTAGTCCATTTTCCAGGAATTGCTTTTAATAAACGTGTCAAATTAAACGTTTTTTACAGGACATCAGATTCCCAAATAACCGTTATGACAGATGCTGCATTTAAAATGGTAATAACGCACCATTAAAAGTACAGCCCACTGTGTTCCCCTCCTATGCATGGTTAGTCTACATGTCTCACCAGCTTTCTGTGAACTTCGGCCTAGAAAGATAAGATGTTTACGGCCCTTGAGAAGTTTAGCCAAAACTATAGCTATCTGTTGTAGGCACATCCTGTACAAGTGGGCAGAGACGAAACACATGATGGCCTTACTAAATGACTGGAATACATTTTGAATAAGCAATATGATTTCATTGTACTATGAATTAACAACAATTCTACCACATTCCCTTCTTTTGATACTATGTCTCAACAAAAACAGAAAACCAATTTGCAGTGGGTGGGACATCAGATAAGATAGTGATGGGGTTGGGGACGACAGGGGAACCAGCATGTGTTCATTAACAGGTCTGAGATCTTGAACAAATAGCCAGCACGACATTCACAACTCCATATGGACTTATTACATGATATTCTAAACGCGTTACTTTTATGCCATATACACTCACCTAAAGGATTATTAGGAACACCATACTAATACTGTGTTTGACCCCCTTTCGCCTTCAGA
The DNA here is from genome assembly GCF_011004845.1 of Esox lucius. NCBI lineage: Eukaryota > Metazoa > Chordata > Actinopteri > Esociformes > Esocidae > Esox > Esox lucius. The sequence goes on from NC_047590.1 coordinate 19,364,292, forward strand.
ACTGCCTTAATTCTAGGTGGCATTGATTCAACAAGGTGCTTAAAGCATTCTTTAGAAATGTTGGCCCATTTTTATAGGATAGCATCTTGCAGTTCATGGAGATTTGTGGGATGCACATCCAGGGCACGGAGCTCCCGTTCCACCACATCCCAAAGATGCTCTATTGGGTTGAGATCTGGTGACTGTGGGGGCCATTTCAGTACAGTGAACTCATTGTCACCAATTTGAAATGATTCGAGCTTTGTGACATGGTGCATGATCCTGCTGGAAGTAGCCATCAGAGGATGGGTACATGGTGGTCATAAAGGGATGGACATGGTCAGAAACAATGCTCAGGTAGGCCGTGCCATTTAAACTATGCCCAATTGGCACTAAGGGGCTTAAAGTGTGCCAAGAAAACATCCCCCACAACATTACACCACCACCAGCAAGTGCACAGTGGTAACAAGGCATGATGGATCCATGTTCTCATTCTGTTTACGCCAAATTCTGACTCTACCATCTGAATGTCTCAACAGAAATCGAGACTCATCAGACAAGGCAACATTCTTCCAGTCTTCAACTGTCCAATTTTGGTGAGCTTGTGCAAATTGTAGCCTCTTTTTCCTATTTGTAGTGGAGATGAGTGGTACCCGGTGGGGTCTTCTGCTGTTGTAGCCCATCCGCCTCAAGGTTGTGCATGTTGTGGCTTCAAAAATGCTTTGCTGCATACCTCGGTTGTAACGAGTGGTTATTTCAGTCAAAATAGCTCTTCTATCAGCTTGAATCAGTCGGCCCATTCTCCTCTGACCTCTAGCATCAACAAGGCATTTTCGCCCACAGGACTGCCGCATACTGGATGTTTTTCCCTTTTCACACCATTCTTTGTAAACCCTAGAAATGGTTGTGCGTGAAAATCCCAGTAACTGAGCAGATTGTGAAATACTCAGACCGGCCCGTCTGGCACCAAAAACCATGCCACGCTCAAAATTGGTTAAATCACCTTTCTTTCCCATTCTGACATTAAGTTTGGAGTTCAAGAGACTGTCTTGACCAGGACCACACCCCTAAATGCATTGAAGCAACTGCCATGTGATTGGTTGATTAGATAATTTCATTAATGAGAAATTGAACAGGTGTTCCTAATAATACTTTAGGTGAGTGTAGATCCAATTATATTGATGAAACTTACTGTAAGGAGTAGGCCTAGGCTATAAAAGATGAACACAGTCTAATGTGCCATTTGTCAGTTCCTGCGCTTATTTCCACCCGAGTCAAGTGCTGCTATAAACACACAATGCAAATCTCTCTACACACTTAAACACAATTTTCATAGAAGCTTCCATAACATGCATTTAGTAGACTTTCAGTGGGTAAAATAACTGTTAGTTCAATTAATTCAAATTATTGGTGGGCTACCATCTTCGCCCAATCGCCATATCCTTACATAATGTAATGATTGGATACTAGAAAAAATCTAATTTTGTTGACGTGGTGGGGTGTGTAATAATTTTTTTACATTTAATTTAAAATAATCAGCAATGGAGTGGTCACAATCTTTGCCAAATGACCATACAAGGGCTGTCGCAATTACTTAAACAACTGCCTGATCGTAATTATTTGCAACGATATTTTTGCACTCTGAATAAGGGACTTTCGTCAAATTTTAGAAACGTCTCAACAAATAGCCTACCACACGAAAAATGTCAGTTTCCATAGGAAAAGTAGACCACGCGTGTGCAGGAGCGCCTTTGACATGCTCTGTGGAAAGTTTTAAATTTACTTACACTCGTTTGCTTCTTAATTTCAGTATGTTTAACCCTGGTTGAGAAATTTTTTTTTTCTAATGTAGCCTAATTTCGCATTATAATTGGACAAACCCGTTTCAATCGTTTATTTGTGGCATCAACTCTGAGCTAAAATAGAAACACATTCAAGCGTGTGTAAAATACTTTGGCTAATATAATCAGTTGATATTTGTCATTTCCAACCATATTTCCGAAGTAGATTTTGCCCATTCAAATGTATGGATAAATGTATATTGTCCCATCCGCTGAAACCCCGTGCTCATGTCTAACCATAAGAGGGAAAGGAGGCTCGCGGTTTTCTTGGCAACGTATCATATAGGTCACACAATAGTAGGCCATTTAATATTTTAATATGCTTTGATCAATGTTTTTATTTATTCAGCATATTTCCCACCTGACAGACGATATTTGCATCTGCATGACACGTGATACCACCTTGACATGACGCGCGCGCACACACACAAATCAAAAATACCAAAACGTTGCCCCATCTGGTGGCAAATAAGCAATTATTTTAAAGAATTACACCTATAAAAAATGAAATAGAAATGGCGGATAGTGCGACTGGCAGAAATTCGGTGGTCCATGACAACAAGACTTCGATTATGACGTCATAAAAGAGCCCTGGTCAAAAGTAGCTGACTCTCAAGGGAAGCAGTATCATCTTGTAGTCATCAATTATGATGTCATAAAAGAGCCCTGGATATAAGTAGTGTACTCTCAAGGGAAGCAGTATTTTATAACTTCAATCATTTCAAGACACTTCAACAATGTACCTGTCACAATACTTCCAATTACTTTTCTTCATTAGCTGTACCACATTTCAGAAAATAATCGACTCTCTCCATTATCTGAGCCAGTTTGGACCCCTCCACCTAATTCCTCTAGACCAGTTCACCTTCAATGTGTTGAGTAGTGTTCCCAAGGATGTTCTGTGTTCATGGCTGACCAGTCAGATGAATGGAGGACCTCCCACATCTGGAGTGGATCCCTCCCAGAACCAGGTTTGTTTTGCCTAACTGTTAACGTGTAGTCTGAAATGGCAACGTAGATGCTATAGAGTAGACAACAGGATTTGATTTCGAAGGGTATAATTATTTATTTATTTATTTACAGGGACAATGGCAACATTTACTTTGGAGAACGCCTCCCTCTGCATGTCAGAACAAGCCCAACACAGCTCCAGCCACCATCCAGACGAACTCCAGCTATGGACAAGATCCAGATGACTTCATGGACTGGACGGAGGGCCCCCAGAAGGATAAGAACAAAATTGGTCAATGGCAGAATAAATACCCCTGTCGTCAGGTTGAGGAACCTATGGACGTTGATGTTGTGGGCAACAAACATTTACCTCCAAATAGGCCTCTCTCTGCATGTCAGAACCAGCCCAACACAGCTCCAGCCGCCATCCAGAATAAGTCTTGCTATGGACAAGGTCAAGATGACTTCATGGACTGGACAGAGGGCCCCCAGAAGGATAAGAAGAAAATGGGTCTATGGAAGAATAAATACCCCTGTCATCAGGATGAGCAACCTATGGACGTTGATGTTGTGGACCACAAACATTTACTTCCAAATAGGCCTCTCTCTGCAAGTCAGAACCAGCCCAATACAGCTCCAGCCGCCATCCAGAAAAAGTCTTGCTATGGAAAAGATAAAGATGACTTCATGGACTGGACAGAGGGCCCACAGAAGGATAATATGAAAATTGGTCTATGGCAGAATCAATACCCCTGTCGTCAGGTTGAGCAACCTATGGATGTTGATGTTGTGGACAACAAACATCTACCTCCAAATAGGCCTCTCTCTGCAAGTCAGAACCAGCCCAATACAGCTCCAGCCGCCATCCAGAAAAAGTCTTGCTATGGAAAAGATCAAGATGACTTCATGGACTGGACAGAGGGCCCACAGAAGGATAATATGAAAATTGGTCTATGGCAGAATAAATATCCCTGTCGTCAGGTTGAGCAACCTATGGATGTTGATGTTGTGGACAACAAACATCTACCTCCAAATAGGACTCTCTCTGCAAGTCAGAACCAGCCCAATACAGCTCCAGCCACTATCCAGAAAAAGCCCTGCTATGGACAAGATCCAGATAACTTCATGGACTGGACAGAGGGCCCACAGAAGGATAATATGAAAATCGGTCTATGGCAGAATAAATACCCCTGTCGTCAGGTTGAGCAACCTATGGATATTGATGTGGACAACAATCAATCAAGATTAAGTAGCAAAAACACAGTGAGTCCAAGCCAATCAGCTGGTACAACCAAAACAACCGTCTGGCGCCGCTCATCAAAAGCAGCTACTCGTTGGTCATTCTCACATCAGAACAAAGTGAAATGTTGGCCATACAGTCAGACAACCCGTATCCAGGCAACCAGGCAACAGACACCAAATGTCACGGCCTGATTCCTTCTGAAACCCTGCCTGTCCCAGACCACGTACCTGCCTGCCGCCCGTCTGTCTCTCAAGTTCATCGATCTGGTACCGAACCTCTGCCTGACCTCAACCACATACCTGCCTGCCGCCCATCTGTCCCTCAAGCTCATCGATGGTGTTCTGAACCTCTACCTGACCTCGACCCCATACCTGCCTGCCGCCTGTCTGTCCCTAAAGCTCATCGATGGTGTACCGAACCTCTGCCTGACCTCGACCACGTACCTGCCTGCTGCCCATCTGTCCCACAAGCTCGTCGATGGTGTACCGAACCTCTGCCTGACCTCGACCACATACCTGCCTGCCGCCCGTCTGTCCCTCAAGCTCATCGATCGTGTACCAAACCTCAGCCTGTCCTCGACCACATACCTGCCTGCTGGCCGTCTAAATAAACACTCCATTTTGGCATGTATCTTTGATTGCAGTTCAGTATTCTTTTGCAATCTCCATTTGGTTACTCTGCACCCTAAAAAACTGAGATTATCTTTTGTAATGAGAAACTGTAACATTTGAATACATTATTATTATTTATAACAATGCATATGCGCACAAACACACACATTAAAATACCTAATTTTTTAAATAACGATACACTAACAGTAGTGGTTAACTCAAAACAGGTAGCAGCATAGACAGGCTGGAGAACATTCACTGACAAAACTTGTTTCTCTCCTCTGGGGCATGTGTATCGCAGAACATGTTACTGTTCCACATAAAGTTAACTATCCTATGCTCCTAAAAATACTTCTAGCACTTATGTCTAGATCTGCCTGGGAGTATAACAGAGTTAAACTGATATAATTTATACAGATTAAATATGGCAGGTGCTATTTGCACCCAGGTGTCCGTAGCCAACAATGCTATTTGCACCCAGGTGTCCGTAGCCAACAATGCTATTTGCACCCAGGTGTCCGTAGCCAACAATGCTATTTGCACCCAGGTGTCCGTCGCCAACAATGCTATTTGCACCCAGGTGTCCGTAGCCAACAATGCTATTTGCACCCGGGGTGGAAATAGCCCATGTATCTATTTACACCCTGGTGTATATAATGGCAGACAATTTGTAGCCATGTGTCTGTAGCCAACTACCCGAGTACAAATACTCAAACTGATCACACACCAATACTATTTGCATTGATCTACATTTACTTTGACTTAAATGGTAAACACCCTATGATTTGGCGAGGTAATGACTTTATTCTTCTGTAAGATTCTGTTTTTTTACTACAGCCTGTGTATGCATGTCACTAAAACCAAAAACACCCAGAATACCTAGTATCAGTTTACATTTTTTGCATGATGCACACGTAAGAGCATTATATTCACATATTTGGCCTTGGTCGGCTAGCACAAAACATGCATATCTGTGCTGAGCCTTGGAATTATTAATCATATATGTCACAAGAAACAATGTGTAAAGTCAAATTAAGGTCATCAAATGCACCTTTGAAACTTTGATAACATGTATGTAAATTCACCCATTCCCCAATGTCCCCGTCTAACGTTAGCTATTTAATTTAACAACATAACATTGGACAAATGTTTCTACAGTCTAACATCGAACCATTAGCCCTATTACTCAGCAGGGGCTAGCTATAGCGGCATCGGCAGTTCGCAGAGGCATTTCCGGTGGCAGGTTGAGATGCCATGGCATCTGCCCCGTTAGCAGTGGCATTTTTAGTGGCAGGTTGAGATGCCAACGATTTTTCCTGAGATGCCACGGCATCTTTCGCCGTTTATATGGTATTTCTGGTGGCAGCCTGAGATGCCACAAATTTACTCGACCGATTATGGGGTAGAACGGTGGCAAACAAGGGCTGTGTCTGAAATCACCCACTACTCAACATATACAACCAAACCAGTAGCCTGTCGTACTGTAGAGGAAAGAGCATATCTGACTGCAACTGCTGGTGTTTGTAGCATTTGCTAGTGGGATACCTTATAGTTTATAAATGTTAACATTTGCCAATATTACACTTGGTAGCATTTTCATGACCCTATTTCTTCATTTTTTTCAATGTTTCTTTGATTATTTATAATATTTTATTTGTATTACAGTCTGTTATGTTGCAGTGCTAAGGATAGAAATTGGTGGTAGCCTATGTTTTCTTTTTTATTTAAAATGCAATGACAAAAGACTGCAGTTTAAAGCATGATTACATCAGGGGAACAATATTTAGGATGGTGCCCCCTATATTTTTTAAATCTTGACATATATTTTTTTCAGACCCTGATCAGCAGAGATCAGCAGGATGACTATAGCTTTCTGAAGAGCGATTGTGAAGCTCTGACTGTCGCCATGCTGGCAGTAGCCTATCTCCTGGATAAAAGATGTGGAACGTCGATGGAGCTGAGGCCGAATATGAAGCCTGTAGCTGCGGCTAGCGGGGGAATCAACTATTAAAAAAAAACTTATATTGGTAGTGACAGCCGAAGATAGACAGGAAAAGAGGCACAGAGAGAGAGGGGAAGACATGCAGCAAAGGGCCGCAAGTTGGATTCGAACCCCCCCCCCCCATCAACTATAAAGACAAAAACCTTTTTTGTATAAGGCTGTAAAAATGGTATTTCTTCTGTAAAGTTGGGCATGATTTATAAAACATGAATCAGTTTGTTTTATTTTTCTTACAGGTTATATTCTAGTGTACTCAATATGCCCAAAAATAGGCTACCAAAGCAAATCTCTTAGCCTTTGTGCAAACGTACTTTGCATTAAAGGTGCTTCTGATTATTCTGTAGTAAGATAACTTTGTACACATTTTACAAAAGAAAGTCACAAACTTTTTGTTTTATAAATGTTATTTATACTGTATTATAACTTTCCAGTGGGAGATTACTTGACATTTCAACCTGTAAACATTTGGTGAGGTTTGCATTTGGTCAATATGCATCTGCTTTAGGCTACTAATGGATAATAGTACTGAGTTTGTGAAGTGTTTAAAACTACATAAATATCCTCACAGAGTACAACACCAGTGAAGAGACTCATTAATTAGCAGCCAGTGACTAATAATTTAACAGCACATGGGAATGGAAGCAGCAGCATGAGTTTCTGAGCAAGCTCTGGCTTCGTCTTTTGCGTCTTGCAAGTTGTTATATCCAATAGGCTACATCTAAAGTAAAATAACCTTTTCTTTCACCTGCACTCTTCTGTTAGCATTCATATTAAAACGTGCCTATATACTTTATTGTTTATGCTATCATTGTTTTCACCTGTCACCTGCAGGCACATGAGCACAGACAGAAAACATAGGAGCATAGATAAAAGCAGATAGACATAGAACACATAAATCACATAAATACAGCACATGACCACCAAAATCAAATGCATCATGTTTTATGCAATCGTTAGTTTTTATTATGTTGCCTAGAGCACAAAATGTTTATGAAAGGTTCCACATAGCATAAATAAGCTTCACTTTGCATTATAATATTAATCATCTGAATAGTTTGCTAAATTAAATTCAATTGAAAAAATATATATTATTACAATTACATTACAGTACACAAGACATCTTTGTGTGGTTGTGTAAAATGGTTGCCAGATTTGTGTTTGTCCTGTAAGAATATGAAAATCAGCCCTGATGGTTCATTACTTGCAATGCTTTATGTTGTTTGTAGGAACACTTGTTTTCTCTTAATGTATCCATTAAAACGTTACACAAAGTGTGCTGAGGCAACAGTTATTATAAGGACACTATATTATCAGTGGCATGAGGTGATTGTCAAATTTGAAAATATAGTTTATGGACTTAAAGTAATCTGTGGAGCATGATATGTAGCCTAAGAACAGTATAACACATGCCGATGTATTGGAAACATATGCATGTTTTGTAAATTATTTATGAAAATGAGGCTACAAGAGCTTCTTTGCTCTGGTGCCCAAATACTGGTATGTTGTCACTGACAAGGTGTCTGCAGGTTTGATTGATTGTGGTTTGTTACCACAATCAATCAATGTTTGTTGTATGACTGGAAGAATAAAATGGTCCTACTGTAAAAAATAAATATATATCTCTATATGTATAGTTGTTGGGATTAAATTTAATTGAACAAGAGAGAAGGAGGATAAATGCAAGGTAATTAAGTAGTACATTAATAATTGTCCAAAATGTAGCCTTTCAAACAAGGATTTCAAACAAATCAAATATCAGATAATTATAACTCCTTATAAGAAGCATAATGTACATCTGAAGCTGCAATACTTAAATTACCTTCCATACCTGGCAACCCTGTCATCTGAATCGTGTAAAGGGGATCACTGCCTTTTTCTCAGAGCAGCACTTGGGTGTTGTCGGTTGCTTGACCATACAATACAGCATCGCTTACTGTGACAGGAAGCTTTTTTGCTTTTTTTGATGTGTATTGAAGATGCTTTGGATACAGATTGCATTACCATATTTTTTTTAATTTATGTACAATTAAGACAATTATGAATATACAGTATACTGACATTTAATTTGGAGGGTTTTACATGGAACCCACAGTGTTAATAAATACTGCATTTGTTGGTAAAAAATTTTTTAATGTTTCGTTCAGATGTTCTGTAAATGCTCTATAAGTCTGAAATCTTCACTTGGGAAAAACATATATTATCAATAACATACTTGTTTTACTGCAGGGAAACCTTCTTATCCAACATAGCCTGGCTGTAGCTGACTGGTGTGATAAGGCAACATTCCATGGAGGACTGAAACTCCCTGCTGTCCTTTCGATGGACAGAGAAGAAAGAAAAGAAGCCATCCAAGAGATGGACACCTGGGATGGGGAACTGGATGAGGATTCTCCAGCAGAACTTTTTACATTTGTCTTTGAAAAAAAAAGGACTACGACAACTTCTGGGAAGAATGTGTTGATAAAAATAATTACAGACTCTTTGCAAGATTTGAGGAACAGTGATTGTTAAAATATTTGTATATTATGTTATATTAAAGAGTTTTGTTCCTAAATACAGCCTAGTAATTCATACCAAGACCTTTGTACATGGTTTTATATTAGAATCCTGTGATGCACAGATACATATAAATATCACCTAGTATAGTAAGCTATAAATGTTGAGGGTTTAAAGTCAATAATTTTGGATAGGTCATCTGTTACAACATCTTGTTTAATTTACAATCAGAAAGGGACAGCTGCCACAGGGGGCCAGTGGCAATTGCCACAAACATTGGCAGGTGCTTTGCCAAGTGTAAGCATATAGCCTAAACATTGTTCCCCTAATGTAATCATGCTTTAAACTGCAGTCTTTTGTCATTGCATTTTAAATAAAAAAGAAAACATAGGCTACCACCAATTTCTTTCCGTAGCACTGCAACATAACAGACTGTAATACAAATAAAATATTATAAATAATCAAAGAAACGTTGAAAAAAATGAACAAATAGGGTCATGAAAATGCTACAAAGTGTAATATTGGCAAATTTGTTAGGAACACCAGGCAATTTGCTGGGTCCACATCACACTGACTGCAATAACCAATATTGTGACTTTCATCACTGATACAAGACAAAGAAAACTGAAGACAAGAACTACAGTACAACTACAGACACTTGATTGGAAACTAACTTAATTCCTTACAGTCTAAGATTTTCCTAAATTAACTGATATGGTGAAGATTTTCCTAAATGAACTGATATGGTGATTTCATATTTATGAAGGTTTTTCTCACAAGACAGGTGGGAAACTGTACGATGACAATCCCAATATTGGACTTTGGCGTATTTGTGTTGATGCTTAATGATTGTTTGTTTGGACAGTGAATTGTTCCCTATTTTAAAGGTAGAATCTTTCACAGGTACAACAGGATATATGTGAGTCTTTTGTACGATATTGCAGCATTTATCATGATATGGACAAGGGCGGTTTTGATTGATCAGTGGACTAGGGGGAATGTTTGATCATGATGTAATGTTTTAGTCTGATTTTCTGCTGAACACCATTAACACTGATAGTAGCCTGTTGATGTCAATACGTTTCTCGACCCTTATAATCTGTGGTGGGGATGGGATTGATGACTGTCATACATTGAGTTATGTGTCAGAGTGGGGGTGTATCAATTGTGTCTCATTTTCATTTGAGGAACAATAAGACCTCATTGGTTTTGTCTTAGTCATTTGTAACATAAGTGCATGGGCCTTTTTTTCCTTAGGAATTGAATTTTACTTGTAATCTTCTCAAACATGTAATGTTTTTCTTTAAATGTTTGATGGGGGGGATGTCGAAGTGTATGCTTGTTTATGTTTAGATAGCAAAAGACCACCTGTTTATCTGTACACAGGAAGTCACGTTCATTCAAAGCGTGACAGTAGGTATAGCCCATGGGTTTACAGTAATTCTGTCCTCTAAGTCTATATAGGTGAGGACTACCGGAAGTTTCTTTGAGATGAGATTGAGTGAGCTTGAGTTTGTAAGAACGAGTATCAAGCCTGTAACATCAAGAGCAATTGACTATCAAATGCTGCAATAAATTATTGAATTACTCTCACCCTTGACGACCGGGTATGCAAACATTATTTCAACCACTATACGAAACGGCTGATTTCTAACACTGATGGGAGCAGACTGCAGCTTGGTGTTTTCCTTTTCTTGTTTGGATGTAGCTTTGTTATCAGCCAACTGCTGCTGCTGCTCTGCATGTTTACAATGTTCAGTCACAGTCTGTAGAGGTACTGTCTCCCACCCAATGCAACTGAGTTTCGCAGTTTTGCTCAAAGCAGGCTGGAGGCCATGTACCAGGGCAGCCTTTAACCGGCTAGTATAGATCTCAGAGCTGGTCAGGCCACTGTATTTCCTGAACCACTTCTCCAACCTGTCTCTGTAGTCTTCCAGGGATTCTTTAGGACCCTGTACACAACTGTGGATCACAGCCCAATCAGTCACCGTGGGGTAGGCAGTCTTTATTCTCTCCAGGAGAAGAGTGAGTTGAGTTTGGTATGCTCCCTCTGCGGACCAGAGAAGGTCCTCATGGAACCCCTCCTGGACGTCTGCCAAGCGTAGTTTCATCCTGGAACGCGTGATGTGTGCGATCTCTGCTCCCGATGGCTTGTACAGGCGCACCACCTTGATCATGTGAATCCCAAACTCAGCCAAGTCCTTGGTGGGATCTGGCATTTCATTAGCAATGTCTTTCAGTTCATCCTGTCTCCAAGTCTTTTGGATGTTGACCTCAGGCATCCATTCGTTTTGGCCAGCCTGGTAGACACGGGATCTGGTTAAGGAGAAAGAATTCAGGCAGTGTGTGAGGAGGGAGTGGAGGCAGACAGAGGGTTAAACCCTGTAGGGGAGACTGTGAGGTTTTCCAGCTTCGGTTAGAAGAGTGGCAGGGGTGGCGCCTGGGTTGGACATAGAGACGGTCCCGGGACCGGTGCTGGTACAGGAGCTGCAGGGATTAGAGTACAGTAAGGAGGTGGAATGTCACACTCATCATCCTCTCCATTTCTGTTCCTTTTCTTCACTTTCTCAACACCCTGTCACACGTTCCTTTACCATTATCTTTTTACTCCCACTCTCAGTCCTTCTTTGAGCTTCTCTCTCCCAATTACCACAGTTATACCACTTTATCTTTCTTTCCTTTCTTACTTTTTTCAAACTCTTCTAACTTCCTTCTTTTAACTGAGCTTCACTAAATGTTCCCTTTAATGGAAAATCAGATTCTTTGGGGACCCGGTCATACGCCTTCTCCAAATCCACAAAACACATGGATGGGCATATTCCCAGGCCCCAGGCGACCAGGACGGAATCCGCATTGTTCCTCTTCAATCTGAGGTTCGACTATCTGCCGAACCCTCCTTTCCAGTACCTTTGAGTAGACTTTCCCAGGGAGGCTGAGAAGTGTAATACCCCTGTAATTGGCACACACCCTCTGGTCCCCCTTTTTGAACAGGGGAACCACCACCCCGGTCCGCCACTCCTTAGGCACTTTCCCCGACTCCCACGCAATGTTGAAGAGGCGTGTCATCAAAGACATCCCCTCCACACCCAAAGCTTTCAACATTTCTGGACGGATCTCGTCAATCCCCGGAGCATTGTGACTGTGGAGTTGTTTGACTACCTCAGTGACTTCTGCCATGGAGATTGACGATGCTTCCCCATCAGCCTCCAGCTCTGCCTCCACTATAGACGGCGTGTTAGTGGGATTTAGGAGTTCTTCAAAGTGTTCCTTCCATCGCCCAATTACCTCCTAAGTTGAGGTCAACAGTGTCCCATCCTTACTGTACACAGCTTGGATAGTTCCCCATTTCCCCTCCTGAGGTGGCGGACGGTTTTCCAGAAACACCTTGGTGCCGACCGAAACTCCTCCCTCACCCACTGTTTTGCCTCTTTCACAGCAGAGGTCGCAGCCCTTCTGGTCTGTCGGTACACTGCAACCGTCTCTGGAGTCCTCCGGGATAACATATCCCGGAAGACCTCCTTCTTCAGTCGGACGGCTTCCCTGACCACCGGTGTCCACCAGGGTGTTCGAGGGTTACCGCCCCTTGTTGCACCTAAGACCTTTAGACCACAGCTCCCCGCCGCAGCTTCGGCAATGGAGGCTTTGAACATCGATCACTCAGGTTCAATGCCCCCAACCTCCACAGGGATGCCAGAAAAGCTCTGCCGGAGGTGTGAGTTGAAGATCTTTCAGACGGGGGCCTCCTCCAGACGTTCCCAGTTCACCCACACTACCTGTTTGGGCTTTCCTGGTCTGTCCAGTGTCTTCCCCCACCCCCTGACCCAACTCACCACCAGAAGGTGATCGGTTGACAGCTTCGCCCCTCTCTTTATCCGAGTGTCCAAAACATGCGGTCTCAGATCCGATGACACGATCACAAAATCAATCATCGACCTTCGGCCTAGGGTGCTCTGGTACCATGTACACTTAAGAGCATCGATGGTGGTGTTCGTTATAGATAATCCATGACTGGCACAGAACTCTAACAACAAACGACCACTCAAGTTCAGATCAGGGAGGCCGTTCCTCCCTATCACGCCTCTCCAGGTTTCTCCATCATTGCCCATGTGTGCGTTCAAGTCCACCAGCAGAATTATGGAGTCTCCTACTGGAGCCCCATTCAGGGTCTCCAAGAAGGCCAAGTACTCCGAACTGCTGTTCGGGGCATATGCACAAACAACAGTCAGAGACCACCCCCCCACAACCCGTAGGCGTAGGGAGGCGACCCTCTCATCCACTGGGGTAAACTCCAACATAGTGGCACTCAGCCGGCGGCTTGTGAGTTTTACTTTGTCATTGAGCACGTACAAGTACAGTACAAGGAAATGCAGTAAAAGCCACGCCCCCTGCGAGGACCGAACTCTCGACCTAGACGCTACAAGACTGACTGCGTTACAAGCCTGCCTGCCTGCCCTATCTACTGCCCTAAAAAGTCAGCTGTCAATGCCAAGTGACCAGTATCTTTCGGCCTCTGCTGCCGTAGCTATCCGTCACGTATTGCCTCATTTGTATGGGTGGGTGGAAATAGCCCATTAGCTGCCGTGTGGCTATTCTCGCCCGGGTGCAAATAGACACTGCGATTCTATATTTCAATAAGTTCTCATATCCCTGAGCTGGGTTACAGAATGATTACAATTCTTAGTATGTTCCTTGTTTTTACACAAATCCTTGTTGGAATATTTCCTGCTATTTCCCCCCTCCTGACTCACTCCCCCCTTGACCTAACCTTATCTACCATCACAAATGTTCAATGCATTCTGGATTCATCTTATCAAACAACACACTTATATCTTTTCAATACTTCTGGTCTATTGTCCATTATATGGATGCTAAGTGTCACAGTCACCTTCCCTTGATTAATGTATTTGGATTTGTTCAACACTTTTTCGGTTATTACATGACTCCATATGTAATGATAATGTCAATATAGACAATTCCTTTGTAACAACTTTTGGCAATGAAATAGTCTTGAAATTGTTTGTAATGAATCCAGAAGAATACTGCAAATGTAAAAAATTTTAGATTTTGAAGTGTATTATATTGGGCTGTGTTTGTGTGTGGCACCTTTAACAGCCTGTCTAACAGATCACACAGTAGAATATCTGTAGGGGAAGAGGGCTTCCAAGATGACAACCATCTTTTGCTTTTCATAAACCCTGACTAGTGTGTGTCACATCAGCATCAGCTTGCACAGGGTCTCCCTTGACCCTTTCCAACACTGTGTGTGTGTCTGTGATGGTCTTATATCTATATTTGACGGTGGTTACATTCTTAAATCACCATCTCTTTCTTTTAGAACAAACTTAGTGGGTTCAGAATTAACACTAAAAGCCCTCAGCCATTGACACCTACTAGAAGCGCCATCAGGGGTCATTTTAACCCATGCATATTTTGAACGGGAGGGTGCTGCTGACACAATGATCGGCAGATGGCGCATCTAGCGCTTATATCCAATGCCAGTTACACTTAACGCCAGGAGAACAACATTTTGACCAAGAGGGACTTAAAAAATGGTGTGGGTGTGTGTCGTGGAAATCACTAATGGGAAAGGTACAGAGACTGTAGGTTCTTTTCACAAGTAAAGTTTTATTCAAGATTTGCAAACACTATTTTTCCTAGCCACTGAAATTCAACACTACTGTTGTTTGCTCCTTGTGGTTAAAGGCTGGGTGTTTTATAAAAGCACTTTGTGACTGCTGATGTAAAAAGGGCTTTATAAATACATTTGATTGAAAATTTGATTGATTGCAAACCTGGAGCAGTTAACAACACTCTCTGCAGTCAGGTCAAGAGCTCTCTGTTGTAGGTTGAGCTCAGGCCTGTATACATTCAGTACAGCCCACTGTGTTCCCCTCCTATGCATGGTTAGTCTACATGTCTTACCAGCTTCTCTGTGAACTTCGGCTTAGAAAGATAAGATGTTTACGGCCCTTGAGAAGTTTAGCCAAAACTATAGCTATCTGTTGTAGGCACATCCTGTACAAGTGAGCAGAGCCGAAACACACAATGGCCTCAATAAATGACTGGATTATACTTAGAATAAACAATATGATTTCAGTGTACTATAGAATAAGAAAATGTCTACCACATTCCCTCCTTTTGAGACTAAAGTGTCAACAAAAATAAAGTTGAAACAGTATACAACCAATGAAAAAACTAAACAGTAGAAAGTAGATCATACATTCCAGGAAGAGCAACATATTATTATCCCCCCAAAAGAATCTCTCCTACCATTACTCATCATTAAACTAATATTGTTTGGATGCAAAACAATCTTTTAATAAAGCATGTACATTTCTTCCCATATCCTAATGAATGGGAGGTGACTAATACTTTGTTTTTTATATTACGGTCACAAAAACTATTTCCGCAAGCAATGATTATACAAACAGTAATGTCTACTGTGTGTTGTTACACTTCATCCAAGTCCTTCACATTGATCCCCTGTACAACCGCATAACATTCATGTGCCTTTTGTCCAGGTCAGTTTCAGTGGAATGAGGTTAAGTGGGAGAATGTGTGGTTCATCAGCAACCACCAGACATTCTCATGGTGGTGCCTCCCGTGGGCCGTTGCCCAATCATGTAGATGGGCGGTCATCCTGTGACGGCTGGGGAGGCTGTTATTTGCTAGACTCCAGTCTTGAGCCCGCCGTGGGCTTGCGCTGAGGCGGCTATTATTTAAGTCCTGCCGTTGGACTATACTGCTGCTGTTGGTTCCTCCAGTTTCTCCGTTGTTCCCCCCCAGCCTCTATGGTCCAGATAATGGCGGAAAGAGCAAAACCGGCGATGAAGTCAATGAATGTGTCTTTCAGTAAGCCCTCCTCGCTACTCCATGGCCATTGTGGGGGTCATCGTCCTGGCATCAGCTAATACATCGTCATCAGGGTCTGGCGTGGATCCAAGTAACTCTGCAACCTTCACGGCCGTCTGGGTGATCAGTAGCACCCGGTATGGTCCCGACCACCTATGCTGATTGATGCCAGTACTTTCTACGGAGGTTGTAGTGGAAAACACTTCAGATTTCCAGACAAAAAGATGCAAAGACTCAGGAGCCTTCGAATCCAAAAGTTGACTTTATTGACGTCATAAAGCTGTGCTGATCTGCAGAGCAACCAAGCCATGTTGGTCTGCAGAACAACCGACTTCCAAACCTTAAACACACATTTTTATACAGTATGGTTGTACAATTATATTAGGTCCTCCCATTATGCTAATTTCCAGATGGATCCTTCTCAAATCTTCCACCAACCCTCTGGAATCCACCCCCCCAAACCACTGTTGGTGGCGTGATGGTGATGTGATTTCTCTCATTCTCCCAAGATTTTGAGTCAAGGACAAGCTACAGGTCCTTCTGTCCTCAATATGAGAACAACAACCACTCATTGCACTGTCCATGGGAACAATAGTCGAGCCAGAGCACAGTTCTTCACTCTCTTAACAATTAAACTCTTTGGGAAAATAATATGAGCCCTGGTTAATCATGGTCGACGTCCGCGATCCCGCGGACAGTGCTAATATGCATAAATATTTCGAAAAATAGATTCTCCATAATCGTCCGATTCCAATGGTATATTATTTGTAGCCACTTTCCTGAAGCGTTCCGTGTATAATTGGGGTTTTCCGTGTATAATATGGGTTGTATAGTTGTATAGTTTGGGTTGCTATGAGAACTTTTCACCAGGCAACGACATTACCTATTCATCTTAGAAAGGCTCATTTGTACATCAGTATAAATATTACAAGCGTGTACATCACTATATATGATGTTTTGAACCATAATACATCGTTTGTATTATATATAAGATATAAAAATTAATATTTAGTCAAAATAGTAGGGGGATGTTCTTGAGTTTTTGGGAAGAAGTTGGTAATTTTTCTGAGTTTATAAAATATATAAGTCCAAACGTAACTAGCGATCTAGTGCTGCCATCTGCTGGCCGTTTTGAGTCATTACACCTATTACATGGGATTTTACATTCAATCTTATTTATTTCATAATGTTTTATTTCTTGGTAGAAGAACCAAATTTTTTGGGGGTGCCTATATTTTTTACCTTCTATTATATTATTTTTCATTATTTTCAACCCAATTACAGTGTAATTTGATAGTAAAGGCATGAAAGTATGAGGAAATACCATTGACAAAAAATCTCATAATGCTTCCAAAAAAAAATCTTGATGCTGAATGGCAGAAATGTTTTCCGAAAACAATTTTTTTGCCTGTCAAACAGATGAGTTTTATAAATAGTGACCCAGAAGTCTGTTTTTATGTGTTTTTATTGTAGCCAGAGGGGTTGCTATTAAAAGGATACATCATAATAGGTTGTATCTGTTACAGAAATGAATCTAGGACCCAAAATGTCCCACTAGTGAAATCCGGCCGAAAGCCCCATAGGCTACCAAGGGTTAAATGTTTCATCACTTAACACTCAATTAATATACAAGTGATCACATGAGACGTTCTGTCTACTCTTCATCAGGTTAATGTGAAATAACATTTTATGAAAATATCCCTACAAGGTCCCTCACAACGACCTAGTCACCTGGTTGGATCTTGTGGAGTGGTCCTCCCTTTGGCTCAGGCATGGCTGCTTTCACCCTAGGAAAAATAGACCTCAACACATTGTTAGGAACTCACCATCTCTGTTTTTCAGTGTCAGTCTATTCTGTGGGAAAGGAGTGGAGATGATCCTCATTGGTCTGCCTATAATCTCCTCATGAGGAGAAAGACCCGTAGTATGATGCTCTCTGCCTCGCATGTACATTAAGGCAAGTGGCATTGTTACCCATGACAACCCTGTCTCAGCCATCAATACGGTCAATTTGGTTTTTAGAGTCTGATTAGCACTCTCAACCAAGCCACCACTGGCTGGATGATAGCTACAATGTGTGCGCGGATCGGTTTTCGGACTATTTACAAAATGGGAACCATTTTCTGATGGTAGGCCCCATCTGGGAATAATTTCCAGTATCAAATTCTTTGCGACAGCGATGGCTGTGGCATGTTTGCATGGAAATGCTTCTACCCACTTGCAGAATGCATCCACCTTTACCAGGCAATAGTTGTATCCCTGGCATGGAGTCAACTCATTGAAATCCATCATTAAGTGCTCAAACGGCCCCTCAGACCTTGGGTGGGCTGACGTTGGCATCGATGTGCCCCTACCCACATTGTGTGACATACAAATCACACATTTTTCAGCCAGTTGCCAGCATCCTCCCAGTTAACCTGATCCGTCTTCGCTATTGAAATGTGGGGTATCCTATCAGTAAAGCCAAACAATGATTGTTGTTTGCTTGTTAATTGGACCGCCAATACACAGTGGTCTGGTCATATATACACACATTCCTGCATATCACAGTCTCAGACCCTGGTTTGACTAGCCATTTCTTCTCATAGTTTGCGTTCCTATCTGATTGAGAGAGCGCACAATGGAGTAGATTTCACCAAGGTGCATCTGGTCATAAATCCCATGCATAATGCCAATCTGGACCTGTCTGAATGTCAGACAGCATCAATATCAGACAGTCCTCCTGTGGCTGTGTAATCACAAGACCATCCAGGATTTGATTATAATTTATTTATTTACAGGGACAATGGCAACATTTACTTTGGAGAACGCCTCCCTCTGAATGTCAGAACCAGCCTAACAAAGCTCCAGCCACCATCCAGACAAAATCCAGCTATGGACAAGATCCAGATGACTTCATGGACTGGACAGAGGGGCCACAGAAGTATAAGAACAAAATCGGTCAATGGCAGAATAAATACCCCTGTCGTCAGGTTGAGGAACCTATGGAAGTAGATGTTGTGGACAACAAACATTTACTTCGGAATACGCCTCCCTCTGCACATCAGAACCAGCCCAACACAGCACCAGCCACCATCCAGAAAAACATCTGCTATGGACAAGATCAAGATGACTTCATGGACTGGACAGAGGGCCCACAGAAGGATAAGAAAATTGGTCAATGGCAGAATAAATACCCCTGTCGTCAGGTTGAGCAACCTATGGACGTTGATGTTGTGGACAACAAACAGTTACTGCGGAAAACACCTCACTCTGCACGTAAGAACCAGCCCAACACAGCCCCAGGCGCCATCCAGACAAAGTCCTGCTATGGACAAGATCCAGATGACTTCATGGAATGGACAAAGGGCCCACCAAAAGATAATATGAAAATCGGTCTATGGAAAAATAAATATCCCTGTCATCAGGTTGAGCAACCTATGGACGTTGATGTTGTGGACAACAAACATTTACTTCCAAATAGGCTTCTCTCTGCAAGTCAGAACCAGCCCAACACAGCTCCAGCCGCCATCCAGTCCTGCTATGGACAAGATCAAGATTACTTCATGGACTGGACAGAGGGCCCCCAGAAGGATAAGAACAAAATCGGTCAATGGCAGAATAAATACCCCTGTCGTCAGGTTGAGCAACCTACGGATATTGATGTGGACAACAATCAATCAACACTGAGTAGCAAGAACACAATGCGGCCAAGCCAATCAGCTGGAACTACCAAAACAACCATCCGGCGCCGCTCATCAAAAGCAGCTACTCGTTGGTCAAAACAAAGTGAAATGTTGGCCATACAGCCAGACAACCCGTATCCAGGCAACCAGGCAGCAGACACCAATTGTCACGCCCTGATTCCTTCTGAAACCCTGCCTGTCCCAGACCACGTACATGCCTGCCGCCCACCTGTCCCTCAAGCTCATCGATCTGGTACCGAACCTCTGCCTGTCCTCGACCACGTACCTGCCTGCCGCCCGTCTAAATAAACACTCCATTTTGGCATGTATCTTTGATTGCAGTTCAGTATTCTGTTGCAATCTCCATATGGTTTCTCTGCACCCTAAAAAACTGAGATTACCTTTTGTAATGAGAAACTATAACATTTAAATTTGTATTATTTATAAAAATGCACATGCACGAGCGCACACATTAAAATACCTAATTTATTTGATAATAAAGATACTCAATACAGGTAGCAGCATAGACAGGCTGGAGAACATTCACTGACAAAACTTGTTTCTCTCCTCTGGGGCATGTGTATCGCAGAACATGTTACTGTTCTACATAAAGTTAACTATCCTGTGCTCCTAAAAATACTTCTAACAGTTATGTATAGATCATCCAAGGAGAATAATAGAGTTAAACTGATAGAATTTATACAGATTAAATATGGCAGGAGCTATTTGCACCCAGCTGTCAGTAGCCAACAATGATATTTGCACCCGGGGTGGAAATAGCCCATGTATCCACATGGTAAACACCCTATGATTTGGTGAGGTAATGACTCAGGTTTTTTACTACAGCCTGTGTATGCATGTCACTAAAACAAAACAAAAACGGAATACCTAGTATCAGTTCTACCTGCTGTGAGTCACTAAAACAAAAACTCCCAGAATACCTAATATCAGATCAACCTGTTGTGAGTCATTTATTACATGATGCAAACGTACGAGCATTATATTCACATATTTGGCCTTGGTCGGCTAGCACAAAACATGCATATATGTGCTGAGCCTTGGAATTATTAATCACATGTCACAAGAACCAACGTATAAAGTCAAATTCAGGTCATCAAATGCAAAAACATTGCTAATATGTATGTAAATTCAGCCATTCCCCAATGTCCCCATCTAAAGTTAGCTAGTTAATTTAACAACATAACATTGGACAAATCTGTTCCTACAGTCTAAAATCGAACCATTAGCCCTATTTTTGGTGTTTAAAAACTTAATATGGCAACACAGCAGAATATTTCGATCAACTGCAGGAGTTTTGCCAAAGCATGTTGAGCTGTAGCAAGTTAGAGCTGGTTAGCTAACACTAACACTACTAGTTAGCAAAATGACTGTATGCCCTCAACACTGCTGGCTAACGTTTGCTAAATTACTTGGCTAACGTCTAACATTTGCTAAATTAGCTGGGCATAGCTAACCATAGAAGTTTGCACATTGGATCATTTTAGTTGAATTCTACAAACATCGAGAAAATACAGCGTCGTTGAGCAGGTTCTATTTTGTGTTTAATATAGCTTACCGTTTTTAATTGAATCCTCCTTAGGCACGTGCAACAATTGAGGCACGTAGCTCTGAACTTCTGTATTTTTTTTGTCATTGAGCACGTACAAGTACAGTACAAGGAAATGCCGTAAAAGCCACGCCCCCTGCGAGGATCGAACTCACGACCTAGACGCTACAAGACTGACTGCGTTACAAGCCCGCCTGCGCTAAAAGTCAGCTGTCAATGCCAAGTGACCAGTATGCTTTGGCGTCTGCTGCCGTTCATGCATGTAGCTATCCGTCACGGATTGCCTCATTTATTTGGGTGGGTGGAAATAGCCCATTAACTGATGTGTGGCTATTCTCGCCCGGGTGCAAATAGACACTCCGATTCAATATTTCTATTAGTTCTCATATCCCTGAGCTGGGTTACAGAATGATTACAATTCTTAATAAGGTCCTTGTTTGTACACAAATCCTGGTTGGAGTATTTCACATTTCCTGCTATTTCCCCACTCCTGATTCACTCCCCCCTTGACCTTTCCTTATCTACCATCACAAATGTTCAGTGCATTCTGGATTCATCTTATCATACACACTTATATCTTTTCAATATTTCTGGTCTATTGTCCATTATATGGATGCTATGTGTCACAGTCACCTTTCCTTGATTAATGTATTTTGATTTGTTCCACACTTATTTGGTTACTACATGACTCGAAATAGTCTTGAAATTGTATGTAATGAATCCAGAAGAATACTGCAAATGTAAAATATTGTAGATTTTGAAGTGTGTATTATATTGGGCTGTGTTTGTGTGTGGCACCTTTAACTGTTTGTCTAACAGATCACACAGTAGAAGTTTTACTCATGAAAGTTAACCAGGCCGATAAATCATTTTACATAGCTACTATTTATAGGCCCCCCGGGCCATACACATTGTTCCTCAATGAGTTTCCAGAATTCTTGTCTAACCTTGTAGTCATGGCAGATAGTATTCTAATTTTTGGCGATTTCAATATCCATATGGAAAACCCCCATGATCCTCTTCAAAAAGCCTTTCAAGCCATAATCGACTCAATGGGTTTCATCCAACATGTCTCAGGTCCAACACATTGCCACAATCATACCTTAGATTTAGTCCTGTCACGAGAAATAGATATTGTAGATCTAATAATTTACCCCCAAAATCCTGGATTATCGGATCACTGTCTTATTACATTTACCGTTAAAACAAGAAATTCACTTGCCCCCCAAACAATGAGTTTCAAAAGCCGTACTATAAATTCTCGGATTACAAATAAATTCCTTGATATTCTTACTAGTTCGCTCTTAAATGACAGAGTAAATAAATCTGTAAACGATCAAATCAAGGATCTAAACTCAATACTGCGAAATACATTAGACATAGTTGCACCACTAAAAACTAAAGAAATACGCAACAAGAAACTTGCTCCTTGGTACACCGACAATACTAGAGCACTTAAGCAAGCCTCCAGAAAATTGGAGCGAAAGTGGCGCTCCACCAAGTTGGAAGTATTTAGACTAGCCTGGATAGACAGTACAGTACAATACCGAAAATCACTCACGTCTGCTCGATCAGCTTATTTCTCCAACCTGATTGAGGCGAACAAAAACAATCCAAATTTTCTCTTTGATACAGTCGCAAAGTTAACAAAAAAGCAAAGCTTAGCATGTGAAGTGGGTCTTCACTTTAGTTGTAATGAATACATGAACTACTTTGATGAAAAGATCGTCACCATTAGAAAACAAATAACTGAATCCCTAAATAGTTATGGTCCTAAAAATCTCGGTTGTCCGGAAAATTTCCGGAGCCTCCCTGATCAGGTGTCAATGGGGACACTTGAGTTTTTTGATACCGTATCGCTCGACACATTTCCAAAATTTGTAATGAGTTCTAAACCCACAAACTCTCAGCTAGACCCGATTCCTACAAAATTACTTAAGGAGTTATTTCCTGTGCTAGGTCAGCCAATGCTGAACATAATAAATTGCTCCCTTTCCTCCGGATGCGTACCAAACTCACTAAAAATTGCGGAAATTAAGCCTCTTCTAAAAAAATCTAATCTAGATCCCGACATATTAAACAATTATAGGCCAATATCGAACCTCCCGTTCCTCTCAAAAATCTTAGAAAAATGTGTTTCCCAACAACTGAATGCCTTCCTAAAGACAAAAAACATTTATGAAATATTCCAGTCTGGTTTTAGATCCCATCATAGTACTGAGACTGCACTCGTGAAGGTAACAAATGACCTTCTAATGGCCTCAGACAAAGGTTCCGCATCCGTCCTGTTGCTTCTTGATCTTAGTGCTGCTTTTGACACTATTGATCACTCCCTTCTCTTAGAGAGACTGGAAACCAATATTGGGCTACGTGGACATGTTCTAGCCTGGTTTAAATCTTATTTATCTGAAAGATATCAGTTCGTTAGTGTGGATGGCATATCCTCTGACAAGTCAAAGGTATGCTTTGGAGTTCCTCAAGGCTCGGTTCTGGGCCCATTACTTTTCTCACTATACATGCTCCCTCTGGGCGATGTAATCCGAAATCACAATATTAACTTTCACTGTTATGCTGATGACACACAGTTATATATTTCAATGAAGCATGGAGAAGCCCCTAAATTAGCTATTTTGGAAGCATGCGTTTCAGATATTAGGAAGTGGATGACAGAGAATTTCTTGCTCTTAAACTCAAATAAAACAGAAATGCTCCTTTTAGGACCCAAAAAACAAAGAGCGTTGTTTTTTGGGCCTCGACGGCTGCATGGTCGTATCCCAAAAAACTGTAAAAAACCTTGGCGTTACCCTTGACCCTGACCTCTCCTTTGAAGAACATATAAAATATGTCTCAAGAGTTGCTTATTTTCATCTTCGAAACATCGCAAAAATTAGAAACTTCCTATCAAAAACTGATGCAGAAAAATTAATCCATGCTTTCTTTAATTCTAGATTAGATTACTGCAATGCTCTTATCTCTGGTTATCCAGACAAATTAATAAATAAACTTCAATTAGTGCTGCACACAGCTGCTAGAATCCTAACTAGAACAAAAAAATTTGAACACATTACTCCTGTCCTGGCATCCTTACATTGGCTGCCTGTTAGGGTTAGGGCTGATTTTAAGGTTTTACTCTTAACCTATAAATCAATACATTGACTTGCTCCTACTTACCTTGCTGAAATGATCCAGCCATATATACCTACACGTAACCTTAGATCGCAAGACGCAGGCCTTTTAATTGTAACTAGAAATTCTAAACAAACAATTGGCGGCAGGGCCTTTTCTCATAGAGCTCCACTCCTGTGGAATGATCTGCCAATTAAGGTTAGAAATGCAAACTCAGTGCAAACTTTCAAGTGTCTACTAAAAACTCATCTCTACAGCACGGTTTATAATTAGGTGTAGCCTGGCCCGGGGGCGTGAAGGTGACCAGTAGGCTTGATACTGTCCACCCTTGCTGTCTTGCCAGGTGGGCTCTCGTCGCCACTGGGATGCCCTCCCTCCAATGCCCTTCGGGGGAAGAGTCACTGGCTTGTTGTTGACTCTCTATTGCGCACTTGTGCAGTTGGGCTGTACGCTACTAGCAATACTCGGCCCTCATTCAGGGGGGTTGCGGTTGGTGGGTGTCCCTTTGGTTGATGCCTGGCAATGTGGTTGGATTGATTTCCTGCCTGTTGGGCCCTGTCCGGGGCCTCCCCCGGGTAGGGCCACAGTGTCACCGGACCCCCCCCGTCTCAGTTTCCAAGGTGTTACGCTGCTATATTATTGTGCTGGGGGACATGAGGGATGTACTACTAACTTTTCTCAGTTTCCTCCAATTTAAAATTTTAGAAGGAGATGAGGTCCTGGTCCACACCTGCGGATTACCTGGTTTGGGGGGACCGTTGCTGTTCCTGTCCTTGTCCACCTGGTCATACTTCTGACCTAGTCTAAAATCAAATATACTCTGGATTTAGCCAAGAGAAATTTATTTATTATTCCAATTGGACTCTTAATATCTCACCCGGCACAGCCAGAAGAGGACTGGTCACCCCTCTGAGCCTGGGTCCTCTCTAGGTTTCTTCCTAAAATTCGACCTTCTTAGGGAGTTTTTCCTAGCCACTGAAATTCAACACTACTGTTGTTTGCTCCTTGGGGTTTAAGGCCGGGTGTCTCTGTAAAGCACTTTGTGACAACTGCTGTTGTAAAAAGCGCTTTATAAATAAATTTTGATTGATTTGAGTAGAATATCTGTAGGGGAAGAGGGCTTCCAAGATGACAACCATCTTTTGCTTTTCATAAACCCTGACTAGTGTGTGTCACATCAGCATCAGCTTGCACAGGGTCTCGCTTGACCCTTTCCAATACTGTGTGTGTGTCTGTGTATGTCTTCTATCTATATTTGACGGTGGTTACATTTTTAAATCACCATCTCTTACTTTTAGAACAAATTTAGTGGGTTTAGAATTAACACTAGAAGCGCTGAGCCATTGACACCTACTAGAAGCGCCGTCAGGGGTCATTTTAACCCATGCGTATTTTGAATGGGAGGGTGCTGCTGACACACAACGATGGGTAGATGGCGCATCTAGCACTTATATCCAATACCAGTTACACTTTTGCCGGAAGAACGACATTTTGACCAAGAGGGACTTAAAAAATGGTGTGGGTGTGTGTCGTGGAAATCACTAATGGGAAAGGCACAGAGACTGTAGGTTCTTTTCACAAGTAAAGCTTTATTCAAGATTTGCAAACACTATTTTTCCTAGCCACTGAAATTCAACACTACTGTTGTTTGCTCCTTGTGGTTAAAGGCTGGGTGTTTTGTAAAAGCACTTTGTGACCACTGCTGATGTAAAAAGGGCTTTATAAATACATTTGATTGAAAATTTGGTTGATTGTAAACCTGGAGCAGTTAACAACAACACTCTCTGCAGAGTCAGGTCAAGAGCTCTCTGTTGTAGGTTGAGCTCAGGCCTATATACATTCAGTACAGCCCACTGTGTTCCCCTCCTACGCATGGTTAGTCTACATGTCTCACCAGCTTCTCTGTGAACTTCGGCCTAGAAAGATAACAAGATGTTTACGGCCCTTGAGAAGTTTAGCCAAAACTATAGCTATCTGTTGTAGGCACATCCTTCACAACTGAGCAGAGCCGAAACACACGATGGCCTTACTAAATGACTGGAATACATTTTGAATAAGCAATATGATTTCATTGTATTATGAATTAACAACAATTCTACCACATTCTTTTGATACTATGTCTCAACAAAAACAGAAAACCAATTTGCAGTGGGTGGGACATCAGATAAGATAGTGATGGGGTTGGGGACGACAGGGGAACCAGCATGTGTTCATTAACAGGTCTGAGATCTTGAACAAATAGCCAGCATGACATTCACAACTCCATATGGACTTATTACATGATATTGTAAACGCGTTACTTTTATGCCATATACACTCACCAAAAGGATTATTAGGAACACCATACTAATACTGTGTTTGACCCCCTTTCGCCTTCAGAACTGCCTTAATTCTACGTGGCATTGATTCAACAAGGTGCTTAAAGCATTCTTTAGAAATGTTGGCCCATTTTTATAGGATAGCATCTTGCAGTTCATGGAGATTTGTGGGATGCACATCCAGGGCACGGAGCTCCCGTTCCACCACATCCCAAAGATGCTCTATTGGGTTGAGATCTGGTGACTGTGGGGGCCATTTCAGTACATTGAACTCATTGTCACCAATTTGAAATGATTCGAGCTTTG
Source organism: Esox lucius (assembly GCF_011004845.1). Lineage (NCBI taxonomy): Eukaryota > Metazoa > Chordata > Actinopteri > Esociformes > Esocidae > Esox > Esox lucius. The sequence goes on from NC_047590.1 coordinate 19,391,249, forward strand.
TGACATGGTGCATGATCCTGCTGGAAGTAGCCATCAGAGGATGGGTACATGGTGGTCATAAAGGGATGGACATGGTCAGAAACAATGCTCAGGTAGGCCGTGCCATTTAAACGATGCCCAATTGGCACTAAGGGGCCTAAAGTGTGCCAAGAAAACATCCCCCACAACATTACACCACCACCAGCAAGTGCACAGTGGTAACAAGGCATGATGGATCCATGTTCTCATTGTGTTTACGCCAAATTCTGACTATACCATCTGAATGTCTCAACAGAAATCGAGACTCATCAGACAAGGCAACATTCTTCCAGTCTTCAACTGTCCAATTTTGGTGAGCTCGTGCAAATTGTAGCCTCTTTTTCCTATTTGTAGTGGAGATGAGTGGTACCCAGTGGGGTCTTCTGCTGTTGTAGCCCATCCGCCTCAAGGTTGTGCATGTTGTGGCTTCAAAAATGCTTTGCTGCATACCTTGGTTGTAACGAGTGGTTATTTCAGGCAAAGTTGCTCTTCTATCAGCTTCAATCAGTCGGCCTATTCTCCTCTGACCTCTAGCATCAACAAGGCATTTTCGCCCACAGGACTGCCGCATACTGGATGTTTTTCCCTTTTCACACCATTCTTTGTAAACTCTAGAAATGGTTGTGCGTGAAAATCACAGTAACTGAGCAGATTGTGAAATACTCAGACCGGCCCGTCTGGCACCAAAAACCATGCCACGCTCAAAATTGGTTAAATCACCTTTCTTTCCCATTCTGACATTCAGTTTGGAGTTCAAGAGACTGTCTTGACCAGGACCACACCCCTAAATGCATTGAAGCAACTGCCATGTGATTGGTTGATTAGATAATTTCATTAATGAGAAATTGAACAGGTGTTCCTAATAATACTTTAGGTGAGTGTAGATCCAATTATATTGATGAAACTTACTGTAAGGAGTAGGCCTAGGCTATAAAAGATGAACACAGTCTAATGTGCCATTTGTCAGTTCCTGCGCTTATTTCCACCCGAGTCAAGTGCTGCTATAAACACACAATGCAAATCTCTCTACACACTTAAACACAATTTTCATAGAAGCTTCCATAACATGCATTTAGTAGACTTTCAGTGGGTAAAATAACTGTTAGTTCAATTAATTCAAATTATTGGTGGGCTACCATCTTCGCCCAATCGCCATATCCTTACATAATGTAATGATTGGATACTAGAAAAAATCTAATTTTGTTGACGTGGTGGGGTGTGTAATAATTTTTTAACATTTAATTTAAATTAATCAGCAATGGAGTGGTCACAATCTTTGCCAAATGACCATACAAGGGCTGTCGCAATTACTTAAACAACTGCCTGATCGTAATTATTTGCAACGATATTTTTGCACTCTGAATAAGGGACTTTCGTCAAATTTTAGAAACGTCTCAACAAATAGCCTACCACACGAATAATGTCCGTTTCCATAGGAAAAGTAGACCACGCGTGTGCAGGAGCGCCTTTGACATGCTCTGTGGAAAGTTTTAAATTTACTTACACTCTGTAGATGTAGTGATTGTATAAGTTAGTGAACTGTTATAAGCTGTTGTAACCAATGTAGATGTATTGATTATATAAGTTAGTGAACTGTTATAAGCTGTTGTAACCAATGAAACAAAATATTAAATGTCTGTAATATGAACCGAAACTGAAGGAGCAAGTAGGAGAATAGGAAACCCTGTTTAAGCAGTTGCCGGGGAGAGAAAGATTTAGTATGTCTGTTTTGTGAGAAACAGGTCACAGGTCAGAGACACACACACATAGTCGGACAGACAAGACAGAAACCAGAAAGGGGGGCAAGGGGATACTTGCAGTTATCCTATAAGGAATAAAACTGGGATTGGGCCAATGGCACACACTTTGTAAGTTAACGCCTCTATCTTTTTGGGCGTAGTAGAAGTATAAAAATGATGTTTTGAATGTTGATCCTTAGACATTGTGCGGCGACACGTGTCTCCAGAAGCTTCTGTAATAAATGGACGTATAACTACGGTAATTGCCCTGACTCCCTGTGTTTTATTCTCCTTTCCAACAAACCAACTCGGGGAAGTGTTAGACTTCAACAATTTGGGGGCTCGTCCGGGATTGGAAAAAGGGAGAAGGAATTCGACTCGGTCCAGTTGAACTACACGGGACTCACAGGTTCCAGCACCGGTGCATCATAAAAAAGGTAAGCAGAGCCTGTTATATCTAAATCTGCATATTGGCTATGAACTAAATTTTGAACCTGTGGAAAACGTATTGGGAGACTGGTTTAAATTCAGGGGGTCAGGGGAACGGTCTGTGAGTTAGAGTCTCACTATAAGTCGGGTTAGAGGCCCGTTACCGGTGTGTGAGTTAGAGTCTCACTGTAAGTCGGGTTAGAGGCCCGCTACCGGTGTGTGAGTTAGAGTCTCACTGTAAGTCGGGTTAGAGGCCCGTTAATCGTTCTAGGGTTGACTACCCTACGCCACTTCACGACGGGGACGGTGGAGAGTTGCGAGTTAGAGTCTCGGCAACCAGTCGGGTTAGAGGCCCGAGGACTTAGGGGCACCTCGAAGTACTTATTGTGTGTAAAGGTTCATCTGGGTTAGAGTCCCGGGGAGTTTTAGAACTCCCCAAATTCTGTATCTGGGTTAGAGTCCCGGGGAGTTTTATAACTCCCCAAATTCTGTATCTGGGTTAGAGTCCCGGGGAGTTTTGGAACTCCCCAAATTCTGTATCTGGGTTAGAGTCCCGGGGAGTTTTATAACTCCCCAAATTCTGTATCTGGGTTAGAGTCCCGGGGAGGTTTAGAACTCCCCAAATTCTGTATTGGGTTAGAGTCCCGGGGAGTTTTAGAACTCCCCAAATTCTGTATCTGGGTTAGAGTCCCGGGGAGTTTTATAACTCCCCAAATTCTGTATCTGGGTTAGAGTCCCGGGGAGGTTTAGAACTCCCCAAATTCTGTATCTGGGTTAGAGTCCCGGGGAGTTTTGGAACTCCCCAAATTCTGTATCTGGGTTAGAGTCCCGGGGAGGTTTAGAACTCCCCAAATTCTGTATCTGGGTTAGAGTCCCGGGGAGTTTTATAACTCCCCAAATTCTGTATTGGGTTAGAGTCCCGGGGAGTTTTATAACTCCCCAAATTCTGTATCTGGGTTAGAGTCCCGGGGAGTTTTATAACTCCCCAAATTCTGTATCTGGGTTAGAGTCCCGGGGAGTTTTATAACTCCCCAAATTCTGTATCTGGGTTAGAGTCCCGGGGAGTTTTATAACTCCCCAAATTCTGTATCTGGGTTAGAGTCCCGGGGAGTTTTATAACTCCCCAAATTCTGTATCTGGGTTAGAGTCCCGGGGAGTTTTAGAGCTCCCCAAATTCTTTATAAGAAAACTGGGTTTGAGTCCCAAAAGTGTTGGGTCAGGTACCCGTTAATCATTTGTTAATTATTCTGAGTCTGGGACTCACAGTAACGTAAGTCAGGTTGAAATGGACGGGAAGTGTGAGAGAGAAGTTGATGACGATGGGCGGTGTCCAGGCACTGGGAAGTGGAAACAATTGGGGATACAGGTGGCAAATGTAATGACTGTTGTAGGCAGGATGGACCCAATTCAGAAAGAAAAAGAAGGGATAGAAGAGAAATTGCGACAAGTGGTGAGCGAGGCAGGATTTAGGATGGAGGAAAGGAGATCATTACATGTTATTTTGTGGAATAAGGAGAAGGAGTGTTCTAAAAATCGAGATAGAGTTAGAGACAAGAAGGAAACAGCCAATTTGGTCAAGAGAGGGAGATATAGAGAAAAGGAGAAGGAATGGGAAAAGCACAGAAAAGAATGGTGTAAATTAGCAGTGTGGTGTCAGGGCGTAGACCATGTGAACAAAGAGAAAAAGGGACAGAAAATTAAGGAGAAAAAGGGAGGAGAGATAGAACCCCCAGCATATGAAGATGACCTGGTGGTGCATGGTACCGTGTACCATTATATCCAGCGTTATGTTTAGAGAGTGGGATATTGTCTTTAGACACACAGAACAGCAAGCCCATAACTCAATTCACAGGAAAGCAAGATAAGAGAAAATTAAGTAGGAAGGCGGAGTCAGAGAGCGAGACAGACACTGAGGGGGAGGTGAAACCGTTCAAGGCAAGGGTAGAGAAAGAGGAGCGAGAAGGGGAGACGACTAGGAAAGAATAAACAAGAGGAGATTACTGGGGCCATAAAGAAAAGATCAGGCCGTACTAAAGGCAGGTTAGGTGAGGACTCAAGGTCAGGGTCGGACGATAGTGACACAGTGAGAAGGACCAGAACTAGGCAGAAAAAAGGGAATTCACATAGAGGACGGGTGGTACTCACGGGCAATGCAGTAGGGAGATGGACTGACTCAGACAAAGACCCCGACACAGACAGTAGTGGAGACGGGAGTGAGGGAGACGTGGACGTATACCCTCTGCCGCGTACGCCCCCACCAGAACATAAACTACACCATGACACAGTAGAATCACTTCAAAAGACTCAAAATAAAATGTATACACGGTCATAAGCAGGGGAAGCTGGTTGTGCTGGGTTTCAGCTGCCTCTCTTTAGAGTGGGAGGCGGCGAACCGCGATATAAACCATTGGGGCTGGGAGACGTACAGGCACTGGTAGATAAATTACCCCCGATGGGAGAGGGAGGTGGACTATGGTTGTCACAATTTGATAAACTCACAGCTGGTCAAATGTTGGCACTGGGGGACTGGAGGGCAGTAGTCGCCCGAGCCATGTCCGCCCAGGCTATGACTGAGATAGAAAAAGGGGCCGCCACTAGGCGGAGCCCTGACGACACTCCTTTCAGTCAACGATTTCCCTTGCCCGCTGGGGCCCCGATGCCCAAGTTACCTTGGGAAAAAGAGCAACACCCTAGACAGTATCTAGAAGCATGTAAGGACACATGGGCCAAACACACAGGGCACCACCCGGGGAAGGGGGGTCTGCAGCAGGAGTGGTTTAGAAGGGTGGTCTTAGAGGGACTTCCAGAGAAAATAAAAGAGGCAATGATGGCAAATCCTGACTTGCCGGGTAGTGAATCACACGTATGGGGAAGACACATAGTACATAATTTACAGAGGGCAAAAGATGAGGAGACAGAGAAAGACAAACAGATACAGGGACTGGAAGAGAACCTGTTGCGCTTACAGCTGGGTGAAGCCAAAGGGAGGCTCAATGAAGGGAAAAAGAAACACAGACAGATGGCAGCCCTAGGCTCAGGAGAACCTGACACACCCGATTTATACCCTGTTCCCACATGGGCACCCCAACCTCACGGTGGCCGGGGGGCATTCACCGCACCCTATCGACCAGGGACTCCGAGGGGAGGTTATGGTAGGGGGAGGGGGCGGGGTAGAGGCAGAGGGGCTCCAGGAGCCCAAGTCCCATACGGAGCCTGCTTTACGTGTGGTGACCCGAACCACTGGTCCAGAAACTGCCCACAGAACACTGCAGGGGGCAGAGGATACCCAAACCAAGGGGCAGCTCCAGTTCACAACCCACACGCCGTCCCACCACCTAGCGCACCTGGACAATACCCACTCTCTTATGAGGGAGGGTGGGACCAGGTGTGACGGTCTACAGGGGGGGAGGGGACAGCGGGGGAAGGGCAGATCCTATGCTGTCCCTGAATGTCGACGGGAAGGACTTCTCCTTTCTGGTTGACACAGGTGCCACGTTTTCCACCATCACCGCCCCTCCCGTCACAGGACTACTATCCTCCAAGACAGTGGAAGTTGTGGGGTTTGAAGGAGTGGGACAGACTTTGCCAGTGACATTTCCTCTTAAAACGATACTGGGTAAACAGGCCCTCAGCCATCCGTATGTGGTGTCGACAAACACACCAGTGAACTTATTGGGGAGAGACTTGTTGATAAAACTGGGGGCTAATATCTTGTGTTCTCCAGATGGACTAACTGTCACGTTACCAGACGGGACATCGACTTCAAGTGGAGGCCGTGGATCTCCCTCCTCGAGCCGTACTTTCCTCCGCCAGACCCCCCACATGTAACCCTATTTTATGATCGGCAGGGCGATGAGGTGTATAGAGAGGGGTTTGGGGATGTAGTGTGTGGGGACACGTTACAGGTCGGGTCTAAATTCCTAAACACCAAGCAAAAGACCTGGGGCCCATGGTTAAAAGGGCGGTCAAATGTACTGATTGGACACTCACTCAGGCGCCAAACGTATGGTACTCACACAGCTGTAAGACGTAAAAATGGTACACCTGCATTGACCTGGCTAACGCTTTTTTCTGTCTCCCACCAGCAGAGGAACTTCGTGATATTTTTTCTTTCACACATAGGGGCGACAATGGCGGCCCTGACGGTGGCCGCCTGCATCCAAGCTACAATGACGGTCCTCACCAGACTGGCTGAGAAAGGGTTCAAGGTGTCAAAAGGAAAGCTACAGCTGGTAAGGACGCAGGTCTCCTTTCTGGGCAGAGTAATCTCGCAGAAGGGAGCGGGGCTTTCCCCAGCTCACCGCACAACCATCCTCCACCATCCTAAACCCACTACTGTTCAGGAAATGCTATCATTCCTAGGGCTCACGGGGTACAGCCGCAATTACATCCCAAACTATTCAGGGCTCACAGAGCCACTTAGAGCGCTAGTTAAGGAGCAGGGAATGCGTAAACTTAAAGCCACTCTCAATTGGACTTGCCCGGCCGACAAGGACTTCATTTTGCTGAAACAACAACTAGCCACCGCAGCTGATCTGGCCATACCAGACTACACAACACCTTTTTTCTAGATTTTTCTGAAACAGGATGAGTCATGAACGGGGTCCTGTTTCAGAAAAAGGGGGGAGAAGGCTCTGAGAGAGACGAGCTAGTGAGACATCAAAGGGGGGCTTCCCTACAAGAGAAAACAATTTGGCAACAGAGAGGAGCAACAGAGAGGAGCAACAGAGACGAGCGGGCTCTGGAGAGGGCCAGACGGTAAAGTAATACTTCCACCAGCCATGCGGGGAGATAAATTTGCAGAAGCCCACGGGTTGGGCCATGTAGGGCCAGCACAGATGTTGAGGAACCCGTTTATGGTAGACATGGTACGTAACTACACTAGGACATGCACCATCTGCACACACCACAATCCAAAACCGACGATCAAACCTGAGATGGGGGCGTTCCCCATGACGACGAGACCTGGACAAGAGATAGTGATAGACTACACTGACATGGGGGAAACAGTACGGGGGTGCCGTTACATGTTAGTGTGTGTGGACATGTTCACAGGTTGGCCAGAAGCCTGGCCAGCAAGAAGGGAGGACAGTCAGACAGTGTTTAGTGAACCAGTACATTCCCAGACACGGCTTCCCAGAGAAAATCAGGTCAGACAATGGGACTCACTTTAAGAACAGTGATTTAAAGAAGGTAGAGAGCTTATTGGGCCTAAAACATGCTTTTGGCACTGTGTACCATCCACAGTCCCAGGGAAAGGTAGAAAGGATGAACCAAAACTTAAAAAACAAGTTGGCTAAGATATGTGCACAGACCAAATTGAACTGGGTAGATGCACTGCCACTGGCACTCATGACGATTCGATGCTCGTTAAATCAGACCACTGGGTTCACCCCATACGAGCTGCTGACGGGGAGACAGTTTCCAGGACCAGCCGCGGGGCCTGCGGTCCCGGAAGGGGAAAAGTGGCCCAAAGACCATAAAGTGTATTTTGATGAATTGCGAGCACTCGTTTCAGAATTCACCAACAGAGTCGGAGAACGGAGGGACCTGCAACCGCTGGACCAGAACCTGCCCCAGTCGGAGTGGGTGTTGCTGAAGGTCATCAAGCGAAAGTGGTCGGAGCCAAGGTGGACGGGTCCTCATCAGGTGGTGGAGAGAACGAGTCATGCGGTCCGCCTGAGGGACAAAGGAGAGACGTGGTACCATTGGAGTCAGTGTACACCAGCGCAGGAGCCAGGGAGGTCGCTGACGGACCTCATCCAAACCGGAAAGGAGGAGCTTTCCCCAGCGTGGACGGAAGGAGGACCAACACCAGCCGGACCGGTGCCAGGAGCGGACCACAGGACACAGCAGGACCACGAGCAAGTGAAGGAGACAGAGGACGGCGCCAGGGGAATAGACTCTTAGGGGAAAGAACTGAAAAATACTGTAACTAAAGGGGGTATAGGACACCGAGTGGCTACCACTCGTACCAAGATGACAGGGTCACAGAGAAAGGTCTGGGGAGATGATAGTAGAATGAAGTAGTATATGGGAATTGGTAGAATAATGATGTGTGTTGTGTGTTGATACAGGTTTCCCAGGTTGGCATCGGGTCTTCATTCCCCCAGCGAAGAGGTCAGCGACCCCACCTGAGGACACCTGTTTGAGGAAATTTGGGGGATTGAATTGGACTATGTCAAGGGGTCGCATACGAGCATTCTGGGATAGATAATCCGCTGGAGGAATGGATGATCTCGATGTTCGGCCAGTGGAAAGGTTTGATAATGTCTGTTCTTTTATCGCTTTCTACATTTGGTGCTATAATGGTTACTTGTGGGTTTTGTTGTATCCCATGCATAAGAGGGCTTGCCATGAGAGTGATCTCTACAGCCATTGAGAAGGCTCCAGGACCGCCACCAGGGATGCTGATGCCTCTACTGGAGCAGCATGACCCGGGAGAACTGGAGCTTGGCGAATAGGGGTGATCTCTCTGGGGAGAGATCAAAAGGGGGAATTGTAGATGTAGTGATTGTATAAGTTAGTGAACTGTTATAAGCTGTTGTAACCAATGTAGATGTATTGATTATATAAGTTAGTGAACTGTTATAAGCTGTTGTAACCAATGAAACAAAATATTAAATGTCTGTAATATGAACCGAAACTGAAGGAGCAAGTAGGAGAATAGGAAACCCTGTTTAAGCAGTTGCCGGGGAGAGAAAGATTTAGTATGTCTGTTTTGTGAGAAACAGGTCACAGGTCAGAGACACACACACATAGTCGGACAGACAAGACAGAAACCAGAAAGGGGGGCAAGGGGATACTTGCAGTTATCCTATAAGGAATAAAACTGGGATTGGGCCAATGGCACACACTTTGTAAGTTAACGCCTCTATCTTTTTGGGCGTAGTAGAAGTATAAAAATGATGTTTTGAATGTTGATCCTTAGACATTGTGCGGCGACACGTGTCTCCAGAAGCTTCTGTAATAAATGGACGTATAACTACGGTAATTGCCCTGACTCCCTGTGTTTTATTCTCCTTTCCAACAAACCAACTCGGGGAAGTGTTAGACTTCAACAACTCGTTTGCTTCTTAATTTCAGTATGTTTAACCCTGGTTGAGAATATTTTTTTCTAATGTAGCCTAATTTCACATTATAATTGGACAAACCCGTTTCAATCGCTTATTTGTGGCATCAACTCTGAGCTAAAATAGAAAAACACTCAAGCGTGTGTAAAATACTGTGGCTAATATAATCAGTTGATATTTGTCATTTCCAACCATATTTCCGAAGTAGATTATGCCCATTCAAATGTATGGATAAATGTATATTGTCCCATCCGCTGAAACCCCGTGCTCATTTCTAACCATAAGAGGGAAAGGAGGCTCGCGGTTTTCTTGGCAACGTATCATATAGGTCACACAATAGTAGGCCATTTAATATTTTAATATGCTTTGATCAATGTTTTTATTTATTCAGCATATTTCCCACCTGACAGACGATATTTGCATCTGCATGACACGTGATACCACCTTGACATGACGCGCGCGCGCACACACAAATCAAAAATACCAAAACGTTGCCCCATCTGGTGGCAAATAAGCAATTATTTTAAAGAATTACACCTATAAATAATAAAATAGAAATGGCGGATAGTGCGACTGGCAGAAATTCGGTGGTCCATGACAACAAGACTTCGATTATGACGTCATAAAAGAGCCCTGGTCAAAAGTAGCTGACTCTCAAGGGAAGCAGTATCATCTTGTAGTCATCAATTATGATGTCATAAAAGAGCCCTGGATATAAGTAGTGTACTCTCAAGGGAAGCAGTATTTTATAACTTCAATCATTTCAAGACACTTCAACAATGTACCTGTCACAATACTTCCAATTACTTTTCTTCATTAGCTGTACCACATTTCAGAAAATAATTGACTCTCTCCATTATCTGAGCCAGTTTGGACCCCTCCACCTGATTCCTCTAGACCAGTTCACCTTCAATGTGTTAAGTAGTGTTCCCAAGGATGTTCTGTGTTCATGGCTGACCAGTCAGATGAATGGAGGACCTCCCACATCTGGAGTGGATCCCTCCCAGAACCAGGTTTGTTTGGCCTAACTGTTAACGTGTAGTCTGAAATGGCAACGTAGATGCTATAGAGTAGACAACAGGATTTAATTTCGAAGGGTATAATTATTTATTTATTTATTTACAGGGACAATGGCAACATTTACTTTGGAGAACGCCTCCCTCTGCATGTCAGAACAAGCCCAACACAGCTCCAGCCACCATCCAGACGAACTCCAGCTATGGACAAGATCCAGATGACTTCATGGACTGGACGGAGGGCCCCCAGAAGGATAAGAACAAAATTGGTCAATGGCAGAATAAATACCCCTGTCGTCAGGTTGAGGAACCTATGGACGTTGATGTTGTGGGCAACAAACATTTACCTCCAAATAGGCCTCTCTCTGCAAGTCAGAACCAGCCCAACACAGCTCCAGCCGCCATCCAGAATAAGTCTTGCTATGGACAAGGTCAAGATGACTTCATGGACTGGACAGAGGGCCCCCAGAAGGATAAGAAGAAAATGGGTCTATGGGAGAATAAATACCCCTGTCATCAGGATGAGCAACCTATGGACGTTGATGTTGTGGACCACAAACATTTACTTCCAAATAGGCCTCTCTCTGCAAGTCAGAACCAGCCCAATACAGCTCCAGCCACTATCCAGAAAAAGCCCTGCTATGGACAAGATCCAGATAACTTCATGGACTGGACAGAGGGCCCACAGAAGGATAATATGAAAATCGGTCTATGGCAGAATAAATACCCCTGTCGTCAGGTTGAGCAACCTATGGATATTGATGTGGACAACAATCAATCAAGATTAAGTAGCAAAAACACAGTGAGTCCAAGCCAATCAGCTGGTACAACCAAAACAACCGTCTGGCGCCGCTCATCAAAAGCAGCTACTCGTTGGTCATTCTCACATCAGAACAAAGTGAAATGTTGGCCATACAGTCAGACAACCCGTATCCAGGCAACCAGGCAACAGACACCAAATGTCACGGCCTGATTCCTTCTGAAACCCTGCCTGTCCCAGACAACGTACCTGCCTGCCGCCCATCTGTCTCTCAAGCTCATCGATCTGGTACCGAACCTCTGCCTGTCCTCAACCACATACCTGCCTGCCGCCCATCTGTCCCTCAAGCTCATCGATGGTGTACCGAACCTCTGCCTGACCTCGACCACATACCTGTCTGCCGCCTGTCTGTCCCTCAAGCTCATCAATGGTGTACCGAACCTCTGCCTGACCTCGACCACATACCTGCCTGCCGCCCGTCTGTCCCTCAAGCTCATCGATCGTGTACCAAACCTCAGCCTGTCCTCGACCACATACCTGCCTGCTGGCCGTCTAAATAAACACTCCATTTTGGCATGTATCTTTGATTGCAGTTCAGTATTCTTTTGCAATCTCCATTAGGTTACTCTGCACCCTAATAATCAGAGATTATCTTTTGTAATGAGAAACTGTAACATTTGAATACATTATTATTATTTATAACAATGCACATGCGCACAAACACACACATTAAAATACCTAATTTTTTAAATAACGATACACTAACAGTAGTGGTTAACTCAAAACAGGTAGCAGCATAGACAGGCTGGAGAACATTCACTGACAAAACTTGTTTCTCTCCTCTGGGGCATGTGTATCGCAGAACATGTTACTGTTCCACATAAAGTTAACTATCCTGTGCTCCTAAAAATGCTTCTAGCACTTATGTCTAGATCTGCCTGGGAGTATAACAGAGTTAAACTGATATAATTTATACAGATTAAATATGGCAGGTGCTATTTGCACCCAGGTGTCCGTAGCCAACAATGCTATTTGCACCCAGGTGTCCGTAGCCAACAATGCTATTTGCACCCGGGGTGGAAATAGCCCATGTATCTATTTACACCCTGGTGTATATAATGGCAGACAATTTGTAGCCATGTGTCTGTAGCCAACTACTCGAGTACAAATACTCAAACTGATCACACACCAATACTATTTGCATTGATCTACATTTACTTTGACTTAAATGGTAAACACCCTATGATTTGGCGAGGTAATGACTTTATTCTTCTGTAAGATTCTGTTTTTTTACTACAGCCTGTGTATGCATGTCACTAAAACCAAAAACACCCAGAATACCTAGTATCAGTTTTCATTTTTTGCATGATGCACACGTAAGAGCATTATATTCACATATTTGGCCTTGGTCGGCTAGCACAAAACATGCATATCTGTGCTGAGCCTTGGAATTATTAATCATATATGTCACAAGAAACAATGTGTAAAGTCAAATTAAGGTCATCAAATGCACCTTTGAAACTTTGATAACATGTATGTAAATTCACCCATTCCCCAATGTCCCCGTCTAACGTTAGATATTTAATTTAACAACATAACATTGGACAAATGTTTCTACAGTCTAACATCGAACCATTAGCCCTATTTCTCAGCAGGGGCTAGCTATAGCGGCATCGGCAGTTCGCAGAGGCATTTCCGGTGGCAGGTTGAGATGCCACGGCATCTGCCCCGTTAGCAGTGGCATTTTTATGTGTGGCAGGTTGAGATGCCAACGATTTTTCCTGAGATGCCACGGCATCTTTCGCCGTTTTTATGGTATTTCCGGTGGCAGCCTGAGATGCCACAAATTTACTCAACCGATTATGGGATAGAATGGTGGCAAACAAGGGCTGTGTCCGAAATCACCCACTACTCAACATATACAACCAAACCAGTAGCCTGTCGTACTGTAGAGGAAAGAGCATATCCCACTGCAACTGCTGGTGTTTTTAGCATTTGCTAGTGAGATACCTTATAGTTTATAAATGTTAACATTTGCCAATATTACACTTGGTAGCATTTTCATGACCCTATTTCTTCATTTTTTTCAATGTTTCTTTGATAATTTATAATATTTTATTTGTATTACAGTCTGTTATGTTGCAGTGCTAAGGAAAGAAATTGGTGGTAGCCTATGTTTTCTTTTTTATTTAAAATGCAATGACAAAAGACTGCAGTTTAAAGCATGATTACATTAGGGGAACAATATTTAGGATGGTGCCCCCTTTATTTTTTAAATCTTGACATATTATTTTTTCAGACCCTGATCAGCAGAGATCAGCAGGATGACTATAGCTTTCTGAAGAGCGATTGTGAAGCTCCGACTGTCGCCATGCTGTCAGTAGCCTATCTCCTGGATAAAAGATGTGGAACGTCGATGGAGCTGAGGCCGAATATGAAGCCTGTAGCTGCGGCTAGCGGGGGAATCAACTATAAAAAAAAACGTATATTGGTAGTGACAGCCAAAGATAGACAGGAAAAGAGGCACAGAGAGAGAGGGGAAGACATGCAGCAAAGGGCCGCAGGTTGGATTCGAACCCCCCCCCCATCAACTATAAAGACAAAAACCTTTTTTGTATAAGGCTGTAAACATGGTATTTCTTCTGTAAAGTTGGGCATGATTTATAAAAACATGAATCAGTTTGTTTTATTTTTCTTACAGGTTATATTCTAGTGTACTCAATATGCCCAAAAATAGGCTACCAAAGCAAATCTCTTAGCCTTTGTGCAAATGTACTTTGCATTAAAGGTGCTTCTGATTATTCTGTAGTAAGATAACTTTGTACACATTTTACAAAAGAAAGTCACAAACTTTTTGTTTTATAAATGTTATTTATACTGTATTATAACTTTCCAGTGGGAGATTACTTCACATATCAACCTGTAAACATTTGGTGAGGTTTGCATTTGGTCAATATGCATCTGCTTTAGGCTACTAATGGATAATAGTACTGAGTTTGTGAAGTGTTTAAAACTCCTACATAAATATCCTCACAGAGAGTACAACACCAGTGAAGAGACTCATTAATTAGCAGCCAGTGACTAATAATTTAACAGCACATGGGAATGGAAGCAGCAGCATGAGTTTCTGAGCAAGCTCTGGCTTCGTCTTTTGCGTCTTGCAAGTTGCTATATCCAATAGGCTACATCTAAAGTAAAATAACCTTTTCTTTCACCTGCACTCTTCTGTTAGCATTCATATTAAAACGTGCCTATATACTGTATTGTTTATGCTATCATTGTTTTCACCTGTCACCTGCAGGCACATGAGCACAGACAGAAAACATAGGAGCATAGATAAAAGCAGATAGATATAGAACACATAAATTACATAAATACAGCACATGACCACCAAAATCAAATGCATCATGTTTTATGCAATCGTTAGTTTTTATTATGTTGCCTAGAGCACAAAATGTTTATGAAAGGTTCCACATAGCATAAATAAACTTCACTTAGCATTATAATATTAATCATCTGAATAGTTTGCTAAATTAAATTCCATTGAAAAAATATATATTATTACAATTACATTACAGTACACAAGACATCTTTGTGTGGTTGTGTAAAATGGTTGCCAGATTTGTGTTTGTCCTGTAAGAATATGAAAATCAGCCCTGATGGTTCATTACTTGCAATGCTTTATGTTGTTTGTAGGAACAAATGTTCCTACAAACAATGTATCCATTAAAACTTTACACATTTAAAGTGTGCTGAGGCAACAGTTATGATAAGGACACTATATTATCACAAGTGGCATGAGGTGATTGTCAAATTTGAAAAAAATAATAATTTATGGACTTAAAGTAATCCGTAGTGCATGATATGTAGCCAAAGAACAGTATAACACATGCCGATGTATTGGAAACATATGCATGTTTTGTAAATTATTTATGAAAATGAGGCTACAAGAGCTTCTTTGCTCTGATGCCCAAATACTGGTATGTTGTCACTGAAAAGGTGTCTGCAGGTTTGATTGATTGTGGTTTGTTACCACAATCAATCAATGTTTGTTGTATGACTGGAAGAATAAAATGGTCCTACTGTAAAAAAGAAATATATATCTCTATATAAATAGTTGTTGGGATTTAATTTAATTGAACAAAAGAGAAGGAGGATAAATGCAAGGTAATTAAGTAGTACATTAATAATTGTCCAAAATGTAGCCTTTCAAACAAGGATTTCAAACAAATCAAATATCAGATAATTATAACTCCTTATAAGAAGCATAATGTACATCTGAAGCTGCAATACTTAAATTACCTTCCATACCTGGCAACCCTGCAGGGCGTCATCTGAATCTTATAAAGGGGATCACTGCCCACCTTTTTCTCAGAGCAGCACTTGGGTGTTGTCGATTGCTTGACCATACAATACAGCATCGCTTACTGTGACAGGAAGCTTTTTTGCTTTTTTTGATGTGTATTGAAGATGCTTTGGATACAGATTGCATTACCATATATATTTTTTTTATGTACAATTAAGACAATTCTGAATATACAGTATACTGACATTTAATTTGGAGGGTTTTACATGGAACCCACAGTGTTAATAAATACAGCATTTGTTGGTAAAACATTTTTTAATGTTTCGTTCAGATGTACTGTAAATGCTCTATAAGTCTGAAATCTTCACTTGGGAAAAACATATATTATCAATAACATACTTTTTTTACTGCAGGGAAACCTTCTTATCCAACATAGCCTGGCTGCAGCTGACTGGTGCGATAAGGCAACATTCCATTGAGGACTGATACTCCCTGCTGTCCTTTCGATGGACAGAGAAGAAAGAAAAGAAGCCATCCAGGAGATGGACACCTGGGATGGGGAACTGGATGAGGATTCTCCAGCAGAACTTTTTACATTTGTCTTTGAAAAAAAAAGGACTACGACAACTTCTGGGAAGAATGTGTTGATAAAAATAATTACAGACTCTTTGCAAGATTTGAGGAACAGTGATTGTTAAAATATTTTTATATTATGTTATATTAAAGAGTTTTGTTCCTAAATACAGCCTAGTAATTCATACCAAGACCTTTGTACATGGTTTTAAATTAGAATCCTGTGATGCACAGATACATATAAATATCACCTAGTATAGTAAGCTATAAATGTTGAGGGTTTAAAGTCAATAATTTTGGATAGGTCATCTGTTACAACATCTTGTTTAATTTACAATCAGAAAGGGACAGCTGCCACAGGGGGCCAGTGCCAATTGCCACAAACATTGGCAGGTGCTTTGCCAAGTGTAAGCATATAGCCTAAATATTGTTCCCCTAATGTAATCATGCTTTAAACTGCAGTCTTTTGTCATTGCATTTTAAATATAAAAGAAAACATAGGCTACCAACAATTTCTTTCCTTAGCACTGCAACATAACAGACTGTAATACAAATATAATATTATAAATAATCAAAGAAACGTTGAAAAAAATGAACAAATAGGGTCATGAAAATGCTACTAAGTGTAATATTGGCAAATTTGTTAGGAACACCAGGCAATTTGCTGGGTCCACATCACACTGACTGCAATAACCAATATTGTAACTTTCATCACTGATACAAGACAAAGAAAATTGAAGACAAGAACTACAGTACAACTACAGACACTTGATTGGAAACTAACTTAATTCCTTACAGTCTAAGATTTTCCTAAATGAACTGATATGGTGAAGATTTTCCTAAATGAACTGATATGGTAATTTCATATTTATGAAGGTTTTTCTCACAAGACAGGTGGGAAACTGTACGATGACAATCCCAATATTGGACTTTGGCGTATTTGTGTTGATGCTTAATGATTGTTTGTTTGGACAGTGAATTGTTCCCTATTTTAAAGGTAGAATCTTTCACAGGTACAACAGGATATATGTGAGTCTTTTGTACGATATTGCAGCATTTATCATGATATGGACAAGGTGGGTTTTGATTTATCAGTGGACTAGGGGGAATGTTTGATCATGATGTCATGTTTTAGTCTGATTTTCTGCTGAACACCATTAACACTGATAGTAGCCTGTTGATGTCAATACGTTTCTCGACCCTTATAATCTGTGGTGGGGATGGGATTGATGACTGTCATACATTGAGTTATGTGTCAGAGTGGGGGTGTATCAATTGTGTCTCATTTTCATTTGAGGAACAATAAGACCTCATTGGTCACTTACTCCTTGTTTGTTTTGTCTTAGTCATATGTAACATAAGTGCATGGGCCTTTTTTTCCTTAGGAATTGAATTTTACTTGTAATCTTCTCAAACATGTAATGTTTCTCTTTAAATGTTTGATAGGGGGGGATGTCGAAGTGTATGCTTGTTTATGTTTAGATAGCAAAAGACCACCTGTTTATCTGTACACAGGAAGTCACGTTCATTCAAAGCGTGACAGTAGGTATAGCCCATGGGTTTACAGTAATTCTGTCCTCTAAGTCTATATAGGTGAGGACAACCGGAAGTTTCTTTGAGATGAGATTGAGTGAGCTTGAGTTTGTAAGAACGAGTATCGAGCCTGAAACATCAAGAGCAATTGACTATCAAATGCTGCAATAAATTATTGAATTACTCTCGCCCTTGACGACCGGGTATGCAAACATTATTTCAACCACTATACGAAACGGCTGATTTCTAACACTGATGGGAGCAGACTGCAGCTTGGTGTTTTCCTTTTCTTGTCTGGATGTAGCCTTGTTATCAGCCAACTGCTGCTGCTGCTCCGCATGTTTACAATGTTCAGTCACAGTCTGTAGAGGTACTGTGTCCCACCCAATGCAAGTCAGTTTCACAGTTTTGCTCATAGCAGGCTGGAGGCCATGTACCAGGGCAGCCTTTAACCGGCTAGTATAGATCTCAGAGCTGGTCAGGCCACTGTATTTCCTGAACCACTTCTCCAACCTGTCTCTGTAATCTTCCAGGGATTCTTAAGGACCCTGTACACAACTGTGGATTGCAGCCCAACCAGTCACCGTGGGGTAGGGAGTCTTAATTCTCCCCAGGAGAAGAGTGAGTTGAGTTTGGTATGCTCCCTCTGCGGACCAGAGAAGGTCCTCATTGAACCCCTCCTGGACGTCTGCCAAGCATAGTTTCATCCTGGAACGCGTGATGTGTGCGATCTCTGCTCCCGATGGCTTGTATAGGCGCACCACCTTGATCATGTGAATCCCAAACTCAGCCAAGTCCTTGGTGGGATCTGGCATTTCATTAGCAATGTCTTTCAGTTCATCCTGTCTCCAAGTCTTTTGGATGTTGACCTCAGGCATCCATTCGTTATGGCCAGCCTGTCACTGGCCGTGGCTGTGGGTTAGGGTAAGCCTGGTCAGGGGATGGCCGATCGTCCGGATCTGGTAGACACGGGAGCTGGTTAAGGAGAAGGAATTCAGGCAGTGTGTGAGGAGGGAGTGGAGGCAGACAGAGGGTTAAACCCTGTAGGGGAGACTGTGAGGTTTTCCAGCTTCGGTTAGAAGAGTGGCAGGGGTGGCGCCTGGGTTGGACATAGAGACGGTCCCAGGACCGGTGCTGGTACAGGAGCTGCAGGGATTAGAGTACAGTAAGGAGGTGGAATGTCACACTCATCATCCTCTCCATTTCTGTTCCTTTTCTTCACTTTCTCAACACCCTGTCACACGTTCCTTTACCATTATCTTTTTACTCCCACTCTCAGTCCTTCTTTGAGCTTCTCTCTCCCAATTACCACAGTTATACCACTTTATCTTTCTTTCCTTTCTTACTTTTTTCAAACTCTTCTAACTTCCTTCTTTTAACTGAGCTTCACTAAATGTTCCCTTTAATGGAAAATCAGATACTTTGGGGACCCGGTCATACGCCTTCTCCAAATCCACAAAACACATGGATGGGCATATTCCCAGGCCCCAGGCGACCAGGACGGAATCCGCATTGTTCCTCTTCAATCTGAGGTTCGACTATCTGCCGAACCCTCCTTTCCAGTACCTTTGAGTAGACTTTCCCAGGGAGGCTGAGAAGTGTGATACCCCTGTAATTGGCACACACCCTCTGCTCCCCCTTTTTGAACAGGGGAACCACCACCCCGGTCCGCCACTCCTTAGGCACTTTCCCCGACTCCCACGCAATGTTGAAGAGGCGTGTCATCCAAGAAATCCCCTCCACACCCAAAGCTTTCAACATTTCTGGACGGATCTCGTCAATCCCCAGAGCTTTGCCACTGTGGAGTTGTTTGACTACCTCAGTGACTTCTGCCATGGAGATTGACGATGCTTCCCCATCAGCCTCCAGCTCTGCCTCCACTATAGACGGCGTGTTAGTGGGATTTAGGAGTTCTTCAAAGTGTTCCTTCCAACGCCCAATTACCTCCTAAGTTGAGGTCAACAGTGTCCCATCCTTACTGTACACAGCTTGGATAGTTCCCCATTTCCCCTCCTGAGGTGGCGGACGGTTTTCCAGAAACACCTTGGTGCCGACCGAAAGTCCTTCTCCATGGCTTCCCCAAACTCCTCCCACACCCACTGTTTTGCCTCTTTCACAGCAGAGGTCGCAGCCCTTCTGGTCTGTCGGTACACTGCAACCGTCTCTGGAGTCCTCCGGGATAACATATCCCGGAAGACCTCCTTCTTCAGTCGGACGGCTTCCCTGACCACCGGTGTCCACCAGGGTGTTCGAGGGTTACCGCCCCTTGATGCACCTAAGACCTTTAGACCACAGCTCCCCGCCGCAGCTTCGGCAATGGAGGCTTTGAACATCGATCACTCAGGTTCAATGCCCCCAACCTCCACAGGGATGCCAGAAAAGCTCTGCCGGAGGTGTGAGTTGAAGATCTTTCAGATGGGTGCCTCCTCCAGACGTTCCCAGTTCACCCACACTACCTGTTTGGGCTTTCCTGGTCCGTCCAGTGTCTTCCCCCACCCCCTGACCCAACTCACCACCAGAAGGTGATCGGTTGACAGCCCCGCCCCTCTCTTTATCCGAGTGTCCAAAACATGCGGTCTCAGATCCGATGACACGATCACAAAATCAATCATCGACCTTCGGCCTAGGGTGCTCTGGTACCATGTACACTTAAGAGCATCGATGGTGGTGTTCGTTATAGATAATCCATGACTGGCACAGAACTCTAACAACAAACGACCACTCAAGTTCAGATCAGGGAGGCCGTTCCTCCCTATCACGCCTCTCCAGGTGTCTCCATCATTGCCCACGTGTGCGTTCAAGTCCACCAGCAGAATTATGGAGTCTCCTACTGGAGCCCCATTCAGGGTCTCCAAGAAGGCCAAGTACTCCGAACTGCTGTTTGGGGCATATGCACAAACAACAGTCAGAGACCACCCCCCCACAACCCGTAGGCGTAGGGAGGCGACCCTCTCATCCACTGGGGTAAACTCCAACATAGTGGCACTCAGCCGGCGGCTTGTGAGTTTTACTTTGTCATTGAGCACGTACAAGTACAGTACAAGGAAATGCAGTAAAAGCCACGCCCCCTGCGAGGACCGAACTCTCGACCTAGACGCTACAAGACTGACTGCGTTACAAGCCTGCCTGCCTGCCCTACCTACTGCCCTAAAAAGTCAGCTGTCAATGCCAAGTGACCAGTATCCTTCGGCCTCTGCTGCCGTAGCTATCCGTCACGTTTTGCCTCATTTATTTGGGTGGGTGGAAATAGCCCATTAGCTGCCGTGTGGCTATTCTCGCCCGGGTGCAAATAGACACTGCGATTCAATATTTCAATAAGTTCTCATATCCCTGAGCTGGGTTACAGAATGATTACAATTCTTAGTATGTTCCTTGTTTTTACACAAATCCTTGTTGGAATATTTCCTGCTATTTCCCCACTCCTGACTCACTCCCCCCTTGACCTAACCTTATCTACCATCACAAATGTTCAATGCATTCTGGATTCATCTTATCATACAACACACTTATATCTTTTCAATACTTCTGGTCTATTGTCCATTATATGGATGCTAAGTGTCACAGTCACCTTCCCTTGATTAATGTATTTGGATTTGTTCAACACTTTTTCGGTTATTACATGACTCCATATGTAATGATAATGTCAATATAGACAATTCCTTTGTAACAACTTTTGGCAATGAAATAGTCTTGAAATTGTTTGTAATGAATCCAGAAGAATACTGCAAATGTAAAAAATTTTAGATTTTGAAGTGTATTATATTGGGCTGTGTTTGTGTGTGGCACCTTTAACAGCCTGTCTAACAGATCACACAGTAGAATATCTGTAGGGGAAGAGGGCTTCCAAGATGACAACCATCTTTTGCTTTTCATAAACCCTGACTAGTGTGTGTCACATCAGCATCAGCTTGCACAGGGTCTCCCTTGACCCTTTCCAACACTGTGTGTGTGTCTGTGATGGTCTTATATCTATATTTGACGGTGGTTACATTCTTAAATCACCATCTCTTTCT
Organism: Esox lucius; assembly: GCF_011004845.1. NCBI lineage: Eukaryota > Metazoa > Chordata > Actinopteri > Esociformes > Esocidae > Esox > Esox lucius. Next base: position 19,412,709 of record NC_047590.1, read on the forward strand.
TTTAGAACAAACTTAGTGGGTTCAGAATTAACACTAAAAGCCCTCAGCCATTGACACCTACTAGAAGCGCCATCAGGGGTCATTTTAACCCATGCATATTTTGAACGGGAGGGTGCTGCTGACACAATGATCGGCAGATGGCGCATCTAGCGCTTATATCCAATGCCAGTTACACTTAACGCCAGGAGAACAACATTTTGACCAAGAGGGACTTAAAAAATGGTGTGGGTGTGTGTCGTGGAAATCACTAATGGGAAAGGTACAGAGACTGTAGGTTCTTTTCACAAGTAAAGTTTTATTCAAGATTTGCAAACACTATTTTTCCTAGCCACTGAAATTCAACACTACTGTTGTTTGCTCCTTGTGGTTAAAGGCTGGGTGTTTTGTAAAAGCACTTTGTGACTGCTGATGTAAAAAGGGCTTTATAAATACATTTGATTGAAAATTTGATTGATTGCAAACCTGGAGCAGTTAACAACAACACTCTCTGCAGTCAGGTCAAGAGCTCTCTGTTGTAGGTTGAGCTCAGGCCTAAATACATTCAGTACAGCCCACTGTGTTCCCCTCCTATGCATGGTTAGTCTACATGTCTCACCAGCTTCTCTGTGAACTTAGAAAGATAAGATGTTTACGGCCCTTGAGAAGTTTAGCCAAAACTATAGCTATCTGTTGTAGGCACATCCTGTACAAGTGGGCAGAGCCAAAACACACAATGGCTTTACTAAATGACTGGATTGAAATCATAAGCAATATAATTATAGTGTTCTATGGAATAAGAACGTCTACCATATTCCCTCCTTTTGAGACTAAGTGTCAACAACAAGAAATTTGAAACAGTACAACCAATGAAATAACAAAACAGTAGAAATTACATCATACATTCCAGTAAGAGCAACATATTATTATCCCCCCAAAAGAATCTCTCCTACCATTACTCATCATTAAACTAACATTGTTTGGATGCAAAACAATCTTTTAATAAAGCATGAACATTTCTTCCCATATCCTAATGAATGGGAGGTGACTAAAACTTTGTTATTTATGTTACGGTTACAAAAACTATTTCCGCAAGCAATGATTATACAAAGAGTAATGTCTACTGTGTGTTGTTACACTTCATCCAAGTCCTTCACATTGATCCCCTGTACAACCGCATAACATTCAAGTGCCTTTTGTCCAGGTCAGTTTCAGTGTAATGAGGTGGGAGAATGTGTGGTTCATCAGCAACCACCAGACATTTTCATGGTGGTGCCTCCCGTGGGCCGTTGCCCAATCATGTAGATGGGCGGTCATCCTGTGACGGCTGGGGAGGCTGTTATTTGCTAGACTCCAGTCTTGAGCACGCCGTGGGCTCGCGCTGAGGCGGCTATTATTTAAGTCCTGCCGTTGGACTATACTGCTGCTGTTGGTTCCTCCAGTTTCTCCGTTGTTCCCCCCCAGCCTCTATGGTCCAGATAATGGCGGAAAGAGCAATACCGGCGATGAAGTCAATGAATGTGACTTTCAGTAAGCCCTCCTCGCTACTCCATGGCCATCGTGGTGGTCATCGTCCTTCTCAAATCTTCCACCAACCCTCTGGGATCCGCCCCCCCAAACCACTGTTGGTGGCGTGATGGTGATGTGATTTCTCTCATTCTCCCCAGATTCTGCCAAGAGAGTCAAGGACAAGCTACAGGTCCTTCGGTCCTCAATATGAGATAACAACAATCACTCATTGCACTGTCCATGGGAACAATAGTCGAGCCAGAGCACAGTTCTTCGCTCTCTCTTAACAATTAAATTGTTTAGGAAAATAATATGAGCCCTGGTTAAATGTTTCATCAATTAACACTCAATAATATACAAGTGATCACATGAGACGTTCTGTCAACTCTTCATCAGGTTAATGTGAAATAACATTTTATGAAAATATCCCTACACATCCCCCCTCTGGGACTTCTAAGTCCCACAATCTAGACCTGGAAATGGTGGGTGAGGAGGAGAACTCAGTTCCTATAAGAGAGTTGAAATCAACCCAATTACCTAAAACAATCTCCTCTGTCAACCACTGCTCCAGAGGCTGGAAGCCAAACCTCTCCCTCCCTGTTTGGCTGGGAGGAAGTAAAAGACTTCCAACCTGACCAATCAAGTCAGTTTGTGTATGCATGTGCAGATTTCTTTCAGAGCCTTGCAAAATATGTTTCAAACGATTACATATGAATGGAATATAAACTGATTATACAATGAGAATAAATTGCATTAAATAAATCATACATAATTTGAATGATAATCACTTCCATCAAAGAGAATGAGAATATAAGTAAAGTAATAAAAAATAATAAACCATCTAATTCTCCAAGCAGTCCTCTCTTTGTACTAGATTCGCTACTAGCCACCTAGAAACTTGACACCCCTTTACAATCCTTCTCAGCACAGAAATCACAGCCCCTCTCTGACACAAATCACAATTATAGGGTCTTGGGAAATGATAATGTCATCATGAAACATTTGGTCATCTATCTTCCCAGGATATTTGTATTCCTGCAACACCTATACCTATATCCCCAAAAATGGCAAGGGTAACAGCTAACACAACCCAATTACTATGTCGATCCAATTTAATAATGGTTTTACACTTTGGAAAATGTCTCCCTACAACCATACCACTGGCCTAAAAACATTCATGCCTGCCCAAGATCTTTAAACCTTCCCCCACAGGTATCCTGTATCTCGGACTCCTATCCCTATCAATCTCAGATTCTCACCACTTATTTACTTTTCCACTTCTCTGACCATCATTGTACTTCTTGTACCCACTTCTCTTCTCCCACATTTCACTTCTCTTTCCCTGCATTCCACCTCTCCTATCCTTCTTCTCACTTGCCTTGTCCTTCTTCTCACTTGCCTTGTCCTTCTTCTCACTTGCCTTGTCCTTCTTCTCACTTGCCTTGTCCTTCTTCTCACTTGCCTTGTCCTTCTTCTCACTGTCTGGGCCGTGGTACTGCTTGTGTCCCTATTCTACCTATTAGTTACTCATTTTCTGGGTCGTTTCCATGATATGAAAGTATGTAATTCCTCACTGGTCATTTTCCTGTCCCATACTTTTCCCCAAATATTTCCTTTTATTTCTACAACACCTTTCTCTTATAGTTGCTGGGTGGGCTATAACAAAAGAGTTACATTTTAGTTTTGACTTCCCGCTCCATTTAGACTTTGTGTCACAACCTCTATCCCAATACATGGCAAAGTCTGAATTTAACTGGGAAGTTACTCCCTAGTCCACTCCCTTCACCTGGCACATTGTCCTTTTGTCGTTATTTTCTGTTGATCTTTCAACCCAAAGGCCTCTTTTCTTTGGTCTTAAATACTTTAACAGAAACTCAGTCCAATCTTCTTTGGCAGTGAGCCACTCTGTGCTTCAGATCTGTTGCTTTTCTGTCTCACCGTTTATGTGTTCCAGACATAACAAGGTCAGGCCTTCCGCCACCTTCCCCAAAGAAACGTTCATGAATCAGGTTCTGGAACCCAGAAAGTGCCGAAGGGAATGGTTGCAGGAGGTTTCACTTCACACCATTGTTCCCAAATCGTCTCCATGCATTGAGTTAGAGGTCCATGACACCATCCTTATAGGAGAAAAGAGAAGACAAAAACACTACATCAGTTTACCTATTCTCCTGGGCCCTAACATCTGGGCTACTGCCATACTAAAATAATACTCAACTATTAGAGATGGTGGAACCATTAAATGTCAGACAAATAAACAATTGTTTCAGATGCATAAAATCATCACAAATAATTAAAAAATCCAAAACAATGATCAATTTAGATTAAAAATAATAATATGAATTATCAGTGACCTAATAAAAACTTTTCTTTTTGTCCAAGTTATATTTCCACCCAAACTGTTTGCTTAGTGCTATAGGGGTATCATTTTACAAAACACTGTTTCACATAAATAAAAAAATGGGCAAAAAACTAAAGACTAAAACTAGCTGGAAGTACAATCGCAATGACCAAATAAACAATTTAATCAGGATCTGCCAGAACATTTCTAAGACCCAAACATAACATTGATATAAAAAGTGTATTAAAAATTGAAATACAACTCCCCTCTCCTCTCTGATGTCCCCATGTCCAGTCAAGTGGCTCCTGGCTGTTACAGTCATGGTTGTAGGAGCCTCTTTGTTCTGCATGTGTCTCTCCATTCCTCCACCCTCTCCTTGACTGTGGTGCAGCTGGAACCATCAGTCTCTCCATTCCTCCACCCTCTCCTTGACTGTGGTGTAGCTGGAACCATCAGTCTCTCCATTCCTCCACCCTCTCCTTGACTGTGGTGCAGCTGGAACCATCAGTCTCTCCATTCCTCCACCCTCTCCTTGGCTGTGGTGCAGCTGGAACCATCAGTGTCCAATATTCTTATTCTGAACCCAAGGCAGTCTCTCACAGGCCTGGGCTTGGTTTGGCCTTGGAATGATCTGGGCCATCTGGGTGAGGTACCCCTTCATTGTACAAGGTGTATCAGGGTTGCAGGATTCAGGACTCCTACTTTGTGAGAAACAAAGATGGACTCTCGCACAACACAAAGCTAAAACCTTGACTGGAGAGTATAGCATTAACTTACTGAATTTCAAGGTGTGCTAATCAGCAATTTTAAACCCCAATCTTATATGTCTCTCTCTTAATGTCCTAAATTGGGAAATACCATTTTACCAATGTTCCATAAACGTAGAACTCACTTTCTTTCTCTCCTTTTAGAGTGAACCTCAAATCACTGATCTTGTAGACATATAGAACAAATAACACAAATAAGCAAGCATGGCGTTAGTTTGCAATATAGATACATAACATGACAAACACATGACCTACAAACACACAAACAATACATTTAACCCTGGCCAGTTGATGTACATGTCTTTGTCATGTTTCATAATTTAGATGAGCAAAATTTTTCTACAATTTCATGTACACAGAGGTCTCCAACTGGAATGTGAAAACAATTGCCATTTAAATCTTCCAATATAGAACCTGAATTTGATCTATTTTAATATTGGGAATCTAGTTCCCAGAATCTCAATTGGTGTGTCTGTCATCTTTTGCACCTCTCTCCAAGTGTCTCTCTGTGTTCTGGATTGGGATGCCTAGCGTTACTCCCTACTTTCTGGGACGGCAGCCAAAAGCCGTCTTATCTATGTGACTCCTCTCACTATCCTTTAACTGGACTCATTCAAACGTAACCAACAGACCACCTATACAATATTTTCAAACAATTGAATGAAACCACTTTAAAGAAAACCCAAAACTTGACCAGATCCTTTGTCCACTGTTGAATACTTTCTCGTGGCACATCTCCCACAAAATCTTTGTCTATCTGTCTATTTTCTTCCCATCTATCCACACGTCCCTTTTCTAGCAAATATCACTATCATCTACTCCTATCAATTTACCCAATATACGCATCACTCCCAATGAATCTCCTTTCACAAAGATCCTTACAGACAGGAATTCTCTTCCCTCACACACACTCTTTTGCACACACATTCACACTCACAGTCTACTGGTCCCTGCCTGCTTCCAGGTCCACAGGACGTTACCATACAGGTCTTCTTACAACCCCACTCGTTCACACACAACATGTCGTATACCTCCTTGGAACTAAGTTCCTGTTCGACCTCAGCCTGTCTTCTCGAATATTGACCTTCATCCCATTCACAAACAACTCAACACTTCTCGCAGCACTTCTCTCTGCGCCTACACACCCCTTAACATATTCCTCTATACTCCTCCGAACAGGAGAGTGCTATACTTTCCCACTCTTGGCCCTAACCATTCACGCTCAACTATCCCACAGCAGCGGACTCCCACACACCTGTAAGAGGCGGCCACTCATTCAGCCCCCGCCCGTGCTGTCACCCAAAGTTTGTCTGAGGTGGTACTCGCGGGGCACACTCATACAGCTAAACTCAAAGCTGCCTGGTCCTGTCCCACAGCAGTCTTCTCCTACTGAGGGTGACTCGGCGCGGTGGATTCGTCCATGCAGTCACTCGGGCCTTCCTGCCTCCTCATCTCTCCCGGTTGGCCCTAACAGACCGTGGTGGGAGCACAGGACTTATACTGGTTGCAACCCACACACTTATTTAATTATGTCCTATCTTGTTGTGCTGTGTCCTACCTAAAATGTGTAGCATGCCATTTACCCCCCAATTTTTGGATTCAAAAGCTCCCCATTGCATCAATCAAAAAAGGTTTAGTTTGTTAAATTTAGTAAGGCCTCACGTGGTGCCAAACTGCCAGGTCAGGTGTTTCAAGTCACACAAACCACAGAATTAAAGTAAGAACATGCTTACCTCTCAAAGTGGCCATGTGTTGTTTGTCCGAACCGACCCACGGCGCCTTCCGCAGTCGACAGCCAACCAGCCCGATGCCAACCCTGCTCGCAGCGCCAAGATTATGTTGTGGAAAACACTTCAGATTTCCAGACAAAAAAGATGCAAAGACTCAGGAGCCTTCGAATCCAAAAGCTTACTTTATTGACGTCATAAAGCTGTGCTGATCTGCAGAGCAACCAAGCCATGTTGGTCTGCAGAACAACCGACTTCCAAACCTTAAACACACATTTTTATACAGTATGGTTGTACAATTATATTAGGTCCTCCCATTATGCTAATTTCCAGATGGATCCTTCTCAAATCTTCCACCAACCCTCTGGAATCCACCCCCCCAAACCACTATTGGTGGCGTGATGGTGATGTGATTTCTCTCATTCTTCCAAGATTTTGAGTCAAGGACAAGCTACAGGTCCTTCTGTCCTCAATATGAGATAACAACAACCACTCATTGCACTGTCCATGGGAACAATAGTCGAGCCAGAGCACAGTTCTTCACTCTCTTAACAATTAAACTCTTTGGGAAAATAATATGAGCCCTGGTTAAATGTTTCATCAATTAACACTCAATTAATATACAAGTGATCACATGAGACGTTCTGTCTACTCTTCATTAGGTTAATGTGAAATAACATTTTATGAAAATATACCTACAAGGTCCCTCACAACGACCTAGTCACCTGGTTGGATCTTGTGGAGTGGTCCTCCCTTTGGCTCAGGCATGGCTGCTTTCACCCTAGGAAAAATAGACTTCAACACATTGTTAGGAACTCACCATCTCTGTTTTTCAGCGTCAGTCTATTCTGTGGGAAAGGAGTGGAGATGATCCTCATTGGTCTGCCTATAATCTCCTCATGAGGAGAAAGACCCGTAGTATGATGCTCTCTGCCTCGCATGTACATTAAGGCAAGTGGCATCACTGTTACCCATGACAACCCTGTCTCAGCCATCAATTCGGACAATTGATTAGCCCTATCAACCAAGCCACCACTGGCTGGATGATAGCTACAATGTGTGCGCGGATCGGTTTTCGGACTAGTGGAGATGCATTCAATCACACTATTTACAAAATGGGAACCATTTTCTGATGGTAGGCCCCATCTGGGAATAATTTCCAGTATCAAATTCTTTGCGACAGCGATGGCTGTGGCATGTTTGCATGGAAATGCTTCTACCCACTTGTAGAATGCATCCACCTTTACCAGGCAATAGTTGTATACCTGGCATGGAGTCAACTCATTGAAATCCATCATTAAGTGCTCAAACGGCCCCTCAGACCTTGGATGGGCTGACATCGATGTGCCCCTACCCACATTGTGTGACATACAAATCACACATTTTGCACCAACATTTTTGGCATATAGGGAAAATCTTGGTGCAAACCAAAAGTTAAGTACAATATTCACAACCCCACCCTTGGAAACTTGCTCTTGGCCATGTACCAACTTTGCAACATGAGGTAACAGGGGCGAAGAAGGACAAACCCAACACTTCAGCTTCTGGTCAAAGGAGCATTTCAACCCCTTCTGACGAGAGACCTCCAATGTGTCAGCGCCTGATTGCGAGTCAGAAACGTCATTACGAGAGAAAACATCAGTTGGAGGCAGAGAAACCATCTGAAAAATGGGGGAGACAGGAGACGTGGCAGCAGCTTTAGCAGCCATGTCAGCTACAGTGTAACCTTTAGAGACGGAATCAGAGGCGTTGAGTAGTACGCCACCCGCCACTGCTTCCCACCCTGATCCTGTGTAAAAACAGAAGACATTAACCAATTTTTTGAGGTCCGTCAATGGTCCAATGGTTTACAATTTTGTTCTTCATGGCCATTTTGTGGTCAAGATCTGTCAACACCATGAACAACCCGCTGTGCCGGGGCAGCCCAATAGAATGGAACACACATAACATACAACGTGGGGGAGAATTTAGAACCATCTTTCAGCCAGGTGCCAGCATCCTCCCAGTTAACCTGATCCGTCTTCGCTATTGAAATGTGGGGTATCCTATCAGTAAAGCCAAACAATGATTGTCGTTTGCTTGTTAATTGGACCGCCAATACACAGTGGTCTGGTCATATATACACACATTCCTGCATATCACAGTCTCAGACCCTGGTTTGACTAGCCATTTCTTCTCGTAGTTTGCGTTCCTATCTCATTGAGAGAGCACACAATGGAGTAGATTTAACCAAGGTGCACCTGGTCATAAATCCCATGCATAATGCCAATCTGGACCTGTCTGAATGTCAGACAGCATCAATATCAGACAGTCCTCATGTGGCTGTGTAATCACAAGACAATCCAGGATTTGATTATAATTTATTTATTTACAGGGACAATGGCAACATTTACTTTGGAGAACGCCTACCTCTGCATGTCAGAACCAGCCTAACAAAGCTCCAGCCACCATCCAGACAAAATCCAGCTATGGACAAGATCCAGATGACTTCATGGACTGGACAGAGGGGCCACAGAAGTATAAGAACAAAATCGGTCAATGGCAGAATAAATACCCCTGTCGTCAGGTTGAGGAACCTATGGAAGTAGATGTTGTGGACAACAAACATTACTTCGGAATACGCCTCCCTCTGCAAGTCAGAACCAGCCCAACACAGCACCAGCCACCATCCAGAAAAACATCTGCTATGGACAAGATCAAGATGACTTCATGGACTGGACAAAGGGCCCACCGAAAGATAATATGAAAATCGGTCTATGGAAAAATAAATATCCCTGTCATCAGGTTGAGCAACCTATGGACGTTGATGTTGTGGACAACAAACATTTACTTCCAAATAGGCCTCTCTCTGCAAGTCAGAACCAGCCCAACACAGCTCCAGCCGCCATCCAGTCCTGCTATGGACAAGATCAAGATGACTTCATGGACTGGACAGAGGGCCCCCAGAAGGATAAGAACAAAATCGGTCAATGGCAGAATAAATACCCCTGTCGTCAGGTTGAGCAACCTACGGATATTGATGTGGACAACAATCAATCAACACTGAGTAGCAAGAACACAATGCGGCCAAGCCAATCAGCTGGAACTACCAAAACAACCATCCGGCGCCGCTCATCAAAAGCAGCTACTCGTTGGTCATTCTCACGTCAGAACAAAGTGAAATGTTGGCCATACAGCCAGACAACCCGTATCCAGGCAACCAGGCAGCAGACACCAATTGTCACGCCCTGATTCCTTCTGAAACCCTGCCTGTCCCAGACCACGTACCTGCCTGTCACCCGTCTAAATAAACACTCCATTTTGGCATGTATCTTTGATTGCAGTTCAGTATTCTGTTGCAATCTCCATATGGTTTCTCTGCACCCTAAAAAACTGAGATTATCTTTTGTAATGAGAAACTATAACATTTAAATTTGTATTATTTATAATAATGCACATGCACGAGCGCACACGTTAAAATACCTAATTTATTTTATAATAAAGATACTCAATACAGGTAGCAGCATAGACAGGCTGGAGAACATTCACTGACAAAACTTGTTTCTCTCCTCTGGGGCATGTGTATCGCAGAACATGTTACTGTTCCACATAAAGTTAACTATCCTGTGCTCCTAAAAATACTTCTAACAGTTATGTATAGATCATCCAAGGAGAATAATAGAGTTAAACTGATAGAATTTATACAGATTAAATATGGCAGGTGCTATTTGCACCCAGCTGTCAGTAGCCAACAATGATATTTGCACCCGGGGTGGAAATAGCCCATGAATCCACATGGTAAACACCCTATGATTTGGTGAGGTAATGACTCAGGTTTTTTACTACAGCCTGTGTATGCATGTCACTAAAACAAAACAAAAACGGAATACCTAATATCAGATCTACCTGTTGTGAGTCATTTATTACATGATGCAAACGTACGAGCATTATATTCACATATTTGGCCTTGGTCGGCTAGCACAAAACATGCATATATGTGCTGAGCCTTGGAATTATTAATCATATGTCACAAGAACCAACGTATAAAGTCAAATTCAGGTCATCAAATGCAAAAACATTGCTAATATGTATGTAAATTCAGCCATTCCCCAATGTCCCCATCTAACGTTAGCTAGTTAATTTAACAACATAACATTGGACAAATCTGTTCCTACAGTCTAAAATCGAACCATTAGCCCTATTTTGGTGTTTAAAAACTTAATATGGCAACACAGCAGAATATTTCGATCCACTGCAGGAGTTTTGCCAAAGCTTGTTGAGCTGTAGCAAGTTAGAGCTGGTTAGCTAACACTAACACTACTATTTAGCAAAATGACTGTATGCCCTCAACACTGCTGGCTAACGTTTGCTAAATTACTTGGCTAACGTCTAACATTTGCTAAATTAGCTGGGCATAGCTAACCATAGAAGTTGGCACATTGGATCATTTTAGTTGAATTCTACAAACATCGAGAAAATACAGCGTCGTTGAGCAGGTTCTATTTTGTGTTTAATATAGCTTACCGTTTTTAATTGAATCCTCCTTAGGCACGTGCAACAATTGAGGCACGTAGCTCTGAACTTCTGTATTTTTTTTGTCATTGAGCACGTACAAGTACAGTACAAGGAAATGCCGTAAAAGCCACGCCCCCTGCGAGGATCGAACTCACGACCTAGACGCTACAAGACTGACTGCGTTACAAGCCCGCCTGCGCTAAAAAGTCAGCTGTCAATGCCAAGTGACCAGTATCCTTTGGCGTCTGCTGCCGTTCATGCATGTAGCTATCCGTCACGGATTGCCTCATTTATTTGGGTGGGTGGAAATAGCCCATTAACTGATGTGTGGCTATTCTCGCCCGGGTGCAAATAGACACTCCGATTCAATATCCCTGAGCTGGGTTACAGAATGATTACAATTCTTAATAAGGTCCTTGTTTGTACACAAATCCTGGTTGGAGTATTTCACATTTCCTGCTATTTCCCCACTCCTGATTCACTCCCCCCTTGACCTTTCCTTATCTACCATCACAAATGTTCAGTGCATTCTGGATTCATCTTATCATACAACACACTTATATCTTTTCAATATTTCTGGTCTATTGTCCATTATATGGATGCTATGTGTCACAGTCACCTTTCCTTGATTAATGTATTTTGATTTGTTCCACACTTATTTGGTTACTACATGACTCGAAATAGTCTTGAAATTGTATGTAATGAATCCAGAAGAATACTGCAAATGTAAAATATTGTAGATTTTGAAGTGTGTATTATATTGGGCTGTGTTTGTGTGTGGCACCTTTAACTGTTTGTCTAACAGATCACACAGTAGAATATCTGTAGGGGAAGAGGGCTTCCAAGATGACAACCATCTTTTGCTTTTCATAAACCCTGACTAGTGTGTGTCACATCAGCATCAGCTTGCACAGGGTCTCCCTTGACCCTTTCCAACACTGTGTGTGTGTGTCTGTGTATGGTCTTATATCTATATTTGACAGTGGTTACATTTTTACATCACCATCTCTTACTTTTAGAACAAACTTAGTGGGTTCAGAATTAACACTAAAAGCCCTCAGCCATTGACACCTACTAGAAGCGCCATCAGGGGTCATTTTAACCCATGCGTATTTTGAACGGGAGGGTGCTGCTGACACACAAAGATCGGCAGATGGCGCATCTAGCACTTATATCCAATACCAGTTACACTTTTGCCGGAAGAACGACATTTTGACCAAGAGGGACTTAAAAAATGGTGTGGGTGTGTGTCGTGGAAATCACTAATGGGAAAGGTACAGAGACTGTAGGTTCTTTTCACAAGTAAAGTTTTATTCAAGATTTGCAAACACTATTTTTCCTAGCCACTGAAATTCAACACTACTGTTGTTTGCTCCTTGTGGTTAAAGGCTGGGTGTTTTGTAAAAGCACTTTGTGACTGCTGATGTAAAAAGGGCTTTATAAATACATTTGATTGAAAATTTGATTGATTGCAAACCTGGAGCAGTTAACAACACTCTCTGCAGTCAGGTCAAGAGCTCTCTGTTGTAGGTTGAGCTCAGGCCTGTATACATTCAGTACAGCCCACTGTGTTCCCCTCCTATGCATGGTTAGTCTACATGTCTTACCAGCTTCTCTGTGAACTTCGGCCTAGAAAGATAAGATGTTTACGGCCCTTGAGAAGTTTAGCCAAAACTATAGCTATCTGTTGTAGGCACATCCTGTACAAGTGGGCAGAGCCGAAACACACGATGGCCTTACTAAATTACTGGAATACATTTTGAATAAGCAATATGATTTCATTGTACTATGAATTAACAACAATTCTACCACATTCCCTTCTTTTGATACTATGTCTCAACAAAAACAGAAAACCAATTTGCAGTGGGTGGGACATCAGATAAGATAGTGATGGGGTTGGGGACGACAGGGGAACCAGCATGTGTTCATTAACAGGTCTGAGATCTTGAACAAATAGCCAGCACGACATTCACAACTCCATATGGACTTATTACATGATATTCTAAACGCGTTACTTTTATGCCATATACACTCACCTAAAGGATTATTAGGAACACCATACTAATACTGTGTTTGACACCCTTTCGCCTTCAGAACTGCCTTAATTCTAGGTGGCATTGATTCAACAAGGTGCTTAAAGCATTCTTTAGAAATGTTGGCCCATTTATATAGGATAGCATCTTGCAGTTGATGGAGATTTGTGGGATGCACATCCAAGGCACAGAGCTCCCGTTCCACCACATCCCAAAGATGCTCTATTGGGTTGAGATCTGGTGACTGTGGGGGCCATTTCAGTACAGTGAACTCATTGTCACCAATTTGAAATGATTCGAGCTTTGTGACATGGTGCATGATCCTGCTGGAAGTAGCCATCAGAGGATGGGTACATGGTGGTCATAAAGGGATGGACATGGTCAGAAACAATGCTCAGGTAGGCCGTGCCATTTAAACTATGCCCAATTGGCACTAAGGGGCTTAAAGTGTGCCAAGAAAACATCCCCCACAACATTACACCACCACCAGCAAGTGCACAGTGGTAACAAGGCATGATGGATCCATGTTCTCATTCTGTTTACGCCAAATTCTGACTATACCATCTGAATGTCTCAACAGAAATCGAGACTCATCAGACAAGGCAACATTCTTCCAGTCTTCAACTGTCCAATTTTGGTGAGCTCGTGCAAATTGTAGCCTCTTTTTCCTATTTGTAGTGGAGATGAGTGGTACCCAGTGGGGTCTTCTGCTGTTGTAGCCCATCCGCCTCAAGGTTGTGCATGTTGTGGCTTCAAAAATGCTTTGCTGCATACCTTGGTTGTAACGAGTGGTTATTTCAGTCAAAGTTGCTCTTCTATCAGCTTGAATCAGTCGGCCTATTCTCCTCTGACCTCTAGCATCAACAAGGCATTTTCGCCCACAGGACTGCCGCATACTGGATGTTTTTCCCTTTTCACACCATTCTTTGTAAACTCTAGAAATGGTTGTGCGTGAAAATCCCAGTAACTGAGCAGATTGTGAAATACTCAGACCGGCCCGTCTGGCACCAAAAACCATGCCACGCTCAAAATTGGTTATATCACCTTTCTTTCCCATTCTGACATTCAGTTTGGAGTTCAAGAGACTGTCTTGACCAGGACCACACCCCTAAATGCATTGAAGCAACTGCCATGTGATTGGTTGATTAGATAATTTCATTAATGAGAAATTGAACAGGTGTTCCTAATAATACTTTAGGTGAGTGTAGATCCAATTATATTGATGAAACTTACTGTAAGGAGTAAGCCTAGGCTATAAAAGATGAACACAGTCTAATGTGCCATTTGTCAGTTCCTGCTCTTATTTCCACCCGAGTCAAGTGCTGCTATAAACACACAATGCAAATCTCTCTACACACTTAAACACAATTTTTAATAGAAGCTTCCATAACATGCATTTAGTAGACTTTCAGTGGGTAAAATAACTGTTAGTTCAATTAATTCAAATTATTGGTGGGCTACCATCTTCGCCCCATCGCCATATCCTTACATAATGTAATGATTGGATACTAGAAAAAATCTAATTTTGTTGACGTGGTGTGGTGTGTAATAATTTTTTAACATTTAATTTAAATTAATCAGCAATGGAGTGGTCACAATCTTTGCCAAATGACCATACAAGGGCTGTCGCAATTACTTAAACAACTGCCTGATCGTAATTATTTGCAACGATATTTTTGCACTCTGAATAAGGGACTTTCGTCAAATTTTAGAAACGTCTCAACAAATAGCCTACCACACGAATAATGTCCTTTTCCATAGGAAAAGTAGACCACGCGTGTTGCAGGAGCGCCTTTGACATGCTCTGTGGAAAGTTTTAAATCTACTTACACTCGTTTGCTTCTTATTTTCAGTATGTTTAACCCTGGTTGAGAATTTTTTTTTTCTAATGTAGCCTAATTTCGCATTATAATTGGACAAACCCGTTTCAATCGCTTATTTGTGGCATCAACTCTGAGCTAAAATAGAAAAACACTCAAGCGTGTGTAAAATACTTTGGCTAATATAATCAGTTGATATTTGTCATTTCCAACCATATTTCCGAAGTATTATGCCCATTCAAATGTATGGATAAATGTATATTGTCCCATCCGCTGAAACCCCGTGCTCATGTCTAACCATAAGAGGGAAAGGAGGCTCGCGGTTTTCTTGGCAACGTATCATATAGGACACACAATAGTAGGCCATTTAATATTTTAATATGCTTTTGATCAATGTTTTTATTTATTCAGCATATTTCCCACCTGACAGACGATATTTGCATCTGCATGACACGTGATACCACCTTGACATGACGCGCGCGCGCACACACACAAATCAAAAATACCAAAACGTTGCCCCATCTGGTGGCAAATAAGCAATTATTTTAAAGAATTACACCTATAAAAAATTAAATAGAAATGGCAGATAGTGCGACTGGCAGAAATACGGTGGTCCATGACAACAAGACTTCGATTATGACGTCATAAAAGAGCCCTGGTCAAAAGTAGCTTACTCTCAAGGGAAGCAGTATCATCTTGTAGTCATCAATTATGATGTCATAAAAGAGCCCTGGATATAAGTAGTGTACTCTCAAGGGAAGCAGTATTTTATAACTTCAATCATTTCAAGACACTTCAACAATGTACCTGTCACAATACTTCCAATTACTTTTCTTCATTAGCTGTACCACATTTCAGATAATAATCGACTCTCTCCATTACCTGAGCCAGTTTGGACCCCTCCACCTGATTCCTCTAGACCAGTTCACCTTTAATGTGTTGAGTAGTGTTCCCAAGGATGTTCTGTGTTCATGGCTGACCAGTCAGATGAATGGAGGACCTCCCACATCTGGAGTGGATCCCTCCCAGAACCAGGTTTGTTTGGCCTAACTGTTAACGTGTAGTCTGAAATGGCAATGTAGATGCTATAGAGTAGACAACAGGATTTAATTTCGAAGGGTATAATTATTTATTTATTTATTTACAGGGACAATGGCAACATTTACTTTGGAGAACGCCTCCCTCTGCATGTCAGAACAAGCCCAACACAGCTCCAGCCACCATCCAGACGAACTCCAGCTATGGACAAGATCCTGATGACTTCATGGACTGGACGGAGGGCCCCCAGAAGGATAAGAACAAAATTGATCAATGGCAGAATAAATACCCCTGTCGTCAGGTTGAGGAACCTATGGACGTTGATGTTGTGGGCAACAAACATTTACCTCCAAATAGGCCTCTCTTTGCAAGTCAGAACCAGCCCAACACAGCTCCAGCCGCCATCCAGAATAAGTCTTGCTATGGACAAGGTCAAGATGACTTCATGGACTGGACAGAGGGCCCCCAGAAGGATAAGAAGAAAATGGGTCTATGGAAGAATAAATACCCCTGTCATCAGGATGAGCAACCTATGGACGTTGATGTTGTGGACCACAAACATTTACTTCCAAATAGGCCTCTCTCTGCAAGTCAGAACCAGCCCAATACAGCTCCAGCCGCCATCCAGAAAAAGTCTTGCTATGGAAAAGATAAAGATGACTTCATGGACTGGACAGAGGGCCCACAGAAGGATAATATGAAAATTGGTCTATGGCAGAATCAATACCCCTGTCGTCAGGTTGAGCAACCTATGGATGTTGATGTTGTGGACAACAAACATCTACCTCCAAATAGGCCTCTCTCTGCAAGCCAGAACCAGCCCAATACAGCTCCAGCCGCCATCCAGAAAAAGTCTTGCTATGGAAAAGATCAAGATGACTTCATGGACTGGACAGAGGGCCCACAGAAGGATAATATGAAAATTGGTCTATGGAAGAATAAATACCCCTGTCGTCAGGTTGAGCAACCTATGGATGTTGATGTTGTGGACAACAAACATCTACCTCCAAATAGGACTCTCTCTGCAAGTCAGAACCAGCCCAATACAGCTCCAGCCACTATCCAGAAAAAGCCCTGCTATGGACAAGATCCAGATAACTTCATGGACTGGACAGAGGGCCCACAGAAGGATAATATGAAAATTGGTCTATGGCAGAATAAATACCCCTGTCGTCAGGTTGAGCAACCTATGGATATTGATGTGGACAACAATCAATCAACATTAAGTAGCAAAAACACAGTGAGTCCAAGCCAATCAGCTGGTACAACCATAACAACCGTCTGGCGCCGCTCATCAAAAGCAGCTACTCGTTGGTCATTCTCACATCAGAACAAAGTGAAATGTTGGCCATACAGTCAGACAACCCGTATCCAGGCAACCAGGCAACAGACACCAAATGTCACGGCCTGATTCCTTCTGAAACCCTGCCTGTCCCAGACCACATACCTGCCTGCCGCCCGTCTGTCTCTCAAGCTCATCGATCTGGTACCGAACCTCTGCCTGTCCTCAACCACATACCTGCCTGCCGCCCATCTGTCCCTCAAGCTCATCGATGGTGTACCGAACCTCTGCCTGACCTCGACCACATACCTGTCTGCCGCCTGTCTGTCCCTCAAGCTCATCAATGGTGTACCGAACCTCTGCCTGACCTCGACCACGTACCTGCCTGCCTGCCGCCCGTCTGTCCCTCAAGCTCATCGATCGTGTACCAAACCTCAGCCTGTCCTCGACCACATACCTGCCTGCTGGCCGTCTAAATAAACACTCCATTTTGGCATGTATCTTTGATTGCAGTTCAGTATTCTTTTGCAATCTCCATTTGGTTACTCTGCACCCTAATAATCAGAGATTATCTTTTGTAATGAGAAACTGTAACATTTGAATACATTATTATTATTTATAACAATGCACATGCGCACAAACACACACATTAAAATACCTAATTTTTTTAATAAAGATACACTTACAGTAGTGGTTAACTCAAAACAGGTAGCAGCATAGACAGGCTGGAGAACATTCACTGACAAAACTTGTTTCTCTCCTCTGGGGCATGTGTATCGCAGAACATGTTACTGTTCCACATAAAGTTAACTATCCTATGCTCCTAAAAATACTTCTAGCACTTATGTCTAGATCTGCCTGGGAGTATAACGGAGTTAAACTGATATAATTTATACAGATTAAATATGGCAGGTGCTATTTGCACCCAGGTGTCCGTAGCCAACAATGCTATTTGCACCCAGGTATCCGTAGCCAACAATGCTATTTGCACCCAGGTGTCCGTAGCCAACAATGCTATTTGCACCCAGGTGTCCGTCGCCAACAATGCTATTTGCACCCAGGTGTCCGTTGCCAACAATGCTATTTGCACCCAGGTGTCCGTAGCCAACAATGCTATTTGCACTCGGGGTGGAAATAGCCCATGTATCTATTTACACCCTGGTGTATATAATGGCAGACAATTTGTAGCCATGTGTCTGTAGCCAACTACCCGAGTACAAATACTCAAATTGATCACACACCAATATTATTTGCATTGATCTACATTTACTTTGACTTAAATGGTAAACACCCTATGATTTGGCGAGGTAATGACTTTATTCTTCTGTAAGATTCTGTTTTTTTACTACAGCCTGTGTATGCATGTCACTAAAACCAAAAACACCCAGAATACCTAGTATCAGTTTACATTTTTTGCATGATGCACACGTAAGAGCATTATATTCACATATTTGGCCTTGGTCGGCTAGCACAAAACATGCATATCTGTGCTGAGCCTTGGAATTATTAATCATATATGTCACAAGAAACAATGTGTAAAGTCAAATTAAGGTCATCAAATGCACCTTTGAAACTTTGATAACATGTATGTAAATTCACCCATTCCCCAATGTCCCCGTCTAACGTTAACTATTTAATTTAACAACATAACATTGGACAAATGTTTCTACAGTCTAACATCGAACCATTAGCCCTATTTCTCAGCAGGGGCTAGCTATAGCGGCATCGGCAAATGCTACAAACACCAGCAGTTGCAGTCGGATATGCTCTTTCCTCTACAGTACGACAGGCTACTGGTTTGGTTGTATATGTTGAGTAGTGGGTGATTTCGGACACAGCCCTTGTTTGCCACCGTTCTATCCCATAATCGGTTGAGTAAATTTGTGGCATCTCAGGCTGCCACCGGAAATACCATATAAACGGCGAAAGATGCCGTGGCATCTCAGGAAAAATCGTTGGCATCTCAACCTGCCACACAAAACAATGCCACTGCTAATGGGGCAGATGCCGTGGCATCTCAACCTGCCACTTTAAATGCCACTGCTAACGGGGCAGATGCCGTGGCACCTCAACCTGCCACCGGAAATGCCACTGAGAGCTGCCAATGCCGCAAATTGAGCTAGCTGTCACTCCACATTTCAGGAAAAACGAGTCCTAGCTACCTAGAACTCCAATCTATCAGGCTCCAGTCCGGATATTCCGTAAGTCCTGCCAAGCGAGCATTCTGGCTGAAACCACACACACAAGAACTTGTCGACCAAAGGAAAATGTGTCTCAAAAATGTGTAAATATAAAATTCAGATCGGTAAAAAGATTTGTAAATGTAAGTCAAACTTGTAAATGTTAAGCAACAGTTGTAAATGTTTTACAGATTTGTGTTTTATTTGTGAAACATGTTTAAAATGTTTTTATACACAAAATATGTTTTCACATTTACAAATCCTATTTTATTTGTGAGGTGTGATGAATATAGATATATTTACGAATATTGAGACACATCTAACTCCACACATTATTGCTGCCTTGTGGCTATTCTCATCCTGGTGCATATAGACACTCTGATTCAATATGTCTATTAGTTCTCATATCCCTGAGCTGGGTTACAGAATGATTACAACTCTTATTAAGTTTGTTTTTCCACAAATCCTGGTTGGAGTATTTCACATTTCCTGCTATTTCCCCACTCCTGATTCACTCCCCCCTTGATCACAAATGCTCAGTGCATTCTGGATTAATCTTATCATAGAACACACACATATCTTTTCAGTATTTCTGGTCTATTGTGCATTATATGGATGGTAAGTGTCACAGTAACTTTCCCTTGATTAATGCCTACTGTTTTTATTCAACCCCAAATCTGTAAGAAAATACACTTCATATTGTAGATTCCTCAATGTAGCCACCCTACTACTACAATAGATACATAATGATTCTGTCTTCTGTATACCCTACCTACCTTGTCACCCTCTGCATACCCACCTTAACGCATTAAGAAGGAAATACATTACACAAATGTACTTTTAAACAGGCACACCAGTTCACTGAATAGCGTACCAGGTGATTACTTCATGAAGCTGGTTGAGAGAATGAAAAGTGCGCAAAACTGTCATCAAGGCAAAGGGTGGTTGCTTTGAAGAATCTTAATGTGTACATGTATTTTGATTTGTTTTTTTTTTGGTTACTACATGATTTCATATGTAATGATAATGTCAATTCAGACAATTCCTTTGTAACAACTTTTGGCAAAGAAATAGTCTTGGAATTATAACTAATGTATCTAGAAAAATACTGCAAATGTAAATTTGTGTTTGTGAGGGAGAGAGGATGCTTTTAGTACATTTAGAAGTGTGTATTATATTGGGCTGTGTTTGTGTGTGGCCCCTTTAACAGATCACACAGTAGAATATCTGTAGGGGAAGAGGCCTTCCAAGATGACAACCACCCTTTGCTCTTCATAAACCACATCAGTGTCACATCAGCTTGCACAGGGTCTCCTTTGACCATTTCCAACACTGTGTGTGTGTGTGTGTTTGTGTGTGTCTGTGTATGTCTTATATCTATATTTGACTGTGGTATTTTTACATCACCATCATATTTCTTTTAGAACAAACTAAGTGGGTTCAGAATTAAGGAATAGACATATAGCTTTTTAGTTGAAGCTAGTCTAGAATGTCACAGACTTCAATTATGATGCTGATGTCATTTCATCAAAGAGCTCTGGCCAAAAATTTTCTCTAAAGGGAAGCAGTATTTTATAACTTCAGTCATTTCAAGACACTTCAACAATGTACCTGTCACAATACTTCCAATTACTTTTCTTCATTAGCTGTACCACATTTCAGATAATAATCGACTCTCTCCATTATCTGAGCCAGTTTGGACCCCTCCACCTGATTCCTCTAGAACAGTTCACCTTCAATGTGTTGAGTAGTATTCCCAAGGATGTTCTGTGTTCATGGCTGACCAGTCAGATGAATGGAGGACCTAACACATCTGGAGTGGATCCCTCCCAGAACAAGGTTTGTTTGGCCTAACTGTTAACGTGTAGTCTGAAATGGCAACGTAGATGCTATAGTGTAGACAACAGGATTTGATTTCGAAGGGTATCATTATTTATTTATTTATTTACAGGGACAATGGCAACATTTACTTTGGAGAACGCCTCCCTCTGCATGTCAGAACCAGCCCAACACAGCTCCAGCCACCATCCAGACAAACTCCAGCTATGGACAAGATCCAGATGACTTCATGGACTGGACAGAGGGCCCCCAGAAGGATAAGAACAAAATTGGTCAATGGCAGAATAAATACCCCTTTCGTCAGGTTGAGGAACCTATGGACGTTGATGTTGTGGACAACAAACATTTACTATGGAATAGGCCTCCCTCTGCATGTCAGAACCAGCCCAACACAGCTCCAGCCACCATCCAGTCAAACCCCTGCTATGGAGGACATCAGGATTTCTTGGACTGGACGGAGGGCCCCCAGAAGGATAACAAAATCGGTCAATGGCAGAATAAATACCCCTGTCATCAGGATGAGCAACCTATGGATATTGATGTTGTGGACAACAATCAATCAACATTAACTAGCAAGAACACAGCCCAGCCAAGCAGGTACGACCAAGACAACCGCCTGGCTCCGCCCATCAAAAGCTGCTACTTGTTGATCATTCTCCCATCAGAACAAAGAGAAATGTTGGCCAGACAGCCTATATCCAGGCAACCACGAACCAGACACCAATGTCCAACAGCAACATCCACTAACAGAAGTGTTGGCAACTTGAGGAAAAGAAAACCACCCACACTTCATCCCAAAGAGGATGTAGATTTCTTTCCTCTGAAACTGTCAAAATACATAGCTCAACACAGACATTAATATATAGATCAGCACAAAAGAAGACATGGAAGTAAAATGATTACTTAAAAAAAAAAGATGAAGTCTCCATTTTGGCATGTATCTTTGATTGCAGTTCCTTTTGTAATCTCCATATGGTTACTCTGCACCCTAAAAAACAGATTATTATTTGTAATGAGAAACTATAACATGAGTACATTTGTATTATTTATAATAATACACACACACACACACACACACACACACATTAAAATACCAAATTTATTTTTTAATAATGATACACTAACAGTAGTGTTTAACTCAATACAGGTAGCAGCATAAACAGGCTGGAGAACATTCACTGACGAAACTTGTTTTTCTCCTCTGGGGCATGTGTATCGCAGAACTTGTTCTGGTCTACATAAAGTTAACTATCCTGTGCTCCTAAAAATACTTCTAGCAGTTATGTATAGATCTTCCTGGGAGTATAATAGTTAAACTGATAAATATTTTTATTACCTTATATCCCTGAGCTGGGTTCCAAAGTTTTTTGAACTTTTAGTAAGTTCCTTGTTTTTCCAGAAATCCTGGTTGGAGTATCCCCCCACTCCTGATTCAGGGAAACCTTTAACCAGGAATTGGGGGAAACCATAAATTGTAATGTTAGTTCCCAAAAGGTTGCAAATCCAACTCTAAATCAGTTTTTGGGTAGATGAATTGTTGAAAATTGGAATACAATTCTATTTCTGATTGCATCACGAAACATTCACATCCATTTGAATCTTGTCATTAGTTTAAGAGGTATGGTACAAGTTTATTTCTTGTATAAGTGTCGCTAATGGAAAAGATCCATCTCCTGCATTTGTGGTATTGCGCCAACTCTGTCCCTCATTCATAGTCATGACCAACTATTTGGCTTGACTGCAGACTGAAATATTACAAGCAAAAGAACCAACAGCTATGGGATCTGGTTCCATGGACGATAGTGTTCAAAAAAAGGAAATATTAATTTGCAATGAACATCGTTCTAATAGGTCTATAGAAGTTGTAAGTAAAACAAACCAATAAACAGGTCACCAACCCCTAAACATTAGTCAATAACTCAACTTTATAGACACTGTATAACTGCCTAAACCTGAGCTTTCGGGTAGATATTTGCCTACACTGGACACGTTGCCACTTCTGTGGTCAGCTGCAATCATCACAGACTTGATAGAATGTGGACGGATCATATTGATTCCAGGGTTGTGTTCATTAGGCATAGGAGTAGACAGCTTAAATTTGTTTTACCACTTTTTGGGCAGGAAAGATGCATAAAAGCAATGTATAACATAGGTAGAAAAATATTATTTCTAAACGTATCATAAGTCCCTCACCTTTGGCAGTCGTCTAAATAACATCCAGATAAGTTAAGGAAAATTGAGAATTCACAAAAACATGATAAGATTACTGCTCAGATCTTCAAACATATAACATTCTTTGGCATATTAAGGGCAAAGCATTAGCCATGGCAATTTCAGTTAATTAACTTTAAAATGTGTAGAATTTCCCAAAATGACCTTTTAAACCACATTTTATCCACAGTCAGGGTAGGAGCCTCAAGTTGTTTTGAAACACCCACAGAGTTATTATATTATATTCAACACATTCAAAAAAACTAAAACAGAAAAAATACAATACCAAATAAATAACTGCTGAATAGAATTGACCTCAAATAAACCTAAACCTTATACAAGTAGAAAGACAAAAAGCCTTAAGAGGTATATAATCCATCTCATTGGTCCCTGCTCCTCCTGTGTCACAATGGCTGTTTTCATTTAAGTAAAAAAAATAATACATACTCTGTACATCACCATCCTCTCAGTCCTCAATAACACAATTATTGGTTGAAGAGTATTATTAATTTAGTAAGCAAACAAATGACAGTCCTCTCCTCCTCGATATCCAAGGAGTTTCCCACTACAAATATCCTAGCAGAAAATCAGCCACACCCTTCTGAATCAGATTGTTTTATAGTTATACTACTTTATACTACTTATCATTTTATCCATAAAACAGCTGTTGTACAGCAAAAATAGTATTTTTCTTTCTCACTTTATACATTTATTTTGAGATCCACCCCATAAACAATGTCTGACTGATAATGTGTGAGTGGAGAAGGACAATTTCATTTCAAGCCAGTGTATTTTCATCCCGGTTCATTTTCCTTGATTACCTTTGACCTCTTACAAAAAGAGACGAGAGGATGGAGGCCAAGAAACGCAGGTGTTAAGCAGATTTAATTAACGAAAGGCTAATGTCCCCATGTCCTTGACCTTTAACTCCGTCCTCAGTGACTCCTGTGGCCTACGATGGCTGATGGGGGCTGTAGTTTCTCAGACGCCATGTCTTTGGTCTCTGTATCGGAGGCTGAGTCAGAGTCCTGTGCTTGCTGCTGCCTCATCCACATGTCAGAGTACAGACCGCCCTTAGCCAGCAGCTCCTCATGTCTAGGATGGAGAAGAATATAGAAGAACAGTTACAATTAGTAGACCAGAAGGCAACCCTTTCAAAAAGATCATCATTGCATAGGTTAAGTAAGGTGCATTATGGGGAAGTTTTGAACAAAGGGAATACACTGTAAGAAGACCCACAAAACCCTGGCTTGTGACATTCTTGCCTTTGAAATATTATTCAATATGTTTTTTCTTAAGATGTATAGTATATTATTTTGACCAGTGGAACTTGCAACAGTCGGACAACTGCACTCTGATCTACTCACCGTCCACGTTCCGCTATCTGGCCATCGCTCACCACGAGAATCTGGTCGGCACCGATGATGGTGGACAACCTGACAACAGACAAAAGAATCAGGCCGTGGACCAAACGGATCGAAAACCATATAGTTTCGACATTTGAGGCGAGACGTGACATTTTCCTTACCTGTGAGCCACGACAATGGTGGTCCGATTAGAACATACTTTGGCGAGTGAGGCCTGAATGTTGCGCTCCGTCTGGGTGTCTAGAGCAGACGTAGCCTGGGTATAGAGAAACGCTTTATGAGATTGGACACATGATTAAAGAACTGAAGTTAAGTGAACTCAGTCAAATGTAACAATACGATAGAGGGTGTATAGAGGCAACCATTGGTCCTGTTCAAATACGCCAAGCAAGCAAGCAAGTTTTTTTTATAAAGCACAGTTCAAACATCGAAGCAATTCAATATGCTTTACAAAGAAAAGTACAGTAACATAAAAACAAATACTCAAATGAAAACAAAAACAAATGAATAAATCATAATAAGAAAAAATACAATAAGAAAACATACAGATTAAAAATGGGATAAAAACAAAAGGAAGCTATAAGGCTAAACAGTGTGGATAAGTTTAAGTGCTCAGTCATAGGTACGTGAGAAGAGATGTGTTTTTAACCTGGATTTAAAAATGGATACGTTTGGGGCACGTCTAAGATCGTCTGGTAGTTTATGTACAGTTGTGTACAGCATAAGTGCTAAACGCAGCTTCCCCATGTTTAGTTTGGACTCTGGGCTCTACTAGCTGACCTGTGTTCATGGATCTAACCGAGCCCGGCTCGGTTGATATTCTTCAAACAGATCAGAAATGTATTCGGGTCTGGCTATATTTTTTAGATGATAAGATATATCAGTTCATATGTGTGGATGGCATATCTTTCAGATACGTTTTCAGATAGGCTAGAACATGTCCACGTAGCCCAATATGGGTTTCCAGTCTCTCTAAGAGAAGGGAGTGATCAATAGTGTCAAAAGCAGCACTAAGATCAAGAAGCAACAGGACGGATGCGGAACCTTTGTCTGAGGCCATTAGAAGGTAATTTGTTACCTTCACGAGTGCAGTCTCAGTGCTATGATGGGATCTAAAACCGGACTGGAGCATTTCATATATGTCATTTGTCTTGAGGAAGGCATTCGGTTGTTGGGAAACACATTTTTAAGATTTTTGAGAGGAACGGGAGATTTGATGTTGGCCAAAGAAGTATAGTTAAAGGGCTGTAAATAAAAATAATAGATGGCTAGATGCATTTTGTATTTTGGTGTTCAGACAATGGTTTTGAATCTGTCCTGCTGCTCCTTGATCTAAGTGCTGCCTTTGACGCTATTGATCACTCCCTTCTCTTAGAGAGACTGGAAACCCATATTGGGCTACGTGGACATGTTCTAGCCTGGTTTAAATCTTATTTATCTGAAGGATATCAGTTCATATGTGTGGATGGCATATCCTCGTTATTGGGCCCGTTATTGTTCTCACTATGCTGCCTCTGGGTGATGTCACCCGGAATCACAATGTCAATTTTCACTGTTATGCTGATGACATACAGTCGTATATTTTGATGAAATATAGAGAAGCCCCAAAATTAGCTAATTAGGAAGCATGCGTTTCAGATATTAGGAAGTGGATGACAGAGAACTTCTTGCTTTTAAACTCAAGAAAAACAGAAATGCTCGTCTATAAGAAATAACCCTTCAATTTCTTGCCTTTTTGCCAGACCACGTAAGCGAAGCCAGCTAAGAAGAGCGAATGTCTCTGAGTGAGTGTGTGTGAGTGAGTCCCTTGTTATATAGCGTAGTGATTAGAGAAGCGGACTTGTGAACTATAGGTCCTGAGTTCGTATCGCCTCGCAGGCGAAGCACGCATTATGAATTATTCCATATAGATGAAAACGTCGCTGGCTAAAACCATTAGTTTCTACGTTATAGTAAGTCTGAAATAAAACAGTTTCCGGTTATATTGCGACGGTTTCTGGTGGATTTTCAAAGTACGCATCCATGCATGCGTTTTGGGTCAGGATAGATAAACACATTTGCTGGCTTAACAACGTCGTTATGTTATAGTAAGCCTTAACTGAAACTGTATATGGTTATATTGCGGCTGTTTCTGGCATGGAATAGTTCATCTTCAGTCTCGCTAGCAATTGCTAAATTCTTATGATTATTCCTAGGAAGTTAGTAGATACTTGTAAACCTGTTCCTGGCTAATAAGCTGTTAAAACGGCCAGTGGCAAAAGCAACACAGTTCATAGACGCTATGGTGGAGGTAAACTTAAGACACAGTCAGGTTAACACAATTCTCAGTGGAGTCTAGCGACTGCTGAAACGTGTAATGCCGTGGCGTAGTGGTTAAAGACAGTGCCTCTCATGTGGAAGTCCTAAGTTTGAATCTATTGAGAGCAACGACATTTATTAATTTTTTTTTTTTTATGTTGTTTTGCCACAAAAGAAAAAATTACAATCTTATGCCATGAAATGAAATAGCTTTGGCAGACTCGCTACCAATTGCTCAATTACAACTATTTCAGGAAGCCCAATTTATTCTTATGGCCTTGGGGGCAACTGGTTTGAACAGGGTTATTTACTTTATGGGTGGCCTTTCTTGTAAGTTTACCTCATCGAGCAGGATGATCTGAGGTGCTTTGAGGATGGTCCGGGCGATCGCCACTCTCTGCTTCTCCCCCCCGCTCAGTTTTAGACCCCTCTCCCCCACCTGGCTGTCGTATCCTGGGAAGGGAACAGAGAAGTGAAACTAACCTAAC
Organism: Esox lucius; assembly: GCF_011004845.1. Taxonomy (NCBI): domain Eukaryota; kingdom Metazoa; phylum Chordata; class Actinopteri; order Esociformes; family Esocidae; genus Esox; species Esox lucius. Next base: position 19,440,076 of record NC_047590.1, read on the forward strand.
AGAAAGTCACCTGATGGCCACTGTGTCCCCTTTCCACTTGTGTGAAGGGATTTAGATGTAAAAATACTTCTAAGCAATGAGTATGGAAGATATAAACAGTTTTAGGCACCACTGAACCAACAACATTGACACCCATGCGCCAATTTCTGGTTAACTACATTGAGAATTACAGTCATGAGAATAAGTTCGTACACCTCCTGGAAAGGTTTCCTTTTTTGTTTTTAAGTATTTCGACATATACATGTAATCTTCACATCAGCACTATTGACGGATAAAAGTAAACAAATGTCATTAATGTTTGGTTCAGCATCAGCTTTTTGAGAGATGGCCTCACATCCCCTCAATAAGAATTTTGGAATAGATGGTTTGACTCAATGATGGCAAGTTGGCCAGGCCCAGATGCAGCAAAGCAACCCCAAACCATAATGTTACCACCTCTATATTTTCCAGTTGACATTAGGTCGATATCCCGACTTTCATTTTTGCCAAACATGGCGTCTGGGATTGTGTCAAAACAACTCCCCCTATGATTAATCTGTCTAGGGTTGCTTAAGTAGTTTTGGTATTTATCCAGGTGGCAACAATCATTAATGTATTGGTAGTTTCCATTTTATGTGATGGCAAAGGAAGGGCTGTACTAACCTTTTCTACAAAAGGAAATTGCATTTCTGTTTATTTTAATTGCGTAAATATTTTAAAAGTTGTTGTTTGTGTGATTTGTTAAATTGGGTTAGCTTTATCAATGAATATGTAAAAAATTGCTTCATATCAATGGCCTAGATATCCATGTGTCCAAAGTTATATACGTAAAGGACAACTTTCCAGGGTGTGTACTTTCTTATTCACATGAATATATTATGGCAATATCTGAATTATTTCCTGGATACAGACAAACCCCTGAATTTAAATACTATATTTTTTAACTAGGCTTCATTTCAATACTGGACTCTAGGGTTGGGTATCGTTTCAATTAAATTGATTCGGGTTATCGAATCCGGTTCTTATCGAATCTTGGTTCCAATTCCAATATTCTTCGGAAAGAAAGAACCCAAAATAAAATATACATTTATACTTTGCACATTTAGGCTTTTATAAGTACTGTCAACTCTATATAATCAACTGTGACAGCAAGATTTATTTTTCCCTTCATTTAAAAAAAAACCATTACTAATAAGGAATGAGCAACAAAAACAATTACAAACCAAAACTATTTAAATATTAGAAAAATATAGAAAAACATTATGAAAGTAGCATCAATGTCAAATTCTTTGAAGACAAATACAGCTCTGTGACATTCATCCTCCTTCTCCTTGCTCATCTTCCCCTTCATGGCTAAAGTAAAAGGAATTTATGTACTAGAGCAGGGTCTCTTGGGATTAACCGTAGGTAGATGGATACTCTCCGAACTCAAATATATATTTGAATAATTTGTAGTAGACGTGATTCATTTACCTTCAGTATAAAAACCAAAATTCAGGCCACAATGTTTCTTAACCTGAGCACGAGACGCTGCTGTTTATGTGGTGCTATTGCGGCTGGTACACCGCAACAACATCGAACACGGAGCATTCTTTTAGGTTTGCACCGTGTCGAAGTAAATGCGTCATCATATTTGACGTGGTGCGTCCCTTGTGTGTGTTGCATTTTGCGCTGACTTTGTTTTTTTGTGTGAAGCTAAGCCACACTTTCGACCGTTTGCTGCGGTTAGACTCAGTCATGGTCCAGGATCTAAACAGAATTGTCGCTTCTCACATGCTTTTTTGACGTACTGAATAACAAAACAAGTACATGTCCACGTAGCAAGTGCAACTTTTATTGACTATAAAATGGTTGATGTAGTTTAATCAACTCGTTATCCCCGTGAGAGACCCACAAATACGCGCTGTTTTTGTAACCTACAAAAGGACCTCGTATTTTTCCTCCTGGGGTTTTCCTATTGGCCATCTGGCATACATTGCACTGGCCAAAACAGAAGCAGCCTACCAATCTTTCTAACAATCTTTGCAGTCTGCAATGTATTAAGACCAAAGTAACTGCTCACGCATGCATCCTCGCTACTACCGGTATAAATTCTGTTTACAGTATGCTACTCTTGACTATTATAGCTGGCAATTAATAAGGCATTTATTTATACCTTTTAATCGAGATGGACAGTGGACATAAAGTCTACACAGCCCTGTTAAAATGCCAGATAAATCATGTCAGAACTTTTCCCACTTTTAATGTGAACTATAATGTGAAAAATGTAATTGAAAAAACAGAAATCTTCAAGGGGGAAAATGAAAAATAAAAACCTTAAGAGTGCACACCCTCTTATAACTGGGGATGTGGCTGTGTTCAGAATTAACCAATCACATTCAAACTCATGTTAAATAGAAATCATCACACACATCATTAAAAGTGACTTTGATGAATCACAAATAAAGTTGTTGTTCTGGTAGGATGTTCTAGTAGCATTTTTCTGACATTTTCTTAGTTGCATCTCAGAGCAAAAGCCATGGTCCACAGAGAGCTTCCAAAGCATCAGAGGAATCTCATTGTTGAAAGATATCAGTCAGGAGAAGGCTACAAAATAATTTCCAAAGCATTAGAAAATCCATTGAACACAATGAAGACAGTCATCATCAAGTGAAGAAAATATGGCACAACAGAGACATTACCAAGAACTGGATGTCCCTCCAAAATGTATGAAAAGACGAGAAGAAAAATGGTCAGGGAGGCGACCAAGATGCACACAGCAATATTAAAGGAACTGCAGGAATTCCTGGCAAGTACTGACTGTGTGCTACATGTGACAACAATCTCCCGTATTCTTCATATGAATGGGCTATGGGGTAGGGTGGTAAGACGGAAGCCTTTTCTTACAAAGAAAAACATCCAAGTCCCCCAAAAGCATGTGGGAAAATGTGTTATGGTCTGATTAAACCAAGGTTGAATATTTTGGCCATAATTCCAAAAGGTATGTTTGGCGCAAAAACAACACTGCACATCACCCAAACAACACCATACCCACAGTGAAGCATGGTGGTGGCAGCATCATGCTTTGGGGCTGTTTTTCTTCAGCTGGAACCGGGGCCTTAGTCAGGGCGGAGGGAATAATGAACAGTTCCAAATACCAGGCAATTTTGGCACAAACTCTTCAGGTGTCCGTTAGAAATCTAAAGATAAAGAGGAAGTTCATCTTTCAGCACGCCAACAACCATCCAAATCCACAAAAGCATGGCTTCATCCGTTTTGGAATGGCCCAGCCAGAGCCCAAACCTGAATCTAATTGAACATCTGTGGGGTGATCGGAGGAGGGCTTATTCACAGGAGATGTCCTTGCAATCTGACAGCGCTTTTGGAGCGCTTTTGCAAAGAAGAATGGACAAATATTGCCATGTCAAGATGTGCCATGGTAATAGACTCATACCCAAAAAGACTGAGTGCTGTAATAAAATCAAAAGGTGCTTCAACAAAGTTTTGGTTTAAGGGTGTGCACACTTGTGCAACCAGGTTATTGTGAGTTTTTTTAATTTCCCCCCTCAAAGATTTCAGCTTGTTTTTCAATTGAATTGTTCATGTTATAGGTGGAAAAAGACATTATTTATTTTTGTCTCATTCTATAACATTACAAGAACCTGGCATTTTAACAGGGTTGTGTAGACTGTATATCCACTGTAGGTTGTTTTAAATGTGTTGGTGTTAAGTTGTAAGCAAATGCTGGCTTCCTTATCAGATGTAGGATATCTCCATTAATGTTCCCGTGTGTGTCGTGTTGGAGGAGGCGCTACGGCAGTTTTCCAGTGATGTCACTATAGGAGGGTACAGGGTGCTATCTGCAGTGGAAAACTAACCGAGCAGAGCCGTGTAGAGCCGAGTCGAGCTGGTACCATGCAGTGGAAAAGCTCCCAAAGCGGGTAGAGTCGAGGCAAGTCGAGCCGGTGCCAAAAATACTCCCCCTGCCAGAATCTGTCCCCACTTCGCATGAACGCACACCCTATTCTCCGTTGCTGCGATATGCTTGCTTGTGTGTTGATATGTGGCCTGTACTTCGTTGTCAGTTTAGCATCAAGCCATAGCTTTTCTGACAAAAAGAAAACTAGCCAATTATAGCCGACGCCCCTGAGACCCTGCAAAACATGTTTTAGAATGTAGTTTTATATCACTGTAGTATTTGGTGCATAATAGACATTAACAAACATGAAACCAGGCAAGCCTAGTTCAGCCGGCCTGCAATAAAAAAAAAAGTGTTACCCTCTCGAGATTCAAACCCAGGTCGCCCAGGTGAAAGGCAGTGTCGTTAAGCACTACACCATGGAGTTACACATTCGGCAGTTGTCAGTATAGCCTCATGTTTATCTTGAACAAATCCCCTTTTGCCACTGGCCGTTTTAACAGTTCATTGGCCATTAGTGAATAACATTGATACAGTTAAACTGACTAACGTTTCTTACAAAGTTAACCTCCGCTGTTTTAACAGTATAATTGAGCAATTGCAAGAGAATCTGCCAACGCTATTTCATGGTATAACAACATAACTTTTTCTTTCATTCGTGTATGACGTGAATACAATAACCACCAATAAAGGTGACGATAACTAACTTTTTAACCAATGAAAAGACGAGAGAATCGTGGAATCTACCAGAAATAATAAATGACTTTGCCCTCAATAGATTCAAACCTATGTCTTCCACATGAGAGGCAATGTCCATAACCACTACGCCACAGCATTACACGTTTCAGAAGTCGCTAGACTCCTTTGAGGATTGTGTTAAACTGACTAACCTCCACCATAGCGTCTATGGACTAATGTTTTTTGCCACGGTCTGTTTTAACAGCTTATTAGCCAGTAATAAGCTTTCTAGTATCTACTAACTTCCTTGGAATAATCATAAGAATTGAGCAATTGCTAGCGAGACTGAAGATGAACTTTTCCATGCCAGAAACAGTCGCAATATGATCATATACAGTAATTCTTTGATAATCAAAATTTCTGATAATGTTTTGTTCAACTAAGATCAGGAAAACTTATGCCAAATTGACAACGAAGTACAGGGCACACAACACACAAGCAAGCATATCGCAGCAACGGAGGACAGCGTGCGCGTTCACGTGAAGGGGGGACAGATTCTGGCAGGGGGACAGTTCAGCACAACACCGGTACCAAGCTGTGGAAAAGCGCCATAGGGGTCTTATCGAATCCACAGTTCTTTGAAATTTGGAACCAGCTCCAGCTGGGAACCGGTTATCGATATCCATCCCTACTGGACTCTCCATTAAAAGTTTTTATGTATTCATTAAAATTTATTTATGTTCCTAGATTAGACTTTCAGTGTCCACAAAAACTGTCAGAAGGGACTGTGGTATTACCTTCTGGGAATGCTTGGATCTTCTCATGAATGTCTGCAGCGATGGCTGCCTCCTCCACCTCCTGGTCGCTGGCGGTGACGCGTCCGTAGCGGATGTTGTTGCGGATGTTGTCATTAAAGAGGACCGTATCCTGGGGCACCACGCCAATGTGGGCACGCAGAGACACCTGTTTTACCTGAACACAGAGACCATGCGGATCATAATACACTATTTGAACTACCCGAGGTGTGTTCAACCAGAGCGACCATTAGCTAACATATTACGTTTGTAGTGTGTTTGATCTATAATGCTTACTAATGGTCTGAAAAGGTTGTGTATGGCAAATTTAAGTATCTGTTTGAATCTAGACTTCCGCTACAAAAAATGAAGCAAATATAAAGTCTGTTACATGCAACAGAAAGAGCAAAGTAGTTATATTATTACTGCCGCTAAAATACCAAAGTAATCCTATAAAATGTTTTTGGGTTCACCATGATATTTTGGAATGTTCATTTACATTGTTCAACAAAATTAATACTTTCCAATCTAATTTGTCATAAATAATCAACAAAAGGAATGTTACATAAAGATGCTAACAAAAATTTCCAGGAAGCTATTTTGTTGCCACTGGGCATATACTCACCTTAGAGATATCCTGGCCATCAATCCGGATGCATCCTCCCTGGATGTCATAGAAACGGAAGAGTAGGCGGAGGATGGTGCTCTTACCACTCCCTGACTGGCCGACCTAGGGACGATCACAAACACACATAACCAGTTCAAAAGCAAGTGCCATCAACAAATAAGACCCAAGCAATCACATAACTTCAGAGGAAGACAAAATAAAAACTAGACTGAAGAATCAAAAACCAGAAGGAAGTCTATGTTATTTTTGCCTAACCTCTTGGTAATGTTTGAAGCTTGGATGGCAAACTTACCAATGCAAGAGTTTGGCCAGGCTGCACAGTGAATGATACATCCTTTAGAATTTCCTTCCTACAGAAGAAACACAGAAACAATGCTTCCATTTAATAAAAGGAGAACGCTGTAATTACTGGAACTGTGTTCATTCGAAAAATTTCTGAATCATTGTGTGTGTTTGTGTGTATAGTCAATAGACATGACACCATTGGAAACAAAACGTTAATAAACGGGAAAGATCTTATTACCCGTCAGTGTAGTTAAAGTACACATTCTCAAACTCCACTTTTCCACGCTTAAAGAGAAGATTCCCGGCATTGACTTCATCCTTCACCTGAAGGGAAATCAAGAATAATTACTTTATTTAATGATGCAATGCAAAGATTAGATCCAGAGAACCAATTTGGACAATACCTCTTTTTCCTCGGTAAAGAGCTTAAACATGCTCTCCATATCGATGAAGGAGTTCTGGATCATTCTAGGGGAAAAAGGAAGATAAATATTTGTGATGCTGCTTGTTCACCCATCCTAAAACTGCCATTTACCATCTTTATATGGTATAAACCATGCATCCACACAATATCTCAATGATGCATCTGGATAACAGTGATCCAAGGAACACAGTCCTGGCAAATGTATATTAAATGGAAACAACTGCTTTATGGATACCCTCGTAACCAATGCAAAAAACAACCGCTCATCAAAAAGTCAAGGTCTTTTATTTGTCAAATGCATAAAATAACATGCGTCATTCTGAACAATGAAATTGTGACATGGCACGGAACATCTAGAATTATATAAAGCTTTCTCAATCTCAGTCTAGGTGCATTTTCCTCAATCTTTCCTGATTTAGCAACACAGATTCAAAGACAGGTTCAAAACTTTCCAGTCAGGGATTATAAATAAAAGAGATTAATGAAGGATGGCAAATGGTAGTACTGAAAGCCATCCCATAATAACTCACCTGTAGTATGTTCCAAACCAGTTGAGAGGGGTATAGAGCTGGATGATGTAGGTGCCGAAGAGGACAAAGTCTCCAACCTGGGGGCAGAGGGCACAACCGCACTTAATTTACATATCTTCAAAGTGGTCAGCCTGGTTTAACCAAACCGAGCACAAATTGATTCCCTTCCTATGATTAGTAAAATACAATGTTCAGTACCTTAAATTTGCCATCCTGGACAAAGTAGGCACAAAGCAGTGAGCCAGCCAGTAGGCCAGCGCCGATGATAATGTTCTGGGTCTGGTTCAGGAAGGCCAGTGAGGCTTGGGTCTTCCATTCTGAGACCTAGAACACGAGTGTACAGACCAACAGATGGGCAGCAGACGCAACATCACAGTAAATCCATTTATAGTTTGATGCAGACTTGAAAAACAAATGCAATATACTCAGGTTTAACCTTTTCAGAGTTGATATATATGGTTTAGATTACCTGATACTTCAGAATGGCATCCTCAAAACGGTTCACTTCGTAATTCTCTGCATTGTAGTATTTTACCTGTTGGATAAACGTGAAAATGAGACATCACAGCAGGTCGGGATTTCGGTTCATGCTCATTACGCACAAAAGAGAACAAAGATCAGGAGCATAACATTTCAAAATAAAAGATTCTCTCAACTCCATAATGAACACAACCTGAGTATTAAAGTTAAGTCAATGGGAGTGTCGCTGTACCGTCTCAAAGTTAAGCAGTGAGTCCACCGCCTTAGACTTGGCGTTGTTGTCCTGGGTGTTCATGTCTCGCCGGTACTTAGTCCTCCATTCTGTGATAATGATGGTTAGGGCTGGAGGAATAGATCAATAGACCAATGTGAAATAGCACATTTTTATCACCTGACCTTAGTCTATTTCATAAGTAAAATACTTTCATGTATGGGTTTATTTTGGATTACAGAGGGTCCTGTGTAGCTCAGTTGGTAGAGCATGGTGCAGAAGACTCGTAAAAAAATTACATGTAAATATAAATTTTTCAAGAATTTCCCATTTCAATCTAAATTTGTATTACCTTATAAAAAAATAATATAACTGAAACAATTCTATAGAGGAAGTAAATCCTTGTACTCACTGAGGTAGAGAAACATGCAGACGAACACGATGAGTCCAAACCAGGCATTGAAGTAGGTGACAAAGTAGATGATGGAGATGACAATATCAGCGATGGTGGGGAAGATGCTGAAAACAATATAGCTGTGGGAATAAACAGAAAAAGGCAAGCTTTACCTCAGCATTCAGACCTCAGACTCAGGAAATGCTCGACTGTCCAGATGTTAGGAAGATGCTAAGAAATGCTAAGCTAATTAATCTTCCTAGCTAATACAGCTTTTTTTCAAGTAGTGCTGTCGCTCAGTAGGCAGAAATGCAGTTCCTTTATGTAAAAATTATGTTCTTATTACATACAGATGTGGTAAGCTGAAACATTCAACAGTGGATGGCATCCAGGATGTATAGAATGTCTAACACACTCACAAACAGACACATACACAAACCCACACACTAATGTTCTTATTAGGACGCCAACCTGAGCAGGCTGTTGATGGAGGAGGTGCCGCGGTCGATGCTGCGCAGGACATCCCCGGTGCGTCGGCCCAGGTGCCAGCGCAGTGACAGCGAGTGCAGGTGGCCGAACAGACGTACCTGCACCACCCGGTTGGTGTACTGCTGCACACGGATCCACAGGAAGGTACGCATGTTGCTGATGAAGCCGGACGCACCTACAAAAATAAAAGAGGGAGGAGAGAAAGCAAGATAAAAGAATAGTAAGACAAGAGGTTTTGAGAAATAAATTCCCCAAACAAGAACTAAGCAAGTACAAAAAGACAAAATGGAGGTGAGAGTCCAACTCACCTGACCCTCCACCTTGCAGGAACTTCAGCAGGACGTAGACACACACAGTGGTGGCCAAGGTCTTCCAGCTGCTTCCATCAGTCAGCTCATTCACTGTACCAGAAAGAACGAGAGGGGTTGTGAAAAGCAATGAAAGTTCCAGGCAATTCTTTCTGCCGTTGTGCTGGGCAGATATTCCTGCTTTAGCTTTAACAATCTCCCAAACCCTCCTGACTGTGTGCACCAAAAACAGACCGGCAACACAACAAATAAGTCTGTGACAACAAAGCATCTACATAAGACTTTCCCAAAAGGAGGGAGGCTCTCACCGATGTTCTTGTAGTAGATGGGAACAAAGACGTTGATGACTCTCTCGAGGCCCAGCAGACAGAGACAAAGCAGCACCAGGCCTTGTAGCAGAACATTACCTCTGGGCCACATGTAGGGCAGAAGCATACGCACCTTCTTGCCAAAGTCCTGCCAGGTAGACTGGGAATCTGGCGTGTCACCCAACAGGGGCTGAGGTAAAGATGTCAGGGGTTACTAAAGGACATGCATATGCAAACCTGCTGAGAGTTATTTAGTTGCCATGGTGCCTTAGTAGCTACCTAAGCACAGAACTCATGTACATTAATAATATTAATTAATAATGCATTATATTTATACAGGGCATTTCAAGGACGCAAAGACACTTTGCAAAATGAACAGAAACAAACAAAGAAAATAAGAAAACAAAGACAATTTAGAGAATGGGATTGGCCATGGCTAGAAATAGAAAAAAAAACTAGATCCAAAGTATGTAAAAATTATTATGGACCTACAAATGTTTTAATTGCCGCTCTAACAACTAGACTCCCGTCCCCAGGATTGGCTAGTTAATAAATGGGTGGATAAAAGTTAGATTGTGGGAAATATGTTAACTATTAATTTAACTAGCTAGCCAACTATGCTTTTTGAAAGCAAGCATATAGAATAAATAGGTTATACTAGTGCACAGCCTGTCCATACAACAAAGAAAGTTACATTGCATTTTCAATTCATCCCATCAAAGAAAAGAAATTATCTAAATAAAATCAATCCATCGGGATGTGCATCATCTCCTGACATTTCTTTCCCTGAGTGACCACATTACGTAAAATGTATGCTAGTAAGCTGGAATCTTCAAATTTTAAGGAAATCATTACAAGGTCAGTTTCAGCAAAAAAAGTATTGGCATAGTTGATGAAAATAACTAAATGGTCGAATTGGCATATTTCAGCCTTAATATAATAAGGTTACTAGTAAAGCATTGAATTAACATCTATTGTATCTGTCTGCACTGAACTGGTGTATTCATGTATTGTCAATCAAAAACATATGCATTCTATTTCTGTATTGCAATTTATATGTATTTAGTTCAGTATTTTCACTACTGAAAGTCTGCTTTATTATCTCTTGTTTTTTGTGGACTTCAGGAAGGGCAGCTGCTGCTTTGATTGTAGTTAATAGGGGTCCATAAGAAATCCATGAATTTACTGGATTTAGTACACACACAGAATAAACAAATGAACATATACTCAAAAGAGATGTGATTAACAGGTTACCTGGCCAGTGCCACCCTCTATGTCACGTTCGTCCTCATTGATCAGGAGCATGTAAGGCCTCCGCGGCAACCCGGGAGCCTTCAGGCCCAGGAAGAAGAGTGTTCCGGTACCAAAGTAGCGGACCAACCACAGAAAAAACTCCACCTGAGGTAATTATTTAGACAGACTGTTTAAAAGGAGTACTATACAAAAATATATATATTTCATTAGCCCACTGCTAATACAATGCATAATACCCAACAAACACAAGTTACAGACACCAAATACATTTGACATCCACACTCAACCGACAATCATTAATAAATAAATAAATACATACAAAAGAGTTCACTCTGTGTGAGCCTAAGAAACTTTCACTAGTGAATATACTGTGTTTACTATCCTTTCCATTGGCAAGACAGTGAGGACTCAGTAAAAGGTTTATAAAATGCATCAGTTGAATAAAACTACAAGGAATAAACAACCAAACTGCAAAAACATGCAAAGCTAGTCATGGTGACAATTTTGACATCTGTGATCTGAACAGTTCGAAAAATATTGGGGGATTTGGCCTGAGGGAGAAGAATGTGGAAGGGTAAGATCTGGAAGTGACTCAGCACTTCTACAGTTACTGGTCGGGTTTGGTCACCCAGATGGGTGGAGATAGCACTCAAGGACCAATGGAATGAAACCAAATGCAAAACAAACATAGCTGACAAATGGCTCCCCCCTTTCACTGCTATGCCATAGTTTGAAAATGTATCAAAAACCTTGTGAGAACATCAAAATACATGGATTCATAAGCTGATTCATAGAGGTTAAACATTCAGTATTTTTCTAACAAATACAATGAGCAAATCTAACACTATTTCCAATTTAACCCAACCATTAGACATGTTTGTTCTAGCCCAGCATGTTTCAATCTTAAGGTCCGGTTACACTATAACCAGGTAATTCTCATTAAACCCATATGATCATGTCTAAAGCGAACTGAGTTACAAAAAAACAATGCACCTACAAAATAAATAATTCAAAGGACTAATATATAACTTTTTGGAGGGATGTCTTAATTTTTCATGACCTAAATACAACATTACATTTTTAAGGTAATTTCATTAAAATGTATAATAGTAAAACCATGAACTGAAAACAAAATATGTTAAGTAGTTGGTCCTTTTGCATACTAGTGAAAGTTACGGTGCAACACATAGGATCTAACATAGACTCATGCTGTTCTCTCACCTGCTGCTGTGTGTTCTCCAGCCCCCACCACCAGTAGGGACTAACCCAGGAGACGAAGGCCAGGTTCTCCGCTGAGAACGCCACGGCCCAGAAGAGCAGCAGAACCGTGCTGTGGCCCCGCGTCCGGTCCCTCACCAGAACCCTCTTCCTCTCCAGCCTCAACAGCGCCACAGCCCAGGCCCAACCCAGCATGGACAGGCAGCCATACAGGATCACGTAGCCCGGGAGTTCCCCTCCACCTCCTCCCCCCGCCGCCCTCCACACCAGCCCTCCCAGGAACTGCAGCAGGACGAGCAGGGAGACAGCCAGTTGGAGTCTGTAGAGATGCGAGCGCGGCACAAACTTAGGCTCCATCTCGGTGCCATAGCGATGGTAGAAAACGCACTGGAAGGTACCGAAGAAGAAGGAGAGGGTGAGCAGGACGGTGGGCACCAGGGTGAAGTAGAAGCAGGGCGAGATGCCTCCCTCCAGCCAGGCTTCGGAGATGGAGGCACTGGCCTCGCAGTAGCTCTGCATGGCTAACATGGTGGCTGGAAGGTGGAGACAGGGACAAGGAAATAAACATACTTTAACCACATTATACATAAGAGTCAGAATCAACAAGAAGTCTGCAAGAATAGCGACGAACAGGCTGAAGCTAATCATAAAGTATCTCTTATCTAAATCAAGTTAGTCAGCATGAAGAACATTGGCAGATCAACATGTAACATACCCAATTTATTTATATATATATATAATTTTTTTGTGTGTTTATTTTAGTTTTGGTTTTTTTTTGGAGACAAGGGCAGATTGAATACATTAGTGCATTAGGGTGACATGTTATGAAGCAAAACACAGCCAGTATTCCTTTCTAACCTATAATCATTAATGCAGAACTTTATAAGCCTAATAAATGTAGACCAGCCGAAGAGTCAGGGTTTGCTATATTGGGATGTGAACTTTACCAACATGGTTAGTGTTTGAGTCATGGCACATGTCTTTAGAGCCCCCCAGCAAATCACACACTGTTGTTTTATCTGGTGTGAGAGGTGGACTAATAACTGAGTCAATCAAGGAATTTATGATATATCAACTGACGATCATTCAAAATAACACCAACTTTATGTTACAGGGGTTTGTCTACACAAGGCTAATGTTTCTCTTGAGCTTGGCATGTTGGTAAGAAGCCACCACAAGCTCGTGTTAGGAGAAAGGTCAGAGCGTATTCTACCATTTCAACTAATGAAAATCTTATTTAGTTGAATGAAACCACAAATGTTCCTAATCAAATCCGTAACATGTTGTGTTCATTATAATACATACATATAATGTTTAGTTAATTTGTCCATGTATTACTGACGTTGTATAAGCATTTGACCAATATGTTTTGGTAGAGTTGCGATCTTTGACAACAGCGCATGAGCCGGCTACGTTTATTAAAGAACGCAACCGCCACTCGTCCACCATAGAATTGTATCTATTTAGTATGGCTAACCTTGGCAGTTTAGATGTTTTTCTAGTTGGCATTTGTGGTTTTAATCTAGGTGACATATCAACCTACATTAAGATAGCTTTAGCTTAGCTAACTAGGCTTTTACACTCACCTTCTCAATTCAACGTGTTGCTGGAAGGTGATGCAGTGAATGAGAAGCCCCCACAAAAGCTCAGTTGTGCGCGGATATATTAAAATTCAATGCAACCAAAAAACTATAGGAGTCAAACAGCTGTATCCACTTATAACTTGACTAATTCTTTGTACGGCATGCATTAGACGAACTTATCCATGACTCGGCAATCGACATAATACACAACCTAACAAACCACTGCTGACAGGTCCTAGCGCCGTCCCTTTTCCCCGCCTACTTCTAAACTGTCACAGAGTCGACCGCACAGTCTTTCCAGATAATAAATATTACATATAATTACTTTAAAAATACGTTAAATAGTTCTCCTTCAGTGATGGCAGTGATGGCAATTTTTCCTTATACAATGGAGTGGCATACCGATATACAATGCTAGTGGACTGCTCATCAGGCCAGCTCATCAGGCCAGCTCATTCTGCTCAGGAGACAGGTGTTAGATGATCCTCATTGTCAATTTTTAGCTCTGCTTAACTATTACCATCTAAACGGTCTAAGATAAAAGCTAGTGGGGATTTAAAAGACCAAAAAACTATTTCAAATTATGCTTTCACCACCAATACAAATAGGATGAATTACTGGGTTATGAGTATGTAGTAAATGTCCCAAACCATTGCTTATATCTTTGTACACGGTTTGAGGTGCATTATAAGCTCCACTGTTTGAGGTGCAAATTTCCTATACCGCCAAAATCAGGTCCATATTTTCTGAATCTGCTTAAGACAATGTGCATGCTAAAATTGCTAACGCCATTCCTTCTGCATTAATGTAATTTTTACGCAACTTCAAAATGGAAAAGAAGCATACTTAATCTACCATTTGCATGACAAAGAGGAGTGGTCATCTTTTTCTTGAGCACATAGGACAATGATCATCAGAACATTTAAAAGGTATTTTATGATTGAGGACCATTACACATTTTTATTAATGACCTGAAAGCAATTAAGGATAACTGCCTTGCTCAGGGACAGATTTTTCTCCTTGTTAGCTCTGGGATTCCATCTAGCACCCATTTAGTTACTGATCAGACTGTCTAACCACTAGGCTACACTGCTGCCCAAAAATATAAATGAAAGTGCTTCAAAGTCTTATCCTGGTTGCTAGCATTGTACACTGTTCATTTGCTTTTAGCTGGTGGACTAAAACTAAAAGGAAAACACTAAAGTGTGAATGGTATGCAAGGGAGGGGAGAGTTGTTATTAATGAGACCTAGTTTTGTTGCAATTCCCCTCACCACATGAGAGCAACATCCTACATGTTGCGCCTTTCCGGACCTATACTAAACATATATACCGCAGTGTCATTGTTTTTTAATAGCTTGATCATATTAATCAAATATTTAATTCAGTGAAAATGTTTCAAAGAAAACAATAATCATCAAGAAGTAATTCATTTTTCTTTAAAAATAAAAATATGTGACACAATTATTAAGATGTACAAATGGGGAAATGATACACAATGAAAGGAGAGAGGTTAAAAAAAGATAGAAAAGAAAAGCAATTTATATTAATTTGCCATCCTGTGATAAGAACATGATCTAGCTACAGGGCCCCCTTTAATGTGTTCCAAGATTATGGGTAAGACATTTTAGTCATTTAGCAGACACTTTTATCCAGAGCAAATACAAAGAACTAGGTGAAACAACCGAGTGAATTCTAATAAATGAATTAGTTATCGGCAAAAGTCAGTGCCAGAATACAAATGATAAACATAATAACAAAGTTTACAAAAGGCAGCAGAGGTGGTGGTGGCTGTTAAACTATATTAGGTACTCTATGAAAAGGGTTAGCAAAAATGATCCTCCTGTTGGAGGAATGTTCCAGCACAACCGGAAATGCAGACTTGTGCAGACTTGAGGTAAAAGGTTTTAAAAGTTTGTTACATCCAAAGGGGACACAATCTTTTAGTATAGTAACATTTTGTAATTTGCACTTCAAATTTCATAACATTAACACATATGTAAAAAAATAAAATAAAAATAAAAAATAAAAACATCCATTATAGCACATATAACTCATTGATTTCAAATCTGCTAGTATTTTCCTACAGTATTTAACACGGCTTCAAGTGAAAATATGCCAGCTGCCCCAGTCAAAACCGAGACTGTGGTGGTCAGGTTGGTGCTTCAATACAACACCTTAGACCAGTGCATTACCTGGGAGGTCCCTAGAAGGTGTACATTTCTCAACCCCTACACATCAAGCCACAATTCAAAGTATTGCAGGTACAGGGTAAGCCTAATATGGTTACCGCCGTGCGGTAGAGTGGCTGTGTCGAAAGGGGAAAGTAGATGTGTCAGCTTATTTGACAGATTAGTTGCCACTCAAAACTGATTTATGTGGCTGATGGATGTGAAGTACCTAAGGCAGTTAGTGCAGTGAATAGTTGTGTAACAGTGCTTGGGTACATTTATTAAAGTACAGGTACCTACTGCTATGAAAGTATAGGAGACTATCCTGCTGGGGAATAGGTCAGCATGTACTTTTATACAAAGGTGCACTTTTCTCATGTTAACTACCATTATTCAAGACTGTTTTGCATGGCTGATTGAGCAGTGCTATGTTATTGTATTTATGTTTTTTGCCGCCCTGTAGTACTTCACAATTCTCATCCAGAGTTTATCGTCTCCTCATGAACACTGCTCATAATACACTTTTACCCTGAGGCATCCAATGCATAAACATTTCCATGATCAAACATAAGAATGAAATAAATATGTGCTTAAACATTCAACTACAATAAAACAAACAACTAAGGACCTTGAAGTGTAAAGTTAAAAATGTCTTGTGAGGTATCCGTCTGTCTACTTACAAGGTCTACATGTCCTTACCCTGTCGCTCTGTGCTCAGTGACTCATTTGGCCTGCAGTGACTGATGGGGGCTGTAGTTTTTCAAATGTCCTTGTCTTTGGACTCTGTATCGGAGGCTGAGTCAGAGTCCTGTGCTTGCTGCTGCCTCATCCACATGCTAAAGTACAGACCGCCCTTAGCCAGCAGCTCCTCATGTCTAGGATGGAGAAAAGGGAGAAGGGTTCAAGTATTGAGATGCATACAAAGGTAGTTAAAATAAGAAACACATCATCACACAGGTATTTGTTTCTTGATGGAATGCTTTCCTAACGAGCTGTAGTAGTGGAAAAAGTTGCCTGGTTTCGAGACCCCTTCTGCCATCTCAAAAAAAATACAGGAGTTGGCAAGACAGTCATCTGAATCAAGGCTAACCAACATTTGTTCATGTCACAGGCGGGATCTGTTAAAACCAAAGGGAGAAACCAAATGATTGAGCCTAATTGAATGAGAAAATGTCCTCATTGGCTGACTATCTCAAGTCTGCCAGACTCACCTTCCTCGCTCTGCTATCTGACCATCGCTGAGTACAAGAATCTGGTCAGCGCTGATGATGGTGGACAACCTGAAGACAAACACTGACAATCAGACCATGGTCCAAGACAGGTACACAACCAAAGGTTCCTTAAGATTAAGACAAACTCAGTCGGAGATAGTTTTGAGCATGACAAGTTATGTAACATGGATGATATTGTGCAGTTTGGGTTTCAGTTTGGGTTTCAGTTAAGGTGGGTGGGTGGGGTCATTGGGTGGCAGAATCTTTTTTTTTAGAGGTGCAAAAAGTACAAAGTAAAAGTACTCAGCTGTGTTCGGTTGTGTTCACCACTTTAGGGAAGTATCAAATTAAAATCTAAGTAACCAGGTAAAGGGAGATCAAAACTATCCAGTGATCAATTAAATAAAAGTGTAAATGATCAATTAAGGTTAGTTATGAACTCTGTTGACCCGGTCATTTAGCTCTTCCTTAGGAACTTCCCAAAACTGGTGAACACAGCCGAGTACTTTGTACTTTTTACACCACCTTTCTTTTTTTTTTAAGAAATATAAAAAAACTTTTTGATGAATCCCAAGTTACCTTTTTTCAGTACGTGCCACCCCAATTTAAAAAAAAAATAAAGTTAGCAGAATGAATTAGTCAAATGTATTACGATTAGTGGAGTAATTGAATTGGATGTGTTAGTTTAGGGTTAAAACAGAAATAAAAAATTTCTAGTTGGCCCCAAAGAGTGGAAAACCCCAGTATAAGGCAGGAGTTGGCCATATGCTGTAAGTGATTTCAGCCAGAGGAGAGGATGTATAAACCCTGTTCTATGCGTTCATATACAGTGCCTTGCGAAAGTATTCGTCCCCCTTGAACTTTTCGACCTTTTGCCTCAAACATAAATATATAAAACTGTAATTTTTTATGAAGTGGAACGAAATTCATTGGATATTTCAAACCTTTTTAACAAATAAAAAACTGAAATGTTTCACCCCCTTTACTTTCAGTGCAGCAAACTCTCTCCAGAAGTTCAGTGAGGATCTCTGAATGATCCAATGTTGACCTAAATGACTAATGATGATAAATAGAATCCACCTGTGTGTAATCAAGTCTCCGTATAAATGCACCTGCTCTGTGATAGTCTCAGAGGTCCGTTTAAAGCACAGAGAGCATCATGAAGAACAGGGAACACACCAGGCAGGTCCGAGATACTGTTGTCGAGAAGTTTAAAGCCGGATTTGGGATACAAAAAGATTTCCCAAGCCTTAAACATCCCAAGGAGCACTGTGCAAGCGATAATATTGAAATGGAAGGAGTATCATACCACTGCAAATGTACGAAGACCCGGCCGTCCCTCTAAACTTTCAGCTCATACAAGGAGAAGACAGATCAGAGATGCAACCAAGAGGCCCATGATCACTCTGGATGAACTGCAGAGATCTACAGCTGAGGTGGGAGACTCTGTCCATAAGACAACAATCAGTCGTATACTGCACAAATCTGGCCTTTATGGAAGAGTGGCAAGAAGAAAGCCATTTCTTAAAGATATCCATAAAAAGTGTCATTTAAAGTTTGCCACAAGCCACCTGGGAGACATACCAAACATGTGGAAGAAGGTGCTCTGGTCAGATGAAACCAAAATCGAACTTTCTGGCAACAATGCAAAACATTATGTTTGGCGTAAAAGCAACACAGCTCATCACCCTGAACACACCATCCCCACTGTCAAACATGGTGGGAAGATGGATGGAGCCAAAAACAGGACAATTCTGGAAGAAAACCTGATGGAGTCTGCAAAAGACCTGAGACTGGGACGGAGATTTGTCTTCCAACAAGACAATGATCCAAAACATAAAGCAAAATCTACAATGGAATGGTTCACAAATAAACATATCCAGTTGTTAGAATGGCCAAGTCAAAGTCCAGACCTGAATCCTATTGAGAATCTGTGGAAAGAACTGAAAACTGCTGTTCACAAACGCTCTCCATCCAACCTCACTGAGCTCGAGCTGTTTTGCAAGGAGGAATGGGCAAAGATTTCAGTCTCTCGATGTGCAAAACTGATAGAGACATACCCCAAGCGACTTACAGCTGTAATCGCAGCAAAAGGTGGCGCTACAAAGTATTAACTTAAGGGGGCTGAATAATTTTTGCACGCCCAATTTTTCAGGGTTTGAAATATCCAATACATTTCGTTCCACTTCATGATTGTGTCCCACTGGTTGTTGATTCTTTACAAAAAATTACAGTTTTATATCTTTATGTTTGAAGCCTGAAATGTGGCAAAAGATCAAAAAGTTCAAGGGGGCCGAATACTTTCGCAACGCACTGTAGGTCAACCTGAGAACCATCACTTACCTGTGAGCCACGAAAACCATATAGTTTGGACCTTTGAAGCAAGACGTGTGACATTTTCCTTACCTGTGAGCCACGACAATGGTGGTCCGATTGGAACATACTTTGGCGAGTGACGCCTGAATGTTGCGCTCCGTCTGGGTGTCTAGAGCAGACGTGGCCTATGGTGGGGCAGAGAGGAACGCTTCATGACAAGTCACATGACTAAAAGATTCAACTGAAGTGAACTCCTATAAAACAATATTACGGGAGGTTTAAAGTCATCAGGCAAACATTTAGCCTGGCTCACATGATACACAGCAGAGAGAGCTGTGACACACTAGTCTGGCCTTTGTAATTACAGTATTTGCTCAGAAATTTAGCAGACGAGTGGCCTTGGGTGCTTTAGCTGGCTAACCCATTGACCCTGGAACACGTTTGATTCAGCATGGGTTTGAATCTGGTCCAACTGCCCTTGACCACACCCCATTTTTTATGAATTATTGGGACTGCCACAGTATGTTTCTTTATACAATGCTTTCCTCTTCTCAAGTTTACCTCATCAAGCAGGATGATCTGAGGGTCTTTGAGGATGGTCCGGGCGATCGCCACCCTCTGCTTCTCCCCCCCGCTTAGCTTCAGACCCCTCTCCCCCACCTGGCTGTCGTATCCTGCGAGGGGAACCGAGAAGAGCCACAGACAGCTACATCAATCAAATGTATTTATAAAGCCCTTTTTACAACAGCAGTTGTCACAAAGTGCTTTACAGAGACACCCGGCCTTAAACCCCAAGGAGCAAACAACAGTAGTGTTGAATTTCAGTTGCTTGGAAAAACTCCCTAAGAAGGTCGAATTTTAGGAAGAAACCTAGAGAGGACCCAGGCTCAGAGGGGTGACCAGTCCTCTTCTGGCTGTGCCGGGTGAGATACATAGCTGATTTCCCTCCTAAGTCACATTCTCCTTCTTTCAATTTGAGGCCAATTAAGTGCACAGACAATCTGGTAAGGGGAGGTCCTTACGAATCAGTTACAATAACTAATCAAACAGGTACAAATGGAAGAGCGATGGAAAACAGAGTATGACCATTATGGTTTACGACAACACCCTTTGGTATTCCCACACCTTGTGGGAATGCCTGGATCTTCTCATGAATGTCTGCGGCGATGGCTGCCTCCTCCACCTCCTGGTCGCTGGCGGTGACGCGTCCATAGCGGATGTTGTCACGTATGTTGTTGTTGAAGAGGACCGTATCCTGGGGCACCACGCCAATGTGGGCACGCAGAGACACCTGTTTTACCTGAACACAGAGACAAATACACTTGAATTACACAAAGGTAAATGAGACCGTGTAGATGGAAAAACACAAACTCAAATCACAGGCAAAAGCTAAATGTGAATCAATTACTCACCTTGGAGATGTCCTGGCCATCAATCCGGATGCATCCTCCCTGGACGTCATAGAAACGGAAGAGTAGGCGGAGGATGGTGCTCTTTCCGCACCCTGACTGGCCGACCTAGGGACGATCTCACACACATACACACACACACACAAATACAACTGAGAAATCAGTTTTATTTATGTGACTTAGAGAAGTCTAATCCTGTTCAAAACCTCAGTCAATTATTTTTTGTTCAACCACTGGGTAGGTCATCATGCTTGGATTCCAAACTTACCAATGCAACAGTTTGGCCAGGCTCCACAGTGAATGATACGTCCTTCAGAATGTCCTTCCTTACAAAAGCACAGTAGCACAAGAAATATATGCAATTAGAGAAGAATTCTAGAACTACTACAACAATTAAAATTAAATAAAGTTTCTGAATCACTATCTGTGTAGTCTACAGTGTTAAGTCAGTCCAAACATACTTTTTTGATCCCCTGCTGATTTTGTACTTTTTCCCACTGACAAAGAAATTATCAGTCTAGAATTTTAATGGTAGGTTTATTTGAACAGTGAGAGACAGAAAAACAACAAAATATTCATAAAAACGCATGTCAGAAATTTTATAAATTGATTTGCATTTTAAATAGTGAAATAAGTATTTGATCCCCTTTCAATCAGAAAGTTTTCTTGTTCCCAGGTGTCTTTTATACAGGTAATGAGCTGAGATTAGGAGCACACTCTTAAAGGGAGTGCTCCTAATCTCATTTTGTTACCTGTATAAAAGACATCTGTCCACAAAAGCAATCAATCAATCAGATTCCAAACTCTCCACCAGACCAGAGAGCTGTCCAAGGATGTCAGGGAAAAGATTGTAGACCTACACAAGGTCTCTCACTGTCCAAATAAACCTACCATTAAAATTATAGACTGATAATTTCTTTGTCAGTGGGCAAATGTACAAAATCAGCAGGGGATAAAATATTTTTTTACTCACTGTATCTAAGAGATCTAAGACAGGACTTACCCGTCAGTGTAGTTAAAGTAGACATTTTCAAACTCCACTTTTCCAGATTTATAGATAAGTTTACCGGCATTCACCTCATCCTTCACCTGAAGGGTAAAAGAAATGTGGGAAAATGTAAATGACATGAAGCTCCATCCTATATCTGTGCAAGGTTTGTTTTCTCTCTTTTCCACCAAGTAAAATCATAATTTTCCCAAATAACAAGTTACCAAACACTTTCGTTACTTCTGTTCGTTCATGTACACATCCCAATCATTCCAGACATATTCTCTGGATTTACATGCTGAATCTTTTCACAGGGAATGATTAACAACCAATTTCTACCCCTTAAAAATAAACTAAAATTACCTCCGCTTCCTCATCAAAAAGCTTAAACATGCTCTCCATGTCGATGAATGACTTCTGGATGACTCTGTGGAGGATTAGGACATACGCATTACCGAGCCGCTGTGATGCATTTTGTGTACTGTCATTTATGTAATCTGTTTTTCACATGTCTTCTTAAGCATTTGGCATCATAGACTGCATGGACAGCGCTTAATCGTGGTATATTGGAAATATATCGCAAACCGCTTACATGGCTGTAAGAGCTGCAGCTCCTGAAAAATTAAAAGACCACTGCACCTTTTTCTTTACTTTACATAAAAGTTGAAAAGGAAGGTTTTGACTGAGGAACAGAAGGGTTAAAATCAAGAGGCCACTGCAATTCGGATGCTTCTATTCCTCACTCAAAACTTTCCTTTTTAACTTTTTTGGAAGGGAAAGAAAAAGGTGCAGTGGTCTCTAAAATGTTTCCGGAGCTGTATGTAAGAGACATACAGTACATGATGCTAGGGAAGGACACCAGGATTATGTAGTACTAAAACCTTGGATGGGGCCATATATGAATTTATTTGCAATTATAAATTTATTTGCATTTATGAATACCATTCCCTAAATGTGAACTGATTTTTTTTTTTTACCGTAACCCACAGGTAGTACAATTCAAAACAACGAAATTCAAATGGCAGATTTATTTTCTACATAGCTACACACATTTTTATTTTGGTAAGCAATTATATGTAAAACATTGGTAGAAATATAATACGTTTAATACATAATTCTTCTTTAATGCATTTAAAAATGACATGTAATTGTCTGGAAACATAATTGAAATAAAACATATACTTTTGTGGATTACAAAAATGTATTCGCATTCATGTTTTTAAATATTAAAAACAATATTGTTCCCATGTATTCCATTGTGAGTGTTCAGTTTAATATATTATATACAATTCCAAAATTCCAAATTGACCCCAACCCTAACTGAAACAGTCCCATAACTGACCTGTAGTATGTTCCAAACCAGTTGAGAGGGGTATAGAGCTGGATGATGTAGGTGCCGAAGAGGACAAAGTCTCCAAGCTGGGGAGAAAGGGCACTAGCCTAGTTAATCCAGAATGATTCCTTCACTCACTAATGTGTCACTGAGTTTAGCATAATTGAACCTGGTTGAATTCATCATAATAACACAATACTCCACATTTATTATTTATACATTTAACAACACTCAAATATCAGAAGAACATTTTGTGTTCTTTTTTGACAAAGTCTCAAAAATGTATAGAACATAGCTGTATGGACTTGGGTTTTACATGTATTAACTGCTTTTGTCTGCAAGGCAAGCAGCAACAATGTCTCCAAATCTGTTTAATTTAGGACAGCCAAAAAACAGTAGCCCAAAACAGAAAGGATTCTCCAAGCTGCACTGGCCTTGTTCACATTGAGAAATTCACCATAGTTTCTGAAACTGTGCTGAAAATTACAATGTGAAAAGAGCCAGTGCAGTTTAGCAGCAGAATCTATCCTGAAAGTGGCTATACTGTATAATAAAAAAACTCAATTAGTTTGTCTTTGTCTTTTATCTTCTACCAAAATAATGGACAATGGCAATTTGTTCTGAACAGACAACAAACATCACTAGATTCAAAGAGAATACATCACATGTATTACTGAAAGACTTATATCCAAATCAGAATTATGCACTGAACTGGATTTATTTTTTATACTTGTTGAAGATCATATGAATCATATAAATAAATAAGTCATTTCCATCCATCCATCCATCTTCTTCCGCTTATCCGGGGCCGGGTCGCGGGGGCTGCAGTCTAAGCAGGGATAAGTCATTTTTTACTAGTAAACCTATTAGACAATTTAGGCACAGAAGGAAGGTGAAGGGGTAATGGATCGTTGATACATATTTTCCCCACATTTTTTTTGGACCTGGTTTGGAGAATGGAGTCCAAGAGAGGGATAGGAAATTATTGACAGCATCATATAACAGTAAGGGTTAAGATCCTTGCCTAGAGACAGATTGACAGATATTCAAACTAGCATCCTTTCAGTTTCTCATCAATCGCTCTGATAGGCTAGCTGCTGCTTTAACCTTCAAGCCATCTGTGCATAGTACCTTAAATTTGCCCTCCTGGACAAAGTAAGCACAGAGCAGTGACCCAGTCAGTAGGCCTCCGCCAATAATCAGATTCTGGCTCTGGTTCAGGAGGGCCAGCGAAGCTTGGGTCTTCCATTCTGCAATCTAGGATTTCAGGGGATAGACAGGCAGATAACAACACCTTACATATGTAACCTACTATCTTTGTGTGATGTCAAACAGCCCTGGAAGACTCATAGGACTGGTTTCATGGACACAGGTTAGGCCTAGTCCTGGACTAAAGAAATCAAGAACAGGACTAAACTTAATGTGTCCACAAACTGCCTCATACATATATAACTGCTACAGAGTTCTAGAATCTTAGTGCTAACTAAATATTAACAATGGCAAACTATGCATCAGTTGGTCACATCTACCTTAACAACCAAAACACTATGCAATTTATATATACATTGCCTTCAGAAAGGATTTAGACCCCTTCACTTTCTCCACATTTTTAGTGTTATAGACTTAATTTATAATTAACTAAATATATTTTTGTTGCCATCAAACTACAAACAATACCAGATAATGACAAAGCTAATTTTTTTTATAATTTTTTTTGAGCCAGATAGATTTTTTTCAGACCCTTGACCTGGCATGACACTCCAAATTGAGCTCAGATGCATCATGTGTCTTTGAGATCTAAAACTTAAATGGAGTCTACCTAGGGCAAATTAAACTGAAGCACATATCTGTCTATACAAGGTCCCATACATTACATGCATGTCAGAAAAAAAACATGAAGTAAAACAGGTCTCAATAGAGGCGTACATAATAAAAAAATGTATGAAGCATTGAAAGGATAAACAGTGTGCTGCGTCACTTGAAAAGTCAGAAGTTAAGAACAACCAAGACTCTTCCTAGAAGAAGGGTTAGGATTTTGTCAAGCCTCTCTCCCAGGACAAAACAGAAGTCAAAGACTAGACAGAAGCCCCACCTTAGTAAAAGGCATATGACATGTCACCTGAAAGACTCCAAGAGCATTACAAAAAAGATAATGTGGTCTTATAAAACCGAAATCATCATGCTGTGGGGATGCTTCTCATCGGCAGGGGCAGAGAGACTGTTCAGGATTGAGGGAAAGTAAAAAGGGACATAACACAGAGAGGTCCTTGAGGAAAACCTGACACAGAGCGCACAGGGCCAATAACAAACCTGAAGCACACTGCCAAGACAACACTGGAGTGGCTTTGGGGGAAGGCTATAAATGTCCTTGAGTGTCCCAACCAAATCCCCAGCCTTAAACCTCATTAAACATTGATGGGGAGCTTGAAAGGATCTACCAAGGCATACCCAATAAGCCTCGAAGCCGTGATAGTTGTCAAAAGACACTTATACAAAGTATGAAATAAAGAGTCAACATGCTTATATAAATAAGGCATCTGTTTTTTATTTTCAGTCATTTCTAAAAACATGTTTTCACTTTGTCATTTGAGTGTTGTTTAAAAAATATAATTTCATCAATTATATACGGACATACTATATATGGACTGGATTACCTGATAATTTAAGATGGCTTCCTCAAAGCGGTTTACCTCGTAATTCTCTGCATTATAGTACTTCACCTGTTGAAAAATATCACAACTGCAAACATAAAGCTGCAAAATGTATTATGTCTGCGGGCAGCTTCATGGGCCATTGTGCAAATTAAGAACCAAACAGACAACATACTTTTTTATTTTCTGTTGGATAACATTAAAATAAATTCTGTTGCACTCTATAATGAAAACAACCCAAATGGGAGTGTCGCTGTACCGTCTCAAAGTTAAGCAGTGAGTCCACCGCCTTAGACTTGGCGTTGTTGTCCTGGGTGTTCATGTCTCGCCGGTACTTAGTCCTCCATTCTGTGAGGATGATGGTTAGGGCTGGAGGAATAGAATGATGAATTACTTGGGGAAATATGACACTGTTATTATCCCCTTCCCCTACTGCATATGTAAAATACTTTCAAGTAGGTTTTGCTTGATTTAGCATATTTTACAGTTTCGGCACTATTCCAATGTTGCAGAATTAGTATTTGGATTTTTTTTTACATATCAAAGTTAAATCAGATAATTATTACCTTGTAAAACAAATAAACTGATTCTGGAAAGGAGGCCTTGTACTCACTGAGGTAAAGGAACATGCAGACAAACACGATGAGTCCAAACCAGGCATTGAAGTAGGTGACAAAGTAGATGATGGAGATGACAATATCAGCGATGGTGGGGAAGATGCTGAAAACAATATAGCTGTGGGAATAAACAGAGGAAGGTCAGGTTCACCTCAGATGTCAGACACAGGAAACAATGCATTGTCCAGAGGTTAGGATGACAATAAGAAACTCATTGGGTACAAATCTGTGAAAGTAGAAATGGATGTACTGTACACTCAATTTAAAGGTGGAAAAAGAACAATTTAAGCTTAACTGTGAATTTGCCGATGAAAAAATCTGGGACAGTATCAAGAATTTGATGTATCCAACCTGTGTCTGTAAGTAATTCAAATATTCGGCAGGTTGAGATCCCCCCCAACATCAAGCATTTTGAAAACATACCCACATGATGAAGACCTACCTGAGCAGGCTGTTGATGGAGGAGGTGCCGCGGTCAACACTGCGCAGGACATCCCCGGTGCGTCGGCCCAGGTGCCAGCGCATCGACAGCGCGTGCAGGTGGCCGAACAGACGTATCTGCACCACCCGGTCAGTGTACTGCTGCACACGGATCCACAGGAAGGTACGCATGTTGCTGATGAAGCCAGACGCACCTACAGAGTGACAGACAGAGGGACGGTGGGGAGAGACAATGGGGAAGGACAAACAGGGAAGTGGGAGAGATGCAGAGCAATAGAATAACAGAAAATATTAAAAAACTGTAAGAGACCAAGATAAGGGTGCTGGAAGAGAAAGACAAAATGGAGGTGAGGGTCCAACTCACCTGCCCCTCCACCTTGCAGGAACTTCAGCAGGACGTAGACACACACAGTGGTGGCCAAGGTCTTCCAGCTGCTTCCATCAGTCAGCTCATTCACTGTACCAGAAAGAACGAGAGGGGTTGTGAAAAGCAATGAAAGTTCCAGGCAATTCTTTCTGCCGTTGTGCTGGGCAGATATTCCTGCTTTAGCTTTAACAATCACCCAAACCCTCCTGACTGTGTGCACCAAAAACAGACCGGCAACACAACAAATAAGTCTGTGACAACAAAGCATCTACATAAGACTTTCCCAAAAGGAGGGAGGCTCTTACCGATGTTCTTGTAGTAGATGGGAACAAAGACGTTGATGACTCTCTCGAGGCCCAGCAGACAGAGACAAAGCAGCACCAGGCCTTGTAGCAGAACATTACCTCTGGGCCACATGTAGGGCAGAAGCATACGCACCTTCTTGCCAAAGTCCTGCCAGGTAGACTGGGAAACTGGCGTGTCACCCAACAGGGGCTGAGGTAAAGATGCCAGGGGTTATTAAAGGACAAGGTGGCATGCATATGCACAGCAACTGAAGAGGCCTGTTGGTCACTTAATAAATACTGAGACCGACAATTAATGCTTTACAAACTGAATTCAGTAATGTGTGCCGATCTTGTCTTACATGTATCTGTTCATCATAGTTGAAACTTAGTTGATAACACTATGTAACACATTTTTTGTTTCTGGGAAGTAAGTGTTATTTCATAATAGCATATGCCTAAAAAGTATAGAAAATAACTATTATTCCCCAAAAACTTTTCTTTTGTGACCAGGACAGTGATATTTTGAAATGTACCTATTTCCAATGAGAAATGTGTGTCTTTTCATTCACATAAAGTCAGAAAAAAAAAAAATATGAATCCAAATTAACATGTATTTATACTAAAGTAATACAAAAATGACTACAAAGGATTTTGAAGTGAGTAGTTTTTCGATATTTAGTCTCCCATCATGTTCTCATTATACTGTCCTTGGTAGCAGTGTTCAAAGTCCAGTATATCGTGGTGGAAGTGCTCGCTTTGCACCTCCGAATACGCTTCCATGTTTTTCTTGAATTTATCAAGATGAGCATCAACGATATGGACTTTGAGTGACATCCTACAGCCCATTGTGCCGTAGTTCTTCACCAGAGTTTCAACATGCTCCACATAGTTTTTGGCCTTGTGATTGCCCAGGAAGCCTCGAACCACTGCAACAAAGCTGTCCCAAGCCACTTTCTCCTTACTAGTGAGGTTCTTGGGGAATTAATTGCACTCCAGGATCTTCATCTGTGGTCCGACAAAGACGCTGGCTTTGAACTTTGCCTTTAGCTTAGGGAAGAAGTCTTGAAGGTGACAGATTCTTTCATAAGGCCCAATTTGATGTGCGGTGGTGGCATCAGCATCCTCCTGGGCTCCACTAGTGGCTCCTATTTGACGTGTTCCTCCCCACACAGAACTCGGTCTGCTATGGCCAGTCCCGCTTGGGGTAGTGCACCTTGGTGTCTCTGCTGTCCCAAAGGCAAAGACAGCAGGGAGACTTGGTATAACTGCCTTGGAGACCCATCAGGAATGCCACCATTTTGAAGTCTTCTATGACCTCCCAGCCATACTCATCATACTTCAAGGCATCCAGAAAGTTCTTGATGCTGTTGTAATCCTGAATTTATACTACCATTTTATTACAGTACAGTTCTAGAAGTTACTCCAAGTTTACTCAGCATTGACTCTATCTGGAATGTTCTGGAAAATATATCAATTTCAAAATGTCACTGTCCTGGTCAAAAAAGCAAAGTTTGTGGGGAATAATATCAATTTTCTACACTTCATAAGTAATTGGGATATAACACTTACTACCCTGGAACAAAAACATTTAATAAAATGTTTTTACACGTTGTAGTTATTTGAAACTAGGCTTAGAAGACCTAGGTTACCTGGCTATTGTCGCCCCCTAGGTCACGTTCATTCTCATTGATCAGGAGCATATACGGTTTCCGTGGCAACCCAGGAGATTTCAGGCCCAGGAAGAAGAGCGTTCCGGTACCAAAGTAGCGCATCAACCACAGAAAAAACTCCACCTGAGGAAATAAATTACAAGTACAAAGACTCATCCTTCAGTGTTGTTCAATTAATTCACTGTTAATAATTACTGTAATCCAGAAGAAATATTTCCAATATGTTTTTCGGTGTTGTGATCCTTCAAACTGAAGTGCTGACTGAAATCCTTCACTGCATAAAACACATAAAACATTTAAATGCTTA